>NC_056666.1:99086560-99696282 GCF_018350195.1 Panthera tigris | reverse complement strand
CAACTCAAGCATATTTTAAGCACTGGCTTGCATCGTGCCTGCTAACAGATCACTAGTCAAAACAAGTCATATGGCCAAGCCCATGGTTAAAGTGCAGAGAAGTACTCACATGGAAAGGTAAAGATAAGGGAAGAAAGTGAATCTTTTTTTTTTTCAATATATGAAATTTACTGTCAAATTGGTTTCCATACAACACCCAGTGCTCATCCCAAAAGGTGCCGTCCTCAATACCCGTCACCCACCCGCCCCTCCCTCCCACCCCCCATCAACCCTCAGTTTGTTCTCAGTTTTTAAGAGTCTCTTATGCTTTTGCTCTCTCCCACTCTAACCTCCTTTTTTTTTCTTTTTTCTTCTTTTTTTTTCCTTCCCTAAATGTCCATCAACTGATGAATGGATAAAGAAATTGTGGTTTATATACACAATGGAGTACTACGTGGCAATGAGAAAGAACGAAATATGGCCCTTTGTAGCAACGTGGATGGAACTGGAGAGTGTGATGCTAAGTGAAATAAGCCATACAGAGAAAGACAGATACCATATGTTTTCACTCTTATGTGGATCCTGAGAAACTTAACAGAAACCCATGGGGGAAGGGAAGGAAAGTGAATCATTTTAAACAATAATATAATCTATGACAATCCTCTCTATTTTGTTTACAATTATTCATATTACTCTCATATGCAAGTAGTACTCATATCTCATGTCAAGTCCCTCCCACCAATCTCATCCATTGACAACATTAGACTCAAAGTCAAGGATCTTATGACCTACATCAGGTCTACACATGCCTTCTCTTGATTCAAAGACCCACAATCTAAATAGACAAGTTACCTCCTTTACCTCATCCAAAATACAATAATGGACCAAGGATTGGATAACTACAATAAACAGTCCCATTTGAAAAAGGGGAGGATGAGACACATAAAGCAATCAGCAGTCCATTAGCAGTTCTTGAAAGCCCATGTACATGTATTGCCATGTCCCTCTGAGGGAAGATGTTGCTTGATTCGGCCTAAATCCTGATTCTTAGAAGTTTCTACCTAGTCCACTATTCTCAAGAACTGCTGACAAAGCCCTCTGTGGGTGAGACTGAGATCCTTTCTTTTACATTCTCTTCCTTGGCCATTTCTCAAAAGGACATTGGAGAAGATACCATTCTTGAATCCTGACTCACTTTCTCAGCCTGCTTCCTGCCTAAAGAAAGTTGAGAGGTCACTTTGTATCTCATATAGTCTCAGTCTCTTTTAGTCCAGGCTGGGGTTGTTTTACCAATATAGTTTTCTCAAAGATCTGTGTATTTGACTCCAACCAAGGCCATTTGTCAAAACCACATCCACAGTTCTTTCTGAGACGCATCTTTCTTCTTAGACTCAATTATATATACTTTAGGTACATCAGCTTCTGTGAAACATACTTAATGCAATATAATAATAATCATTTATTTCTCAATCATAAGATCGCAAGTCGGTGAGGCAGCTCTGCTTCATTGTGCAGAATCCCATTATGGGGAAGCTGGGGTGGCTTTGCTCCATGTATCTTTTATTCCCCTCCTGGAACCAGCAGGCTACTAAGAGGTCATATTTCACTCATGACAATGGAAGACAATGCAAGCATGGCCTCCAAGTGCAACTTAGAAGGGAATGAAAGGGTGGAAAAGGCACGCAGATACTTAACCTCCTTATCCCAGATTTGGCAAATTGCTTCAGCTCCCGTTCTGCTTCACCAAAACCAGTGATGTGGATCCACATAGCTGAAAAACAGTCGAGTAATCTCTGGCTAGGAAGCTGTGTCCCAACAACTCTACTCTGGGAAAAGGAGCTCAAATCTTTGGAACTTAGTGAACCTTTTCTGCCACAATGAAGAAATGTTTCATTACACAGCCTTATGTAGAAGAAAACATATAATAAAATATATAAGGTCTGAGGTCACTTCCATGATTTATACAGAGAACTCATTGGTGGAAGGAGACAGATGTAGATGCAGTTCTAGATCTAAATAAATTGAGAAAAAATCTGCAATTCTAAAACTGTGGTTATCAGTTCATAGTAAGGTTGCAGGTAGTTTTATTTTTTCATATTATACAGATATGAAAGATTTATTCTTTTTGAAATTAAGTGTAATTTTTATGCTGAGAATATAATAAAGTTCTATAAAAAGATCAAACAAATTTCTTTTTTAGAATATGGTGATATTTGCTGCTTTCTCTGAAGATCTATAGAACAACATTGCCATTATTTTTTCCCTTTTTCCTTTAAAATATTTCCTTCTGAAAAAAAAAGTACCCATTTTTAATTTCTGTCATCTCTTTGGGAAAGTTGATCATGGTTCGATTTTTGCAAAATTCTCACAGAACCCTACATTACTCTGGATATATTGATAGTTGAGGGCATTACCTTTTGGTACACAAAAAGAGCAGGGATACTAGGTTTTTTTCCCTATCATTTTAGAAGGAACTAATTCAGGTGGCCTTGGTGTCAAGTCCTATGTCAGCAGATATGCCCTCAAGAGACAGAAGAGTTCAAGGCACGTGGAAATTAATATTCTAATCTTTCACTGGTAGGTCTCTCCTCTGAGTAGATTCACATTGACAAACAGTCACTGTCAACTTACATTTAGTCATCCCTACTCACAGAAAAGACTGCATGTGTTCCACCCAACCATTCGCTTAAGTTGTTTCTCATGAGGGTAATTTGTAAACTATACTTCAAGTATTTTTTTTTATAAATGATTTCTCTGCAGTAGTGAAACTGAAGGTTTCAATCATAAAAAGCCTCAAATAAATAATGAGGGGTGTTTTTTTGTTTTATTCCATATTTTACTTGCCCAAATCTAATTTTTTAGGCCCAGTCTTATTTTTCTGTTCCAGAATACTTGCCAATGATCTCCTATAAGAATAATTATTTACACAGTATTATAAAGTGTGAGGGTTAGGACAGGTGGGGGTTTAAAACAAATTAGCAGCAGCCCATTAGCAGCAGGAGGGTAACATCTAATTGGGAAAATAAAGCATTTGTAGAAAATTAGTTAGAAACTATAATAATACAAAGAAATAAAAGGCATCTAAATCGGCCAGGAGGAGGTCAAATTTCCACTCTTTGCAGATGACATGCTACTCTATATGGAAAACCCTAAAGATTCCACCAAAAAACTGCTAGAACTGATTCATGAATTCAGCAAAGTTGCAGCATATAAAATCAACGCACAGGAATCATTCCTATACACCAACAATGAAGCGACAGAAAGAGAAATCAAGGAATAGATCCCATTTACAGTTGGACAAAAAACCATAAAATACCGAGGAATAAGTCTAACCAAACAGGTGAAAAATCTATACACTGAAAACTATAGAAAGCTTATGAAAGAAATGGAAGAAGACAAAAAAAAAATGGAAAAAGATTCCATGCTCCTGGATAGGAAGAACAAATATTGTTAAAATGTCGATACTACCCAAAGCAATCTACATATTCAATGCAATCCCTATCAAAGTAACACCAGCATTCTTCACAGAGCTAGAACAAATCATCCTAAAATTTATATGGAACCAGAAAAGATGCCCAATAGCCAAAGCGAACTTGAAAAAGAAAACCAAAGCAGGAGGCATCACAATCCCAGACTTCAAGCTATACTACAAAGCTATAATCATCAAGACAGTATGGTACTGGCACAAAAACAGACACTCAGATCAATGGAACAGAATAGAGAACCCAGAAATGGACCCACAAACATATGGCCGCCTAATCTTTGACAAAGCAGGAAAGAATATCCCATGGAATAAAGATAGTCTCTTCAGCAAGTGGTGCTGGGAAAACTGGACAGTGACATGCAGAGGAATGAACCTGGACCACTTTCTTACACCATACACAAAAATAAACTCAAAATGGAGGAAAGACCTCAATGTAAGACAGGAAGCCATCAAAATCCTCATGGAGAAACCAGGCGAAAACCTCTTTGATCTTGGCCACAGCAACTTCTTACTCAACACGTCTCTGGAGGCAAAGGGAACAAAAGCAAAAATGAACTACTGGGACCTCATCAAAATAAAAACTTCTGCACAGTGAAGGAAACAATCGGCAAAACTAAAAGGCAACCGACAGAATGGGAGAAGATATTTGCAAACGACGTATCAGATAAAGGGTTAGTATCCAAAATCTACAAAGAACTTATCAAACTCAACACCCAAAAAACAAATAATCCAGTGAAGAAATGGACAAAAGACATGAATAGACACTTCTCCAAGGAAGACATCCAAATGGCCAACTGACACATGAAAAAATGCTCCACATCACTCATCATCAGGGAAATACAAATCAAAACCACAATGAGATACCACCTTACACCTGTCAGAATGGCTAACATTAACAACTCAGGCAACAACAGATGTTGGCGAGGATGTGGAGAAAGAGGACCTCTTTTGCATTGTTGGTGGGAATGCAAGCTGGTGCAGCCACTCTGGAAAACAGTATGGAGGTTCCTCAAAAAACTAAAAATAGAACTACCCTACAATGCAGCAACTGCACTACTAGCATTTATCCACGGGATAGAGGTGTGCTGTTTTGAAGGGATACATGCACCCCCATGTTTATAGCAGCACTATCAACAATAGCCAAAGTATGGAAAGAGCACAAATAGCCATCAATGGATGAATGGATAAAGAAGATGTGGTATATATATATACAATGGAGTATTACTCGTCAATCAAAACGAATGAAATCTTGCCATTTGCAACTACATGGATGGAACTAGAGGATATTGTGCTAAGTGAATTAGTCAGAGAAAGACAAAAATCATATGATTTCACTGATATGAGGACTTTAAGAGACAAAACAGATGAACATAAGGGAAAGGAAACAAAAATAATATAAAAACAGGGAGGGGGACAAAACAGAAGAGACCCATAAATATGGAGAACAAACTGAGGGTTGCTCGAGGGGTTGTAGGAGTGGGGCTGGGCTAAATGGGTAAGGGGCACTAAGGAATCTACTCCTGAAATCATTGTTGCACTATATGCTAACTAATTTGGATGTAAATTTTAAAAAATAAAAAATACAATTAAAAAAAAAGAAACTATAATAATATTATTATCAATGTGTTCACATTCCATGTGATACAAAAGCAAGAAATCTCCCTCATAGAGCTCCCAGTCTGAATTATCCAAAATTCGTGAGGTTCACATAGTGCCAAAAGGGATCTGTCTGCCTTCTCCTCCCTGCTGAAGAGATCATTTATATCTGCAACATGTCTCGTGGCTAATGATGTGTACTCCAGAGAAAGACTACCTGGGTTTGAATTCTAGTTCTGTCACTTTATAGACTGAGTAATTTTCTACCTTGCTTGGTTTCAGTGCCTTGACTATCAAATATGTAGTGAGAATTAAATAAGTTAACTCATGTAAGAGCTTAGAACAGTGAATCATAATAAGTGTATGATCGATGTCAACTATCGATAGGTTGCTTCTAGCTGCCACATGGTGTTATTGTTGAAACTTAGGGCACCAGGGTTGCAGCTTTGACTTAACAGCTCTTCAAAGATCACTCCCAGTCACCTCACAGAAAAACAGCCAGGATTCACAATGCTTGATTAGGAATGGATCAGATAGTTACCGTTCAAAGACCTCAACTACTACCCCTCTCCCTTCCTACAACTGACCCATGCAGAGAATGAAGACAGCTTTTTTTTCTCTGGAATCACAAATTCATGACACATGAAAGGTGTGATAATAGCCCTCTTTCCTTGGAAGATGGGGTTACTCACAAATCCTTATAGAAAATCACTATGTCATTCAGGCTATGGAGACTTCAGAATGGGGCTATCTTCTGTGATACAAAGATTACTACTCCCTAAAGAAGTTTCCCCTAAAGATGCTTCTTCAAGCACCTCATACTTTCATTTATGGAGTGAGGAGCAAACAGATGAACTGTCTTTGGTGATTGTACCATTGTGCTACCTCTCATGAAAACAAAACAAAACAAACAAAAAAACAAAACTCAAGTTTAGTCTCTGGTGAGGCATATCACTACTGAAAGAAAAACATTTATTAATTAAGTACTTATCATTTATTAGCAACATGTTAAGTACTTCATGGGTGTCATCTCACTTAATCCCACCACAACTCTCTGAGGTAAGCATCATTATTATCCTATTTAAGAAAAAGAAACTGAGAAAATAACTTAAAATCATATAGCTAGTCAGCAGCAGAGATGATATTCAAATGCCATAATCTGTCTACTCATCCAATCTGAGACATCCACAGAGTAAAGGAGTGGGGCTAGCCTATTTAAATTAATGAAAAATGGTTTCCTTTACAATTAAAATAGATTTTGAGAGTGGAAGAAAGATCGTTTAGGAGAAGATGGCCGTATTAAGGCTGAATGTAATAGGCATTATGTATATATAAGAAAAGGATCCATGTTCATTTGGGAAATTCAGGTTGAATTATAAAATTAATCCCATAATTTCCATAGATGTTAAATAACATACTCTTTTCTCCTCCGTAAAAATCATGCGAAAATAATTAGCCAGAACTAGAGATGGTAATAATTATCCACTTGACCAAAGCCTCCAGGACTGTTTGAACCACGTGACCTGCCTCCTACCCCTGGTCACAACTGCTCACCCAGAAATGAACAACTGATCCAAAAGGAACAGGTCTTTTGGTTGCATTCTTCTTATCATCTTATATGTTGCCCAGTATTTTCTCCAGGAAAAGTAGGGCTTGCACTTCTTATCTCCTGTATTTCTGTATATTGTAAGTTCATTTGTTGCCCTGAGACCTCAAATCTCTAATGAAAGTTATGAATTTCATTTTAAAAACGAATCAATCAGATATCTACTCTTAAAATATGAAGAAATACGGCAACAGAATCAATTGGTAGTTGAGTCACATTAATCGTAGAACACAAGAATAAAGACTGTATTCCAGCTAGAGTGACTCTCCTCCCCACCCTTCCAAGGGAGGCCTGATTATTTAGTTCTCACAATAAACTCTTTATTCATTGCTCACAAGAGGCTTCTATTATTGTAACCAAATAATCTCTGACCAAGAAAATATCATCTGTTACATAGCAAGGTGGGTCTGTAGTATCCTAAAAAGCACTCCATTGTATAGGTACTTCTCTTTCCATTTCCATAAAGATGAGAAAACTTGAGATTCAGAGAGAAAAAATATTTCCAAAATCATATAGCAAGAATATGGCAAGCCTAAGATTGAAACCCATGTTTATCTGATTCCAAAGCAATAATCTTGATAATAATACATGTTCCAAGCATCCCTAATTATACTTATTGTAAATTTGTTATATATAGTATTATGTAATTTATTATATATGGCAATGTATCATATTGTATATGAAATAAAAGTAAACAATGCTGAAATCAATGCTAACATGACTTAATAAAATTAAACTTTGCAAAGTCATATTAATATAACAAGAAACTCTTCTTGCATAATAATAACTCAAAATAAATTGAATTTAGGCTTCTATTTATAATTTAGAAATCTGGAAAGAGTAGTGCTCCCATCCGTTCAACAACAAAAAATGTCAAGTAATCTGCAAATTTATAACTTTCATCAGAGATTTGAGGTCTCGGGCAACAAATGAACTCAAAATATACAGAAACACAGGAGATAAGAAGTGCAAGCCCTAGTTTTCCTGGAGAAGATACTGGGCAACATATAAGATGACAAGAAGAAAGCAACCAAAATTTTTAGCAAATTGCTAAAAGCCACCTGTAATCTATTTTGAATGAGAGTATAGAAACCTTAGGAGCCACAAACACAAAGGGAATTTTCTTCTCCAGGTACATCATCAGGTACTCACAAGAAAGATTTGGGACAAGAAAGAATTAAGATAAAGCCTTTCTTGTAGAGAAGGCCTGAGGGAGGGAAATATCCACTGGAACAATGGATTCTTCTCCTCATCTTCCCTTCCTTAAATCACTAAGGGAGGATACAACAAACTCTGTCACTGGGACAAAATGTCAAGACTTATTGCAGCTGGAGAAAGTAAATAGAAAAGAATTAATGCTGTCCCTTCAGGAAGGGCAGGAAGTCACCCTGGGTTCATATGTTTAGTGACCCCGCCAGAGTGGAGGAGGGAAAGAATCATTGAAAATGTCCCAGCCAAGCTCAGGGACAGAGTACTTGCCTATGATTGTGGCTGAACTAGGTCAACAGAGAACACCCCATACATTCACCCAGAACAACTAAGCTAACAAGCGCTGAATAACAAGTAACAGCAGTCTATGGCTGAAAGGGTGACAGAGATTGAAAAGTGAACAGGCATAAAGGGAAGACCTAACGCTGAAGGTGGAGTATATATTGAGAAAAGTTCCCCCAACAAACCAGCTGTGACCCTAACGACAAGGAATTTAAAACCGGTAGTGTGCTGAGGGTCACAGCAGCAATAAAACCACACCCAGGGCAACTCCCAATTAGACTGACTCAATATCCCCCTTCCCTAAAACCAAGCAAGAAAAAGAGTGAACATTTCTAAGCACAAATAATAATAATTTCAGTCTCTACTGTACTACCTTAAATGCCCAACATTCAGACCAAAAAAAATATAAATCACTAAAGGCAGCATCTTGGTCCTTCAGCCTTTGACTAGCCACCACCTGACAGCCACAACTAGTCAGAGAAGAGACATACAAGTTGAAACAACACCAAGTCCAAATTCCTTTGGGAATTAAGCCTCCAGAAATTAACATATCCTGACCTGCCTACCTGTCCAGTAAATTTATCTTTGGTCCTTTCTCTGCCTCCTCCAAATCTGCCCTTTCTTCCATGCCCAGCTCTGTCTCTACTTCAACCGTAGAGCCTTCCTTCAAACATTTGGGTCCGTAATGAATACTCACTTCTGTGAGCTTTTATTCCACACATAATCAATACTACATTTTAATACTTAGCCTGTCCTCCTTGGGTGCATAAGCTATGACTTGGATGCCCCAAATTAACGAGTATCCCATCTTATGATTATTGTATTGTCTTCCCTCACAGAGCTAAGAGCAAAAGAAGAGCTCAACAGCTACCATAGGGGGTTTGTTTTGTTAAAATGGGAATGCCTAATAAAAAGGACCCTGCTGAGTGTGTGTAAATAAAGAACTACTGCTGTTTAGTGTTCACTAAACGTTAGAAATACTCTGCAACAACTTGCTCATAGAGTTCTAAATCATGTATTTTTTCTTTTCCAAGCAATTTCTCATGTCTTCCAAATTTCTTCACAAACATCATTTTAATGGATATTCTGTATCATTATATATGTATGTCAGAAAATTAAAAAAAGGATTGGAATGGAGTGAACCAAAATGTTAATGATGATATTTATTTGCATCTTTATTTTTTTGCATTTTATAAGTTTTTAACAGCGAGAATGAACAATTTTTATATTTGATAAAGGAAAGTTAATTTGAAAAATATTGTCAATTCCTCACTATCTGAGGGCTCAGCTCCTTATAGTTAACAGTGTCCTACAATGAATCCTTATAAGGATTCTGCAAAACTTCTATTACTTCTCGTGGTGAGAATAAAGAACAAGATGAGATGTTGGTCACTTCACTAAAAGAAAGAGTATCTACCTTGCACTTTAACCACACACACACACACACACACACACACACACACACACTTCTACTTTAATTCTAAAATTGGGGTTTCTATATGGAACAATTACAAATCAAGTATTTTTTGGCAAACCCTCCTTTGACAAATTACATATGTTGCCTCTTTCTATTTTATAATCTTTTTCTCTTTTCTTTCATTTTATAAATGTCACATCACTTTTCTTCTGCTTGCTCTTTGATGACAGGGAAATATATGCTAGGTTTACTTAGGTCAGTTGGCAAGTTTCACCTAATGAATCTAAAGAAAAATAATAAAATTAATTTTAACTTGAAAATATATAAAAGAAATATTCATACCACTTACTCTTTTGTTCCATAATGCTCAGAAGTGATAATTTAAATAGTAGTGGACAGTTCTAATTTATAAAACACTATCTGTAGCACCTTAAGATAGTCTTGTATTTATTTTTTAAAAAGATTTCATTCTTATGTAACCTCTATACCCAACATGGGGCTCGAACTTACAACCCTGAGATCAAGAGTTGCATGCTGTTTGGACTGAGCCAGCTGGGCACTCCAAGATATTTTCATAATTCAGGTCATCTGTGTTCTGTGTTAATTTTACTCAAATAGAAGTTTTGACAAATACTGATCTGTCCTTTAAACAAAAATGAAAACCGAACAAACAGAAAAGCTTAACTTCATTTGACTACATTGACTTCACCCCTTTATATGCATGGATATAATATGTAAGTCTAAGACCCCTAAGAACTAAGGTCAAGTAAAGCGATATTGATCCTATTTACCCAAAGAATTCTTTCCAGTTCTGTCTTTGTCTGGTTCCCTGTTCCACAACTGAGTTTATAATTTAGTTTATAATTTTTCTATTAACAGCAGAACCTGCAACTTTTTGAATGATCACAGTAATCCCCTAGAGCCATTGTTTACAATGATTTTTTTATTCAAATGCTGGCACCGCAGGGAGTTTTCTTCTCTAGTACATTGAACTTTTGACAGTCCATATGGTCTTAACGAATTTTCCAGGTGCTGAACACCATCCAACCTATATTTTTGGCAGCTTGCAGAGGTACTTAAGCCTGCCTTTGTCATTCTTCCTAATGCTGCTTAAGACGTTTTTCAGAGGAGAAAGTTTGAAGTGGTTGGTGGAAACAATCAAGTTTTAAATGCTTATATTATCAGTGCAAAAGTACTGTCAAGGAGAATTCACTTTTGAGAGAGGAAAACAAAAGCTGTTTACTTAATATCTACAGAGAACTATAATTGCTATATGTATTTGAGTTGTTATTATTTGTACTTCTAGATTGTAGGGAATAGCTTGCTGTCTTTAATCCACTACAAAAAGTAGTGCACAGTATTTTCCTTACCTAGTTTATAAATCTGTATAAGTTTAGGGTGAGCACCAAATCAGCCCAATTGTCAACCAGGCTTATTAAGGGATTTCAAATTGGTTTTAGAACGTCAGCTGAATTGAATAATGGCTAATTAGTTACCGATATGGATGGGTGGATAATATTAAGACTGACTAGACAAGAAAAAGATATTTTTAAAAATCTTCAAATTATATTTAAAAGTTAGTGTGCCTATCTTTCCCGTTCTTCCTCAACTTATTAAGCATCTACTTTACATATATCTTCCACAAAACCCTAGGAGGTAGGCATTATGAATACCTTGATTTTACAGAATAATGACTAGTACCCAATTTTCTCTAGCTCTAAAACCACACACTGAAGCACTTACACTATGCTTGCCAATTTGAAAACTATGTTAGTAATTATGGTGCACCATTTGGGCATTAAACAAACAAACAAACAAACAAACAACGACCCCTTTTCATGCTTTGGATCTACAATTGTGTAAGTCAAACTTGTGGGAGACAGAATTTCATCTCCCATTGCTGATGTCGACAAGGCCAAATACTTGTGCTCCCAAACTCCTGGCAGCTAGGATGCAGCCTTGTGTGGTAAGCTCAACAAATGGGTGCCTGCTCCAACCTGGGATTTTGAGTCTGGCACAAAAATTCAAAGAAGGAAAGACAGTTTAAAATTCATTTCCATGTGGCCACTAGTCTAAAATGGAGTGCAGGAAGATCCTGAACTCAGCTCCTCCCACAGACATATCAGATCTACAGCTACATATGGAATATTTCCTACTGAAAAAGAACTGAAAACTAGCTGGACATCTATTTCACAACAAGGAATAAAAGGGCTACAGTGAGAGAGACGGGAGAGGCAGAGATGCGGTCTGACAAACCCCATCCCCAGTGAAGTGACCCACAATGGTGGGGGAATATCACTGGTCAGTAGCGTCTCCCTGAGAAGTGAGGGATTTGTGCCCCACATTGGGCACCTCAACCCTTTGGACCTGCACCAGAGAGATGAGGGCCCCAAGACATCTGGCTCTGGAACCCAATAGGGCTTTCAGCCAGGGGACCCAGGAGGCTGGGGGGGTCTGAGATACTCCTTTTAAGGGGATTACACATGAACTCATGTTCTTGGGACCCAGCACAAAGGCAGCAGTTTGAGAATTGAGTGGATTATTTGTGAAGAAAATGTATTTGCTAATCTTAAAGCATCTTTCAGAGGGGCAGGGACTAATTGGGATGCTCTTTGGGGACACAGGCACTGTTGAGGGCAATTTTTGCACTTTTCCTATACTTTGCTAGTGCAGGTGAGAACACACAGACACAGCCTTGCTAAAGCTACAGGCATGCCCTGCCTAGGGGCCACCCCTTGATTGCCTGACTCTGGTGGCCAGAGGGGCTGGCATTTCTTGTCCCCATGGGACTACAACAATCAGAAAGATAGGTCTTGGCAGGCTACCACACCCAGGACACTGCAGAGACAGCAGACAGAAACCTCCCCCAGCCCACCTGTAAAATAGGCCCATCTACTTGTTTCGTAGCTTCAACCCTAGAGATAGGATTCAGGTCTGCCACACTTCTAGGGCTACACAGAGATCTCAGGGAACACAGGCAGAGACACACCACCTTTAAGTCCTCCTTTGGCCTCCACACAACCCAATGACACCTCCCAGAAAGGAACTTCTACACTTACCTAAATCCCTAAATTTAGTAACTGTTGCCCAGAGGACACCTCCAGGTCTCCCAGCCTTGAGGCCAGCAGGATTTACAACTGTGGTCCCACAGGAATATATATATTTACATACTTTAAAAAGCTGCTTGGGGTGCCCGGGTGGCTCAGTCGGTTAAGCGTCCGACTTCAGCTCAGGTCACGATCTCACGGTCCGTGAGTTTGAGCCCCGCGTCGGGCTCTGGGCTGATGGCTCAGAGCCTGGAGCCGGCTTCCAATTCTGTGTCTCCCTCTCTCTCTGCCCCTCCCCCGTTCATGCTCTGTCTCTCTCTGTCTCAAAAATAAATAAATAAATAAATGTTTTTAAAAAATTTAAAATAAAAAAAGCTGCTGTCTGAGGATCTGGCTTCCAATCATCCCGAAACTGGGTGCTGATTGGAATCACTGCCACAGGAATATTGACTGGTCTTAGTACATCTTCATCAATGGAGACCTATGAAAAATAAATCAAGCTATTTAGACAATCACAGACATTTAAAAAATAACCCAAAACTAGGGTAAGTTTGAACAATAAGGTTCATCTCCTACATGACACCACTCCTTTATGACTGAGAGGTAACTATTTTACCCAATACATGGAAACAAAGAGTCCCGCAAACCAAGAAAACAGAGGAATAGGCTACAAACAAACAAACAAATAAGACAAAACCTCAGAAAAAGACCTTAGTGAAGCAGGGATAAGTAATCTATCTGATAAGGAGTTCATAATAATGATCATAAATACCCTTACCAAACTCAGGAGAAGAATGGATGGGCACAGTGAAAACTCAACAAAAACAGAAAATATATAAAAGTATCAAACACACATCACAAATCTGAAGAATACAATAACTGCACTGAAAAATACACTAGAGGGTTCAACAGAGGATTAGATCAAACAGAAGAACAATCAGCAACCTGGAAGATATGGCAATGGAACTCCCCCAGTCAGAGCAGCAAAAAGAAAAAAATTAAGTGAAGATAGTTTAAGGGGCTTATGAGACAACATCAAGTGGAGTAGAATTCTCATATAAGGGTCCTAGAGAGATAAGAGAGTGAGAAAGGAGCAGAAAGCTTATCTGAAGAAATAATAGCTCAAAGCATCCTTAACCTAGGGAAGGAAACAGATACCCAGGCTAGAAATTACAGAAAGTTCCAAACAAAATGAACCAAAGAGATCCATACCAAGACACATAAAATTAAAGTGTCAAAAGTTAAAGAGAGAATATCAAAAGAAATGAGGAAAACAACTTTTTTACATACAGGGGAACTCCCATGAGACTATCAGCTGATTTTTCCAGCAGAAACTTTGTAGGCAGAAAGGAGTGAACACAATATATTCAAAGTGCTGAAAGAAAAAATTCTCAACCAAGAATACTCTACCCAGTAAAATTACCATTCAGAATTAAAGGATAAATAAAGAGTCTTCCAGATAAGCAGAAGCTAAAGGAGTGCATCACCATTAAACTGGCCTTAAAAGAAATGTTAAAGGGACTTCTTTAAGCTGAAAAAAAAGGTACTAATTACACAAGAAAACATAATATGGAAGTAAAAATATCACTGGAGAAGATAAATATATCTTAAAGGTAGTGGATTAACCACTTGTAAAGCTAATATGAAGATTAAAAGTAGTTAACTATAACCACATTAACTAAGTAAGGGATACACAAAATTTGTAAATGTAAAACATGACATCAAAAATAGAAAATGTGGCGGGAAGAGGAGCAAATGTGTAGTGTTTAGCATGTGTTCAAATTTGAGTTGCTATCAACTTAAAGTAGATTCTTATATATATAGGCTGTTATATGTGAACTACATGGTATCCACAAAGCAAAAACTTACAGCAGATACACAAAAGATAATGAGAAAGGAATCTAAACATAACACTAAAGAACAGCATCAAACCACAAGGGAATGGAGCAAGAGAAGAAGAAAGGAACAGAAAGGAGCTATAAAATCAGCCAGAAAACAATTAACACAAAGGTAGTAAGTACATACCTTTCAATAATTATTTTAAATATAAATGGACTAAATGCTCCAATCAAAAGACAGGGATAGCTAAAAGGATTAAAAAATAAATAAAAAGACCTACCTAGATCCTGCCTATAAGACTCACTTCAGATCTAAGGACACAGACTGAAAGGGAAAGGATGGAAAATGATATTCATGCAAATGGAAATTAAAAAGAAAGCTGGGGTAGTTACACTTACATCAGTTGAAACAGACTTTAAAACAAAGACTGTAATAAAAGACAAATAAGGGTATTACACAACGATAAAGACATCAATTCAACAAGAGGATATAACATTTATAAATATTTATGTACCAAACATAAAGCACCTAAATATGTAAAGCAAATATTAACAGACCTAAAGGGAGAAATTTACAGCAATTATAGTAGAAGACTTTACCACCCCATTTACATCAAGGATAGATCATCCAGACAGAAAATCAATAGGGAAACACTGGCCTTAAATGACACATTAGACCAGATGAACTTAACAGATATATATAGAATATTCCATCCAAAGGCAGCACAATAAACATTCTTCTCAAGTGTACATAGAATGTTCTCCAGGATAGGTCACTTGTTAAACCACAAAACAAATCTCAATAACTTAAGAATGAATATCAAGAATATTCTCCAACCACAATCATATGAAACTAGAAATCAGTTACAGGAAGAAAACTGGAAAAATCATAAATATGTAGAGATTAATCAATATGCTACTAAACAACCAATGGGTCAATGAAGAAACCAAAAGGGAAATCAAAAAATACCTTGAGACAAATGAGAATATAAATAATGTAAAATCTATGGGATGCAGCAAAAGCAGTTCTAAGAAGGAACTTCACAGCAGGCCTATCTCAAGAAACAAACAAAAAACAAAAGTCTCAAATAAACAATCTAAGTTTCACCTAAAGGAACTTAAAAAAGAATAAAGCCCAAATTTACTAGAAGGAAGGAAATAATAAAGATCAGATTAGAAAGAAATGAAATAGAGACCAAAAAACAAAAAAAGAACAAAAAATTTCAATAAAACTAAGAGTTGGTTCTTAATAAACAAAATTGAAAAGCCTTTAGCTTTAATCACAAACAAAAGAAGAAAGAAGGCACAAATTAATGAAATCTGAAAAAAAGAGAGAAGTTACAACTGATACCCCAGAAATACAAAGGACTGCAGGGAACTATTATGAACAATCATATACCAACAAATTGGACAACATAGAAGAAATGGATAAACTCCTAGAAATATACAATATTCTGAGACTAAACCAGGAAGAAATCAGAAATCTAAACAGTCTAATTACTAGTAAAGAGATTAAATCAATAATCAAAAATCTCCTCCAAATGAGTCCAGGAAAAGAGACTCTCATTGGTGAATTCTACCAAAAATTCAAAGTAGCATTATTACTCTCCTCTCTACCTTGACATCAGAAACAGACAAGAACACTACTAGAAAAGATATTACAGTCGATATCCATAATGAATAAAGATGCAAAAATCCTCAACAAAACATTAGCAAACCAATCCATTAAAAGGATAATACACCATGGTCAAGTGGGATTTATATTAGGGATACAAGGATAGGTCAACATTCACAAGTCAATCAGTGTGATATACCACATTAACAAAATGAAGGATAAAAATCATGCGATCATCTCAGTAGATACAGAAAAAGTATTTCACGAAATTCAACATCTATTTATGATGAAAACTCTCAACAAAGTGGATATAGAAGAAATGTATCACAAGACAATAAAAGCCATATATAACAAACTCCACTGCTAACATCACACTCAACCAAGATCAGGAACAAGACAATGATGCTCATTATCACCACTTTTATTCAACATAGTATTAAAAATCCTAACTACAGAAATTAGGCAAGAAAAAGAAACAAAAGACATCCAAATTGGAAAGGAAGACGTAAAACTGTCACTATTTGCAAGTAACATATTATATATAGAAAACACTAAAGACTCCACAAAAAGCTGCTGAAACTAGCAAACAAAGTCAATAAAGTTACAGAACACAAAATCAATATGTAGAAATTGGTTATATTTCTGTACACTAATAATGAACACTGAAAGAGAAATTGAGAAAACAACCCCATTCACAATTGCATTAAAAAATACCTAGGGATATGTTCCATCTATTCCATTTCTCGGTATTTATCCAAAGAAAATAAAAACACTAATTTAAAATGACACATGCACCCCTGTGTTTATGCAGCATTGTTTACAATAGCCAAAATATGGAAATAAGCTAAGTGCCCTATTGATCAATGAATAGATAGATAAAGATGTTGTGGTACACACACACACACACACACACACACACACACACACAGAGTGGAATACTACTCAGAAGTAAAAAGGAATGAAATCTTGTGACAACATGGATGCACCTTGAGGGTATTAGGCTAAATGAAATGCCAGACAGAGAATGGCAAATTTCTTATGATTTCACTTATATATAGAATCTGAAATACAAAACAAATGAGCAAACAAGACATACAAAACTCACAGAGAATAGATTGGTGGTGATCAGAAGAAAAAGGGGATGGGGGTTTGATGAAAGAAGGGGGTCAATGGTACAGTAATGGATGGTAACCAGACTTACTCTGATGATTGCTTTGTAGCTCATACAAATATCAAATTATTATATTATACACCAGAAACTAATATGCTATATACCAATTTTACTTCAATTAAAAAAAAAAAAAACATTTCTAACTTTGGCAGCATCTAGTACCTGATTTCCAGTAATGAGATTGGCAACGGAATTAAGAATCTAAGAGTCCAGGTGTGATGTCACGAGTGGCACTATAATAAGCAGATCATTCCATGATATGATGTGCATATGTTTGTAGCTTCATTGTCTTCAGCTTCATTCTGTGCCTGGTTCTCCAAACTTTTCAGTTAATTTCAGTTAACCACAATTGGTCTCTGTGTCTTAGATACTTACAGGTTGCCAGAGCTAAAGCATGTTCACCTACTTATCCCTGTACCATGTTACTTTGCCTCTCAGTTTTCACCAGCAGTGAGTATAGCATTATCAGTTATAAATCCATTCTTCCCTTTTTCCTTTGATTGTAGTATCTCTGGTATTTAACTAGGCAGATGGCCACCCAATCAAAGACTACATTTCCCAAAGGAGACATGATGGTGAGAGTTGAAGCAGATACTTTAGACCATAAGATGGAAACCGCAAGTTGAGAATAGCAGAGAGACAGTATAGGAGCATGGGTCCTGGATGATGTGCAGGCTTTAGCCCTGGTCTGCTTACCCTTGGACCATTATCTGGACTTTGTTGCAGAACCAAACCTACATTCTAACTAACGTGGCCATCAGCACTTTCAACTGCATTAACACAACTTGTTGCTAGTCATCCTCAACCTTGGGTTATGTTGAAGATTTCTCATGCAAGAAGAAACACTGCTTCACGCTCCTCCCTCCCAACTGAGATTTTTTAAAAATTCTTTTTTAATGTTTGTTTATTTTTGAAGGAGAGAGAGAGCATGTGCGTAAGCGCACACATGCGGGGGAGGGGCAGAGAGAGAGGGAGACACAGAATTGGAAGCAGGCTCCAGGCTCTGAACTGTCAGCCCAGAGCCCGCCATGGGACTCAAACTCACGAACCGTGAGATCATGACCTGAGCCAAAGTGGGATGCTTAAACGACTGAGCCACCCAGGCGCCCCCACCGCCAGTCGAGATTTTTGACATTCAATCCCTTTGTCAGACAAATATAATAGCTACTCAGCAGTAATAAAGTGAGAAGAAATGACAGGGGGATTGCTTGGCCACTTTTGCCACAGTGGCAGAAATGGGAGCCCTAGGGTTGCATGAAGAAACAGCAAATTCTAATGAGCAGGGAAAGGTCAGGTCGTAGTTTTACATGCTGCTTGGAAAGTAGTATGAAGCCTTTTAGTAGTACTTAAATAATACTGTCATGCTGGTTTTCATTCTGAGGCTCATGCCACACTACCTAAGTAGAAGCACAAATAAAATAAAACAGCTGGGTTGTGGTTTCTGATACTCACATTTGTTATTGACAAAATTGCAGTTGAGGTTATTTTTTTTATTAATCACACTGAACAAATGTTCCAAAAGTAAGTCTCTCTTTTTCCAATTAAACATAATCCCTATTCCATAAATTAAAATTAAGCAAGTCAAATGCAATGCAGTTATGAAGATCTTCCTTTCTTTTCTCAGCTCATAGTTGACCATTCCCATGTGCATAAGATGAAAGGGTAGAGAAACAAGTGGCTTTGCTAAACATTTTGGTATGTGAAGAAACCATTACAGCACTGATGCTATGGGACTGCAATCACAGTCACATGCCCATGAACCCTGCTGACTATAATGAAATGCTGTGCATGTTAGAACCTTGATTTGACCCAAAGTGCCCCATAATGGGTGTTTTACTGTGCATCTTTACTTTGGGAGGTGGGGTGGGAGGGGGGGCAAAAAGAAAAACCTGGAATCTTTTCTAACTACAGTTCATGTTCCATAGCTACAGGGAGAAAAAAGGAAGGAAGGAAGGAAGGAAGGAAGGAAGGAAGGAAGGAAGGAAGGAAGGAAGGAAGGAAAAAAGGAAGGAAAGAAGGAGATAGAGTGAAAGAGAAAGAAGGAAAGAAAGAAAGGAAGGAAGAAAGAAAGAAAGAAAACTATTTCCTATTTCTATTTTTGCATTGCTGCAAGAATATAAGTTTACTGCTACCAGGAAGTAAAATCAAGTCATTAGTAATTACAAGCACTAAAATAACTATTACTGCTAATTTTCTTTATCCACCCAAAATACTAGAAAAATTTTAAGTGCAGTTGAAATTGTCAGAAAAAAATCACATGATACATATGATGTATCATAGAGCCATCTTCTTGAACCATATCAATTTCCTTCCATACGTATTAGAAATCCAAGAGATTTGATAACTTCTTCCCTCTGTTCTGATACTTATCTGGACAAGTACGTATCTCTTAATAGCATGAAGATGGCCTGCTAAGAGCTCAGCTGCCAAAGATGATTGCTTTAAAGTTCTTGTAATGTCAGCCTAAGGCAGCCTAAGAGATGAGCAAACGGATTAATCACAGACCTTTGAACACGGGTAAGCAAACCACAGCCAAATGGATAATGTTTCACAAAGAACGTGTAATCTTTGGATGCTGGGGCTTCTTCTACCACATACATTCCATAATGGCTATAAATTCCATTACCACTAAATACCCACTGAGCTCTAAGCCAAGAGGAGAAATGAAATCCTGTCTATACAATGTCAAGACAGCCAATTGATGCAGTTTGTTTCAATAAGTATTTAAGAGTAGTCTATATGCCAGCCAGTAGGGTAGGGAATAAGAATACAACAGTGACTAAGTTACAGTTCCTAAAGTCTACATACTTACAGTCCTGTGATTATGGACCTTGAAACAAATCATTTTAATGTGTAAATAGCACAGCAGTAGCACACAGACAAGTAGTAAAAGTGCCTGAGTACAAATTCTAACTCCTCTGTGTATTTACACGTCATTTAATTAAATTCCCAGTGCCTCACTTTCCATATCTGTAAAATGGGAATTATAATTGTACCCACCTTAAAGGGCTGTTTTGAGGAGTAAATGAGAAAACAGTTAAATCACTTAAAAGGAACTTGGTTAGGGGCGCCTGGGTGGCGCAGTCGGTTAAGCGTCCGACTTCAGCCAGGTCACGATCTCGTGGTCCGTGAGTTCGAGCCCCGCGTCAGGCTCTGGGCTGATGGCTCGAGCCTGGAGCCTGTTTCCGATTCTGTGTCTCCCTCTCTCTCTGCCCCTCCCCCGTTCATGCTCTGTCTCTCTCTGTCCCAAAAATAAATTAAAAAACGTTGAAAAAAAATTTAAAAAAAAAAAAAGGAACTTGGTTAGAGTAAATACTCAATAACTGTGAGCTATGGTGATTTTTTAAAATTGCAGAGTTCTTTGGAAACTCAAAAGTGAAAAACTTGACTACACGTGAACATAAAGGAACACTTATGGGGAAGAGGATGCCAAGCAAAGAAGAGGGAGGTTTCTGGTAGAGGAAATAATAATGACAAATGACATGGAATGTGAAACCACAGGACTAGTACCTCTTGGTATTTCCAAAATGTAAATTCAGAGGAAGGTCCTCAAAAGCTCAATCTGACCACTTGCTGTTCTATGTATGAACACTGGATGAAAGATTTAGCATTTACCTGGGTATTCTGGCACCAAGAGAGAGAGGAGGAGGGGCAAATCCAGACCATGCAGACCCATAAGCAATGGGAATCCAGTGAAGCATTTTATGAAGTAAGTTGTATGATCTGATTTGTCTTTTTAAAAGATCACACTTACAGGACATCTGGGTGGCTCAGTGGGTTAGGCGTCCAACTCTTGACTTCGTCTCAGATCATGATCTCATAGTTTGGTTCATGAGTTTAACCCCTGCGTCTGGGCTCTGCACTGACAGCAGGGGGCCTGTTTGGGATTCTGTCTTCCTCTTTCTCTTTTCCTCCCCTGCTTGCTCTTTATCTCTCTCTCAAAATAAATTAAAACAAACTTAAAATAAATACAATGCAATACAATACAATACAATACAATACAATACAATCACACTTCCTCTGTGAGGACAATGGATCAGAGCGAGTACGAGTAGAAGTAGAGGTACCACTCAGCAGACTATTGTGAAGACTCAATGTTTGATTCGCTGTGTGGAGTAAGGGAGAAAGAAGTATTGAAAATGAATCCCAGGGTTTATCTTTGAGAACCTGAGGGTATGTCCTATTCCCATCTTTTGGAGGAAGAATAGATTTCAAGGGAAAGATCATGCATTCAGTTTAAAGAGTATAATTTGAGTTGCTTATAGGACATCAAAATGGAGACGTTAAGTGAGCATTTGGACAGTTATATGAGGTTTTCAGGAGAGAAGACTGGAATAGTCTTAAACATACACATGATATAGGATGTCCTCAGAGTGAAATGAAATTGCCCAGGGAGACAAGACAAGAGCATTCTAGGATACAGCCCTAAAGAGCTTTAGCATTTAAAGATTAGGAAGATAAGGAGAAACAGCCAAAGAAAAATGAGAAATAGCTGAAAGTGATTAGCAAATCAGGGAATTTGAGTTTCATAGAAGCCAAAGAAAAACTATGTTTGTCAACAACGGGTTGATAAAATACACCAAAAACTAGAAGAGTTCAGGTAAGGTGGGAACTGAATATTTTTCTTTGAAGTCTTTAGGTCCTTGGGGGTCTTGACAAGAGCCAACCAATGAAATGGTATGAGTGGAGGTAAATAGTGCTGAAATGAAGATTCCATGGTTGATGAGGAAATCTGGCTGTGAAGTAGAGGAACCTGATGAGGCAATAGCTGAAAGGTCTTAGAGGAGCCCAGGAAGACTTGGGTGGCTTCCCTTTTAAGACAAAGGGGACTACAGTATGTTCAAATGCCTATGTTTGGAAAATGCTGGAATTTTGAGCACAGCATTCTCAACTTTTGAGGCATAGATCAACTATCCCTACTTACCAGGAACTTTTCCCAATACTCTAAGTTAGGTGATGTGAGCATAGACAACAGTCTGCAAACCTCTACTGAAACACTTATTGTGCTATAATTATTGGTTTATTTTTTGTTTTACTCACTAAAATATAATGTTTATCTACTACCATGCCTGACATATTCAATTCACTAGTCCAACAAGAAGGTCCAGCCCATGAATAAAATCAGTTTCATTTATTTGTTAAATACAAATTTCAAATTCTCCCCTGTGTAAAAAAAAAAAAAAAAAAAAGTCTGGCTAGAGAGAAATAATATCTGGGCTTTTTAAAAGGTCTAGATAAAAAATATTTCTAACGTATATTTGAGCTTAATTTATTAAAATGTGTTAGAACAGATAAAGCTACATAGACTAAATTTCTCCTCTAACTTTCCTATAAGTACCACATTTTATGCATTTTTGTATCCTCCACTGAATCCAGCAAGGCGCACTGAACATAAGCTAGGGGGTTCAGTAAATAATTATTGATTGATATTTCATTTACCTACATGAAATTTTGTATATACAAAGCAAAAACATTGCCAGTGAATATTGTGGAAAACAGTAATTTCTCTTCAGTGTTAGTGGAACAGCTTGTGTCACCCATCAATTTGACAAAAGAATGTGTACACAAAACAGCAGGTAAATGAATCATGGTGAACAAGACCATCCATTTGCCACATAAAATAGATATATTGGTCTCCCTACAATATGTAATCTTCTTTAGCTGTCAGGTGATTAAATTACCAGCTTAAGTTCTAATTGTTTAAATTTGTTGGTGTTAGAAACAAATAATAAAGTTAACCTGCTCTCAGGAACACTTCTGATGGGCACAGAAGCTGAATAGCAACATAAAATCACGATCTTTCCTAGTAAGAAAAATTTAACAAGGTGATCAATCTATTGTTCTCTATGATGAATCTATACAGGACATTATCCTCCTTTGCAAAGTACAGTTATTTTATTTTGTTGCTGCCCCTATTGCCTAGGCACAGATAAACTAACAGAACTAAAAATTCAGAAAAACAGCTAGAACCCCAATGTTCTAATATTCAATCTTCCTTGACTAGAGAAATCTAGCAAAGTATGTCATTTCCTTTCTCAGTACATCATATAAATGTCACTAAGTGTACATTTCTGTGACAGAGGTCAGTGATTCATCTATCCCTGTATTTTCAGAAGCAAAATAACAGTTTGTGAAAGAAAAAAAAAATGAATAGGGCACATTTCAAGCTATGAATCCAGGACAATTCTTGGTTAAAAACATGAGCCACATACTTAGAAGAATGATACTTCTAGGTTTAAGGCAAAAGAAAATCCTTCTCTCAGTCATTCTGGCATGACTGGGGACCCAACAGAATTGAGAATGGAGAATTGCACCCTTATTTCAAGCTATGAAATAAGATACTGTACTAAACTAGGGCATTTAAAATCTATGTGACTTCTGAGGAAGATGGCTACATGAGCACACAAGTCTAGCGTTCCTTCCAAAATCTCACTAAAGTGACCAATAGAATATGCAAATTGAAAATGTTGCCTTAGCACTAGACACTGGAAGAGATCTCCATTGCTCCATGCCAGAAATAAAAAAAGGGTGGAAGTCTCCCATGGGAATCAAAATATTAGATACTAAATAATAAGATACTTCAACCAATCCTTATTAACTA
Organism: Panthera tigris; assembly: GCF_018350195.1. Lineage (NCBI taxonomy): Eukaryota > Metazoa > Chordata > Mammalia > Carnivora > Felidae > Panthera > Panthera tigris. Next base: position 99,672,437 of record NC_056666.1, on the reverse strand, counting down.
GAAGACACATCCATAGACAAGGACAGAAAATATGACCATGGTAAATTTCTTCTTTCCTGCCCTTGCAGCCTAAGGACCACACAACCAACACTGGAAGGCTCCATGGTTTGCTTCTAGCAAAGGTAGAACCAAAGCAGGCATGGGATTAAGCACATGGAACATGGGAGACAATCTATAATATGGCACAGAAACATAGCTCCATGCCATGATACCTCGCAGCATCATCTCCCTCCCTAATGCTCGAATACTGGTAAATTACTGCGACATTTTTGGTAAGTTGGTTGTTTGCTTCCTCCCTACTTTCTTCTATCTAGACTCAAAGGACCTCTGTGTAACATTTGGTAAGAACAAGAAGCATACCAATTTCTAACAGAACCCACTCAACTCCTACAAAGGCTGGCAAGCATAGGCAACCTTCTGGAAGTAAAAGAAAGCTGAATAATCATGAAACCTAAAAAAATTTGAAGTATAATTTAAGGGAAACAACTAGAAAAGTTACACTTATCCATTGACTCAACAGGTACTTTTTTGGGACACTTATCACATGCTAGGCATTATAATAGGTTAAAAAGAGAAAACAAAACAACCCTGACACCTCCTTCTTTTGTGAAAGAAACTGGTTGCTCTACTACTGATTTACTGCCAGAATTAAATAAACCTTTAGAACATCACTAATCCATGTATCAGCAAGATTTAGGAGACAACTGAGTTGACCGTACAGTTAAGAAGGACAAATCAAAGATTAAGAATTAGTTGGAAATGAAAACATAATCACTAAATTAAATCTACCACGGAGGCAGTTAAAAATAGAAAATCAGATCAGTAAACTCTAAGATAACTTTGAGAAACTTACCCAGAACTCACATGAAAGCCCTAAAAAATTTCTGTAAGAGAAAATAAGAGAAAGAGAGAAAGAAATAAGTGGTTCAACCTATTCCTTCAACCTTCCTTTCCTATTAATCACAGGTTGAAGCATAGGTTGAAGGAAGGAAGGAAGGAAGGAAGGAAGGAAGGAAGGAAGGAAGGAAGGGAGGAAGGGAGGAAGGGTGGAAGGGAGGGAGGGTGGAAGGGAGGGAGGGTGGAAGGAAGGAAGGAAGAAAGAAGGGAAGGAAGAATTAAAGCAAAATAGAGGGAAAATGCTGAAGAAAGACCTTACTTCTTTGTAAAATTGACAAGCTATTTATAATATTTATATGAAAATTCTAAGGACCTAAAACACCCAAAAAATGTCGAAAAAGAACGAAGTTGGAGGATTAACACTATCTGATCACAAGACTTCCTTTAAAGCTTTACTTCAAAACAGTGTAGCATTGGTGTAAAGATGGACATAGAATGCATTGTGACAGAATGGAGAGTCCAGGATGGACTCACCCTTATATGTTCAAAAGATTCTGACAGAGGGGGAAAAAAAGTCAATTCAATGGAGGAAAGTAAATTAAAAAAAAAAATAGAGCAGAAATTTAAAAAACTGGAGCAGGAATAATGGGATATTCATATGGAGAAAATGAATGTTGATTCGTATGTGCCATACCATCCCCAAAGTTAATTCAGAATAGATTACATGCCCAAGTTTATAAGCTAATATATAAAACTTCTACAAGAAAACATAGAAAAATCTTTTCAAAAGTATATTTGAGATTAGCCAATATTCTTTACAAATACAAACCGTTAAAAAGACTGAAAAATTAGTCTTTATCAAAATGTAAAACCACTGCTCAAAACACCCTATTAAGTAAATGAATAGGCAAAGCACAGGCTGGGAGACAATATTCACAATAATTTATAACAAGGTATGTATAACCAGAATACATTAAAAAGTCCTATAATTCATAACAGAAACACAAACAGTATGATAAAAATGGGCAAAAGATTTAGATACCTCACAAATAAGATACACAAATGGCGGTAAGAAGAATTTTGTTCTATACCATTAGACGTGAGGGAGATGCAAAATAAAACCAAACAGAAGGTATATACTACATATTGGAATAGCTAAAATAAAAAATACTGACACCAAATGTCATTGAGGATACAGAGCAACTAGAATTCTCATATATTTGTGACAGGGGTACAAAACGGTATAACTGCTTTAGAAAATAGTTTGGCAGTTTGTCACACTGTTAAATATATGCCCATTCTCCAAGTATTTTTCCAAAAGAAATAAAAATGTGTGTCCATAAAAAGACTTGTATAAGAATGTTCATAGAAGTTTGGTTTATAACTGCCCCAAACTGGAAACAACCCAAATGTTCATTAGCAGACTTTTGCATTTCACTGTATATAAATTATACATAAATAAAATTAAAAGTCATAAAAGGAAGAAAGTCCTGAGTCTGAAAATTCATGATGTACTTCATGTTCTAAGGAAACTCAGTTAATAAAATCATACTTAGTATAATTTTCCAATCACAAAAATGGATAAGTCAGCTAGCCCAAAATGGAATAAAATCAAGTTGCATACAGTTTTATTTCAATAACAATCCTAGAACACTATGTAACAGCATCTTTGCCATTATAAATTAAAAGGTAATAGTACCAGAATTTAATATCTGGTAAAGTTATAATTAATGTATAAAGACAACAAAAAAGACAATCTCAGATATGGAAGGATTCAGAAAATATACCAGGCACCCAAATATTCTTCCAGCAAAAGATTTACTTTAAGCCAGTGCAAAACAACAGGATGGGAATGAGTGGTTAAGGATTAATTATGAGAAAATTGTTATAAGAACCAATTAGCTGAAATTAGTTGGAAATAGAGTGATACATCCAAACACCAGTAGTTATTTCAGATACACACACAAAACTGATCACCAAACACAATGTTTTAAATTTTTTTTTTTTTAACGTTTTATTTATTTTTGAGACAGAGAGAGACAGAGCATGAACGGGGGAGGGGCAGAGAGAGAGGGAGACAGAATCGGAAGCAGGCTCCAGGCTCTGAGCCGTCAGCCCAGAGCCTGACGCGGGACTCGAACTCACGGACCGCGAGATCGTGACCTGAGCCGAAGTCAGACGCTTAACCGACCGAGCCACCCAGGCGCCCCACAAACACAATGTTTTAAAGTAATAGGGATAATTTACATTGAAATAATTGAACAGGAAAGAGAGAAAGCAAGAATCTAGGTTTATAATACCAATCTGAGTTAACAAATGATTGGGGAGAAAGAAATAAAACCACCAACCTCCATTTTTCCAGGTAAATTAGTTACAATTTTAAGGTAACCAGCAGTTGAACTAAAAAGTCTACAGGTCTTCCAAATCACAGACTGGATTCCAAATCATTGTAGAAAATAACCTAAAACAACTTGTACAAACAACAAAAAAAATTTTTTTTCTAAAAAAGTCAAGAAACACATACACATGGAAAGGAGATATGACAAAAAAGGTAAACAACTCACAATCCCTTACTAAAAGAGATTCTATGAAGGACTGAGCAGCTGGCACATACGGGAAATGTGAAAGGTAGCTCTTATTGCATAGGAAAAACAGAAATGCATACTAATTTCTTATTTCCCATTTCCACGTAATGTAAACAAGATTCTTCCACTGTAGACTGTTGCTGTTCCTGTCCTTCATAAGGCTGACCCTTGAATGTTGTGAATTTGACCCTTCAATCTCAGTTTCAATATCTTTTTTCTGCCTTTACTTCCCCCAAACAGTCAACTTATATCTCATTCCCAGAGAACCTTACCTTCTCTTGGTTGTAGATTGTGATATAGAGGAAAGAGAATGGGTTCTGGGATTCAAGGAAATCTGAATGTCAGTCCACTCTCCATCATTTTCTAGCTTATACTAACATGTATGCAATTCTATCTAAGTCTAATTTTTTCTTTTATAAAATTAAGGTAATATACCCCTCAAAAGGGTGTTATGAAAACTGAATGAGTGATATACAAGTATCATTTCTCACATATTGTGGTTAATGAGAAAATGTATTAACTAGACATTGGTCTGTTGTGAAGAAGGCAGAGTAGGAGAACCCCAAGCCTGTCTTATCCCACTGATACAACTAGATAACACTCACATCAGTGTAAATAACACAGAAAACAATCTGAAAACTGACAAAACAAACTCCACAACTAAAAGTAGAGAAGAGGCCACATAGAAAAAGGTAGGAAGGTAAAGGTGCAGTTTGGGAGAGAAATGGACTGTGGCTGTCCCTGGTGGGGAGGGAACCAGGGGTGCAGAGAAGGGCAAAAAACAAACTTTCACACTGAGGAGCCCATGTATGGAAAGGATAAATCCCTATAATATTTGTCTTTGAAAGTGGGAGGATCCAAATTTTGTGAGTTCTTACAACCAGCAGGACTTAAAGCCTAGAATTTTAAACATCGGTGGGCTCAGCTCTGGTAGAGTCTTGAGGGTATTAGGAAGTTGAATCCCTGTCCTTAAAGAGATACCATGACAAACAGCCCTCGAAGGTATAGTGTAGAACCAACAGTTTGAAAAACACCAGGAGCAGGAGGGAAGGAGAGTGATTTGCTCATCTCAGAGCATGATTAGAAGAGATAGGGACCACTGGGAGATCCCTCCAGGAACAGAGGAGCTGGCAGGCACAATTTCCTTTGCACCAGCCCCACAGCATAAACAATGGCCACCTGCAGGAACCAACGTGGTGCCAACACTTGCTACTTAACTTGCTTATACCTACCCCCTGCTCCGTCCTACATATTCAGCAGATCTGCCCTTCCCAGTCACACTTGCCTTAGTCCCCCCACTGTGGCCTCCTCCCCCAGAAGACTGGCACAAACCCTGCCAACACCACATCTCCTGACCTACACATTTTGTGGGATATCAGTTCCAGTGGCAGCAGGGGCAGACCTCATTCACAAACAGACCACTAAACACTTTGTTAAAACACACCTCACCCCTGTTGGGGACCAAACACTACCCACAGTAGGCAAAAAGAGTCTCTGCAGATAACTGGACTGAAGGAAAAAAAGGCCAGGACTCAAGAGCGGAGTACATGCAACACACATAGGAGATACTCCTTGAAGTGCTAGGCTCTGGGGAATAGGGACCACTGCTCTGCAAGGAACTACAGGACCTCTTCTTCATAAAGCTATTACTGTTGAGATTAAGAAAAGTAACTGATTTTCCTAACACAGAGAAACACAGATGATTAGACAAAGTGAGAAGATAGAGAAATATGTCAAATGAAAAAACAGGACCAAACCACAGCAAGAGACCTAAGTGAAATGGATATAAGTTATAGGCCTAACAGAAAATTGAAAGTAATGATCATAAAGATACTCACTAGACTTGAGAAAACAGTAGAGGGCATCAGTCAGACCCTTAACACAGAGGCAAAAAACAAACAAACAAGCAAACAACAAACAGAGATCAAGAACACAATAAATGAAGTTAAAAACACTCTTGATAGCAGGCTAGATGAAGCAGAGGAACGAATTAACAACCTGGAAGACAGAGTAATGGAAATTAACCAAGCTGACAAAAGGAGAGGAAAGAAAATTATGCAAATTGAGAATTGGCTTAGGGAACCAATTGACCCCATTAAATGTAATAACATTTACAGTATAGGGATCTCAGAAGAAGAGAGAGAAAAAGGGACAGAAAATTTATGTGAAATATATAATAACTGAAAACTTCCCTAATATGGGGAAGGAAACAGATACCCAGATCCAGGAGCCACAGAGATCCCCCACAAAATTCAATGCAAGGAGATCCACATCAAGACATATAGCAATTACAATGGCAAAAACCAGTGATAAAAAAAATTTTTTTGAAAACAGCAAGAGAAAAGAAGACAGTTGCATGTTAGGGAAACTCCATGAAGCCATCAGTAGATTTTTGAACAGAAACTTTGAAGTTTCTGAAGGGAGTTTCAGAACTCCCTCAGAGTTTCAGAGTTTCAGAAACTCAGAGTTTCAGAAGGGAGTGGATGATATATTCAAAGTGCTGAAAGGAAATACCTGCAACCAAGAATACTCTATTCAGCAAAGCTATCATTCAGAATAGAAGGGAAGATAAAGAGCTTCTCACACAAACAAAAACTAAAAGAGTTCAAGACCACTAAATAAGACCTACAAGAAATATTATAAGTGACTGGAAATATTAAATATTAAAGGGGACTAGAGTGAGAGTAAAAATAAGTATTTCTATAAAAATCAAAGGATTTATAAAATAAAAGGATATAAACTATGACATCATTTATCTAAAACATGGGAAGAGGAGTAAAGAATGGGCTCAAACTTAACCAACCACCAACTTAATATAGACTGCTACATGTAGATGTTATATACAAACCCAATGATAACCACAAGTCAAAACCCAGTAATAAATATGCAAAGAATAAAGAAAAAGGAATCCAAGCATATCACTAAAGAAAGCCACTAAACCATGAAAAAGAGCAAGGAAAGAAAGAATCACAGAAAAACAATAGAAACAACCACAGAACAAGAAACAAATGGCAATTAATAAATATCCATCAATAATTACTTTCGTTTTTAAAAAAAAATTTTTTTTTGAGAGAGAGCATGTGTGTAAGTGGGGGGAGGCAGAGAGAGAGGGAGAGAATCTTAAGCATGGGGCCCAAGATGGGGCTCAATCTCACGACCTGAGCTGAAATCAAGAGTCGGACACTTAACCAACTGAGACACCCAGGAGCCTCTATCAATGATTACTTTGAATATAAATGGACTAAATACTCCAATCAAAATACATAGGGTGACAGAGTGGATAACAAACAAGACCCATCTATATGCTTCCTATAAGTGACTCATTTTAGACCAAAAGAAACCTACAGGCTGAAAGTGAAGAGATAGAGAAACATTTATGATGCAAATGGATGTCAAAAGAAAGCCAATACTTATATTGGGCAAAACAGACTTTAAACAGACTGTAACAAGAGAAAAAGGACACTATATAATAATAAAGGGGACAATCTAACAAGATTATATAAAAATTATAAATATTTATGCACCCAACATAGTAGCACCCAAATACACAGAGCACTTAATGCCAAACATGAAGGAAGTAATTGATAGTAATACAATAATAGTAGGGGACTTTAACATCCTACTTATATCCATGGATACATTATCCAAATAGAAAATCAACAAGTAAATAATAGCTTTGAATCTTTGCATGGCACACTGGATCTAACAGACATATTTAGAACATTCCATCCTAAATCAGCAGAATACACATTATTTTCAAGTGGACATGAAACATTCTCCAAAATAGATTACATATGAGGCCACAAAAAAAAGCTTCAACAAATTCAAGAAGATCAAAGTCATACCATGTATCTTTTCTGACAACACTATGAAACTAGAAATCAACCATAAGAAAAATATCTAGAAATTAAATAATATGCTACTAAACAATGAATGGGAAAACCAATAAATCAAAGAAGAAATTAAAAATTACATGGAAAAAAATGGAAGTGAAAACACAAAAGTCCAAAATCTTTGGAATGCAGCAAAAGTGGTTCTCAGAGGAAGTTTATAGCAATACAGGCTTACATCAAGAAGCAAGAAAAATCTCAAATAAACAACCTAACCTTACACCTAAAGGAGCTAGAAAAAGAACAAACAAAACCCAAGCCCAGAAAAAAGAAGGAAATAATAAAAATTAGAGCATAAATAAATGATATAGAAATTAAAAATACAATAGAACAGATCAATGAAACCATAAGCTGGTTATTTGAAAGGATAAACAAAATTGATAAACCTCTAGTCAGACACATAAAGAGGGAGAGGGAGAGAGAGGACCCAAATAAACAAATTCATTAATAAAAGAGGAGAAATACCAACACCACAGAATAAAAAACAATTGTAACAGAATATTTGAAAACCTATAGTGCAACAAATTGGACAACTTAGAAGAAATGGATAAATTCCTAGAAACATATAACATACCAAAACTAAAGCAGGAAGAAATAGAAAATGTAAACAGACCAATTACCAGCAAAGAAATTGAATCAGTAATCAAAAAAAAAAAAAAATTCCCCCCAAAACAGAATCCAGGACCAGATGGCTTCACAGGTTAATTTTACCAATTGTTTTTTCATTTTTTAAAAAATTTTTGATAGTAGGGAGGGGCAGAGAGAGAAGGAAAGAGAGAATCCCAAGCAGGCTCTGTGCTGTCAGTGCAGAGCCCAGGATGGGGGGCTCGATCTCACTAACTGAACCATGATCACTAACTGAGATCATGACTATATATATACTACATATATACCATAAAAAAGAAAGAAATCTTGCTATTTGTGGCAATATGGTTAGAGATAGAGAGTATAAGATTAAGTGAAATAAGTCAGTCAGAAAAATACAAATACCGTATGATTTCACTTACATGTGGAATTTAAGAAACAAATGAGCAAAGGGAAAAAAAGTGAGAGAGGCAAACCAAGAAACAGACTATTAACTATAGAGAACAAACTGATGGCTACCAGAGGGGAGATTGTTGGGGGATGGGTGAAATAGATGGGTTAAACAGTGCATTTATCATGATGAAAAGAAAAACAATAATAAAATAATAAAATAAAATAAAATAAAATAAAATAAAATAAAATAAAATAAAATAAATATTAACTGAAAATGTTTTGGTGGCACCTAGGTGGCTTAGTCAGCTGAATGTCCGACTTCAGCTCAGGTCATAATCTCACAGTTTGTGGGTTCAAGTCCTGCATCAGGCTCTGTGCTGACAACTCAGAGCCTAGAGCCTGCTTCAGATTCTGTCTCTATCTCTCTCTCTGCCCCTTCTCAGCTCATTCTCTCTCTGTCTCTCTCACCCTCTTTCTCTCAAAAATAAATAAACTTAAAAATAAAGAAAATGTTTTTTTAAAAGTTAATTTTCTGTGGGACATTTGCTTTTCAACTGAAGAGTTTTGGTGTGTATCAGAAAGTGTGTTGAGGCATTTCATATATATTACATTATTTAATATAGTTACTCAAAAAGGAATAAATTTCTTAAGGCAGAACTTCAGTTTATGAGTGAGTCCTAAAACTTGAGTCTCTCTATGATATTCCATGTTCTCTTGATTTTTGTAAAATCACATGGCATGGAATTTGAGCCTTGAGAGTTGTCCAAAAAGTACAACTAAATATGAAAGAAAACTAGAAAGAACCAAGTTTGTGTGGACAGAATTCAGCTGCTCCTAACGGAAATGAAAAATGTGTAGATTTTCTTCACTTTTGTCTCCACTATTACTTTCCTACCAATCTTTAGCATAATGATACAGTTTAAGAACAATCAAGTGTTTTGTTCACACATCTCAGTAAAGGAGATTGTAAAGAAAAATATTGCAATTAGAAATAAAGTGGATTGGTCAAAGGATCTTGGAAAAAGTCACAATATTCTCACACTAACTGGACTTCAAGAAGCTCCTTTACTTGAATTTACACCACTATGTTAACATTTAAAGTTAGACAGCATTTAGAAAAAGGTTCAATATTCCATTGTCCCAGTTCCTGAAAGTTATTCAAGTAAGGCCCAAAGAGGCTGCATTGGGCAAAGTGTTGAAAACCTCCCTTTGATCATAGTAACATCTCTTCACTTATATGTTTTTCTTTTTCTCTTTTTTTAATGTTGATTTATTTTTGAGACTAAGAGAGACAGAGCATGAACAGAGGAGGGTCAGAGAGAAAGGGAGACACAGAATCCAAAGCAGACTCCAGGATCCAAGCTGTCAGCACAGAGCCCGATGCAGGGCTCGAACTCATGAACCAGGAGATCATGACCTGGGCTGAAGTGGGATGCTCAACTGACTGAGCCACCCAGGCGCCCCTGCTTATATGCTTTTCAAAATACATTTGAGCTCATGCCACGTCTAGCATTTGTGATCCAGTGAAAAATCTCTCAATGTCACTGTCCTTAATTTGTTTCTTTGTAAAAAGGGAATTTTAATACTTGTACTTCTCACTTCTCTGGGTTATTTGGGGGGATCACAAAGGATAATGTAAATGTGAGCACTTGATAGTAACACACTGTTGCAAACTGCAAAAATGTCCACAATTTTTTCCTTCCCTGTATCCATTACTGTTTACTATATAAATTTGTAGCCTCCACCATCAAGAAGTACATCTCCCCATCTCTAGAATCTGGGCTGACTTGGTGGTTTGCTCTGGCCAACAGAATGTGTCAGAAATAACATAACAGTTCTGACCTACACTTCAATAAACCCTGCAGGTACGTAATCCTTCTCTTGGAAACCACACGAGAGCATGTGGACCAGGGCAGAGCCATCCGAACCAGAGCCATCCTGAACAAGTGAGGGGCAGGGGTACGGGGAACATGACAGTCACAGACCCCATGAGCCAGGCCAGCTGGGAGTTGCTGAACCCAGATCTGCAGAGCACCAGTTCGACTCTGACACTTGAGCTCAACATGGCATCTACAGAGCTGATGACAGGAGAATTCTAGTAGTTTTTGCTTAGGCTTTTTTTTAAAAAAAATTTTTTTTTTTTAACGTTTATTTATTTTGGAGACAGAGAGAGACAGAGCATGAATGGGGGAGGGTCAGAGAGAGAGGGAGACACAGAATCTGAAGCAGGCTCCAGGCTCTGAGCTGTCAGCACAGAGCCCGACGCGGGGCTCGAACTCACGGACCGCGAGATCATGACCTGAGCCAAAGTCAGCCCCTTAACCGACTGAGCCACCCAGGCGCCCCAGGCTTTTTTTTTTTTTTTTTAATTGTGAGTTCCATCTCCAAGAGGTTAAGTATGAGTCTGTAGAAGTTGAGACACACAACAATTCATGGGATGGAATCTGAGTAATTCATTAAATTACAGACCTTAGAAGACTTTTTGGTAAGCCTTCCATATAACTCCCCCTAGTCATAGCCTTCTGCCCTTAAGATATTGTTGATAACTCAAATATCTTCTCTGGGAATGAGTTCTTTCTCCAAAAGCACCTAAACTCATGTAGTAGAAGCAGGGGTTCCATATAAAGACTTAACTTGTACTTTTTCTCCCTGCTTGGTAATGAAGTGTCAGGAATTCCTTGTCACTATAGAGAAACATATAAGATAACCTCCCAACAAGGAGAGAGTAAATGTCTTTGTGTGGTTTCTAATGTATTTACTTTTTCTGATAAATAGATTAATTGTTAGAGAAAAGAAAAAGGATGAGCATTGTTAATGAGTAAGGCTTGATCAGGAGTTGGCATGGTGGTAGCCAAGGGGGAAGACAGGAAAAAGCAAAGAGGGTGGTGCCCTGGGTCTGAGAGGCAGTAGACAACCTAAGCCCAGTTGTGGGATCCCTCAAGGTATGGGAGATGTCCAGGCCATGAACAATGGGAAGGACTGCCATGAACAAGATGCTGCTGCAGTGACCCCAGCTGAGGCCAACCTCAAGGAACCATCCCGTGCACTAGTTTAGAAAAAGCAACAAACTCAGGTGTCTGCCTCTCACACAGATTCTTGGTCACTGCCTCGAGCATGCCCCATCATCATCTTTTAGCCCCAAAGGCCATGCTGGACACTTAATGGAAGGCACGTATCAGAGTTGCTGCTCCACTTGTCGGTTAATGAGAAAGTCCAGGACCTTAGGACCAGACTCAGGACACTGGTGTACTCCAAATCAAAGGGACAACGGGGTGAAACTCATGACTATACTCTTACAAATGGACACTGGAAAGTAATCTCTCCCTTCCCTATACCCAGTAAAGTCCTCTAAGCCATTCAGGACAACCTTGAATACTATGATGAATACAAGCTACACTCAACCTGGTCTCCCTACCTCATATTCAATCCTTTTTGCAGATGACAGGCTTTAAAATACTTGATGGCAGCTATCAGGCTCCCTCTGTCTTCTTTCCTCTAGGCTAAGTTTCCCTTGATCCTTCAATTAGATAATAAGTATGCCTGAATGGAGCCATTTGAACAAAATTCCCAGCAGCCTCATTGAAGCAGGGGACCCCATCTGTAACCATCAGCATAAACATTAAATAAGGAGATCCCTTTGATACTGTCTATAAGACAGCCATGAACACAGTGGGCCCTCTTAACCAAAGTCATCAATGTAGGAGTGATGAGGATTACACAAATTAAAAAGCTGCACCCAAGTGAAAAAAAAGGGGGGGATTTTTTTGTTATATAAGTAAACTGTCTGGACTTGCTCACAATGGTTTGCTAGTCACTGGTCTCACTGTCCATGAAATCGCAAGCTCTTAGAGGCCAGAGCCAGGATTTCTTATTACTTCCCAATCACTTTCCTATCACTTTCCTTTCCTTCAGACTTCCCAATTTCCTACCACTTTCCTACCTTTCTCAGACATGGACAGTTTGCACTTAGTACATCCCTAACAAGATGCTTATGGATTGAATACATAATTTATCTTTATTCCATCATCTTTAATAGCCAAAGGACAGAAGTGTCTACCAAAGCCTGTGCTGGGGTATACAGTTTGTGCTAAGAAACGGACAATCTGAATACTGGAATTCCAACATGGAATAAATTCATTTTGGGGGGTGGGGGGCGCCTGGGTGGCTCAGTCGGTTAAGCGTCCAACTTCATCTCAGGTCACGATCTTGCAGTCTGTGAGTTCGAGCCCCGTCAGGCTCTGGGCTGATGGCTCAGAGCCTGGAGCCTGCTTCCGATTCTGTGTCTCCCTCTCTCTCTCTGCCCCTCCCCCATTCATGCTCTGTCTCTCTCTGTCTCAAAAATAAATAAACGTTAAAAAAAATTCATTTTTTTGCCGTTTATTTATCTTTGAGAGAAAGAGACAGAGTGTGAGGGGGAGATGGACAGCAAGAGAGGGAGACACAGAATCGGAAGCAGGCTCCAGGCTCTGCGCTGTCAGCCCAGAGCCCGACGCGGGGCTCGAACTCACCAACCGTGAGATCGTGACCTGAGCTGGAGTCGGACACTCAACTGACTGAGCCACCCAGGCGCCCCAGAATAAATTCATTTTTCTGCAAAACAACCCAATTCAACTGTCACACAGCCCTAATGAAACTACACCCCTTATTTGATTGACACTGGGATTATAGATCTGAAAATGTGAATAAAACTTAATTGAAGAGTATCTTCAATCCCTCTTTTCCAAAAAGATATATCTGATCAATGTGATAACATTTTTAGAGAAATCTGACATGTCCTAATACAAGAGCAAATGAGAAGGAAACAGTACAAGTTCAAATGTAGTTACCTACCATAAAACAAATTTAACCATTAGTATCTTTATTTATTCAATAGATGTTTTTTTAATACCTGCTGTGTGCCAAAATACTAGCCTGAAGCCCTGAATAAGATTATTCAACTATTGACTAATTATTGCTAATTATAATTAGTAAACTATTAGTATAATAATTCCACATTAGAAAAATAAACTCAAAATCTCAGTTAGTTACAAAAAAAATATGTATTTTGCATGCTTACAGTTCTGGATATTACTAAGGGTTCAGCTGGGCTTGAATCTAGGTTGTGTCAAGTTGTGGTTTGCACCAAGAGTTTTCCTTCTGAGACCAGATGCTACTTATAGTACAGTCTTCACATAGACCACTGCAAAAGGGGCAAGCAGAAACATCATGTCTTTCAAGGCCACTTTCTCTTGGCCAAAGAAAGGGAAAAAGCTGAGTACAATGTCAATACAATAAGAAATAAAATCTGCCTACTCTAGTGGATGGGCTGAAAGCTCACACAACAAAAGACACAGATAGATAATTCCTATGCAAGGAGGAAGAGAGAATTAGGAAAAATACTCCAATCTACCATAAAGACTTATGCTCATGAGTTCAACTTGGAGGAAAAAAAAGTAAACCAATAACTTAGTGGGAATTAACTAAATGGAGTTACATATACTGAATATATTTTAAGGTCATATTTGTTGCTATTGGAGGAAGAAGGGGAAAAAATGGCTTTAGACCATTTAGAAATTTGTAACAATTGTCTGACTAAGAGATATGGTGGCCTGGACTACGATGATGACAGAGATGACCAAAGGGCAGTGGATAGAATTAAGGTATATTTTAGCAGACTTGGTCATTATTAGACATTGTAGGTAGGAAAGAGACATGTTTGACAAATGTCACTTTAGTTTGTGGCTTGAATAATAAGGGAAATGATGCTGAAATGGGGAAACATGAAGGAAAGAGTGTCACAGTCTTTGTGATTAATCCCCCCAATTCATTCTTTCAAAATGATTAATCTAAGCCAGTTGTTCTAAACAGGGCATGCTCTCCCCACTGTGGGCTCTTGGGAAATGTCAGATAGGGACGTTTTATTTTTTCCCAGTGACAGAGAGGTATTTTTCATTCAGGATCTCAAAATGGTGAACATCTTGAAATGCATGGAACGGTCTCACAAAACAAAGGTTTGAAATGTCCTACCTGAAGCACCAATATACCCCTGTTGAGAAATCCTGGCCTAGGCCTATTATGATAATCACCAATGATTGGGTCAAGAATAGACATGTGACTCTGTCCTGATAGGTAAGACATAAGGATAAATATCCTAGAGAGCTTCTATGAAAGATTTCCCTAGTCATAAGACACAGAAATGGAAAGAAATAGTCCCTTTTTCCCCCTGAACACTGTTTGGATGTGATGCCTGGAATGTCTGCAGCAGACATCTTGTGAACAAGATAGAAGCCAATCTGAGGATAAAGCCATGGAGGATGAAAGAACAAAAGAGTGAAAAAAGTAAAATGGAACCTTCCCACATTACTGAGCTGCTAAATCAAACAACTCTGGTGCCTCCTCACCCCCAAACTGGATATTAGATAATATATCCTCATAGTTTAAGTCTGCTTTTGACAGATTTTTTTTTTATTACTTGAGTAAGAATGCACCCAAAATAACACAAGGAGGAAACAGGTTTAGGAGACCAAAAAAATACAAGTCCCATTTTGTGTATTTTAGTCTAGACCTCTCAATATGTGGATTTGGAGTATATAAACAATACTGGACCTACTCTGGGTATCTATACTGGTGTATTGGAAGTAAAGAGTATATATTTTGTGGAAAGTGCAATGAACAAGACCTTCACAATTTGCACCATGAAAGATTGCATACCCCAAATCACTGAGCACTTTGATGAATTATTCTGGCCTTTTCCTAAAGTGCAGGCAATATGACTCCTTATCTCAAAGTCATGTAGTATATACTATTTTATGTTTTCTGGTTGCTTCATGGATATTTAGTCACTTCTCCATAAGTAAATTGTAATCCCCTAGGATTATTTATTCCATATCTACCATAGCATCAAATAAAATGCAAAGCATTCAAGCAGGTACTAACAAGTGTTCACTGAATTATAATTATTGAAAACACATTTCATTTTTACAATTGTTGGTTAAAGAATAATTTCGTGGACTACATGTCTTAATCCAGAGTTTACAAATTGGAAATACCACAGATATGTATTGGCATGATGTTTCAAAATTTTTGAATTACGTAGTTGCCAATATTTTAAAATTGGGAAATTTTACATTAAGACCTGGATTTCTGGGTTCACTTGAAGATATTATAGCACTGGTCCCCTTTTCCTACCTATAAACAGCAAGCTGGAGCTGAGAAGAAGGCACTGCCCTCCATCCTCCAGGCTCCAGTAGCCAGCACCACTTGTATTTTGAGTGACTGCCCCTTAATCCCTCTGGGATTAGGGTTTACCTCAGTATAATCAGTCAGTTGAACCAACTGGCCTGGTTCCAACATTACGTGATCCTGAAGTCTGACATTTACAATGATATGGCTAATTAGTAAAATTTCAGATTGTTCTTTCTTTCCTGTTAACCCCGCCTTAGTATTTATCCATCATACTGGTCGATCCTAATTTTAGTCTACATGTACTCTCTGGTGAAAATAGAATAGTCAAAGTTGTTCTGTTCAGCCTCCGTGTGGTTTTGGTTAAAGATAAACCTACAGTTTTCCCTGTTTATCAAAAGAGAGCAGTTTCCATTAGTAAGGTAAAAATCTAACAAACTGGGTAGTCAAATGATGCTGTTCTCTAGTAAAATGACTCAACCAGCAAGAACACTGAATCACCATTCATCCTAATACAGAAGAGCTACAGCTTTAAAAAAATTTCACCTGTCTCTGATCCATTCAAAACAGACCATTATTTACATTTTAAGAAAGTAGATAATAATAACTTCTAACTGGATATCATGAACTTCATAGACGATTTCTTATTTTCTTTCTCAGTGAACGAATATTACCTGTTTCTGACCCCATCAAGAATGCATTTCTCACCTCTTGTGGCATCCTGTTGTTCTATTGACTCTGTCGCACTAACCAACAGACCTCCCTCATTTAATCAATTTGAAAGCCAAACAAAGAGGTTAGGCATCAGAATTTCAGCTTATTTTCCCTTCTCATTTAAGGTTTGCTAAAATAAATGAACCACGGACCCATGGTCAATAGCTTATTAAGCAACAAATGTAAATTTTGCACAGGGTTACATAGAACTACACTCTTCTAAACTCTAGAAACCATGTATCTGAAGTTGGCTTCTGCAAAGCACTATATTTAAAGGCTTTGTATTGATACCTAATGTAAAAAGGCCAGATTTTGCGTCTCCAACTGCAGAGAAAATAGGAAGCTGACTCTCCTGAGAGCAGTGAATTTGGCAAATACCCTTTATGTCATTCAACCAAGGCAAGAAATGTAGTCAAGAAGAAATGTAAATCAGACAGTCATGGAAACACCATGACTGTTATGGTTAGCCTATAATAAGGATGAAAAACGAGATCACCATCCCATTTGTCTTCAAAAGTTTCCTTTTCTCTCTTGAACATATAATATTCTGATGCCTTTGCTGCACAAATATAATGCACTCCTTCTTATCATCACTCAACAATGTGTTTAAAGAGAGTGTGCAATTAGAGACAGACAGGCAGCCATATGTAGTAATGACCTTTTATTCATTCAAAGTGTCAAAGAAAAGATGACTTAAGTTTTAAGATTATGTTGACTTGGGAAGTCTTTTTCAGCTATAAAGGAACATAGTTAAAATAGTAGAGTACATTTAAAAGTTCTCAAATGTGATTATACAAAGGACCAATTATACAAAGCAAGTCTCAACTTCCATATATAGGGAGAGATACCTTTTGCTAAGATATTTGGAAAAGATGCTTTAGGTTCTGCATTTTCTATGCCACACAGCTGGTATGTGATGTGATTCATGAGTATAACAGCATCCTGAATAAGGCTTCACTATCTATATACCACTTATTCTCTCTCTTGAAGAGACAACAGAATCCTTGTAAAGCTTGAATCAATATAATAAGACAAGTTAGCACTGGCCTAAAGTCTGCCTGCCATTGTTTCAGAAGTAGATAGCTTCAGGATGCTTACTTTATCTACATTTTGATAAATTCTATTCACGGTCATATTTTTTACTACTTTTGGCCAAAGTTCCAGTGTTGTCTTTAAGCTTCAAAAACAGAATTTGAATTCCATTATCCCAAATTGATTATTTTAATCTTTTCCACTTACTAGAAGAATATAAGTATCTACCCTGAGTATAAATAAAGCATATATTATTATATATCAATGATGTAATCTAGAATCTAGGAATGGAGTCTATTATTATAACTTTATTCTGGAACAAATTACCATATGGCATGTATAGATACATGTGTTGAAATTAAAAACTTGTCCTGTGAATTCTTTGGTTAAGAAATTTCTAAATGTGAAACTGCGTGATTTAATAATATCAAATGTAGATAAGAGATCATTTAAAACTTAGGGAGTAGATTCAAAAGTAAGGTTATATAATTATAAGACGGTGAACAAGCCCATAAGTGTTTAATTCTTTGGATAATATGATATAAGTCAAATAATTAACAGCTTTCAAACTTATTTAAAAGATAAAATGGGGTAAAGCATCGAAACTTAGAGAATTCCTTGTGTTGGATACTTAATACTTTTATTTCTTCACACATTCATTCATTCATTCAATATTTATTGAACCCCTTACTACATACTAGCACCTTACAGAGGTTTCAAAAGTACTAAGTGAATGACATTTTCCATAATTATTATGTATATATAATTATATATAAACTATATATCTATAAAACACTATTCTGATACTCCTTATATTCCTACGTCTATTCATTAAAAACATAAAACATATATTGATCTAATTAGTCAGCTGGGGAAGTAAGCATGAATAATGTCCGGCCCAGTACTTCTACCTAGGAGAAAAAGCTTTGGGGCTGCAATCTCCCTGGGGGAGACGTTGTCACATATGCCTTTCTGGGAGGGATTAAGAAAGCCAGAGCAGCTGGGACCCATTTTCAAATATAAAACTGACATGAAAGGCTTTACATGAATGACTAAAACTCTAAGTTCAGATAAGCTGGAAGAGCCTAAGAAAGGGATGCATTAGTCTTGGTGTTAAACCAAAGAAAATTGATTAGATCACAAAATGGGCAGGTTTAACTTATGATCCTACTAGGAAAATGAAAAACAAAGATCTGCACCCTTATTTATCAGTCCTCTTTCATATCACACTTAGAAGATGATAAGAATTAAAGGTTATAGAAGAAATGTCACAGGCTGAACTAAAATAATCAAGACTACAATTTGTGTTAAAATCTCTCACTTTTCAAAATCTGAGACAACTTTCTGCGTATGCCATTCTTGAAACGTAAAAGATCAGTAGCTTTCTGCTAAAACAAGGTAGCATTTGCCACTTTGGGTTCTTTTGTCATCTCTTGCTGGGAGTGTCCCTTCATTGGTTAAGTGGTACTTTTTCTTGAACATCTTCATACACAAGAAGAGTTTAACGCCAACTTAAAATAAGATCTTATGTTATATTCTTAGGTCTCAAAGTGTATTGGTTCATTGAGTAAATTTGGGTTATAGTCACATGAGATTATAAGAGTCTTAGGAGTTTAGAGTAGGATCAAATTAAAGTGAAAATAAAGAGCTAATCCTGTTTTATTTCTCATCTCCCTATAAAGAACATCAAGTGATGATAGTGATGATTAAGTTTCTAGACATACGGAAACATAGCACCTGTGCAACAGCACTTTGATGTTTCTGAAGTGTCAATTTCTAAAACAAATATAGAAACCTACCAATGTACACAAGCACTTTCCAACATTACATTGCAGAAGTGTATAGAATTAGTAAAAATAAAAAGAAACTCTATATTGCTTAACAGTTGACAGCCAGGAATGTTTCCTTGTTAACCTTTTGCTGACTCTAGACAAAGACAGTCTTTTCCTGAGCCTGGCTCCAGATTTCACATGGCAGGAATACCATCAAACTACAGATATTATTTATATATCACAACTTCAGGTTCTGAATTAGAGGCATTTCTAAATTCCACACATTTCATTTACTTAGAAAAATTGTTATTACGCTGTTGTTCTTTGATGGTAGTAACATGCAATTCTCATATTCTCCACATTTTTCTTTGTTTAAAAAAACCAAAGAAACAGGGGCGCCTGGGTGGCTCAGTCTGTTAAGTGCCAGACTTTGGCTCAGGTCATGATCTCAGAGTTCGTGCGTTCAAGCTCCACATCAGGCTCTGTGTTGAGAGCCTGGAGCCTGCTTCAGATTCTGTGTCTCCCTCTCTCTCTGCCCCTTCTCAGTTCACACTCTGTCTCTGTCTCTGTCTCAAAAATAAATAAACGTTAAAAAAATTAAAAACAACAACAACAACAACAACAAAAAACCAAAGAAACATTCTCCTTCATGAAAGAAATAGAATTACCGGTGTTAGCATTTTTAGAAAGCCTACTCTCTTACCCTTTTCCCTGTAGGTTTCAATGAGTTTGAAAAATAGGTAGAGCAGACTAAATGAGGATCAAAATAAACTATGGAATATATTTGGAACTCTCTGGTATTGGCTGCATTAGAGCAGTAGTAAAGATCCCTCATGGTGTTCCACCCTTTCCCAAAATTTAGACCTTGGGGCCTATCTGGGGGAAGACTCAATCGACAAAACCCTGTTACGCAAATACTTGCATGGACCATCATGGGTTATAACACCCCTTGCAGAATGCCAGAGAAGAGAGGTGCATGGTTACTTCACCCACTAAATACCATGAGCCAATGAATGACTTCCTGCCCTCATCAACATGTCATTCTCCTTCACACGGAAAGAAGCCAGTGAGGGGTACAAAGAAAATTGGCACATTTTCCTTTCAATACTGTCTTTCTTTCAGGGTTTAGGGCGCAATCCCTCTCAAGAAATTCAAAGAAGAGATGACTAAGTATTCCCTCAGAAACTAATTTTGTGGAAATGTATTATAATGCTTTCATATTACTCATGTTCTTTAAACAAAAAGAAAGAAACTCTATTGTTTTGCAATAAGACTTTCCAAAATTAATAGATCACACAAGATCATTTGGCCAGTTTCTCTCTGCCCCAGTGAAAGTCACTAACAGTTACACTGATAAAACCAGCCATCTGTTCTATTGACTTGATAGAAAGTAGGAATAGGATGTACAAATTTTAGCAGTTATATCACCTCACATGTGCTTTCGAATATTTGTCTAATGACAACCTTTGTTAATGGCAGCAGAGATGATCCTGAGGGATATTAGCCCCTGTCATCATGTTGGAGGAAGCTCTCTTACAAAGTTATTTCGGGCATGCGTTCACCCACCACATGACAGGCAGTGTGCAAAGCACTGGAGCAACAGGCAAGGCTCTGTTCTCATAGACTTCCATTCTGGAAGGTTGTTATAATCATCAAGCAAGATGGTTTTATGGAGTGATAGGTATAATGGAAGACACTAATGCTACTTGATGTGATAGTTACTGGAGAGCCCCAACCAGAGACAGGAGATGGGGAGGACGGTGGACTAAGTAGTGAAGAAATGTTCTCTGAGGGCAAACCGTTTGGTCTGAGGCCTAAATTAGAAGGAGCCACACAGACCTAAAAGGGAACATGTTAAAGGTAATAAGACGCAAAGTCCTAAAAATGAGAGGCTACAGTTTCTGCTTTTATAGAATCTAGCCTATTTCGTTCCAAGAAAATTTTACGATGTCATTACATATAGTTCAACAGCTTACCTCTTTATGAATAACACATGGTAAGCTAGTGGGAAATGCCATACAACTAATGATGAATCCTGTGGTGCCGATCCATGACAAGGGAGGAATGAATGTATACCCAGTGCCTACTAAACGCCAGGCACTGACAACAGTTCTTTTATATTCTGCTCACTTCGAACAAATACATCTGTTGTTCATTTAGTGAATTTGTATCAAGTTCCTCTATGTGCCAGGCACTGTACTTAGCATTAGATTCAAATAGGAACCTGGACACAGTACTCCCTGCAGGGTGCTTACGCTCAGTTGAGGGAAGTTGACAATTAAGCAAGCAATGGTCATTTGGCTTAATCAGTGCCATCAAAAGAATAAAACTGAGGCACTACAGGTGCAAATGAAGTTGCTTTTAGGCTACTTGAGGAAAGGCATCGAGAAAATCTTCCCAAGATGAAGTGACATTTAAATGAGATTTTACAGATGTATAGGAAATAGCCAGGCAACAAGGCTCAAAGTAGCCTAGAGAAGAAAAAGAACAAGTTCTTCTCCACGCCTGGAGCCATTGAAGGTGAGGAAACTGTCAAGAGATACCATTGCAGAATCAGCAGAGGCACATCTCACAGAACCCTGTCTGCTGAGCTAAGAAATTTAGACTTTATGTGGCGGCAACAGGGAAGCACTAAAGAGCTTTAAGCAGGGGAATGACATGACAGATTTGTGAGTTTTGTTTTTTTTTTTAATCTCTCTAGTTTAAATCTCTAGTGGAGATTCCAAGGTGGGGAGGGGAAAAAAGCAGATTGAACACAAAGAGAACATAATCCATCCAAGAAGCTTCTGTGAAAACTGGAAAACCCCCAATGAGACGGATTTCCCATCCAAATCTCACAGTTGCACTGCTTTAAATGAGCTTAGACCTTACTTACAAACTTCACTCACATTTTTAATACTCAGGTGGTGAATTTAATCACAAGGGTGCATTGTATTACTTACTTCGTGTATTTGGAAATGCGAGTTTTTTCACTGAGTGAGCATGGCCATATAGCTTAGCTCAGGAAAACATGTCAATCCTTATGCTCCCTCAAAACTGCCATTGACACGCATGACATCAAAATTTTCTAGGTGATGTGAAATTAAATCATGACTCTTTGCAATGTATTCTAATCAGCTACTCCATTAACTGTCTTCAAGCGGTAATCAACTCGGCTCCAAATGAACAGCTACATATTCAGCTTGCTCCATGAATTCTATGAATGCATAAACCATAACAAGTTGTAATTATATTACTTTCAGAAGTCATTTACAGCAATTGAACAAACTAAGAAAAATTCTAAGATTCTTGTGTGACAGCGCAATTAAACAATATGAACTGTAAGACTCCACTTCATATTCTAAAATTTAGTTATGATGTATTTTCTGAGAAAAGATCTCATTGGAATATAGACATTGTTCAGGTTAGGGATTCATAACTTTAAATTATGTACCACCAAGCAAAGTTATCAGATAATACATCATATTTTGTCACATGCCATATTAAATACATTTCTTGAACAGAGAGAAATCCTCTCTTTTAATAGGGAGGAAGGTGGAAATGTCTGCAACAAAAAGACCACTGGGAAAAGGAAAGGTACTTTCACAGTACCCACTATGTGCCAGGCGCTGAGCTAAGAACTTTACGTATTGTGACCTATATCATGTGTTTCATGCCGAAGATTTGATAGAACCATCCATTTCCCTCTCGTCCGAATCCTTCAATTTCAAGTAGTCAGGTAGTTCTAAAGAGACTAGTACCATTTCAATTACCCATTGCTGCATAACACACCAGCCCAAAACTTTAGGAGTTTAAAATAACAACTACCATTTATAATCCTTCATGATTCTGTGGGTGACCAAGAAGTTCTGCTCTGTGGCGATGGCTTGGCCACTGGGTTAGCTGGGAGGTTTACAGTGGCCTTCCTCCCATGGCAAGGAGTTGGTGTTGGCTGCTAGCTTGGAGCTCCACTGGGAGTGTTGGCCAGAGGCCTTGGTTCCTCCCTATGAAGCTCCTCTCTCCTCCCTATGGAGCCCTCTCTCCTCCCTCACAGCATAGGAGTTGGGTTCCAAGAAGGAACATTCTAAAAGTGAGCACTCTAAGAGTAAAAACCCAGCATGCAAACACTTATTGTGGTAGGTAAAATAATGCCCCCCACAAAGATATCCATGCTGTAATCCCTGAAACCTGTGAATAGGTTATTTTTATGGCAAAAGAGACTATACAAATGTGATTAAGTTAAGGTGGGATGGAAAAATTAGTCTGGATTACCCAGGAGGGACCAATATAATCCTAAGAGTCCTTTTAAGATGGAGGCAGAAGTAAGACAGACTTAAAGATGTTATGCTGATGGCTTTGAAAATGAAGGAAGGGGCCATGAGCCAAGGAATGCAGGCAACTTCTAGAAGCTGGACAACGCAAAAAAATAAATTCTCCTCTAGGGCCTCCAGAGGGAATGTGGTCCTGCCGACACCTTGATTTTAGCCCAGTGCAACTTCTGACCTACAGAACTATGAAGCAGTAAGTTTGTTTTATTTTAAGGCAGGAAGTTGGGGTGATTTAAAACAGCAATAAGAGGGTGGCTCAGTCGGTTGAGTGTCCGACTTGAGCTCATGTTATGATCTTGCAGTTCATGAGTTCAAGCCCTGCACTGGGCTCTGTGCTGACAGCTCAGAGCCTGGAAATGAACATATTTGTAAAGCTTCTGCTTTTAACCCACTTGTTAATACCCAATGGCTAAAGCCCAGAATCATTGGACTAAATTCACAGAGACGTGATTCATTGTAACAGTATACCACCACAGTGACTATTCAACATGAGTACTATTTCCTTCAAAATATTTCCTGTGATTTAGTTTTCTGTTACTGCTGTAACAAATTAACACAAACTCAGTGACTTAAAAGAACGCAAATTTATCTCACTGTTTTTTGCAGGGCATCACCTGACATGGGTAGGTAAGCTAAAATCAAAATGTTGGCAGGGCTACACTCCTCACCAGCGGCTCTGCAGAAGAATCTAATTCCAAGATCATTCATGTTGTTGGCTGAATTAAGTTCCTTGGGGTTGTAAGACTGAGGTCTCCATTTCCCTGCAGGTTGGCAATCAAAGGCTGTCCTTCACTCTGAAGGCTTCTGTCCAATCCTTGCTTGTGACCCCTTAGATCTCAGAACCATCAACAGCACACTTGGAATTCTTTGACTTTTCCTTCTGCTACATCTTCCTCCAGATGTAGAAAGTTTTCTGCTTTTAAAGGATTATGTGATTAGATCGGGCCCACTCATGACAATCTCTCTATTTTAATATCTATAACCTTAATTATCTCTGCAAATCTCCTTTTGCCATACAACATAACATATTCACAGGTTCCAGGGATTAGGGCACAGACAACTAGGGGCGGAGGGGGCATTATTCTGCCTACCATAGTTCTCTAAAACCAAAATCTTTGTGACAAGGAGAGTTAGAAGTACAGCCTCAGTCTATTCTGTGCCCTGTCTACAAAAAAAACCCTCAAAGGAGCAATTAGCACAGATAAATTCATCATCATTCTGCTGTTCACTGGCTCCAACAGCATTTCCAGGAGACAATTTATTTGAGATGTTACTCCTCCAAAATTAGTCACAGTTGGGTATTTCATAACCAGCTCTGCTCCATCATTAAAGGGAAAGGCTTCTAAAAAGAGCAACAATGCTGTTTTTATAATAACCACATAAACTGCCTTCCTAGACAATGAAGAACAAACTGAAAACCAACTGATTCAAAATGATTTCATGACATCATATAATGGACTATAGACCCACAGTGTTGGACCCGTCTTCACATCCCTCTTTATTCCCCAAAGATTTTGCACTTTTTGTATCTGTTCTGAATCTACTAGTGGCTTTTTCACTGCCAAAAGCAATGTAATTAGGGCTTTTGTGGCAAATTGTGATTATCCTATGTATTAAACATGTGTCTCTTACTTAGAGATAGAGACTAAGATAAATAGGTAGATAGAGACAACTATACTTTTTAAAAAAATCCAAGTGCCTTACTGTTTATGTTAAAATATTAATTTTTAAAATATTATATTGGACTTGGGGTACCTGACTGGCTCAGTCCATAGAGCATGCAACTCTTGATCTTGAGGTTCTAATTTCAAGTCCCACATTAGGCATGGAGCCTATTTAAAAAACAAAACAAAACAAAACAAATAGGGGGATACCTGGGTGGCTCAGTCAGTGAAGCGTCCAACTTCGGTTTAGATGATGACCTTAGGGCTTGTGAGTTCAGGCTGACAGCTCAGATCCTGGAACCTGCTTCAAACTCTGTGTCTCCCTCTCTCTCTCTGCCCCTCCCCAACTCGTGCTCCCTTGCTGTCTCTCTCTCTCTCTCAAAAATAAATAAACATTAAAAAATAAACTAAACAAAACAAAATAAAACACTATTTAAAAATATTGTATTGGACAACCTTGACAAAACAAAGCCATAAAGAAAACAAAGCTTAAGAATTAAGCTAAGGAAGCTTGACATGTCCCAAGTGAGGAAAATTTTATCCCTACATCTTTGTTTATTGTCATTCCAGTAGGAGAAAAATATTTCTAATATGAATGAGCTGGTCTAAGGAAAGGGCACTTTATACTCACTGAAACCTTCTTATTCATGATGCAAGTTTAAATTCTGCTCCCAAAAGGAAAATTTCGGAGTGCTACTCCTACCGCCATCAGTGACAGAGACAGCCTGGGGACTATCAGAACCACCTGGGAAGAATTAAGTTTGGAAGCTTTTAGTCTAACTTCACTCAGTGAGGTGGAAGGGAGCCTCCTTCTGGTCAATTACATAGAAGAGAATTTTGGTTTTTACTGAAATTCCTTCTTTGCCTATTGTACAGCTGACATTGCAACCAGTTTCTCTTATTGAAAAATATTCTGCAGTATTAATACAAAAAGAACAAAGAAGATAATCACCCTCAACTAACTCAGGAGAAATGTGCCCAAACATATATGCACTTCAGAGTAAAGGAAGTTCCACATGTTTCAACTACTAAATAATCTTTTTACACGGTAGTCAAATTCCAAAGAAAACAAAGCCTACACATTAGATGTGTTCTCAAATTATGGGTAGACTGAGGATAAATCCTATTAGCTAAATAATTTGCAAGTGAATTTTTAAATGACCTTTGCTTTATTATTAATTTAATGTAGTCTAGATGTAGACTGTTTCACAATTTTGCATATCTTCCTTGCAAGAGGGCCATGCTCATCTGTTTTAAAAAATGTTTATTTATTTTTAAGAGAGAGAGAGAGCATGAGCAGTGGAGGAGCAAAGAGAGAAGGGAGCAGAGGATCCAAAGCAGGCTCTGCGCTGACAGCCCAATGCGGATCTCACGAACCGCGAGATCATGCCCTGAGCCAAAGTCAGACGCTCAACCAAGTGAGCCACCCAGGCGCCCCCGTCTTTAAGATATCATTCCAATTTTACTATATGTGCTGCCAAAGCAAGCACTGGACTTTAGTATTTATTATAATAAATGAATCATAGGAGCATAAATCCTGATTCATATATTTTAATGTACAAATCCGTCAGTTTGATTACTGGGGTCATGCTTTTTTTTTTTTTCCTTCAGTCATGTTAAATTACATCCATAGCCAAATCCCTGAAGTAAATTATGAGCTCATTCAGGAAACATCCTGCCAAGAGAGTATTTGGCACACAGTAGGCAGTCAATAAATATTGAAAATGGTAAACATTTATTCCATCAAGACATACATAGTAGTATAGATTTTTAACCGTGTGTAAACTCTCCAACTGAAATGTTAACAGTCCATCAGTCCCTCATCCAACACACCTGAGAGTTGCTTTCCCTTCCGTTAATTGAAATGCATTCAGGAGAGAGACATTAATTAATATTAATCAAGCCTACAATGAAAGTAAGACAGGGCTATAGGCAACGTACTCTGAGTCCATATAATAATGATTTTAGAGGCACTGCATTCCTTGTTCCTTCAGTTTACGCTGATATGTAATTGCATGTGATCATGTAGAAATAATCACTGGTCAAGAAAAGTCAGGGTGGGTGCAGTTCAGGTGTATCCTTTTCCATAATCTGGAAAGGCTTCCTCAATTCCCTCAATTCGCAGATATTGAATGCGAATTTGCCCTGCATCAGGTGCTGTACTAGGCACCTGATACGCAGAAGTGAAAAGAGATGTGTTTCCTGTCCTCAAGAAACTTATAATCTAGTACCTGTAAGTTCAGACTCGTAAGGACAAAAATATTATAAGTGTTGAGAGAGAAGAATAAGAACACAAATGAAGAAGTTGTCAGTTTAGAGTCATGTCTAGGGGAGAAAAGCTGGAAACCCTTCTCCCATTTGACCTGAACACATCAGTTCCCTGCTGCAAAAGGCATTTGAATGACTATGTCTTCCTGTGACAGCTGTAGGAAATGTCAAGGATAATTGAATGCAGGAAAAGAAGGCCCAGGGACAAGGCGAGAAAGACTCACAATCAAAGCATTGTTCGCAATAGGTCAATCCTTAACCAACAGGTATGAACCTTCAGATGCCTGAAAGCAAACACTAGAATGTACCTTCCTGCTGACTGCCACACACAGACACACCTATACACACTGATATACCGCCTTACACTGTAGATAACTTTTTCACCTTGGCTTTCATTCACCAGCCTTAGGAATAAACAAGGGCTTGGGAACCTGACTCACCAGGGCCAAAGCCCTCCGTTTTCCCCAGACAGTTCTCCAAAGAGATTTCTATGTCCTGTATAAAGAGGATTCTTGGAGATTTGTTTATAATTCCTAAATTATCTGAGTTCAAGGAGCCAATGAGCCCCCTTTCTCAGCAGTGCCTCCCTGAAGGCCATCCCCAGTCAGCTATGACCATTACTCAGTGGGCATGTCATCTGCACAGGGACTATGTCTCCTACTTCTTCCTTGGTATCCCGCACAGTTCCCGACACAGTGCCTCACAGGTAGATCATTAGATGATCGATAATAATGATGACAATAAACAACAAACACAGAAGCTCTCCAAAGATGATCAGAATGGTAAAATCCCAAGATTATGCCATGTGTTAGAAGTTATGCATGCTCGATCGACAGAACAACCTATTAAATATATTCTATGCATTTGGGGTGCCTGGGTGGCTCAGTCGGTTGAGCATTCAACTTCAGCTCAGGTCCTGATCTCATGGTTCATGGGTCTGAGCCCCCAGCCGGGCTCTGTGCTGAGAGCTCGGAGCCTGGAGCCTGTTTCAAATTCTGTGTCTCCCTCTCTCTCTGGCCCCTCCCCTGCTGATGCTCTGTCTCTCTCTCTCTTTTAAAAATAAACATTAAAATAATTAAATATATTCTATGCGCTTTATATTCCCATTCCCTCTTCCCCCACAGTATCATTAATAACAGAGGGTACACTATCATGTGTGTTCTTTATTTGTGCTGCCCATGAAGAAATACGGAGGCTCCTATTGATGCCAATAAGGCATTTTATCTGTTTAACTTTAGTCACCATATGGAGCAGGTTCTACCTGAGGCCTGCCTGGGTGAGGTCCAAGTCATTGTGTCCAATTTATCCAGGGTTCTGATTTACCAAGTAATGTCCCAAGGTGCTGCCATAGATGCCAGGCCTGTGTTAGTAGAAACAAACACAAGGGCTCTAACCTGTGTCCCGTAAGCAGAAGGAATCCTTTGATCTCACTGGGAGGCCACAGTTCTGTTCCATGTACCCTCTTTTGGACACGTCAAGCTCCTATTTGTTGCAAGAGCATTTATTTGGAAAAATTAAGAGACTCTTTTAAGGAAAGCAAAGGACAAGCTCAATAATTTATGAGACATTTTATTTGACTACTGGGTCAGTGGTATAATTTTGCATATGTTCTCATGAATGTAACTGCTGTGTTTTATGTGAGGATCATCTTGTAAACCAAATGTGCTGGCGAAGGAGAATCAGTTTGCAGCACCCAAGACATTAGGAAAATGGGCGGCTGTGGAAAATACCTGTAAGGCTTTCCTCCCCAACTTCACAGCTAACCACAGCAGAAAGGAATACCCTTGCTCAACCACTCTCCTCTCCAGTGGTTAGCTCTTCTGTTGACCAATTACCTTCTGGCTAAGTTTCAATGTGAAGTAGAAGCTGGAAGTAGCGACTGACCAGCGACTGACTCTTACCCTGGTGCTGTTTTGTTGAAGAACAATATTCTCTTCGTAATCAGCTTCTCATGTCTCATGTGCCCCTAATCAGTGGCAAATTAATTAAGAATGAAAAGAGAAATTCTCTAGGGTGTGTGTGTGTGTGTGTGTGTGTGTGTGTGTGTGTTCACATGTGTGCACGTGCATGTGCAGGTTGACACGCTTTGTTTTCAAGTGGCCAAGACCTACACGTGAAAGTGTATTTATAGGAAATTTACAGCCTCTATATTTACCTCCATCCCACTAGGGATGGAAAATCCAACAGTGCAGACAATCCCCATCTGAAGTTGCTATTACAATGCAAGTGGATGTTGTCATTAAACTCAAGACAGCCTTCTTGGTTTTGTAAGCAGTCCTGGACACTGTGGTTCCCTAACACGGTTATCAAAGGCTTGTGATAGCACTTAATGGCTGCAACTACCATGTGTGATTAGAACCTACCAGATGACGCTGTACTGGGCATATTCCCTTTAATCTCTTTCCCACATTGCTGAAACCTTGAAGGACATATATTTTTATCCCTATTTTGTAGATCAGGAAACAGAACTTCAGAGAAGTTTAAAAGTGGAAAAAATGATATGTGAACCTAAATTAGCCTGGCACAAAGGTCAAGCTTTTTCTACTGCATGCATAGCCACCGATTTTATATACCTCTAGGAGTAGAGCCAGCCCCCAACCTTATTTTCTAAGAAGCCCTGCTTTTCTGAGTGTTTAACATTTTTGAGAGATAAATTCTATAATATGGCTTTCTAGCTAGAGGTAGACACAGTCATTTACCCACTCTGCTGAGCTAAGGCCCAGAAAGTACCCCTCTACCCATCTGAGATATCAAGAGAGTAGGAACAAGGTTTATGGGACACAATACAAATAAAGCTTCTCTTAGCCACTCCTATGAAAAATCTGATGTGCATCACTCATTCATTCAACAAATATTTACTGAATGACTCTGTGCCAGGCACTGTATTATGTGCTGGACTTAAAATAATGAGTAAGAGATAGTGTCCACTCTCAAAACACTGGCAGTATTAGGGAGACAGGCTAGCAAAAGAGCAATTTCTAGGTACAGTGATTAAAAACTACTACCGAAACAAGCATGAGATTATTAGACACAGATCAAGGGCAACCACTTGTCTTGGAGTGTTTAGAACAACTTCCAGGAGAAAAATAGCATCCCCCAGAGTTCTAAAGAATAAATACTTGGTGAGCCTGGCAATTGAAGTGAGGCAGTTAGGAGTTTTCCAGGCAGAAAGGACAGGATATACACAGATCTAAAAGTGAGAGGGAACCTGCATGTTTCAAATCCTGCAAGGTCTCCTGTGTCACCAGAGGGGATAAGAGTAGAAAATAATGACCCTGGACAGCTAAAAACAGAACAGATCATAAAGGTCCTGGTAAGAAATGTTAGGACTCCATCTTAGAGGGAAAGTATTCCCTAAACAACAAGCTATAGCTAGATCTCTTAGACATCCAAATAGAGTCTCAGGGAGCCAGAACATTGCTCACAAAACCCACCTTAGGAGCAAAACACTATACGTGTAAGATTTTTTTCCCTTTGTGCTCCTCACTCAGCCCTGAAGAGTGATTGTGTGTCTTTCCCCTTTGCAGGGACGTGATTCTCTAGCAGTCTTATGAATACTCATGAGAGAACTGAAGGGACCAAAGCAGGGGAGGGCTGGTGCCAAAGAGGGTGTCATTCATTCATTGTTTGTTCAGTCATTCATTTAACCCAGGCAATACAGCAATAATCGTTTAAAGCAGGGGTTGGCAGTCTACCACCTGTTAAGTCAAATGCGACCCACCACCTGTTTTTATAAATAAAGTTTTATTGGAACACAGTTATGTGTGTTCATGTATGTATTGTTTATGACCTCTTTCACACTACAAGAGCAGAGGTGGTATATTGTAACAGAGACAACAAACTGAAAATATTTACTATATGGTCCTTTACAGCAAAAGTCTGCTAACCTCTACTTAGTTGATTTCAGTACCAACTCTGCCATTTGGGCTCTGAAACTCAGTTTCCTCATCTGTAAAGCAGAGAGATGATAATAATGGTGTTACCTAATAGATTTTTCTGTGAGGATTAAATAATAATTTTTATGTGTGAAGTACCCAGCACAAAGTAATCACTGAATGAATATTTGTTGCTGCTGCTATTGTTGTTATTTATTCCTTCACCAATATTTCAGGAATGGCTTAGAGACTGAAACAAGGACTACAGTGAACACTGTATCCAGTCTCCATGGCTGCTGAGCTGTTTGAAATGCCTTGTAGGTGGCACAGAGAGAGTAGGATATCCAGGAGCAATTCATGGAGAAAGAGTTGAGGCTGGGTATACACATTTGGGAGTAAATTGCATATGATATATTTAAAACCATGGACCTGGATGGATTCATTGGAAAAAGTGTATGTGGAAAGTAGAGGTGGGCCAGACAACAAGTCCAGTTGAGGTTTGTGATCGTAATTTTAAAGTTAGCCTAGTAAGCACTGTTGCATTTTTCCCCAGCTACATTCAGCTGTATTGATGCAGTGATGGAATAGGAACGAAGTTGAATATACTGAAGGTTGAAATTTTCCCAAGCAAACACATTAGGGGGTGGGGCAAAGAAGTTGAACATGCATACATGGAAATTATTTAACAATAGACTGAGAAACGTTAAAGACAAATGTTGGCCAGTGAGATAACAGTAAAGTCAGTGGACTGGGCTTCCTAATGGTGCCCAAGAATTACTGGAATAGAGTAATTCTCTACTTGTTTACACTAGAGGAGGTGAATTGGAGAGAGAAGAAGAGGTGGTCAAAGAATAAACAGAAATAGCGATGGTGAGCAATTTAGTAAACTAATGGCTAAAATCCATAATGCATGGGGAGAATGAGGGAGAGGAAAGTAGATTACTGTAAAAAAGGGGAGAAGGGCAAAGTGTATAGCCTAATTCCACGTGCTTCAAAAACCAGAGGGATTGAAGAGGAAACAGAAGTAATGGTATAAAAGCAGCCTTAAAGAAAAAGGTGGGCACCAACCCTAAATAACTTCAGTAACAGATAAGCACCCAAGAGAGAAATGCCTATACAGTAGAGGTTACATGTAAATAATATAAAGATAGTAGATCACCAAGGGAACATTAGCTGCCGTAAGAAATAGATAAAACCCAAATGTTCAGCGGCCTAACTTAATAGAAGTTTATTTCTTGCTCAATAAACTCAATAGAAATGATCTCTTAAAACAGGAAGCGCTCTTTTCTATGTAGTTATTCAAACACTCAAGTTGATGGAGACCCTCCCATACTCACATGTGGTTTCTAAGGCTGCCATGGGTGTTGACACCAAGAACAGTAAGAGAGGGGGAGATGAGCATTGCATTATGGGCCAGACCAGGAAGTGGCCAACATCATCTTCTCTCATTTAGTAATGTGGCTAGGAATGGAGTCTGTATTTTGTGCCCAGAAATAAAAGGAAGTAAATTTGGTGACTTGCAGTAGAAGTCTAGGGGACACTTTAACCAGTATACTTTCATGGAATTTATCAGTATACTAAAAAATATCATAGACTCAGAAGAATTTGATTTAAATGTATAGCTTTATCATATATAGGAACTTGAACAAGCCATGTAAACATTAATCCTTATTTATAAAATTGTGATAAATAGTAGTGCTCTTGCCTTAAAGTGTACCTAAAAATATCAAAATAAGATACCATGTATTTAAAATGTTCTTAGAAATTCTGAAGCACTGCGTAAATTTCAGCTATTATCATTACTACTGAGAACATAACAGGTATATGCCCCATTCTTGCTTCTTTAAGTTAACTACACATCCCTGTGCAAATTGGCAGTGTAATTCTATAAAAAGCCACTTCAAACACCTGTGTTCCCTATCCAAAATCCTCATACATGCTTTCCACTTATCCACCTAAGTCCTGACTTTTAGCAGCCCCAACTTCCCGCTTCTCCCGCTTAAGTATTACTGTTATCATACTTAACTTTCATTTTCTGCCTATCTCATAATGTGAAGACCAAAGTTTTGGGTTTTCATCTTGTTTTTGCCCTCTGACACATCTACAGCAAAATCCACACCTGTTAACACCTACAACTTTACAGAAAGTGGCCCATGTGCACTGCTCCATTTCCTGTTGACTATCATTGTGCTTTTGAAAAACTTTTACATAGAGATGTGCAGGCTGTATACTGCATAACCCTACAGGTCATCGTTCATATGGTTGACCAAATTATTACAACGTTCTAACAGATGGCAGCAGATATCTCCAAGACAGTATTCCATTAGATAGAAGTTATAAGTCTCGAAGAAAAGGTCCCTTTTCCTGATTCACACTAAGGTACCACATGGACTTGTGGTGGCCATTCCTGTCCAAATGTGGAGAGTCATGTGACCTGTCCAGTAAGATTAAGCACAAAACTCAAGAAGACACTGTACCTAAAAGGCTCAGAACTATTTCAGAGCCTTGTCTCTTGCAAACTGTAGGTAAAAACTTTTTTTTACCAGTTCCTAATGACATGGAATTGTTGATTAAAAGAGCGCCACAACAGTAAAACACATGTTGAAATTTGTTATACATGTGCTGTGTTCATTATTATATAAACCTGTATGTAGATTTCCTATCTTCATGGATTGGTTCTTTAAAAAAACAAACAAACCAAAAACCTTTGTTTCAAAGCCAAATCCAAATACTCCATTCCATCACAGTTAAAGTAAAAACAATCAACCCAAGCATCCATGTTTTTGGACCTAGGTGATTTCTTATCTTCTGGACTGCAATTTACATTGATGAGTCCATATAACCGATGCCAAAGATCCTCCTTGAGTTGAAAACCACAGGTAAAGTCAGATATAAATATATAAAGTGAACAGAAGCCAAAATATCCATAACCTAAGAGGAACTGCCCCAAGGTAAAGAAATAAAAAACATGGTGCCTCAGCTTCTATCCCAGTACCTGTTAAGGAAATATACCCTTTTCATGCTTTACTAATCCAGGTACCTTATGTACCTTATGACTACCTGTGCAGTCACACTCATCTTTAAAGACACAGCTCAAAATCTACATTCTTCTTAAAAAGACAAATACTCTATGACCCCACTCATATGAGGGATCTAAGGTCGTCAAATTCACAGAATCAGAAAGTAAAATATGGTTATCAGGGGCTAGGAGGATGGGAAATGGGGAGTTGCTGTTCAATAATTACAGGAGTTTCTGTTTTGTAGAACAAACAGTCCTAGAGATCTGTTAAACAGTAATGTGAATATACTTAACATTATTGACCATACACTTAAAAATGGTTCAGATAGTAAATTTTGTTATTTTTTTACCATAATCCCAGACTTCAACTAATATTACTTCAACTTATGTTATTTTTTTACCACAATTCCAGACTTCAACTTATATTACCAGTATGGTACTGGCACAAAAATGGACACATATATCATAGTACAGACTAGAAATCCAGAAATGAACCCACAGTTGTGTGGAAAATTGATCTTTGACAAAGCAGGAATGAATATCCAAAGGGAAAAAGACAGCCTCTTCCACAAATAGTGTTGGGAAAACTGGACCACTACATGCAAAAGAATGAAACTGGGCCATTTTCTTACCCCAAACTCAAAAATAAATTCAAAAGGGATTAAAGACCTAAATGTGACACAGGAAACCATAAAAACCCTAGAAGAGAACACAGGCAGTAATCTCTTTGACATCAGCCATAGCAACTTCTTTCTAGATATGTCTCCCAAGGCAAGGGAAACAAAAGCAAAAATAAAGTATTGGAACTTTATCAAAATAAAAAGCTTCTGTACAGCAAAAGAAACGATCAACAAAACTAAAAGGCAACATAAATATTGGGAGAAGATATTTGCAATGACACATCTGAAAAGGGCTAGCATCCAAAATATATAAAGAATTTATAAGACCCCAAAATTGAATAGTCCAAATTGGATAAAAAAAAAATGGGCAGAAGACATGAATAGACATTTTCCCAGAGAAGACATACAGGTGGCCAACAGACATAAAAAGATGCTCAACATCACTGATCATCAGGAAAAGGCAAATCAAAACTACAAGGAGCTATCACCTCACACCTGTCAGAATGGTCAAAGTAAACAACAAAAGAAACAACAGGTGTTGGCAAGGATGTAGAGAACAG
Organism: Panthera tigris; assembly: GCF_018350195.1. Classification (NCBI taxonomy): domain Eukaryota; kingdom Metazoa; phylum Chordata; class Mammalia; order Carnivora; family Felidae; genus Panthera; species Panthera tigris. Next base: position 99,637,155 of record NC_056666.1, on the reverse strand, counting down.
GGAACCCTCTTGCACTGTTGGTGGGAATGCAAACTGGTGCAGCCACTGTGGAAAACAGTATGGATGTTCCTGAAAAAGTTAAACATAGAACTATTCTATGATCCAGCAATTGCACTACTAGGTATTTACCCAAAGAATACAAAAATACTAATTCAAAGGGATACATGCACCCTGATGTTTATAGCAGCATTATCTACCAAATTATGCAAATAGCCCAAGTGTCCATCAACTGATGAATGGATAAAAATGGGGTGTGTGTGTATCTCAGCCATAAAACAGAATGAAATCTTGCCATTTGCAATGACATGGATAAAGCTAGAGAATATTGTACTAAGTAAAATAACTCAGAGAAAGACAAATACCATATGATTTCATTCATACGTGGAACTTAAGAAACAAAACAAATGAGCAAAGGGAGAAAAAAAGAGAGGTAAACCAAGAAACAGACTCTTAGCCATAGAGAACAAACTGATGGTTACCAGAGGGGAGGGGAGGGGGGAGTTGGGCAAAATAAATGATGGAGATTAAAGAGTATACTTGTTGTGATGAACACCAGGTGGTGTGTAGAAGCCAGCGTCAGGCAGGCTCTGTGCTAACAGCTCGGAGCCTGGAGCCTGGAGCCTGCTTTGGATTCTGTGTATCCCCCACTCCCCCTCCCCCACCTTCCCTCTCTGTCTCTCTCTCAAATATAAACAAACATTAAAAAACATTTTTTAATGAAAAAAATGAAAAGGACTTTGGCTTTGGTCATTGTCAGAAACAGGATACCGATAATTCTCTCTTCATGCATGCATTTCCAATTACAATAGGTAGGTTCCCGAGGGTTAAAGGCCCAGGGTCAGGCAAAGTGGATGAGCAAACCAAATAAAAGCAATCAAATTAAATATACCAAGCACCATGGGCAGATACCAACTATCATAAGATGGTGCAAGAGGCCATATAACATCACCATTAACACAAATACTGATGTCAGAATTCCTCCACTCAAATTGCAACTATGTCAGTTATTTGCTATGTAATGTTGGGCAAGATAAGGATATGCCTCCATTTTCTCATCTGTAAAATAGGAACAATAATTATACCTGCCTTACAGGTGGTGTTACAAGGATGAAATGAGTTAATTTATGTAAAAGGTTGAAGAGAGTGCCTAGCACATAGTAAGCTATATAAAAGTGTTACCTATTAGGAGTTAAAAGCATGAATGATCACTTCCAGATGTAAGGGCCAGGAAAACTTTGTGTAGGAACTGGCATTTGAGTTCACTGTTGAATGACAGGTACACCTGAATGCATGGGGAGGGAGTACAGGGGGAGGTCAAAGTGGCATGAATGCTCAAACTGTGTTTAGAGAAGAAAGAGAGAGAAGAGAGAAATATAGGGCACATGTCAGAGTATAATGGGAGATAGAACTAGAAAGGTGATTTGCAGCCAGGTAAGCTGAATACCAGGTGAAGCCATCCACAGAAAGCAATGGAGGACCACCGTGGGATTCTGAATAGGGGAGTGGTACCATAAGAGCAGTAAGATGGATTTGGAGGACCTTCGCTGCATGGACTGGATTGAAGAGACTGAAAGCCACGTGCCCAGGCAAGGAGTATAATATTGCCCAGGTTAAGGTATTAAGGGTCAGAGAAGGGTTAGTACCAAAGGCAACATCATAGCCATGCAAAATGTAGAGTTGTAAGAAAAGTATCAAGAAAGAGAAATGAATAAAATCTATAAAACACACAATCTATTAACATACCAAAAAAACACTTTGTATGTTCCACTGTGACAACAGAGAATTAGAATCCCTGCTCATGACATTTTATATATATGTGGGTTGTTCATTTCTATGCATATTCCTTAGGAAAGAACTCAAATTCCTCCAAAATATTATCTCAACCTGGATCCCCAACCTTCTCTCTCTCCAGCCCCTGCACGCCCATGCTACAGCCAAATTGCATGGTTACTCCCAATCAGTGAAAAAACATTGTAAATCATAACACACCATGAAAACTTGAGGATTTATTTATTATTTTCATATCTTTTGCTGTCTTCATGTTAGGCCTTGGCTCACCCAGTTTTCTCCCCCTGGAAGACTCTTTATCTCCAACTACCAAATTCCTATTTAACCTTTGAGGCCCCGCTGAAATACTGCTTTCCTCATGAAGCCTTCCTCAGTGTCTCCACCAGGAAATGATCTCTCTCTTGTCTGTTCTCTCAGCACTTTAAATCATATCACTATGATTTAATGCAAAAATGCAATAAATGCTATTTGTGAACATGTCATAACTATGTCATTACTCATCAATTTTTAAAAATTGTAATGGTGCTTGAGAGGTTACAGTCATATCTCATCTATTGCATATGTATAGAATAATCCTTTTAACCACTTGTTATAAAAAACAGGAAAATTATTATTACTCTCACTCTTTACTGCTGACGAAAGAATAAATGAATTACCCAAGGTCACACCACACCAAGGCTTGAACCCAGATTCAGGGAATTTGCTACCACATGTTCTCCCACCCACTAAACTCCTCTTATACCTTCCCTACATGAACCCTTGACCCCCAACCCTCCCAGGCAGCGCTCATGATGTGCTTGCACTACACCAATGAGTGGGATCTCCACTGTGTGTCATCCTCAAAGGCAGAGGCTCTATCGCTTTTACTTTTTTAGTTTCCAGGTCACCATTACTCCACCTACCATGATGAACATCTCTGCATTCACAACACTCTCTGCCTCCAGCCCATTCATTACAGTGCCCCCAAGCAGCCAGGAGCATCTGCTCAGAGTTGCAGTCAAAATGAAGCCAGTTTGTCATCGTGGATACAGGAAACATGGAAGAATCATGTTGTCCATCCCAGAAGAGCAGACTGGATCAGACTGCATTGGACCCAGTCACTACTGACCTAATACAGCTTTCTTAATACGATGTTCAGCAATACAATAGATATTCCGCCCCACTGCCATCCAGTGCAGGAAAAAGGAAAGAGGAGTCCTTAGAATTTTATATGAACTTATAATATTCCGTGACTTCTACTTAAGCATCTTACTTTTTCCATCACTCAGTTATAATAGATAGTTGTTGTTTTTTTTTTCATTTGCTAGCTTCTGAGTTAGACCAAAAGGGACAATCTAGCAAAGAGGGAGAAATGATTGAGTGGTACAAGGCACCAATTCTTGAAGTATAACATTTCTGTCTGCCAAATCCTTTCCCTTGTCAAATTTTTGCTGGAATCAATAGGTTATTTTTGGAATTGTGAAACATAGTACTGAATCAAGCAAATTATGTGACAAATAATATCAGAAGTACTATTCAGAGAAAGAAAATAATAGATGATTAAGTGCCTCCATGCAGTCTTCCTAGGATAATGTTTTCTAATGAATTATATGATGTATATATTTAGGAAACTATTTTCCCTTCAGAGGAATGCTCCTTTATTGATTGAGAAAAAAAATCCAACTGATGCCCCCACAAATAGTACAAATTCTCAGTTTTCAAAAAGTGTTTTAAATAACAAAGGTACAGGGAAAATAATATTCAATAACCTAATTTCATATTTTGAGGACTTTTCTCACTCTGATTTTCTTAAATCTTTGCAGAAATCCAATGCTTCATTACATCTTTATTTTTTTAAATTTTTTAATGTTTATTTATTTTTGACAGAGAGAGAGAGAGAGAGAGACAGAGCATGATCAGGGGAGGGGCAGAAAGAGAGGGAGACACAGAATCCAAAGCAGGCTCCAGGCTCTGAGCTGTCAGCACAGAGCCCGATGCAAGGCTCGAACCCATGAACTGAGAGATCACGACCTGAGCCAAAGTCGGACGTTCAACCGACTGAGCCACGCAGGCGCCCCATTGCATCTTTATTTTAATCTTTATTGCTTTTTCTGATTAAAACAATAATTCCTGCTATCATAAAAATTCAAATATTTCAGAAAAGCATTACACAGAAAGCAAAGAATCCTGCAATTACTCAGAATTGCAACATTTCTAAAGTCTCTAACTATAGCTTCAAATTTTCTCAATCTGTTAACCCTCTACTTCCCTCTCTCGAGATCAGCCCAGTTCTTCCTTCCACATTACAGTTCTACCTCTCCAGCCCTTGTGCACACATTCCTCATAATTTTAAAAATGTCCTTTGGCCCTTCAGTCTCTTTTAGTCCGACAATTGACTCTCATTCCTTTCTCTTCTGAACATCTCAAGAGTAAGTTTTATCATTTCTCAGATCACTGTGATCTGGTTTCTTTCCCTTCAACTCAACTAAAGCCATGAGATTCTAATGTCAAAATATAATATATAATAAACACATTTGTTATTTCAGAAATCCTCTCTCCAACTTTAACACTGCTGATATCTCCCTCTTTAAAATAGGTGTCTCACTGGTTTGATTACATTTCTTTGTCCTTGTTCTCTTTCTGCTTTTCTGGTAATGCTTTCTTAATCTGCTTTATTATTCCATCTTCCTCTGCTTGTCATTCTTATAGTGGTGCTTTGTCTTTGGTCCATTTTCCTTCTCGCTCTACACGTCTCATCTGAGTTATCTAACTATCTCAAGGTTTTTACAACTACCTATTGCAGACTGATAACTCCCAAATCTCATTCATCTCCAGCCCCTCCCAATGTCTTCAGGTTCCATACTCACACATGGACTTGTATTTCCCAAAGGTACCTTAAAATTGACATTGTCCAGATTGGATTCATCTTTGCCTCCCCACTTCTCCCAATCCAAGAGACCGCCTCCTGCTGTCATCCGTGTGTGAGCCATTGACACCATTGTCCTCCTGCTCACCCAAGCAAGAAACCAGGCAGTCATTTTTCACTTTTTCTTCTTCAATTTCCTTATGGACTTAACCATCCAAACATATTTTGAGTCTGTTCCCTTTTCTCTAATTTAGGCCCTATCTTTTCTTTTGTACCTTTTCATGATACTAATTTTCTAGAGCCCAGCCTTGGCCCCTCAGATACATTCCATACTGCTTTCAACCTAAATTTTAGAAAATTAAAATCTGATCCTATTATTTCCTACATTAAGTGACCAATGATTTCCCTCAGCTTTCAAATAAAAATCCAAGCTCTTTAGAATGGCATTAAGTCTTTTATAACATGGCTTCTATAATTTTTCTACCACCATCTCATAATTTATGATCCAACAATGCTAACCTACTTATGATTCCCTGCATACATTGTGCCCTGGTATTTACGATGCTATTCCCTCTTGTTTTTTCATTTATACTCACTTGCCTGTCTAATTCTTACTCATTCATTTATTTTTTAAGGATAATAAAATGAAAGTTAGCTTTTACTGTTTCTAAGGCTCAAAGGACATCCAGACTGGACTTCTGTTCTGAATAACAGTGGGTTAGACTTCTGCAGAGCAACTTCGTGCTGGGGCAGAGGAGAACTAAGAAAGGTAGACAAAATATTTTTAAAGATTTGATTTAAGGCATATGAGAGATTCCAAAGCAGTGAGGGTTTAAGGGACAAATATCCAAGAAAGAAGGAAAATGTGGAAAAGCAAGCCCAATTTTCCTCTCAAAGGATTTCCTGGCAGGAATGTAAGTTAGTACAGCCACTTTAGAAAACCATTTGGGGAGTATCTGCTAAAATGGAACTATTCACACCCTATAACCAAGCATTCCATTCTTAGGTACCTGCCCCACAGAAATGTGTAGCAAAAGCCAAGTCGAAGAGTGTGCATAACCACATTATTCATGATAGCTCAAAACTAGAAACAACTGGTATTTCCATCAAATATTAGAATAAATAATTAAATTATCCTTGTACAATGGAATGCTACACAGCACTGAAAATTAATGAACTACAGCTATACCCAGCAACATAAATGCATTTTCTAAGCAAACTTTGTATGAAAAAGCCAGATACAAGAGTATATACTATAAGACTTCATTTATATGAAATACAAATAGATAAAACAAATGCATGATGTTAAAAGTCCAAATAGTGGTTTTCTTTGTACGGAAAGGATTGGATCCTGGTAATCTTCTAATACTTGATCTGAACAGTGCTTACCTGGAGGTATTCACTGTATGACCATTTGTCCAGCTGTACATCTATAATTCATGAAAAGTTTGGTATATATGTTATACCTCAATAAAATAAAACACCTTTCAAAACAGGAAAACAGGACATCTGTATCTAAATACAAAATAGTATTATGTACAGTTGAAGAAGGACTAATAGAAATATAAAGCTATGTTTTAGAGAAACAGTGTGTCTCAATATGCACGCCTTCAAAGCTATTACCGTCAAATTACTGGAGAACTACCAACCACAGGTTAAGTGTCTGAGATATACATATTATTTACTACCACAAAGAATTTATGCAGAAATTTTATTTAGACACAATAAGAAAGCTTCTATTTCCACAAAATATGCTTTACTTTTCAAAGAAAGCCAAAATTGAAAATGGTTATCAATTTTTTTCCAGCCGACATCACCTGGGAGATGCTATTAAATTTCATTTGTTTTAGCATCTGGTGAATGGTTTGGATTGAAGTTTCTGGAAGGCTCTTCGTAGCCTTTGTGATAGGTCATCTGTCCCTTTACAAAATGCTTCACTGTGTATGAGTACTTAGAAAACATCCCAGGTTTTTCACCTTCATGTTCTGATATAGAGGGGGACTGCATCGACAGTTCTATGCTTTTCCAAGTGCCAGAAAATATTTAAATAGCTTCCAAGGTTTTGTTTTGTTGTTTTTTTTTTTTTTTCTAGTTTTGGAGGTTAAGAAAGAGTGTGTATTGAAAGATCTTTATTTTTAAAAATAGGAGCAAGATTAATTATCAATGTTAGATCAGTGCATTTAAATGGTAAAAGTGGTGAGCAAATGAGCCACTTTCAGCTTGTGGTCCAGCAGGCATAGCAGAGAGATAGGAGTTAAGAAAATGCAGAATTAAGCATCCACTTTCTGGCTACCTGTTACCTCCATCTGGGGTTACACAGTGTAGCGTCAGTTGCTCCCATTTTTGACTACCATGCTTCCTCACACCCAGGTACTACATGGGTTCCTTGGACAGCCAAGGCAGGGTGGCCTCAGCCAGGGGCAATAAACAGAGAGCCCATAGGTACTTTACTTCCCAGAAAGAGGGAAGCTCCCCACCCTCTCACCTCCTACAATCAAAATCTGGCATATTCATTGATAAGTCCATAGATACATTCTCCCTGACCTCACAGAATTTTAATTCTAGGTGAGAACTTAAATATTTTTAAAGTCCCCTACTCTATAATTCTGGTAAATGGGGCTTTGCTTTGTTCCCCTACATATGAGTTTCTACTTCAGTAAATTCAGATCCACAGTTCCTATAAAAATGTGGTTACTCTGGCTTACTCTTGTCAGTGTCCCTCTAGGAACTCCCAGAACCAGCATCTACATCTTACCTCCCATCAGATTTTACTGAAACATTTCCCTGAAATCAACTGCTTCCTGGATACCTAGAATTCTAAATGAGTTGTGCATTTTCCACTACAGCATTTCACCCATCAGTTGAGAATTGCTTGTCATCTTGGATTAGACTCCCACTCCCACCTTTATATCAAATGCTTCCTGTCACAGAGACTATGATCAGGAAGAGAGGCCTTATCCCAAGGTCTGGCAATTGCATCTAATGTTTCTGTGTTGGACAGATACTAAGATGTCCCCAGATTAGCCCTGTCTCCTGGTCATACCTTGGTGTAATTCCCTCTCTTCAGTGTGAGTGGAAATGTTGACTTGCTTGTAACCAGCAGTATTTAACAATGGGGATGCTCTGTAATGTCTATGATTTCATTAGCTAAGATTGTAACTTCCATCTTGCTAGCCAGTCTCTCTCCATTGACTCTCCTTTATTAGATTTGATCAAGCAAGCTTCCGTATAGAGAGGCCCACGTAGCAAGGACCTAGGGTGGCTTCCAGCAAATAGTCAACTAGAAATTGAAACTCTTAGTCCAAGAGATACTCAATCCTGGCAACCAACAATCATGTGAACTTGGAAGAGGCTCCTTCTTCAGTCCAGCTTCAGATGAGACCCCACCCCTGGCCAACAATCTTGATTTCAGCTTTGAGGGAGCCTGAAACAAAAGAGCCAGCTATGCCGTGCCTAGACTCCTGAGTCACAGAAACTGTGAGACAGTAAATGTGTGTTGTTTTAAGCCACTAAGTTTGTGGTAATTTGTTACACAGCAATAGATCAATAATACCGTTTCTAATATCTGCTTCACTCCCAAAAGGTTACTGAAATTAAGTGGGTTAGTCCCACACTTTTCCAAAGAAGACATCCAGATGGCTCAACAGTGCTCATCATCAGGGAAATACAAATCAAAACCACACTGAGATACCACCTCATACCTGTCAGAGTGGCTAAAATTAACAACTCACGGAACAACAGATGTTGGCAAGGATGTGGAGAAACGGGACCCCTCTTGCACTGTTGGTGGGAATGCAAACTGGTGCAGCCGCTCTGGAAAACAGTGTGATGCTTCCTCAAAAAATTAAAAACAGAATTATCCTATGACCCAACAACAGCATTACTAGGAATTTATCCAAAGGACACAGGAGCGCTGATTCATAGGAGCACATGTGCCCCCAATGTTTATATCAGCACTATCAACAATAGCCAAATTATGAAAAGAGCCCAAATGTCCATGAACTGATGAATGGATAAAGAAAATATGGTTTATATACACAATAGAATACTACTTGGCAAAGAGAAAGAATGAAATCTTGCCATTTGCAACAATGTGGATGGAACTGGAGGGTATTATGCTAAGTGAAGTAAGTCAGGCAGAGAAAGACAGATATCATATGTTTTTACTCACATGTGGAATTTGAGAAATTTAACAGAAGACCATGGGGGAGAAGAAGGGGAAAAATAGTTTCAAACAGAGAGGGAGACAAACCCATAAGAGACTCTTACATACAGAGAACAAACTGAGAGTTGATGGGCGGGAGGAGAGGGGAAAATAGGTGATGAGCATTGAGGAAGGCACTTGGGATGAGCACTGGATGTTGTATGTAAATGATGAATCATGGGGATCTTACTCCTGAAGCCAAGAGCACACTGTATATACTGAATGCTAGTTAACTTGACAATAAATTATATTTTAAAAAAGTGGGTTAGTCCCAGAGCAGCCCCAAATTATCATATTTTTAATAATAAGCCCCAACTTGATAGGTTTTTGAATGTGAAAAAGAGCAATATATTTAGAGATCAATTTTAATGTCATTAAATTCTGCCATTTTGAGTATCTGAGGTGAGCTAGTGAATAGTTAGTGAACTTCTAAACATTTCTTTTATTCCAATTGGGAGAGACATTGTAGATTTTCACACCCTACATGGCAGACTATATTTCCCAAAGATGGGTATAACAGTTTCCTCCATGCTATGTGCTCTCATGCAATGTGATCTTGCCACTCTTCCATCAGAGGCACAGTCTAGTTCCCTCCTCTTGGGCCAGACTATGTGACATGTTTGTAATCAATAAAATGTGTAGAAGTGAGGCTTCATGATTGCTGGGGCTAGGCAGTAAAGGCCATGCAGCTTCTGCCTGTTCTCTTGACAGTTTTCCTTCAGGGCACTTCCTTTCAGCTTGCTCCTTCCAAGCTACCATGTTGTGAGAAGCCAGAGCCAGATGGAGAGGCCATGAGTAGGAGTTCCAGATGACAGGGTCAGCTGAGCCCAGTCTTTAAGTCCGGTACCAGACCCACAAGTGAAGAAGTCTCCTCACACCTCCCCAGCAGTTTGGATCACCCCAGGCATGGGAATTTTCCCAGCTGCATTCCCTGACACTATGGAGCAGAGACAAACTGTGATGGTCAGTTTTATATGTCAGACTTGCTAGACTACGGTATCCAGTTATTCAATCAAACACAAATTAGGTGTTGCTATGAAGGTAATTTTGTCATCATGATTAACATCTAAGTCAGTTGGCTTTAGATAAAAGACATTATGCTGGGTAATCTGGGTTAGCCTGATCCAAGCACCTGAAAGTCTGTAAGAACAGAACTGGATTCTCTAAGGAAGAAGAAATTCCACCTGTGGACTGCACTGGCAGCCCCTTCCTGGGGCTTTCCCTTCCTGACAGCCCACCGTGCAGATTTCAGACTAACGTAACTAGCCCTCACAATCACATAAGTCAATTCTTTGCAATAACTTTCTTAATATACATGTATCCTCCAGGTTCTGTTTCTCTGGTGGAATAGTGATACATAAGCCATCTGGCTATGTCCTGTCTGAATTCTTTTTTTTTTTTTTTTTTTCCAAAGAAAAAGAGTCCTTTATTTATCACCTGTAAAAACAGCAAGAAGTCTCATTTCATTTGTCCAGAGATTAAAATCTTGAAAGACTTCCTTCTTAAACAACCAAGGAGTATACAATTTCTTCTTTATTCTTTAACCTTTTTCTGCCAATGCCAGCGCAGCACTGCCTCATGGTATCTTATTCTGGAGAAGGCAACCATGGTATAGAGAGGGATAAAGGTAGATGGCATAATAGCATGAAGAAATCTCTCCATGGTTTTTTGGAAGATGAACCACCTCGAGTTGACATGTGCTCGCATCTCTATGTAATTGTACATGGACAGGTCTGAGATTGCATGGTCGTCTGGAATTCTCAATCTTGAATATTCAGGAAGACACACACCTGAAACAAGTTTAAATTCGGAGATAGCCTTTGAGACCATGTGATTCTGAGATGCAGTAAAAGTTATCCAGGTCTCAGGCTATTGTTTGCAAATTCTTTTACAGATGAAATGGTGTACATTTAATTTATTTTTTTTTATTTTTTTTATTTTTTTATTTTTTATTTTTTATTTTTTAATATATGAAATTTACTGTCAAATTGGTTTCCATACAACACCCAGTGCTCATCCCAAAAGGTGCCCTCCTCAATACCCATCACCCACCCTGCCCTCCCTCCCACCCCCCATCAACCCTCAGTTTGTTCTCAGTTTTTAACAGTCTCTTATGCTTTGGCTCTCTCCCACTCTAACCTCTTTTTTTTTTTTTTTTCCCCCTCCCCCATGGGTTTCTGTTATGTTTCTCAGGATCCACATAAGAGTGAAACCATATGGTATCTGTCTTTCTCTGTATGGCTTATTTCACTTAGCATCACACTCTCCAGTTCCATCCATGTTGCTACAAAAGGCCATATTTCATTTTTTCTCATTGCCACGTAGTATTCCATTGTGTATATAAACCACAATTTCCTTATCCATTCATCAGTTGATGGACATTTAGGCTCTTTCCATAATTTGGCTATTGTTGAGAGTGCCGCTATAAACATTGGGGTACAGGTGCCCCTATGCATCAGTACTCCTGTATCCCTTGGATAAATTCCTAGCAGTGCTATTGCTGGGTCATAGGGTAGGTCTATTTTTAATTTTCTGAGGAACCTCCACACTGCTTTCCAGAGCGGCTGCACCAATTTGCATTCCCACCAACAGTGCAAGAGGGTTCCCGTTTCTCCACATCCTCTCCAGCATCTATAGTCTCCTGATTTCTTCATTTTGGCCACTCTGACTGGCGTGAGGTGATATCTGAGTGTGGTTTTGATTTGTATTTCCCTGATAAGGAGCGACGTTGAACATCTTTTCATGTACCTGTTGGCCATCCGGATGTCTTCTTTAGAGAAGTGTCTATTCATGTTTTCTGCCCATTTCTTCACTGGGTTATTTGTTTTTCAGGTGTGGAGTTTGATGAGCTCTTTATAGATTTTGGATACTAGCCCTTTGTCCGATGTGTCATTTGCAAATATCTTTTCCCATTCCGTTGGTTGCCTTTTAGTTTTGTTGGTTGTTTCCTTTGCTGTGCAGAAGCTTTTTATCTTCATAAGGTCCCAGTAATTCACTTTTGCTTTTAATTCCCTTGCCTTTGGGGATGTGCCGAGTAAGAGATTGCTACGGCTGAGGTCAGAGAGGTATTTTCCTGCTTTCTCCTCTAAGGTTTTGATGGTTTCCTGTCTCACATTCAGGTCCTTTATCCATTTTGAGTTTATTTTTGTGAATGGTGTGAGAAAGTGGTCTAGTTTCAACCTTCTGCATGTTGCTGTCCAGTTCTCCCAGCACCATTTGTTAAAGAGACTGTCTTTTTTCCATTGGATGTTCTTTCCTGCTTTGTCAAAGATGAGTTGGCCATACGTTTGTGGGTCTAGTTCTGGGGTTTCTATTCTATTCCATTGGTCTATGTGTCTGTTTTTATGCCAATACCATGCTGTCTTGATGATGACAGCTTTGTAGTAGAGGCTAAAGTCTGGGATTGTGATGCCTCCTGCTTTGGTCTTCTTCTTCAAAATTACTTTGGCTATTCGGGGCCTTTTGTGGTTCCATATGAATTTTAGGATTGCTTGTTCTAGTTTCGAGAAGAATGCTGGTGCAATTTTGATTGGGATTGCATTGAATGTGTAGATAGCTTTGGGTAGTATTGACATTTTGACAATATTTATTCTTCCAATCCATGAGCAGGGAATGTCTTTCCATTTCTTTATATCTTCTTCAATTACCTGCATAAGCTTTCTATAGTTTTCAGCATACAGATCTTTTACATCTTTGGTTAGATTTATTCCTAGGTATTTTATGCTTCTTGGTGCAATTGTGAATGGGATCAGTTTCTTCATTTGTCTTTCTGTTGCTTCATTGTTAGTGTATAAGAATGCAACTGATTTCTGCACATTGATTTTGTATCCTGCAACTTTGCTGAATTCATGTATCAGTTCTAGCAGACTTTTGGTGGAGTCTATCGGATTTTCCATGTATAATATCATGTCATCTGCAAAAAGCGAAAGCTTGACTTCATCTTTGCCAATTTTGATGCCTTTGATTTCCTTTTGTTGTCTGATTGCTGATGCTAGAACTTCCAGCACTATATTGAACAACAGCGGTGACAGTGGGCATCCCTGTCGTGTTCCTGATCTCAGGGAAAAAGCTCTCAGTTTTTCCCCGTTGAGGATGATGTTAGCTGTGGGCTTTTCATAAATGGCCTTTATGATCTTTAAGTATGTTCCTTCTATCCCGACTTTCTCAAGGGTTTTTATTAAGAAAGGGTGCTGGATTTTGTCAAAGGCCTTTTCTGCATCGATTGACAGGATCATATGGTTCTTCTCTTTTTTTTTGTTAATGTGATGTATCACGTTGATCGATTTGCGAATGTTGAACCAGCCCTGCATCCCAGGAATGAATCCCACTTGATCATGGTGAATAATTCTTTTTATATGCTGTTGAATTCGATTTGCTAGTATCTTATTAAGAATTTTTGCATCCATATTCATCAGGGATATTGGCCTGTAGTTCTCTTTTTTTACTGGGTCTCTGTCTGGTTTAGGAATCAAAGTAATACTGGCTTCATAGAATGAGTCTGGAAGTTTTCCTTCCCTTTCTATTTCTTGGAATAGCTTGAGAAGGATAGGTATTATCTCTGCTTTAAACGTCTGGTAGAACTCCCCTGGGAAGCCATCTGGTCCTGGACTCTTATTTGTTGGGAGATTTTTGATAACCGATTCAATTTCTTCGCTGGTTATGGGTCTGTTCAAGCTTTCTATTTCCTCCTGATTGAGTTTTGGAAGAGTGTGGGTGTTTAGAAATTTGTCCATTTCTTCCAGGTTGTCCAATTTGCTGGCATATAATTTTTCATAGTATTCCCTGATAATTGTTTGTATCTCTGAGGGATTGGTTGTAATCATTCCATTTTCATTCATGATTTTATCTATTTGGGTCCTCTCCCTTTTCTTTTTGAGAAGCCTGGCTAGAGGTTTGTCAATTTTGTTTATTTTTTCAAAAAACCAACTCTTGGTTTCGTTGATCTGCTCTACAGTTTTTTTAGATTCTATATTGTTTATTTCTGCTCTGATCTTTATTATTTCTCTTCTTCTGCTGGGTTTAGGCTGCCTTTGCTGTTCTGCTTCTATTTCCTTTAGGTGTGCTGGTAGATTTTGTATTTGGGATTTTTCTTGTTTCTTGAGATAGGCCTGGATTGCAATGTATTTTCCTCTCAGGACTGCCTTCGCTGCATCCCAAAGCGTTTGGATTGTTGTATTTTCATTTTCGTTTGTTTCCATATATATTTTAATTTCTTCTCTAATTGCCTGGTTGACCCACTCATTCGTTAGTAGGGTGTTCTTTAACCTCCATGCTTTTGGAGGTTTTCCAGACTTTTTCCTGTGGTTGATTTCAAGCTTCATAGCATTGTGGTCTGAAAGTATGCATGGTATAATTTCAATTCTTGTAAACTTATGAAGGGCTGTTTTGTGACCCAGTATATGATCTATCTTGGAGAATGTTCCATGTGCACTCGAGAAGAAAGTATATTCTGTTGCTTTGGGGTGCAGAGTTCTAAATATATCTGTCAAGTCCATCTGATCCAATGTATCATTCAGGGCCCTTGTTTCTTTATTGACTGTGTGTCTAGATGATCTATCCATTTCTGTAAGTGGGGTGTTAAAGTCCCCTGCAATGACCACATTCTTATCAATAAGGTTGCTTATGTTTATGAGTAATTGTTTTATATATCTGTGGGCTCGGGTATTTGGCGCATAGACATTTATAATAGTTAGCTCTTCCTGGTGGATAGACCCTGTGATTATTATATAATGCCCTTCTTCATCTCTTGTTACAGCCTTTAATTTAAAGTCTAGTTTGTCTGATATAAGTATGGCTACTCCAGCTTTCTTTTGGCTTCCAGGAGCATGATAAATAGTTCTCCATCCCCTCACTCTCAATCTAAAGGTGTCCTCAGATCTAAAATGAGTCTCTTGTAGACAGCAAATAGATGGGTCTTGTTTTTTTATCCATTCTGATACCCTATGTCTTTTAGTTGGCGCATTTAATCCATTTACATTCAGTGTTATTATAGAAAGATATGGGTTTAGAGTCATTGTGATGTCTGTATGTTTTATGCTTGTAGTGATGTCTCTGGTACTTTGTCTCACAGGATCCCCCTTAGGATCTCTTGTAGGGCTGGTTTCGTGGTGACAAATTCCTTCAGTTTTTGTTTGTTTGGGAAGACCTTTATCTCTCCTTCTATTCTAAATGACAGACTTGCTGGATAAAGGATTCTCGGCTGCATATTTTTTCTGTTTAGCACACTGTAGATATCATGCCAAGCCTTTCTGGCCTGCCAAGTTTCAAAGGAGAGATCAGTCACGAGTCTTATAGGTCTCCCTTTATATGTGAGGGCACGTTTATCCCTTGCTGCTTTCAGAATTCTCTCTTTATCCTTGTATTTTGCCAGTTTCACTATGATATGTCGTGCAGAAGATCGATTCAAGTTACATCTGAAGGGAGTTCTCTGTGCCTCTTGGATTTCAATGCCTTTTTCCTTCCCCAGTTCAGGGAAGTTCTCAGCTATAATTTGTTCAAGTACCCCTTCAGCACCTTTCCCTCTCTCTTCCTCCTCTGGGATACCAATTATGCACATATTATTTTTTTTTAGTGTATCACTTAGTTCTCTAATTTTCCCCTCATACTCCTGGATTTTTTTATCTCTCTTTCTTTCAGCTTCCTCTTTCTCCATAACTTTATCTTCTAGTTCACCTATTCTCTCCTCTGCCTCTTCAAGTCGAGCCATCGTGGTTTCCATTTTGTTTTGCATTTCGTTTAAAGCGTTTTTCAACTCCTCGTGACTGTTCCTTAGTCCCTCGATCTTTGTGGCAAGAGATTCTCTGCTGTCCTGTATACTGTTTTCAAGCCCAGCGATTAATTTTATGACTATTATTCTAAATTCACTTTCTGTTATATTATTTAAATCCTTTTTGATCAGTTCATTAGCTGTTGTTATTTCCTGGAGATTCTTCTGAGGGGAATTCTTCCGTTTGGTCATTTTGGAGAGTCCCTGGAGTGGTGAGGACCTGCAGTGCACTTCCCCTGTGCTGTGGTGTATAACTGGAGTTAGTGGGCGGGGCCGCAGTCCGACCCGATGTCTGCCCCCAGCCCACTGCTGGGGCCACAGTCAGACTGGTGTGTGCCTTCTCTTCCCCTCTCCTAGGGGCGGGATTCACTGTGGGGTGGCGTGTCCCGTCTGGGCTACTTGCACACTGCCAGGCTTGTGTTGCTGGGGATCTGGCGTATTAGCTGGGGTGGGTAGGCAAGGTGCACGGGGGGTGGAGGGGCAGGCTTAGCTCGCTTCTCCTTAGGTGATCGACTTCAGGAGGAGCCCTGTGGCAGCGGGAGGGAGTCAGATCCGCTGCTGGAGGTTTGGCTCAGCAGAAGCACAGAGTTGGGTGTTTGCGCGGAGCGAGCAAGTTCCCTGGCAGGAACTGGTTCCCTTTGGGATTTTGGCTGGGGGATGGGCGGGGGAGATGTCGCTGGCGCCTTTGTTCCCCGCCAAGCTGAGCTCTGCCGTCCGGGGGCTCAGCAGCTCTCCCTCCCTTTGTCCTCCAGCCTTCCCGCTTTCCGAGCAGAGCTGTTAACTTATGACCTCCCAGACGCTAAGTCGCGCTTGCTGTCGGAACACAGTCTGTCCGGCCCCTCCGCTTTTGCCAGCCCGACTCGGGGGCTCTGCTTGGCCGGCGAGCCGCCCCTCCGCCCCGGCTCCCTCCCGCCAGTCCGTGGAGCGCGCACCGCCTCGCCGCCCTTCCTACCCTCTTCCGTGGGCCTCTAGTCTGCGCTTGACTCCGGAGACTCCCTTCTGCTAATCCTCTGGCGGTTTTCTGGGTTCTTTAGGCAGGTGTAGGTGGAATCTAAGTGATCGGCAGGACGGGCTGTGAGCCCCGCGTCCTCCTACGCCGCCATCTTCCGGAACCCCCCCCCCCCCGTCTGAATTCTTTACCCATGGGAAACTTAGCTTAATAAAATGATTGCTTCTTTATACTACTAAGGTTTAATTATTTTTTTATGCAGTGATAGACAACCAGAATTCATCCTGTTATTTAACCAACTTATAAAGAATTCCCTAAATCACAAGAAAATGCTGACTGTATGTAGCTTGCAGCTCTCTCATACTTGAGGCAAAATAAAGGGAGAGTAGACTACTGTCCTTGAATCTGAATACATTATTCGTCATTATATCATTGAGACTGAAATTTAAAAGACACCTATCTTTAGTCAAGAGTATATTAAAAATACACAAGAGCTTCCTAAACTATTCTTAGAGAAATCAATTAGATTTGTAACCTGGAATTTCCTTTGTTAATATCAATGTGCCAGTCACATAAATAATGATATAACATTAATAGTGATTAATAACATTTCTTTAGCTGTAGCTCTACCTTGTTTTTCAGAACTTCTATTCTCTAAAACCTCCCCTTCCTGATCCCCCAATTTTTCTGAGAATGCCTATTTAAGGTTTCAGTCAAACCTTGTTTATGCTCATAAACTTTTTTTTTTCTACTTCCACTTGGTGCCCACCAGATTTCCCCACACATCAGCACCCTTTGATGGTGGTGCCCTAGCACACAGCCATCACCTGCTGTCCATGGTGCTGATTTTTGTGCCAGGGGCACTGTCTAATGACAAAAGGCACACTTCATGCTACTGTTGACTCCATTGACCCCAGACATCAAAGCCAGAGACTCAGACTTGGATTTTGCCAGGTGCTGCCATGAAAGGTTTTGAGTATTCCCATGGTGCTAAGGACAGGGTTTGGCTGACATTTCAAGTGCTCCTAATATGTCAGTGCCCTAAATGTATCAAAGTTTGATATTCCTTGCACCCACCTTATTCATAATTCCATTTTTTGTACCATGCTCCTTTGTACCATGCTCCATTTTTAATGGACACCAGTGCAATGCTGATTACTCTCTGGGTATATAAACTACTAAGTTTTTTGTGAAAGTGGATTTTTCCATTTTTATATTCAGCCCTCAGTTTCCTAGAGATGAATTGATAAGCATCACACTGGAAAGCAGATTTCAATAGCAAAAAGCATGTTGTACTCAAAATTGGTTCTCATTTCTTCTTACCAAGCTTGCTTGTTAATTCTCTCCTCGTAGAATAAGCTCATTCTCAAAGAGGTTTTTTTAGAACTTCTTTCAAACAGACGTTGAGTAAACCTTCCCTGATATGTTTAGTTCTTTTTTAATATATTTTTAACATTTATTTATGTATTTTGAGAGAGAGGGAGAGAGGGAGAGGGAGAGGCAGAGAAAGAGGGAGAAAGAGAATCCCAAGCAGGCTACGCACTGTCAGCCCTGAGCCTGATGCAGGGTTCAGTCTCACAAACCGTGAGATCAGGACCTGAGCCGAAATCAAGAGTCAGACATTTAACCGACTGAACCACCCAGGTGACCCTGATGTGTTTAATTCTAAAAGGTAAGTAGCACCTAGGCTTTAGCTGGAAATGCCTGCTATACCGCATTTCTTTAAGAATTTAGTTTAGTTGAAGGAAAGGTGTGAGTTCTCATTTCATTTTGACAAGTGAAAAACCCAGAACCGCAATTTTAATTAAAACATCTTATCTGGGTGTGGTGGCTTATTTGTATTAACTGATTCTAATCTTGCAAAGAGCACAGAGTTAAGGGATGGGCTTTGGAATAAGACTGTCTGAGTTCTTCTCCATTTTGCCAATTACTGGCTGAGGACTTTGGAAAAGTTACTTAACCACTGTCTGTGCCTCAGTGTTCCTAGCTGTGCAATGAGAATATTGATAGTTCATACTCCCTAGAATTTTAGTGGAGATTAGTTCACATTAATAAGAAGCACTGGCAAAGAACAGTAATTGGTATACAGCATGCACTATATATGGATTTGTTAATATTATTTAACAATTGTTTAGCTATTGTCACTTTGCCAGTCATCACCCAGGCAAAGGGCTTCTCATTTAGTGACACTCGATGAGTAAGAATTGATGTGGTCTGGGCATGTGTCAAGGATTTTACTTATTTCAACACTTCCATGCATTCTGCACGAAAGGAGATGAATTAGAGGACATTGTCCAAATATTTGTATTTATATGTAATAAGGCATTAAATTCTAGTACATGTCACAATTAGAAGAGTGTTTTTCTTGGGAGACGTTTTACAAGCAAATGTGTTTTACTGCCATATAGACATCTTTACTATGTTAATACAGCCGTGAATGTTCACCAGCAGCTGGCATAGTTATATGATGCTAATACATTAGATACACATGTAGCCAACATGTGAGCTCCTAGGTGTTAGGCTATATCACTTAATTATAGTTCATTGACATAAATGTCAGAATTATTCCTGTTTTGACCAATAGGATTACCTCCAAAAGGGCCAGAATCTCTATTCACTGCTGATTTGTATATTTTCTTTATCCATTAGCTAAAAATACTGAGTTAATGGATTAACATAATGAATCATCAAAACAAAAAAGGTGTAAATGAAAATTTAGATTCTCAAACACACACACACACACACACACACACAGATAAATATGTACACAAATATTCATAGAAGCTTTATTTCTGATAGCGAAAAACTGGAAGCTACCAAATTCTCTTTCAATGAGTAAAAATGTAAACAAACTATGGTACCTCCAAATCATTAAACACCACGCAACAATAAAAAGTAAGGAACTACTGATACACACAACAACTTGGATGCCTCTCAAGAGAACTGTGCTGAGTGAAAAACAGACCATCTGAAATGATTAAATAGGACATGACTCCATTTATACAAATTTCTTGAAATGAGAAAATTGTAGAGATGGAGAATAGATTAGTAGTTACCAGAGGTTGAAGGAAGGAGTTGAAGTGGATGTAGCTACAAAAGGGTGGCACAAGGAATCTCTGAAACGAGACTGGTATGTGTCTTGGCTGTGCTGGTTTCCCATGAATCTACACATACAATAAAATTGCATAGAATGAAACACACACACACACACACACACACACACACACACACACAGGATTGCATGTAAAGCTGGTGGCAAAATATGGAAAAGATTGGTGGATTTTTATCGATAGCAATATCCCAGGTGTGATACTACATTAGTTATGTAAGATGTTACCATTAGGAACAACAGGGTCAAAGGCATACAGGATCTCTATATCTTCTTATAATTACATGTGAATCTACAATTATTTCAGAATTAAAGGTTTACAAAACAAGATTCACTTAAGAACTTTCATAAGATATTGTATAAAATATAAATTTAAAAATGAAAAGTCTAAATCTAAAAGTAGTGATTTCGTTACCAGAAGTTTACAATATCTGTTATTTTTAAAGGAGAAATTACATGATTCTGACTCAGTAAATATTTATTGACAGTCTACTGAGCTCTAGGCACAAGAGCAGGCATTTCAGCAAAGAAAATATTAATTGACCTTCAAGGATACTCTTGTAAAATAGGAACTACAGTACCTACCACAAATGAGGACACATTCAGTAGATAGCAGGTCTGGAACTTGCCCCCAGCCCCAGTACTTTTCCTAGCACTATATCAGATCAGCCTCTGTCATACAGAAATGTCCTAAACAGTACAAAACAACAGCTATCTAGGATGAATTTAGAAGCTTACATGGTACTTTTTTTTTGAATTTTTTTTTAACGTTATTTATTTCTGAGACAGAGAGAGACAGAGCATGAATAGGGGAGGGGCAGAGAGAGAGGGAGACACAGAATCTGAAACAGGCTCCAGGCTCTGAGCTGTCAGCACAGAGCCCAACGTGGGGCTCGAACTCATGGACCGTGAGATCATGACCTGAGCCAAAGTTGGACGCTTAACCGACCAAGCCACCCAGGCGCCCCTTACATGGTACATTTTGTGTATAGTTTTTAAAAAATATTTATTTATTTTGATAGAGAGAGAGAGAGAGAGAGAGAGAGAGAGAGAGAGAACAAGCAGGAAAGGGATAGAGAGAGTGGGAGAGAGAATCCCAAGAAGGCCCCCACCCTGTCAACGCAGAGCTGGATGTGGGGCTGGATCCCACAAACCATGAATGAAATCATGACCTGAGCCGAAACCAAGAGTCAGACATATAATCGACTGAGCCACCCAGGTACCCCTATATTTTTTATCACGAGAAAAGGGTAACTAACTTTTTGTTGCAACAATCCCTAAATTTTATTTTACTTTTCTTTTGTCCTCAGCCACAAGAAAAACCTGATCATTCTCCTACCCACATCTACAAAGAGCTTCCTACTTCCTTCCCTACACTCATTCTATAAAAACATCAAATCTGACTCAACCACTAAATCCTCTTTGTCCACCCCAACCACTGAACTGCTGAAAACAGGAAAACAGTAACAGTTTTCTTCAAGGAAAGAAGATGGTCCCTCAGGGAGATTTATAGGCCAATCTGTTTACATATCAAATCTGGATCTGATTTCCTAGGTCTAAAATTACAACTTATGTATCTTATTCTTTCAATGTTTGCTACATATCATTTAAGGTTTTTTTTTACCTTAAATTTGCTGGTTCCCTCACAATGCAGTAGCATGTCTTGCTTAATATTTATATTTTTCCAAGATATTACTTCCTAGTGAAAAAAATCCGTTAACTGAATTTTTTAAAGGTTGCCCTTGAAATATATTATGTTGAACTAGAATATAATTTTAATAAATAGCTCTTGTTTATATATTAACCAACCCCAGGAAATATATAGACCTTTCCAGAGGCAGTCTCAAAGGAGTACAGAGGTGTAAGTGTTATCATTATTCCCGGCCTTCCCCATCTCAATAATGGCCCCTCAGTCTACCAGTTACTCAAACCAGAAACCTGGGAGTCATTCTGGACACCTTTTTTTTCTCTTCATCCCCACAGTCAATTTATTAATGACTTTTGTCCATTCTGCATCCATAATACATGCTGGTTCTTTCCCCTTCTGTCCATTTGCATCACCAACCCCAAAGGAAAGTCCACCACCATCATTGTCAGGTGGACAATGTATCAAGTCTCTTATTGGTCTTCTTCCCTCCTATTGTCTTCCTTAAATCCATTTGCCACACAGAGACCTGAAAGCTCATGTCACTCATCTAAAACTCCTCAATGGCTTCCCATGTCACTTACAATAAAATCCAATCCCCTGAACATCACTGTGGTTTAAGAGTCTCTACACTGATCTAAGCTTCTCAAACTCAGCCCGACCTATGACCACTCTCCTCTTGTTTCTTACGCTACAACCACATCAGCTTCCTCTAGCTTCCTCAAACATGCCACATTCTTTCTCACTAGGGTCTTACAGGTGTTGTTTGCTTGTCCTGGCACGGACTTTCCTCTTTCTTTTCTCAAAACTGGCCATCTCTATTCAACCTCCAACTCTCTGCTCAAATGTCACTTTCTCAGAGTCTTTTGTAACCAGCAAACTTAAAAATGTTTCACCATCATCCCCTTGGTTCCCCATCACAGCATCCCATTATTTTCCTTTAAATACCTTTCACAATATGAAATTATATTTTTATTTGTTTACTGGTTTGTCTTCTATTATATAAATTCTAATAAGGCAGACTGTTTCTGATTTGATCACTTTATAACCATGCCTATCACACTGTGGTAGGTCTTCATAAAGATTGTTGAATGAATGAAAGTACAAATGAAGAAATCAAGGCGCACACAATATTTGTTCAGGGTAGGAGTTAATAAACTCCTAAGCCATAAGTAGAACCATAATTCCTTCAGCTTTCACCTAGCACTAGAGCTACTGTATCATACTTTCCTTAATTGTGTATAAAGTATTGTTTTATTGTGAAGTATAAGTGTAAAAACTAAAGACATTCAGAATTCAAAACCCTAATTCCAAAGCTGCTACATTCTATGACTAATGTGAACCAGATACCATCTCTACTACTGATTCAGTTATTTCAATGTAACTATTAATTCTTAAGTAGTAATTGTTCAGTTATTTTCAAATTGAAAAGTACCCAGAGAATAGTTTCATTTCAATGTATTTTTCACTAATGTGTAACATCAATAGGATGCCTTTTTTACTGTTAAGTTCAAAATAATGAAAGTTCTAATGAGGAGTTAATATGAGCAACTTTTATAATATCATAAATATTTTTCTGATAATTCTGTGTTTCATTTGTACTTAGTAGCCTTCTAGTTATCTTTTTGTTTAAATTTGGACAACTTTGAAAAAGAATGAATTTTATATGCTTTCAAAAAATGTCAAAGATTGTGTGCTAAAATTGGTTTGAATTGAAATTTTTCAATTTTATAATCACCTATTAATCACGGACTATACAACTTGGAAAAATAAAAAGTCATCATGCTTGTAAGAAGTCATAAAAATGTCTAATGAGCATTTGAATTCAATAGACTTCTTTGATTTACAATTTTATAACATTTCTTTAAAACTGTTCTCAGAATTGACTGCTTTACCATATTGTCTATTGAGAACACTTCCACTTAATTCCAGCTATTTTTACAGTCTCTAGACATGTATCTATCATTGTTATAGTAATTGTTTTCCAGTGATGCATATGTGATCTCTAGTGATAGTCATATACATATATATGTGTGTGAATATCTGTAGTTTTAAAGATATATCTATATAGATATATATAAATATATAACTATCACTAGAGAGTGTGTGTGTGTGTGTGTGTATATATATATGTGTATATATATATGTGTGTGTATATATATATATATATATATATATACTTTTGTTCTCCTCTATTCTTATATATTTTGTTCATTTTCTTCATTAGATCATAACCCTCTTGTGATGGAAATCACATCTACAGTTATTTCCTTTGACACTTTCTGCAAAGCCTCCCAAAACACTATGCCCATTGTAGCTACTTAATAAACATTGGCTCATTGCCTGAAGGAAGCAATTGACAACTCAGTCATAAAGAATTCATAGCAGTGCATAAATTTATTAATTTAATTTTTACATCCCTGTGAGAGGTGATGTACCAAAATATTTTCTAATTTTAGGTGAGATCCTCTTGGCAATCAGAAAAGAAAAGGAAAAATAATGTGACATTCATGGCTGGCTAATTTCATGATAATAGTCTTTTCAGTGTGTAAAAATTAAACTGCATGAATGAAAGTGGAAAAGAATGTGTCTGTTGATGTAGGTTTCTTTAATTTCCTCCTTAACTTACTTCTCAGATTTGGAATATTTGATGTCAACTTGGGAGACATATATTAACAATAATACTTCATAAGAGAAGAAAAACATTTCCTAAGATAATACAAAAATACAAAACAGCATTTGTTGGAAAAAGAAGGGGCTTTGAACCTAGATGTTTCTGAGTTCAGATCTTGGTTCTGCCACCTACTCATTACGTGACCTCACATGGGTCACTTGTCCTCTCAGAGACTTGGTTACCTCAACTGTAAAATAGGATTAAAAAAATCTACTATATAGCATTGTTATGAGGATTCAATGAGTTAGAACCTGTAAAATGTCAAGTCCTGCTGGTGTGAACGAATGCCTACCTAATATTTTTCTTAAATTTTCTTCCATAATACCTCCCCTTTTGTTACTGAGAATGGTTGCCAGAAGGGGAGCTGGTGAGGGGAAGAAATGTGTAAATCTTTTAGGTGATCAGATAGTTGCTGCAACAGGTAACAATATTCCCCACAGTAATTTCTTGCTCTCCTACTGTTCTACCTCCTCACTACATTACAGCTCACTACAAGCAAAGTTCATTAGCAACAGCCGTCTCCTCAAAAAATCAAACTGTTGAAGGCCCTGCACAACATTTCTCTGCCTAGTTTTCCTCTTTTGCCATCATACTTTCATTCTAAACTGGAAGATAAGGTTATGGAATCTGAGGACTGCCCACCAGCATTTTCAATAACCATACGAGACTTGTCAGTCACAAGTCTGGTCAATGCAGCCCACCAATCTCTCCCCCACTACAGTCCAGTCCTCATACATGTCACCAGAATTCTTAGCTTACAGTTTAGCTTTGGTGCTCTCTTTCCATGCTAAAGAATATTCTTGAGCTCAACATTTCCTAAAGTGGAACTACTTACTATGGTTCTCATGGCCTTCCATAATGGAAACCCACCTGCCTATCCACTCTTTTCTCTCAATACATCTTGTCATGAGGTCAAAGAGTTATTGATAAGTCTCAAACATGCCCTAAACCACACACTTTAATTATTACTGTTCTTTCCACCTGCTATACACACTTTCCATTTATAGCTATTAAAATCCTATCCTTCTGTAAAATACAATGAACATTTCTCACCTTCTTTAGCCTAACCTACCTTAAACTCTCTCATCCCATCTTCCTTATCTGAGCACCTACAAACCATTTAAATTCCAAAAGTGGGAACTACTCCCTCTTTGAAGCCCTCTAAGACCTCCCCACCTCCCTAACCTCAGGTAGAATTGATCACTGCACCACATTACCTGGCACATATTCCTTTCAGAGTCTCTATCACACTGCTGGTCTCTCTTATTCACATTTCCCCCATTAGATTCCAGGTTCTTCCTGGGTGCCAGGGTGGCTCAGCTGGTTAAGCACCTGACTCTTGGTTTCGGCTCATGTCATGATCTCATGGTTCATGGGTTCGAGCCCTGTATCAGCTCCACGCTGTCAGTGCAGAGCCTGCTTGGGATTCACTCTCTGCCTCTCCCCTGCTCGTGTCTTCTTTCTCTCTCAAAATAAATAAACTTAAAAAAATAGAGAGAGACTCCAGGTCCTTCTGAAATGCCTGATCAAAACAACATCAAGGTTGGAAACTGCTGCTCTATATAGTAAAATTGAATAAAATTGCTAAAGTTTGCTATATTCCCTATTAAAATCCTACCTTAAGGTTACAACTATTAGTTTTTCAAAAGAATGTCAATCATAAATATTGAATAGAAGAAAATCTTAAATATCTTCACCCAAATATGAGACTGAAGTCAGAAAGAAAATAAATAAGCAGGGGAGAAGGCAGGAAAGAGGGCACGCACAGTTGGAAAACATTAAAACGAATACTGCACTCAGCAAACTTTTTTGAGTATAGACTATATTCAAAGCTCTGTGCAAAAGTTATTTTAAGAGCCTAGAGATTATGATGGTGTCAGATTTGAGAGACTTTTTTTTTTAATAAAGGCAGACTGCCACATGCAGCACCTCATCTGTATACGTCTGGAGTCTTAGAAGCTTCACTACCATATGTTCCCCTACAAATGGACTTGGAGAGCTTGTTTGGAGGTTCTAGCAGAACTACACCCTCTACTGAAGAACAGTCCTGCTCTTTCAGGGAAGGTCATCCTCTTTGACCAAGTGTGCAGTTTCGGGAAGAACAGTCACAGAGCAGTGAGGGAGGAAAGAGACACCCACCTAGCAAGCTAGATTGACCAACTCAACCCTGGTGATCAATGGAATGACAGACATTGCAGCCAGATTGCTCACACCTGAGAGACATTTTTAAACCTAGAATGAATAGGAATTGGTGACTAAATATGAAGTGGAGGGTATGTGAGTCATCAGAGATGATGACTCAGAAAGCAAGAGGAGGACCATAGAGTCATTAACCAAGACAAAGGAGTCCATGGGAAAGAGAAAAACGTGGTATGGAGCATATAATGGAATGTGTTGACAAGAGAGGAGGCGTTCCAGAGGCCACATTGGACAGATGGACAATCAGTAAGACAAGAGCCAGATGGGATAAGGTCAGCATGGATAGGGATGAAATGGCAATGAGGGTTTGGGAGAGGACGGCAGGCCAGGTGTCCTTGGCTTCCGGGTGATAGCCATGAATCACAAGGAGAAGGGACCTGGAGGGACATGGTAATGAAGGAATAAAACAATGCAGTAAGAGTCTGGTTCCAATATTCCAAATAGTACAATGTTGTCACAGTTCAATAGCTTCCTCATAAAAATACTTTCCTAGATGCCTTATCCTGGATGAACTCTCACTGTGGTGCAACTTCATGGAATCACTGCTTGTAGCTTAAGATATAATTAAAGGCATTGGGTTTTCACATTGTGCTCTGCAAAGCCCCAAGGACTTTATGGAGGGGCTGCATGGTCTTCAAAGAACACAGAAGGGATTGAGTTCTAATCCAATCAGTGAGATTCCCTTTCAATTTGTTTTACCTGTTGGACTTTTCAGAAACAGGTCCCTACTAAGAAGAATTCCACTGTTAAGAACTTAAAAAAAAAAAAAAAAGATTTAAAATTCACTAATGTGTCTCAATCAATAATGAAGTGTATCTTAAGTAATTTGTTATGCATCATAAACTAATGTAGTTTATACATTTTCCATAAATTAGAGTGGATTTAAAAGTATCCCATTAATAATGTCACTCTAACATTTCCAGCTGCATTTCTGAGAGATAGAAAAAAGAATAATGATATTACTAGTATAGTAGGAATTTTACATTATCCAGCTCCACTTATGCGAATGTGTTATTAATGTGAAATTATCCTTCATAAGTGTTGATGAAAGTAAAGGTTGAGAACTGGTGATCTCCATTATATCCAAAGTCCTTAATACTTGTAGAATGTCCAATTTATCCACTTCTAATCCAGAACCAGGGAAGAATGGATGGATCACCAAAGGCTCCAAGAGCGGGGTCCTTTCTAAGGGCCACAAGTCAGACCTGTGGACACCTTTATACAAGAGTGTCATTTAAAGGTTTCATCAAGATAAAGGGTCAAAGTAGGCTAAAACCTATTCAGAAAAGCCAACCAGAGCAAGAACATCACATCTAGAAAAAAAAAAAAAAAAAGGTGAAAAGCAAATAAGTGGAAGTGAAGGTAAAGGTGGTGAGGAAGGAGACTGACTCAAAGCAAATTCAAGTCCTTAGATGTGTGGAGCGTGGGAATGAGGAGCTACCTTCAGCAGCTGGGGCAGGCAAGAAGATGGCTCGAGTCTACTCAAAGAGCATTTACTTCTTTAAGCCTCAGCAACAATGGCTTTTTAAAACTACGTATCAACTTACATAAGAATTCATTGTGGGAAGCCTTTGAATAAGCATGAATAAGAGAGAAGTACATTTTGTAAGATTTGATTAACAGTATGACTTCACTGTACCCTCAGCCCCAACCGTCTGTGAAAATCACAAAATGTTTACTGGTATATCTTATGTAGGGTTGTGTTTCCACATATGTCGTCTCAGCCCATCGTCTAGGCGTGATGGGATTTGCAAAGTAAATAAAGACTTGATTCAGGGAACAGTCTAGCGGGAGAAAAAAAGGATGCCTGGCCACTGGGAGTTGAAACTGAACTTGGCTGACAAGACACAAATTTAAAAATCAGAAGCAGCATCTTTGGGGGGGTGGGGGCAAGTCACTGACTGCATACAACATAGAGTTCCCTGGGAATGCAGTTGTTAGAGGGCATGACACAGTGATAAAGCAAAGACAGAGTAAGCAGACAGCTTCAACCACAGGCAGTAACCACAGGAGAGGAGTTCTCTAGAGTGCGAAAGAGATAGAATTGGATACAGCGCTCATTTAATTCCAGGTTTAGAGTGGAGGTTTATTAAGCCTATTGTAGAGACACCATGACCTGCCTGTCACTTCAAGAAACCCTTGTTCCTCTCTGTCATATGTCCTTCATTCAAATACCTGATAATAAAAATATTATAATAATTTAATACCATCATTGATAATGCATAGAATACATGTTACTAGGCCTTATGTTAAATCCCTAAAATAAATAATTTTATTTAGTTCTCATAACAAACCAACCAGTGTTATTAGGAATGATGGTGCCAACGAGTATCTTTAACTCTCTCTCTCTCTCTCTCTCAGCCACTCTCTATTGTTCGATTTGAAAAGCTGACTTTTTTGGAATGTGCTACACAAACTCAGTGCAAGTTCTTTTTCCAATCAGATTGCCAGCACAATCCACTTCTAAATAGAAATTCTGAAACTACCTCTGATTATTATCCCCACCTATGAGGAATTAAGGGTGAGGAGTTCAGTGATAGGCCTAAGGTTGCACAGCCAAGATTCAAATTCAGGTGCTCTGACTACAGAGCACGCATTCCTACTCATTATATGCCTTACTGGCCTATAGATTGGGGATTTGTAAAGCTTTTAGCCTAACATGTATAACCTGCAGATTTTACACTTTACATTAATTGTTTCTGCTAATTATACCTTCTATTATGTGTATATGCTAAGGTCCTTTGGGCTACAAGATACCATTGGTATCTTGGTATCCCACCACATGGTAGTGGGAGTTCAGTTGGTTGTAAAGATGCACAAGAAACTGGAGAACCCAGAAAACTATTTCAGTAGATATTTGCCCTCATGAACCTGGTTAAGTCATTCATCCCCACTCAGACACCAAGCATCCCTTGAAATGCAGTCATCAGCTGTTACTCATTCTTATGACTCAGCTTCCCTTTGTCTCAGCACCTGTTCCATTTTGTTCTCCTCTACCACTGCTACTACTCTTGCTGTGTCTCATCTTAAAAATTCCCAAAAAGCAAGGATCCAATTTGGTTGGTGGGTCATTATCCAAAATGGAATCCCCTAGAGTATATTGTAAAACATTAGAGGAAATCCTCTGATGTGAAAGAAACAAAACAAACTGTTGGAGGAAAGCAAATTGGAGCAACTATGCAGGGAGAAGAAAACCTCAAGTGTATTAATATAGTCACAGAGATAAGGAGAAAAAAAATACATCCATGAAACAATAGGTTGGAATCTTAAAAAGGATATTTGGAAATAAAAAAAGAGTTCTTGAAAAAAAAAATTTTAAGATGATCATAGAATTATAATGATTAAGCCAATAGTGGAAATAAAATGAAATACTGAAAAACATTCAATTAATCCAAAAGAAGGCAGAAAAATATGAAAAATAACCAATGATTAAATGAGACAAATAGAAAGCCAACAGTATAATATCAATTAAACCTAACCAGATAGATAAGTACACTAAATGAAAATGGTCTAAACACTCCAATTAAAAGGCAAAGATTATTAATCTGTATTGGGGAAAAAAGATGCAGCGATATGCCATGTACAAGAAGCCACTTTAAATGTAAAAATAGGTTAAAAGAATGAAAAAGATACATAATGAAATCCTACCAAAGTGCACAAAAAAAAGTTTTGGTATAATTGAAATGGTTCATATATTGATTAAATATACATTGTCAAAACTGACTATACACTTAAATGGTGTGGGGTTTTTTTGTATATAAGTTATATCAGCATAAAGTTGATGTTTAACAATTAAAAATATGATTGTAGAAATTAAACACACAACAGAAATCCTGAAATAAATATTAAGGAAATCGTCCAGAAAGTAGAAGGAAAACAGAAGTGGTCTATAGTTGAGAAATAATAGGAAAATCAGGGGATTAATTCAGGAGATCTAACTTCATTATAATAGGTGTGTTCCAGAAGAAAATGCAGAGAGAGCAAATAAAAATCAATTTCAAAAAATGTTAACAAACTAAAGGACTTGAGTTTCTGGACTGAATGCCCAACATAATGCATGAAAATAGACACATAAAATTTCAGGCCATTAGGAAGAAGAGCAAATATAAAAAGGTTTCCAGACACAACAGGTTTTACAGACCATCAAAAATAATGACAGAATTTCGGCTTCTAATTAACAGAAGAAGCTATGAAACAACAGAGCAATGCTTTTAAAATTGCACAGGAAAATGATTTGCTTCCTAGAATTTTGTATCCAACAAACTATCCATCCACACTATAATTAAGCCTGAAGGTGGAATAAATACATTTTTGAATATGCAAGTCTCAAAAACTTTGCTGCCCATCCTTTCTTTCTCAGGAAGCTACGGAAGGATGTTATCCAATAAAATGGGGGAACAGAGGAAGAAAAACACTGAGAACTGAAGAAAACAGAGGCTGCCACACAAGAGAGAGATGAAAAGGAAATCCCAAGATAAGATCCTAGGACAGCTTGGCAGCAGGTCTTGAAAGCCACTACCTAAATTTAAATCAATTAGAAGTTCCTGGGAAAGTTATTTCCAAAAGATGAAGCTGGTAGAATATGTGATGTGTTAATAAGAGGTTTACACAATTGGGTGAGAATTTGGGTTTAAATTTGTGATAAACACATTAAAAGAATAATCATCAACAAAGAAGATAATTTGGAAAAATCAAATATTGTGCAGGAAAAACAGTTATAGTATATTACATTACTCAAGTATAGGCATCATTTGAATAGTTTTAATTATTTACGTGCAGACTATAGACCCAATGAAATTTTTCAAGAGAATAAAACTCTACGGAGGGGATGGGAGAATGGATGGATGGGAAATGTGTGGGTGATTGGGATGGGCAAGGAGGGGAGGGAAAGAGAGCTAAATCTTCACCTTTCATGGGAAAGAGGTAGATAATGTCTAAAAGTGAAAAATTAGGAAGTAGTAATCCATTAAAGTTGTTGGTGCTTTTCATAATGACCTTACAGAACTATTTGACTCTCTACACAATCTGAATGTAGTCCTTTGATACAAGGGAAATTTTATTTTTAAAAATGCGGAAAAGCCTAAGATATTTTTTAACAAAGCTAAAGCAAACCGGGAGAGCGTAGTTGAGAAGATTTATAGGAGTGGCTATCACATTGCTTCTCCCTGAATCCTTCCTCATTCCTCCTACTGAGTACATGCATCACATAAAAATATGACCAGCAGTAGTAAAGCAAGGCCCTTGCATAACTCATTATATTATTTGTGAGATTGACATAGTATTTCCTCTATGGAGCTCAGCTGCTCTACTGAGAATATTAAGCATGGAACATTTTAACTCTAGGAAATTAAAAGCAAGGGAAGTGTATGGAAAGAGACATAAGAATGAGAGATTACAAGAGCAAATGAAATCAAATCTTCATTAAAAGATAATTAAGACCAAGCCCCTGAATAATTCTGTAGCTTCCCCAGGATGTAATGATAGAAATTGGTAGCATTATTAATTTTTCTCATGAACCATTCTCACAGTATGTCACTATTCCCACTATTTATCACTTCTATCTTTTGTTTTACTGAAAACACTCAAATATTGCTTGCCATCTGAAGTTATCAAAAGCCAATCTACGCCACTTCATTTTACTAAGATTGACTGAGCCTAGTTAGAGGAAATAAATGATCAGAACTGCCTGTAGCTTGATCTCACTGTTCCTGGTGCTTTGCCCTGCCCCTTGGAGGGCCAAATAATAAATTAAAATAATCTGGCCTGGCTCAGTCCTGCATTCCTGGAACTTTTCTTTCTGATTTGGCCTCTACTAGATATTCAGTCATGAAACTTGGGAAAAACTGGGAATACCTGGTTATAACATTTAACTCTTTGTTTGGGCTCTAAGTTTGTCTACTATTGAACGGAACTGGCTAAAATTCATTAGCAGAATCAAGAGCATCTCTTCATTCTCATTATGAACTGGTCTGTTGATCTCCTGCTTTAGGACTCCCTTTGAGAATTTAAGAAATAAAAAAAAAAAAGCAGGGCTTGGAAGAGAAAATAGCGGTAACTAATTTTATCCTAACTTTAACTGTAAAATAGAAGAACAAAAAGAGTTTAATCAAAGAGAACCTGACATTAATTCCCTTTTACTGTCTACTTCCTCATGCTAACGACCATGTTAGACCCTTTATATAATATTATCTCTAATCATCAATATAACTCTTTATGATAGCTATTATATCTGCAAATTACAGGTTGTGCACACAGAGGCTTTAGGCAACAAAGTCTTCCCTAGAGCACCTGACAGGCCACAGAAGCAGTGTAATCAGCTGGAAACCCATCTTCCCATAGCTATGATCTTCCACTATAAGAAGGTGTGTCCTGCTAACAAAATTATACCTATTCCAAAGTTGTTGCAATAATTAAATAAATAAAAAATAACAATACAACTAGAGCTCTGAGACCAGTGCCCTAAACATAGTGTTTAATAATGTTAGCTCTCAATACAATTATTACTGTCATTAGAGATTTAATAAGCCAGTAACCTTACCTTCTTTTTCTTTTTCTTTCCTCTTCTCCCTTGGCCAAAAGGAAGTAAGAGATATGCCCTTAAGGAGAAAGGGGTGGATGGCTCCATGACTTAGGAGACTTAAGTAAATGGTCTTCCTCCAGGAGATCTTCTCTGTTGATTAGTACACGGTTCCTGTAGGACAGACCCTGTTCTGAATGTCATAATCTGGGTATTTAACAAGAGTTAGTACCCAGTATGAAACCTATCGTCCTGTCTGGTTTAGTCCTTCGGCAGGACTGCTACTGAAGGATTTATACTACTTCCTGAGAGTTCCGGGGCCAGCGTCATAAAGCAATACTTATTTCTCATTCCTGTCTCTCACCCTCATAGAGTAGGGGTGAGCCCAAGATGCAGTTCGCATGGATTTTTAACACTCTTTGATTAGCTAACTCATAACACTGTTCTACCTAGCCACAATAGCCATCCTACTTCTAGGAGACAAAGGGCTGTAGCTATCAGCTGCGTTAGTGTAATTATTCCTATCAAGAGCCTCTCCCAATGTTGCTTTATACTCTCAACCAATCATATTTCATGTACTTATCTTACAATTTCCCCTATGGGCTCCCTCCCACATTGCTACATATTCTTAACATTCATATAAATCTCTTCCCTTCATCCTCTCCCAACAAATACCAGGCAGTTACAGGTGAGTCTTCTTTGTTCCCCTCACATGAGCGTCTCCACGCCTGGGTCTTTAATTAAATCTTGACTGCTTTTCTGAGTCAATCCTTTACCTCCCACCTCCAGGCTGTTGGTGGATACACAGCTGCTCATCTCCACCTCCTTCTCCTCCTCTCCTCTTTAGGCTTCTCTTGGAGTTTCTTCTAACAATAACGTGAGAATTGAGTTCTTCGGTCTCCTCCTCAAGTGTTTGCCCATAGGAAGGATTAAAGAAAAAAAAAAAAAAAGCTCAGAATCTGTGAAACAACATCTAATTTCTTACCACTGTACACAAATACTTGCCTTAATCCTGATGGTGCACGAATGAGTAGATATGATTCTCCTATTATTAGAAAGGAGCATAATTTTTTTTTTTGAGAGAGAGAGAGAGAGGGAGGAGGAGGGACAGAGAGAGAGAGGGAAAGAGAGAAAATCCCAAGCAGGTTCCATGCCTAGCACAGAGCCCAACATGAGGCTTGATCCCACAACTGTGAGATCATGACCCAAGCTGAAATCAAGAGTCTGACGCTTAACCAACTGAGCCATCCAGGTGCCCCAGAAAGGAGCATTAGAATAATGACTCTCATAAGACCCACGTGTGTGTACATTCATTCATCGATATATGAATTCATCCAACAAAAATACCTTACTTGCCTGCCATGTGCTAATCGCTGTGGTAATGCCAGCAGCACAAAGGTGAATCAGATGGAAACTGGATCAGGGGACAGAGGGCCAGACTATGACTAAGGAAGACAATAATACAATAGTGTAGTAGTTCAGACAAGTAATGATAAGGTCCCGAAGGAACCCAAACAGTGGCAGTGAAGCTAGGAGGCAGGATAGAGACACGAGATATAAGGAGAGTCTATCAGAAGGATGTGGGTATTTTGTGAGTGTGAGGAACAAGGGGGGAAAGAAACAAAAGTCTAGGATGCCTTCAAGATTTCTGGATGAGACTGGGTGCATAATGTTATCATTCCCAGTCAGAGCATAGGAAAAATCAGTTTGGAGGGAATAATGGGTGCAGTTTTGGAAACCAAGATACCTGTGGGATATCAAGGTGCAGATAACTACCAAGTATTTAGATTAGAACTAGAAATACAAGTTTGCTAGATTAAATACTTGTCACAGAGTAGAATCTCATGCTCAACATCCTCAATAGGTGTCAAAAGCTGTTTTATGAGACAATTGCTTGCAAGACAAAATTATCTTCAAGATTCTCTAAAACATTTCCTTAGGAACATAAACCATATTATATTGGCCTGTCACAGAACTGCTTTAACTAAATTGAATCTTACCCTGATGCCACTGTCTAAATGGAAGGTGTTTATAAGACAGCCCCCGGGAACTTAT
Source organism: Panthera tigris (assembly GCF_018350195.1). Classification (NCBI taxonomy): domain Eukaryota; kingdom Metazoa; phylum Chordata; class Mammalia; order Carnivora; family Felidae; genus Panthera; species Panthera tigris. The sequence continues at coordinate 99,602,404 of NC_056666.1, read as the reverse complement.
GGGTTTATCTTCTGGAATAATGACATTGAAGATTTGATTCATGTCCTTTGGAGGCCTCCTCGTCCACCCCTGAGAGCTTTCCACCCAGTGGCAGCAATGGTTGGATTTCTAAACAACTGATATCTTACGGCATTTTGGATTGCATAACCATAATGAGATTTCACCCTCTTCTCACTGGTTTCTGAAAAGCTTAAGACTAAATTTGGGACTTATAGCATATTTAGCCTCATTCCTCCTGGGTGACATTTTGTTTTCTCCCTTATTTCAATTTGTTCCTTTTGTCTGCTACTTATTTTTTGCTTCTCAGTTGGATTTTCCTGTATCCTTATTAGCAGTTTTAAATCATTCCTGAGACAATATGTATTGTTTAGAAAGTAATTATTTATTCATTCACTTCCCTTTAGAATTCATGAATCCTCAGCCTATAGATGGGAGTCAGAGAAGAGAATGAGACATGCAAAGAGCACACAAAAAGAAGAGGAAAATGAATCATTCACATTTTAGGGTGGAAATAGGAGGAATTGGCAAAGGAGACTGGAAAGAAATCATGAAATGACCCTGAGAGAACTGTGCCAGAAAATCCAAGGAAGAAAAACTGACCGCAGAGAGTCAAATGCTTCAGAGAGATTAACTATAATGAAGTCTGAAAGCAGTCCATTGGATTGGATAATTAGATGATGGCCAGAAATGGCAATTTCATTGACTTGGTGGAATCAGTTGCCTGACTCCCAAAGAATGAGTCAAAGCAGAAAATAAGGATAATCCTCCAGTTATAGAATGAATAAGTCACAGAAATAAAAGGCACGGCTACAGGGAATATAGTTGATGAAATTGTAATGACATTGTATACTAACAGATGGTAGCTACACTTGTGGTGAACACAGCATACCTGTAGAGATGTTAAATCACTGTCATACACCTGAAACGGATGTAACATGCCTGTGAACCATACTCAAATTAACAACAACAAAAAAAAATCTTCAAGATAATTCTTATGAGGCATTCGACTCAGAAGGGAATAAGAGATATTAAAAGACAGCTAGAGGTTGACTTGTGATCAGGGATGAAGCTGTTTTTTATATAGAAAAGATTTTGTCATGTTTAGACTGCAGGGAAGAACCGAATTAAGAGAATAGGAAAGTACAGGGAAGAGAAATATGAAGCAGTGTGTCAGGTTTGGGTGATTGAAGGTTAGAGGTAAAGACAATGTTAAAGATTTCAGAGCCCAGCAGGCAGCCATTCAGGTAGTTGAAGAAGATTTAAGGCAAGTTCAAGAAGATTTAAGACTAAAATGTTGAATTTTTCATCCATGTAGATACTATAGTCACCCAGGATCATGGCATGACTTGGAAGACTGTGATCCAGATGCCAAACCCTCAACATATTTGGAGTTTGGATGACAGCCAGAATAAGGTTAGATGATAGTATGGACAGAAGGCAGTGTCCAAAACGGAAGGGGGTTTTGCTTGAAGCTAAAAGAGAGATGATTTGCCAGGGCTAAAGGCAATACTGGGAATAGTCCAGTGCTGCCTTGGAGCCCATGGAGTCTGGACAATACGAGGCAGTTTTACTTTTTTATTTTTTTATTTTTTCAATATATGAAGTTTATTGTCAAATTGGTTTCCATACAACACACAGTGCTCATCCCAAAAGGTGCCCTCCTCAATACCCATCACCCACCCTCCCCTCCCTCCCACCCCCCATCAACCCTCAGTTTCTTCTCAGTTTTTAAGAGTCTCTTATGCTTTGGCTCTCTCCCACTCTAACCTCTTTTTTTTTTTCCTTCCCCTCCCCCATGGGTTTCTGTTAAGTTTCTCAGGATCCACATAAGAGTGAAAGCATATGGTATCTGTCTTTCTCTGTATGGCTTATTTCACTTAGCATCACACTCTCCAGTTCCATCCATGTCACTACAAAGGGCCATATTTCGTTCTTTCTCATTGCCATGTAGTACTCCATTATGTATATAAACCACAATTTCTTTATCCATTCATCAGTTGATGGACATTTAGGCTCTTTCCATAATTTGGCTATTGTTGAGAGTGCTGCTATAAACATGGGGTGCAAGTGCCCCTGTGCATCAGTACTCCTGTATCCTTTGGGTAAATTCCTAGCAGTGCTATTGCTGGGTCATAGGGTAGGTCTATTTTTAATTTTTTGAAGAACCTCCACACTGTTTTCCAGAGTGGCTGTACCAATTTGCATTCCCACCAACAGTGCAAGAGGGTTCCCGTTTCTCCACATCCTCTCCAGCATCTATAGTCTCCTGATTTGTTCATTTTGGCCACTCTGACTGGCGTGAGGTGATATCTGAGTGTGGTTTTGATTTGTATTTCCCTGATGAGGAGCGACATTGAGCATCTTTTCATGTGCCTGTTGGCCATCCGGATGTCTTCTTTAGAGAAGTGTCTATTCATGTTTTCTGCCCATTTCTTCACTGGATTATTTGTTTTTCGGGTGTGGAGTTTGGTGAGCTCTTTATAGATTTTGGATACTAGCCCTTTGTCCGATATGTCATTTGCAAATATCTTTTCCCATTCCGTTGGTTGCCTTTTAGTTTTGTTGATTGTTTCCTTTGGTGTGTAGAAGCTTTTTATCTTCATAAGGTCCCAGTAGTTCATTTTTGCTTTTAATTCCCTTGCCTTTGGGGATGTGTCAAGTAAGAAATTGCTACGGCTGAGGTCAGAGAGGTATTTTCCTGCTTTCTCCTCCAGGGTTTTGATGGTTTCCTGTCTCACATTCAGGTCCTTAATCCATTTTGAGTTTATTTTTGTGAATGGTGTGAGAAAGTGGTCTAGTTTCAACCTTCTGCATGTTGCTGTCCAGTTCTCCCAGCACCATTTGTTAAAGAGACTGTCTTTTTTCCATTGGATGTTCTTTCCTGCTTTGTCAAAGATGAGTTGGCCATACGTTTGTGGGTCTAGTTCTGGGGTTTCTATTCTATTCCATTGGTCTATGTGTCTGTTTTTATGCCAATACCATGCTGTCTTGATGATGACAGCTTTGTAGTAGAGGCTAAAGTCTGGGATTGTGATGCCTCCTGCTTTGGTCTTCTTCTTCAAAATTACTTTGGCTATTCGGGGCCTTTTGTGGTTCCATATGAGGCAGTTTTAAACAGTCTCCTGAGAGACTCTGTAGGGGAGGCATTGGAGGAGAGATCCAGAGAGGGAAAGATGAACTTCAGTCAGGACAAGAAGGTAGGAGATTGACTGCCACTCTGTTTATTGTTTGGAGAAAGATTAAAGATGGGTTTAAAAGAAAAATCACATCCATCCATTCCCCATTTCTTTGAAAAAGTGGAGATGCCCACAACACACAGCAGCCTGCAAATAAATACCTACATGTCAATTCAAAGATTTGAGTCTGGAAAGCAGATCTGAAATGTTGAAAAAATGGAAACTTCTCCCAACACAAAACAGTAGGTAGCAGCTGTCACAGTGTTTATCATGATGTGACCCTTTCTATGAAACTTCTATTTATGTGGAAGAGGAAAAAGGAGAGAGAAGGGTAAATAAGAGAACTACATTGCCAGTGAGTGTCTAATTTGTCAGGGGCTGGGCGGGGGGTGGGGGGGAGGAGGAAGGTGGGTAGGAAAAATAATGCTTTTAGGGCATTAATAAATTAACAGTTCCAATTAGAGACTCAGTCGCCCAACCCCTTCCCTTTAGAACTCATGGAAAATGAATTGTTCGAAGAGCTCTCCTGTTGTCCTGGGGGAAGAAATCCTGTATTTGTTTGCATCCTTTCAAAAATCAAAGGATATTAAATATACTTGACTTTCTTGCTTACAACTTTTATTTTTTTGAAACAAATAGTTTCTTTCATGTGTACAGCTAAAGAAAACATCTATTAGTAGCTACAGTCACTTTGATTTCTAATAATTCTCGGTGAAAAAATTTAAGTGAAATATAAAAGCCCATTAATGGATTTCACGTGGGATTCAAACGCTTGGGCATGGGGTCGGGGGGGAGTTCCAAGTAATCAGATTTTTCTGTTAAGATCATTTTGTATTGCATGTTATCACACTTAAATCTTACAGAGTTTTAACTTAGAGCTTTGAATACAGCACAGTCCGGGTAGCAGCCAGATTGACACACTAAATCTTAATGTTTCTAAATTAAAAAGTCAGTAGCTATTTGCCAACTAAATTTTCAATCTGCTGCATCAATTCTTGCATAAAAACTATACCCTCTGGAATTCTACATTTTTATAGCTCTCTTCCTCATAATGAATAATGTATATTCGACACAATATCAAGCTCTGCCCTTTTTGCTTTAATTTTTTATATTTATGTAATTTTCTAAGTATGTAATTATCTATAAGGCTAAAAAAGGACTGTTGCAATGGTTATTTCCATCATATTAAACGTGCACTATAAAAACAGTGATAAAAATTTAAAAAAATATATTGCTGTTTTCCTTTCGCCAAAACAACCCACTTCCAATTTAGAATCTGGACCAGCCCAACTGCTCTAATATTGCTATCTTACACATTTGATTTACAATAGTTATGTTTTACCCATAATTGTCATCTAATTTTTAAAACTATAAGGATCTATCGAATATCCAGTTCCAAGTAGAAGCAATCCTTTAAAATGAGCTGGCTTCAAGTAAATATTCCTGAAAGTTAAAAAGTGAAAGCTCTTACGTTCACTGATATTTTCTGCTACCAAAGTACAGCACTTTAAAACAGAAACCCGAACCATATAGGTAGCAAGCACAGTTTACAAAAGAAATTGGACATAGAAGTTTTTATTGTATTTAAATAAGCTTTTTCAAATCCACCATCTCTCACCTGACCAACCACTGTCTCATACTACCATCACCCCACCCATCACCTTATCTCAACTTCCTTTTAGATTGGCAGTAAAATCTGACCATGTTTTTTTCTTTCATGGCTTATTGCATAGCTATCATGCTAAAAATAAGAATGCTAAAAATAAGAATCCAAACTCTAAGAATACCTTTACAATTCTTCCTCATTTTTCTAACACTTTATAGGAATTTTTATAATTAAATATTTAATCCATACCATTTAATTTATAATGTGAATTAGAGTTCTAATTTTCTTCCTTGCCTCCTTCCTTCCTTCCTTCCTTCCTTCCGTCCTTCCTTTTCTTTCCTTTCATCTTTCTTTCCAAATATAAGCCAATTACTCTAACACTATATATTAAATAATACATTCTTTCCCCATTGATTTTAATAGCAAGTTTACCATATATTAGATGCTGGCATTAATAACAGTTTATACTTTCATAGTGCTTACGACCGGTCAGGTATTATAAATACTTTACACATATTACCTTACAGCAACTCTATGCAGTATGAACTAGTTTATCCCCATTTGATAAGGTATAAAATTTGAAAAACAGAAGGTTTAAGAGTTTGCGCAATGTCACATACTGTGGTGGTCTCTTATGCTGCATATACCTTGTCCTGAACCCTGTTCTGACCCATTATTAATCAGTCCGTTGGTATGACACTTTTAATTATAGTGCCTTTACAGTACATCTTGACATGTACTAGGGAATATGACCCTCATTGTTCTTTATCTGTTTTCTTGGTGTTCTTAGTCAATCTTTCACTAACATAAATTTCATCATTAGCATGAGAAGTTAAAAAAATATATTTTGAATGAAACTGTATGAAATTTACAAATTTGAAGGAGAACTGGTATCTTTAGAACAATGAATCATTCTATCCAAGAACATGTGAAGACCCTTCATTTACCCAGATCTTCTTTTTATGCCCTGCAATAAAATGTTATGGTTTTCTTCATATAAGTTTCATATATTTCTTGCTAAATTTATCCATTGGCATTATATTTTTCCACATTTTTTCATTATGTTTCCTGTCTCTTACAAGTTAAAACATCAAATGGAAAGTTCTTGATTCTTGCATATTTCTCACATCTTACTGAATTATCTTATTCTTTTTTAATAGATTTCCAGTTAATTCAGTTGGATGTGAGGCATTTAATTATCTTATGAAGAGAAAAGTAATTATGTCCATTTCTTTCCCATATCTATACTTCTTTTGTTTTCCTGTTTCATTGCTTTGATTAAAACCTTCAGAACAATATTAAACAAAGTGGTAAGGCAGAAAGTATTAGTTGTGCCCCACTACCCCAGTCTCTTCTTCATCCATAGGAAACCCTAATTTTTACATGAATACATGACTACTCAGAATGAAGGCTACAGTTTCCAGCATTCTTTGCATCAATGTGTGGCCATGTAACCAATTATTAGTCAAGTCAGCAGCATTATCACATGGTAACATCTATGAGCATTCTTTAAAATCAGCAAATACCACATTGGTCTCCTTTAGTCTTTACTCATTGTCATTTACTCCATCCTCTGCCTTAAATACAGATATGATTGATATCTGTACAGATATGATTGATATACAGATATGAGCTGTCACTTAAAATATGAGAATGAAGACCACACCCAAGGGGTAATAGAATGAATCTGGGTACCTGAGGAGGCCATGGAGTAAACCCACTTTACCACTCTTAACTGCCGTTCTCCAGTTTTCCTGAACAAGAGAAATATAACCAAATCTAATCCTAACAGATACAATTGTGATAGTGATGAACACTCTTTTTCCTGAAAATAATGAAAATACTACTTGTGTTTCACTATTTAGTATGGTATTTACCATTGGCTTCTTACGTATACCATTTCTCAATTTAACGAAGTTTCCTTGTAACTCTAATTATGGAAAATTTAAAATTAGAAATGACTATTACTTTTATCCAATAACTCCAGCATTTATTTAGATTAGCACTGTTCAACAGAACTTTCCACAATGATGGAGATGTTCCTTTCTGTGCTCATTCCATAGCCACTAGCCATATGTGGCTACCGAATACTTAAAACGTGGCTAGTGGGAATGAGGAACCAAATATTTAAAATAACATAATTTAGTTATTCAAATTTCAATTAGAATAGTTATATGTGGTTAATGCCTACCATGGAGGACACAGCAAGTCCAGATGATCGTATAGATCTTCTCTTTTAATTAACATAAGATATTGAAATAAGAGGTATAGTAATGTGAACCCATCTTTTATTTCTGGAACAAAATCTACTTGGTAATGCTAGATTTGACTTGCTAATATATTATTAATGTAATAACATGGAGAAAATGCATTCACCAGAATTCCTAGGGAAAGCACTATATTTGTTCAGAAGAAATGCTTCATAAGTCTCTTGGGGTAGTATACAGACCTTGAGGGAATGTGCAAATAGCAAGCATAATAGAATTCGCTCTCTGTAATGAAAGAGTATGGAATTTTAAGTCCCAAACAGAAAAACTGAGAGGGACAGAGTGGAGCCTGAGAGGCTGAATACTGCATGATGGAAGAAAGAGAGAAAAATAAAACATTAATGACACCATAGAAAAGGAACTGGGAAGAAGAGTAATTTCAGGTGGAGATTTTTCTGCAAGATTCTATATACTATGTGATAATTCCTGATTTGGTCTCCACAAATTTTCAGTAAAGTCCATAAAGATCATTAATGTATATGTACATATGTATGTATGTATAGATGTGTTTTATTTATTAGATGTCTCCACAGATATTCTATCTCTCTGTCTTTCTAGACATGTGATAGGATTTAATTTCCTCAACCTCTTAAAATTACTTGTGGCTTGCATTGACCAATAAATGTGAATGGAAGTAACATGAGTCATTTCTAGACAGAAGCTTTTAGTGCCTATATATGGTTTTCCACATTCCCTTTTCCCTGCCATGGCTATTGGTCATGTTCCAGATAATGGAATATCTGACACAAATGACCTTGAATGAGGACTATATACAGCAGAGCGCACAGCCAACCTATGGGACATGGTTTGAATGGGAAATAAATCTCTGTTGTCTTAGACAACTACAATTTTTAGATTGTTACTGCAAAATAACCCAGTCTACCCTAACCAATATGGAAATTGATAGTATGGAATGGAGTGTGACTGTATAAAACAAACAAACAACACTAAAATATTTGGCACTGGATTAAGGAATGGAAGATAGGTGGTGAAGAAAACATTGTTAGAGCATGAAAAGATGAAAATCCATTTTATGCAGTGAGAAATCATTTGACACAAGGTAAGTAAAACAAAGACATATAGCAAATATGAGAATTATGTCCAGAAAAGAATTATGGTTATACTGTTAACATGTGGTTATACTGTTATAACCATAGTAACATGTGGTTACTCTTCTAGACTTAAGACAACCACAGGTCCCAATCTTCTCTGGAATGAAAAGTGGGTCCATAAACCTTCTTGCTCCAATCAAGGACATAGTTCTTGATGCCCACTTCAGCTATAACCAAAGGGAATAAGAGAAAAGGAAGAATCTCTTAGAGGTAGAAGCTAGGAACAATGAAGAATAATGAATGGTCAAGGGAGCCAACTCAGGGCTAGTTCAAGGAAAAATCCCCACATCCAGAAAAGGGGCACTTTTCCTGTTACCCAATTCTTGTATATATTAAATGTCTGAGAAGCAGGTAACATTTTAGTTCAGAAGTCTTCAGAAGTTATATCCAGGCTTGACAGAGACTATTAGGCATTACCTCCTTCTTGGTGAAGAGACTCACACATTACCCAGAGATCCTAGTCATTAACACTGGTTTTGTTAGACTATTGAAATTTTGAGTAGTCTTCCTTGGATAGGAAAAATTTGTGTTTTAAATGTAGAAAGGAGAGTAAACCAAATAATTGGCAACCAGAAAGGACTTCTCTAGAGCCAGAATATGATTTCCTATGTTTCCTTCCTCTGCCAGCAGTCACTAAATAATTTTCCAAATGTCTGACTCTCTGAAAGCCTGTATCCATCCCTATGTAAGGAAGTCCCCAGCTGACCCTCAGAAGAGTAAGCAAGAAATAAACTTTCATTGTTTTAAACCAGTACGAATTTGGCATTATTTGTTACCACAGAAAAACTTGTGTATCCTGACAGATATAATGTGATTGAGTTTTCTGAGTAAACCAGGGAAGGAAGTGAGTTCTGTACTCAATGGCAGAACCAAATGGAGTCATCCTGTGGGGACAAGAAGACAGATATCTTCTGGGTTACATTTAGGATGTATTCATGTACATTCACTGTTTTCTTTTTATGCTATGATTTTTCAGTTTTTATATTACAGTTATGCTAGCCTTAAAACATGGGTAGGCAAATTTTATGAGTTTTTTCCCCTATGATTTGGAATAGTGAAAGGAACAAAGGAATTACCTGTCCCTTAATTACTCTTTTAAGTTAACCTATAAAAGCATTTTGATCAGAAGTATTTCACTTACAGATAAAAGATGCCTAAATTAAACTAGCTTTAGTAAAAAGAAAGAAAGAAAGAAGCAGGAAAGAAAGAAAGAAAGAAAGAAAGAAAGAAAGAAAGAAAGAAAGAAAGAGAGGAAGGAGGAAAGAAACTTACTGCTCTACATGTAGGAAAGACAGCAGTAGCACCAGGGACTCAAGCGATGTTGGGATCTTTCTCTTCTTTTTCTTTTCCTTGATTTCCATATCTGTGTCTGAGTGCTGTATGTGTGTGTGCCGCCTCACTCAGTCTCCATCTCTCAGTCAGGGAGTTTCTGACCATATGTCTGTCTGTCCCTCATCACTGTGTCCCTGCCCACATCCCATTTTCCTCCTCTTCCTCTCTCTCATCTTTCATTGCAGATGGGCTTAATTTGCATGGGAAGAGATAGCTGTGACCATTCTCAGTTATAGGTTCGCACAATCCCCATTAGCAACCCAGAAGAAGAGAACTTTTCCACAGACACAAATACAAAATTACAGGAAAGAACTTCAATGAACTCTGTTGGAACCACATACCCTACTTTGAACCAATAAATACAAAGATATTTGCAAAGATGATTCAACAAGATAGATTAATTTCTGTGTCCAGCAATTGGTATACTGTGACTTCCCGCTATCATAGTCTCACATAATTGAGGTGGAGGAGGATCCATTCCCAAAAGGAGTGGTAAAAGGGAGGACAGAGACATAAATGTTAGGCACCATAGATATCTGCTCCCAAAAATATGGACTTAGCTCTGGAGGGGAATATAATCTTTGGCAACCTTTTTCAATTCCCTCCACCATGACTGGTCTACCTAGGTTTTCCTAACTGCACTTGAGTCGGCTTTGATAATTTATATATTGTTTAGAAAATGTAGATTTTCTAATTTATTGGCAAAAAGTTGAACAGGCTTTTCCTTATAATGTCCATCAAAATGGAAGCCAATGGAATAATGCCAAGGGCAACTCTGTAAAAGCAATTCTCTGGGGGACAAAAACCAAAGTATTTCAGGCTGCAGCTCTCTCCTGGTTTGGCTTAATCCAGGAATAAAATTGAGTGTCTAGAGAATGGATGGACTGCATATCCTTCAGGCAATTCTCCATATATATTACTTTTCACAATTGAGTTTTTGATAGGTACTGGGCAGCAGAAATTTCTAGGTTATAACCTCTGACAAGAACTTGGAGCACAAATTATTTTACAGTGCTCAATTTCATATGTTTCATTGGTCAGTCAAAATGGAGAGAGTTGACAGTCTCATATGAAAGTTGAGACAACTAAATAGTATATATTTCTGAAGAGAAAACACAAAACAGGTCCATGGAATAAGAATTCATAGATAGGGCCAAGCTTTTCTGAGAACAAAACAGCTGAACAAAACACAAGACAGAATGACATTCTTTAAGATCTGAGAGAAGCTACTGTGCTGCCATCAGAGGGTATGGATAAAGCAGGTGGAAAAGAAAAGTTTTTCTTTTCATCATCTTTCTTTTCATCAAGAAAGTGGTAGTGGAGGGGCACATGGGTGGCTCAGTTGGGTAAGCACCCAACTCTTCATATTGGCTCAGGTCATGATCTCATGGTTCATGAGATCAAGCCCTGCATTGGGCTCTGTGCTGTCAGCACAGAGCCTGGTTGTGATCCTCTCTCTGTCCTTCCCCCACTTGCTCTCTCTCTCTAAAAATAAATAAACTTTAAAAAAAAAAGAAGAAGAAGAAGAAGAAAGTGGTGGTGGAGATGGGCATGGTGAGATGAGAGGGATTTTAATGGGCAGATGGAAAGCAGAGGAGCAAGAGAGAACTTCATGAGCATGTCTGTGAAATATATTTCCCTAGGGTTTAGGGAATGGGTGAAGGGACAACACCAAGGTTGGATGAAAGAGGAACCAAACTATTGTCCAGCCACTGTAGTGTAAGGAAATCCAAGCTAAACACTGAATGATATGGAAAGTGACCCTAGATACAATCCCATGAAGCAGAGGAAAAGTACAGTTGAGCCCTGACCAAATTCAAACCAACACTGAAAAACATTATAATGTCTTTAGCTACTGCTTCTGGGTGTGGCCTATCCCATTAGGTATGTAGTCTGGTCTGGAACTGCTTGCCTGGCCTTGGGCTGCCCTCATACTAATGTGAGTGAAATAATGGGCAGCATCCTGACTAAACCATCCTTCACAGAGGCCATATGAACTGTTTTTTTCTTTCAGAAGGAAGAGCACAGAGGTGTGGGTATTGAAGCAAAAAAGTTAACCCAGTGCCAATGTTGTTAACTATACTGTGTCTATTAACATTCACCTTGTATGCACTTTCTCCCCCAAATTATAAAATGCTTCCCTTAATTAGGATTTTCAACCATGCTTTGAATTAATAGATGTTCTAAATCCAAGGTTCTACATTTTTACCATTAAGTGTACATGACTACTGGCGTTTACATGAGTGAAACCTCACATGGGCTTATCTCCTGGGCTCTGGAAGTCCACTCCACTAGCTATTCAATATACTTGCCTTCTTTATGCAATGTTCTTTTTTAGTGCAGCCCAGTTAGGAGGTGTTGACTCTGTGAATATTTGTGAAAATCTAGAATGCAACTTGAAAATGTCATGGAAAGTTTGTTGCAATGACTTGTTCCTTGATTCAACTTTCCCAGACAATGGGAGAAAAAAATACCCGGATTTTTTGCTTACTCCACTCCCCTCTATGTAAACTTCCCTTCCTTTCTCTTTCACCTCTAGATAATTCAGTCTTTGATAGCCACTTGCTGTCTCTAATTCTCTCTCAAAAGGCAGCATCAATTGTTCTTTCAACTGATTTTGACAGCCTTTTAAAAGTCCTTCTATGATGGGGGACTGCATTTTATCAAATTACTTCTTTATATGTCTCTCTGACTCTGAGGACAGGTCCAGTTAGCACATTTACTCTACCAATTCCAGGATCAGTGCACAGCAAATAGCAGATACTTGGTAATTCTTGGCACAACTGAAATTAAATATGAAAACCAAAATGTTACCTGTTTAAGAAAATGTAAGCAAACTCTTAAGTTTGCTTTGGAAGAAAATATTCTCAGAATTAATTTTCACAAGACCTTTTTAGAAAGAAATGAATTATGAATGTAATTAATTATAAATGAATTATAAGAGCAATGGTGGAGAATAATAGAAAAATGAGAACCAGGAACAGCTCAAATAAAAATGTAAAAAATCATGATTAATTCTAAAACATAATTAATAATGGAGTGACAAATCAATTGCTTTTTTGGCTTTCTAATCTTCTCTACTCTTTCTAGAACTTGAAATCTGGTTTATAATTTGACCCTAGAAACAATTACTATATTCTAGGTCAGTATATTACTTATTAGGGGATCCTTCCTCTTTAATTTCAATGCAAGGTCTTAAATTGCAGGAGAATGGAGAAAGGGAATAACAAAATAACTGACCTGTTAGAAATTTCCTCCTCTTACCTGTCCTTATGTCTATAGACGAAATAGAGATAAATCAGAGATTGGAGACAACCATTATAAAATTCCAGTTAGTATCTTCGGATAAATCGGGAGATATTATAGTCACTGAAACCAAAACAGATGTTAATAAAATGAACAATCAGTGAAATTTCTGAATAGGAGTAGCTCTACCGGTAATTCCAAAGACTGCCTTACTGTAGCACCCAAATTAGTAGCCATATTTCCAGGAAGACACCCCACTGGTTGTGCAGAACAGCAGTGTTAGACTAAGCTGAGAGCTGACATTGATTTTGACATCCATCTTTTTAATGACCCTTATTAAAGTATAATTTATATATGACAAATTATACTTATTTTAACTATACCATTTAAAAGAGTTTTGACAATTTGTAACTACCACAATTTGTAACCATCATCACTCTCCAGATATAGAACATTTCCTGGGATGCCTGGGTGGCCCAGTCGGTTAAGCACCTGGCTCTTGATTTCAGATCAGGTCATGATCTCATGGTTAATGGGCTCGAGCCCCACTTTGGGCTCCGTGCTGCCCCTCCCCCCCACACTCTCTCTCTTCTGTCTCTCAAAATAAATAAATAAAAACAAAAAAAAATTTCCTCACCAAAAAATGTTCAGTGGCTCTTTTTAGTCAATCCTACCTCAGTCCAGGGCCTTGGAAACCACTTATCTTCTCTCTCTCCCAGAGGGGTAGTTTTGTATTTTCTAGAATGGTAAGTAAATAGAATCACACAGTACGTGTTCTTCTTTGGCTTCCTTGCTTCGTATATTTCTGAGATTCTTCCACGCCATGTGTTCTTTTCTCTTTCTTACTGAGCAATATTCCACTATATGGCTATGCCACAGTTTATTTACTCACTTGCTGATGGACCTTTGAGCTGTTTCCAGTTTAGAGCTATTATGGATAAATTTGCTATGACTTTCATGAGCAAGGCTTTGTGTGGACATGTATTTCTCTTTATCTTAGGTAAATATCTAAGCGTGGAATTATTAGATAATATGACAATGGTATGCTTAAACTGCAAAACTGTTTTCCACGTGTGTGTAATATTTTACACTCCTTCCAGCAATGTATGAGTTACGGATACTCCACATCTTTGCCAAAACTTGATATTCATTCTTTCTTTCTCTTTCTTTTCTTTTTTCTTTTCTTTTCTTTTCTTTCTTTCTTTCTTTCTTTCTTTCTTTCTTTCTTCCCTTCTTAGGCATTCTAGAGGGTAATTGTATTTCACTATAGTTTTAGTTTTCATTTTACTGATGACTAATAATGCTGAGCATCTCTTTATGTGTTTTCTTGGCCATTTGTATATCTCTGTTTGCCAATTATCTGTTCAGATCGTTTGCTCATTTTATTACTGGATTCTTTGTCTTCCTACTTTTGACTTGTAGGAGTTCTTTATATATTCCGTATACAAGTAATTTCTTCATAAATATTGAAAATAACCTCTCCCAGTCTGTGGTTTGACTTTCATTTCTTTAATGGTTTCTTTAAAAAAAATAAAAGGTTTTAATTCTGATGAAGTACAATTTGTCCTTTAAAAAAAAATGTATGGTTTGTACTATCAAAGAAACTGTTGCCACTCCAAGGTCATGTAGATTTTCTCCTATACTTTCTTCTGGAAGTTTTATAGTTTTGACTCTTACATTTAGAACTGTGATCCTTTTCAAGGTAATCTTTGTATATAATGTGAAGTACATGATGTGATTAATTTTATTTCTGTGGATTTCCAGTTATTTCAACACCACTTATTGAAAATATTACTTGACCCATTCAATTACCTCAAAATCTTAATCAAAAACCAATTCATATTCAATTTATGTGTATAATTTAGCTTGTATATAATTATGATTATAATCAATTTGTGTACATATTTCTGGATTCTCTATTCTGTTCCATGGACCTATGCATCTATTCTTACGCTAATATTCACTATCTTAAGTTCTGTAACTTTATGGCATCCTGAAATTAGATAGTGTTAAATTTTTAACTTGATTCTTATCTTTCAAGATTGTATTCAATATGCTAGATTTTCTGCACTTCCTTAGAAATTTGATAATAAATTTGCCAATATCTACAACAGAAAGGCTACAGGAAATTTGATTAGGATTATGCTGAATCAATAGAACAATTTGGGGAATTTTGAAATTTTAACACCACTGATTTCTCCAAGCCATGAACCTGATACACATCCATTTGTTTGGTTCTTCTTTAAGTTTCCTTAGCAATGTGCAGTAATATTCTAGGTGCAAATATTAAATATATTTTGTTAAATTTATTTTAGGTACTTTATTTTTGTGCTATGTACATAATATTTATTTCTTTTAATTTTCCAATTGTTCATTGGTTGTATAAAAAATTCAACAGAGTTTTGTATATTGAAGTTGTATCATGCCATCTGGCTAAATGTACTTATTCTAGTAGCTTTTTTGCAGATTCATTAGGATTTTCTACATCTTCTATCCCATATTCTGCAAATAGAAAGTTCTGCTTCTTTCTCTCCAATCTATATACCTGTTATTTGTTTTTCTTGCCTGTTACAACAGCTAGGACCTCCAGGAAAATGGTTAATAAAGGTGGTAAAATCATATACCCTTGATCACTCCAAAGGGAAGGCATCCAGTCTTTCACTAGTAAACATGATGTTAGTTGCAGGTTCTTCAGACTCTCTTTATCAGGGTGAAGTGTTCTTTTATTTTTAGTTTCCCCAGGATTTTTATTAATCGTTATCGTGTGTTGAATTTCCTAAGTACTTTTACTGTACCTATGGCTAATCTGATTTTCACCCCTTTACTATTCTTTTAATGAGGTGGATTATCTTAATTGATTGTTGAAGGCTAAGGTCAAACCAATCTTGCACGTCTGGGATAAATCTCCTTTGGTCATGAGGTGTTAACATATTTATATATTGCTGGGTTTGATTCGTTAATATTTTTTTAATGTTTTTATTTATTTTTGAGAAAGAGAGAGAGCACCAGCAGGGGAGGGGCAGAAAGAGAGAGGGAGGCACAGAATCCAAAGCAGACTCCAGCTGTCAGCACAGAGTCCAATGCAGGGCTCGAACCCACAGACTATGAGATCATGACCTGAGCTGAACTTGGACACTTAACTGTTTGAGTCACCCAGGCACCCCAGTTTGCTAATATTTTAAGCATTGTTCTGTGTTTTGGGGTGCCTAGGTGGCTCAGTTGGTTAAGCATCTGACTCTTGACTTCTGAGTTCGAGCCCCATATCGGGCTCTGTGCTGGCAGTGTGGAGCCTGTGTAGGATTCTGTCTCCCTCTCTGTCCCCCGCCCCCTGTTTGCTGTTTATCTCTCTCTCTCTCAAATAAAAATCGTAAAAAAAATAAATAAGTATTTAAAAAAAAAGAATTTTTCTGTGTTTCTGAAGGATTTGGGTCTTTAATTTCATTATCTTTTAATATCTTTGTTTTCAGGAGAATTCTAGCCTCATAAAACGACTTGGGAAGGGTTCCTTCCTCTTCTGTTTTCCAGAAGCTTTTATGCAGGACTGTTATCATTCTTCCTTAAATTTTTGGTAGAACTCACTAGTAAGTCCATCCAAGACTAGAGTTTTCTTTATGGGAAGGCTTTTAATTATAAATTCAAATTATTTAAAAGATATAAGGCTACTCAGATTTTAGGTTAATTTTTTTGAGTATTTGTGACTTTCACTATATGTCCATTTTTGTTTCTATCTTAGCAATGCATTTCTGTCATTTAGGTCTATTTCACCTAGAGAAACTATGTAAGAATTTCTGTAGGGATATATACTTAGGCATGAAACCTGAGGCTTTGTTTATCTTAATGCTTCTATTTTCTTTTTCACTAATCTCTGCTTTTATTATATTTTTATATTTTATTTTCTTTGGTTTCTTTGGTTTTATTCCATTTTTTCCCTAACTGCATACTTTGCTTCTTGATTTTCAACCTACATTCTTTCTCTTTTAAAGAATTTATTACTATAAATTTATTTTTAAATATCTTTTGCCCATCTCTGAAGTTTTATCTTTAGTATTTTCTTTACCATTGAGTTCTAAGTATATTTTAATCATCGTTATTTCTTTTTGACGTAGAGTTACTTAGAAATACATATTTGCAAACGCTCAAATGTATTATGTTTGCTTTTTTTACACTTTTGTTATTGATTTTACACTAGATTGCATTGTTGACAGAAAATATGAGCTGTATGATACATACCCTTTGAAAATTGTCAGGGCGCCTGGGTGGCTCAGTCGGTTGAGCGTCCAACTTTGGCTCAGGTCATGATCTCACGGTCCGTGAGTTCGAGCCCCACGTCGGGCTCTGTGCTGACAGCTCAGAGCCTGGAGCCTGCTTCGGATTCTGTGTCTCCCTCTCTCTCTGCCCCTCCCCCGTTCATGCTCTCTCTCTGTCTCAAAAATAAAATAAAGATTAAAAAAAAGAAAGAAAGAAAGAAAATTGTTGAGGCTGGAGGCTGGCTTTATGGCCCTACCACATGATTAGGTTGGTTCATCTGTTCCTTATGTTCTCAAGAAGAATGTACATTCTTTAATCATTGGTTCTATATACCAATGGTTCTATATGTATCCATTAATCAAGCTGCTCAGTACATGATTCAGGTCTTCCATATATTCATGAAAACTTTTGGTCTACAATTCACATATTGTATTTGTCCACTTTTTGTACTATTACATCAGTTTTGTTCTCTAAATTTTGAGACTTTATCATTTTTATACTGTATTTTATATCTTTTATTGAGTTCTGTAAGGTTAGAATTAGAATTTCCTGTTGAAACGAGCTTTTTATCATTACGTTGTGAGTCTCCTTATCTTTGACAATACTTTTTTGTCTTGTATTCTATTTTCATTAATATTATTAAAGAAACCCCAACATCTTTTGGCTAGTATTTTCCTGGTATACTTTTCAAAAATATTTTTATTTTTTCATGTTCAACCTTTCTTAGTCCTTATGTTTTAGATGTGTCTCTTATAAACATGCAAAATCCATGTTTATAACAGTCTATCAGTCTCTGTCTTTTAGCTGATGAGTCCAGCTGCCTTATAGATATTGTTACCTGGACTAGTTTCTATCATCCTTCTTGTGCTTTTTCCTTTGTTGTATTTTTGTATGTTTATTCTTTCTTCAGGAAAATTATTGGTTTGGTTCAATTTTTTAAAAATTTAGGGCAAAAAATATATATCATAAATTTGCCTCTTAAATCATTTTAACATGTACAATTCAGTGGCATTAATTACATTCCCAATGTTGTGCAACCATCACCACTATCTATTTCCAAAACTTCTTCATCACTTGAAACAGAGACTCTGTTAACTGTTAAGCAATAATTCCTTTATTCCTTTATAGCCCCTGATGACCTTAATCTATTTTTTGTGTTTATGAATTTGCCTATTTTTGATATGTTACATAAGTGGAATCATACAATCTTTATCCTTTTGTGTCTGGCTCATTTCACTTAGCATAAAGTCTCCAGGTTCATCTGTGTTGTAGCATGATCAGAACTACATTCTTTTGTGTGGTTTCATAATATTCCAATGTACGTATATACTATACTTTATTAATCCATTCATTGGTTTATGGACATTTGGGTTGTTGCCACCATCTGGCTATTCTGAATAATGCTGCAATGAACACAGGTGTACAAATAACTGTTGGAGTCCCTGCTTTCAATTATTTTGGGTATATATATAGGAATGGAATTGCAGTTTGCTTTCTTATTTGATTGTTTCCTTCTACTGATTGAAGATTACAGACTCTGTATATACTCTTTAATGGTTAACTTTTAAGTAATAGTTTGCATGCATAATAACTAACCAAGTCTACGGTCAATACTTTCACCTCCTCCAAATAACACAAGGAATTTAGAAACTTAACTCTGATCCCCTCCTTCTTAACTTACATAGATTTATTGTCCAGAATTAGGTTCTGTGTCCTTTGTTAACCCCACAAAGCATTTATTATCATTATTACAATTATTATTGCTGGTATGCTGATATGATACAAATTAAATAGCAATCACTAAAAAAGTAGAAATAAAGCATATAACTTAAATAACTAGAAATTTAAAAAGTGAAATATTGATGTAATCTTTCAATGTAAAAATATTCTGATTTTTTAAGTCAGCCCCTAAGTAAAAATAAATAAAAATTTTAAACTCTCAAGGAAAAAAAGACTTTCAATATTGTGCAGAGCAAACAAAACCCCAGGATGCCAAATTTCAGCTCAAGTTTAAAATCTATGATGTAACTTGACATTGCCATTATGTCTAACAGTGGTTTGCTCATACCTGCATATGGATAAAATATGATATTTCATTTACCCTGACTATAATAATCAATTTTGGAACTATGTCATCAAGTACCCTAAAGTTTTTTCTCTATGCTTTACTTGTGGCTTGGCAGACCAGTATCACTCCGCTGCTTCATTGGTCAGCATACAGTCCTCAAGTGCCTAGGACATGGCAGCCCAGTTTCAGTCATTAAGGACACAGCATTGAATATATTGACAAAAATGAATGCCTTTATATTTGGACAGACATCTCCAAAGAAGACGTACAAATAGCCCATGAGCACATGAAAAAATGCTCAATATCACTAATCATTAGGGAAATGCAAATCAAAACTATGAGATACCCCCTCCCATTCATCAGGATGGCTATCAAAAAAACAACAACAACAACAGAAAATAATACGTGTTGATGAGGATGTAGAGAAACTGGAAGCCTTGTGTATCATAGGTAGGAATGTAAAATTGTGCAGCCACTGTGGAATACAGTATGGTGGTTCCTCAAAAATTAAAAATAGAACCACCACTACAAAATAGAACCACCATATGATCCACCAGTTCTACTTTTGGGTACACACTCAAAAGAAGTGAAATCAGAGTCTCACAGCAGCATTATTTAAATGAGGTAAACTGTGGCAGCAACGCAAGTGTCCCTAGATAGACGAGGGGATAAGCAAACTGTGATATATACATACATTAGAATATTATTCAACCTTAAAATGGAAGGAAATTCTGACACATGCTACAACATAGATGAAACTTAAGGACATTATACTAAGCAAAATAAGCCAGTCACAAAAAAGAAACAAATACTATATGACTCTATTCATATGAGGTACTTAAAGTAGTCAGAATCATAGAGACAGAAAGCCTGATGGTTGCCAGGGACTAGGAGAAAGGGCGGAATGGGGGTTAATGTTTAATGAGTATAGTGTTTCAATTTTACAAGATGACGAGTTCTGGAGATGGATGGTCGTGGTGAAGGTTGCACAACAATATGAATGCTCTTAATCCCACTGAACAGTACACTTAAAAATGGTTAAGAAAAAAAATGGTCAAGATAGTAAATTTTATGTGTACTTTTTACCACAATAAAAAAAAAATTGAGGAGTGCCTGAGTGGCTCTGTCAGTTGGGCGTCCGACTCTTAGTTTCGGCTCAGGTCAGGACCTCACGGTTTTGTGGGGTCGAGCCCTGCATTGGGCTCTGCACTGGCAGCATGGAGCCTGCTTGGGATTCTCTCTCCCTCTCTCTCTCTGCCCTTCCCCCACTCACACTGACTCTGTCTCTCTCAAATACAATTAAAAAGAAAACAATTTTTTTTGAAAAAAAAAAATTCCTTGAGGGAATTTACACATAGAAAGAAAGGAAATGAACAAACAAAACATATGCTAGGCCAAATGGTGAGAATGTTCTAGAGAAAAACAAAACAAGGCAAGAAGACAGAGAATGCTGGGGAAAGAGGCTGGAGGTGGTTGCAGTGGTCAGGGAAGATTTTACCAAGGAGGTGATTCTTGAGCAAAGACCTTGTGCTAGAGAGGACTAGCTCTGCCCTCCCCATCTTAGAGTAGAATTGTTACTACGGTGGCTTCTGAGCCAGGACCTTTCCCGGCCCCTCCTGCATCTTGACATAGCCGCATAACCAATGGAATTTGGGCAGATGTACGTTCTTTACTTCTAAGCCAGAGTCGTTAGGGATCTAGTGTGTCTCCTCCACTGGCTCTTCCCTCTTCTGCCAACTGAAGCAGAAGACCCGGAGGCTTCAGAGCGGTTGTCCAAGAGAAATATAATGTGAACCACGTTATTTTTAATTCTCCAACAGCCACATTACTATGTGTTTGGGGAAAAAACGGGTGAAATTCATTTTAATAATGCATCTTTGAACCCAGTATTTCCAAAAATTATTTCAACATGTATCTAAGATACAAAAAATATCAATGAGATACTCTTCTTTTTTTCAAAATCCAGTATGTGTTTTACTCTTATTGCACATTTCAAGTGCTGCTAGCCCTTTTTCAAGTACTCAGTAGCACACGTGGCACCATGTTGGACAGTGCAAGCCCAGAATATGGTGGAGCATAGATGATGAAAGAAGGTGCGTCCCTATTCTCCGTATGGAGGACAGCCTCCCATCAACCAGGAACACCCACATGTTATCATTACCTGAAAAATAAACTTCCTTTGTGTTAATCTTCCAAAGGTTTGAGATTCATCTTGCAGAAACTGATTCCTTGAAGTGGTGTAGAAAATAAAAAACTAAAATATAGAGAATTGGCTTAGGAATAAGGTAACAGGCAGCACAAAAGAGACATTAGGAGCTGGAAATCAGAGACTCATGTTATGTGCTAATAGAACTCTTAACTGCGCACACTTGTGAGACAGAACAGGTACAAGTAGTGACCCTGTAACATTTCAGTAATTAAAAAAAAAAACAAAAACAAGAATGCCAACAGATGCTGTAGTCATCTGCTCAGGCTGCCATAACAAAATACCACAGGCAGGGTGGCTTACACAACAGAAGATTATTTTCTCACAGTTCTGGAGACCGGAAATCCAAGATCAGCCCCACCAGGACTGGTTTCTGGAAAGACCTCGCTCCTTGGCTTTCAGATAGCTGCCTTCTTTGTGTCCTTGCATGGTCTTTTGTCTGTGCATGCATACTCCTGGTGTCTCTTCCACTTCTGGTCCTATTGGATTAGGTTCCCACCATTATTATCTCATTTTACCTTAATTACCTCCTTAAAGTCCCCATCTCCAAATCCAGGCACATTGAGGGTTAGGGCTTCTACATATGAATTTGGAGGGACACCATTCAGTTCATAAAAGATGCTGAATGCTCCTCTCTGTACTGAACAGAGTAAAAGTACAGAGAGGAGCATTCAGCATCTTCTATTTGGATTCTGGATAAACCTTTAAGGTAGTGCTAAAGGCTCCCCGTCTGAAATTCAGGCATAAATGATGCTTATGCTTCTGGGTGGCTCAAGTCAGAGAACTACATATGCATCGAGACCAGAAACTGGATCCCAGCAGCTCATAAAGTGCTTAATGTGCAAAAATTGTTTTAAAAATGTGTTCAGGGAAGAATTGGCTGGTCTGCAAGCAGAAATAAAAGAGAATGAAGAGAATCTAGAAATCAAGGTGAGTTTGGGGCCTTGATGGTATGGAAAGCTGACTGCTTCTAGATACCAAGCAGTAGGGGATAACATCAGACATGCTTTGAGTAAAAGTGCCCATTAAGTTGTTTTTGGTTAAGCAGAACTTTTCAAGGCTAAAACAGAGATCATAGGTAACTTATTCTCTTCCCACCAAGCCTATCGCTTCAAGGGGGCCTCAAGTTAACCCCATGAAATTAAGAGAAAAATAAGTAGAGAGGCAAGGAGGGAAAGAAATAGAGAAGGCCTAAGAATAAATTATTTTTATTTTTTTTAATGTTTATTTTGAGAGAGAGAGAGAGAGAGAGAGAGCGAGCATGAGCAGGGGAGGGACAGAGAGAGAGAAGGAGAGAATCCCAAGCAGGCTCCGCACTGTCAGCACAGAGCCCGATGCTGCGCCTGAACCTGTGAACCATGAGATCATGACCTGAGCCGAAACTGAGAGCCAGACACTTAACTGACTGAACCACCCAGGCGCCCCAAGAATAATTTTCAAGAAAGAACTTTGGATGTGGTTACTGGCACATGGAGCTGGCTAGAAATCATGGGAATAATGTTTCCGAAGAACCGTGATCTGAGTCTTAAAAAGCCTGTGACTAAACAGGCTTGTGATCCCTTGGACACCTAGGGATCTCAAGTGCCCAATGGCAGGACACAGCTGTACGTGCTCCAAGGAAGTCAGATTCTTTACTGCTGCTCTCAGATATTGCCAGAAAGGATACTGGGCAAGAAAAATCACCCCAGAGGGCAGAGCCAAGAACTACAGAAAACGGTGAACAAGCAAGTTCCTCCCATCAAGCAGAACCACAGTCTAATGAAGGAACTTCCTATGCCATGAGGGTAGGGAGGATTCGTAACGCCTGTCCCGTTGGGTTCGCCACTGCTGTGACCCAGTTACTGCTATGGATCTCTCAGCTGCCCTTTTCCAAAGAAGAGCTTCTATTGCTATCCTGTTCTTGATTCATATTTTTTATGTGAGGTTTGCTGTGGGGGAGGTGGGCAATTAGCCTTTGAATTCATAGGTCTCTGAACCAAAGGAACACACTACCCAGAGTGCCTGGACTGTGTTCTGGATGAAGCACCGGGGTGGAACTCTGGGCTATCTCCTTTGGGAAGGAGGCCACACAGATACTTGTGGCCAGGACGCGGTCCATGGCAGAAATAGCAAGCTGCCTCAAGAGTTGTTACTCTCTGTCTCTAGTGTTAGGCTCTTACTGGGAATGTGCTGCAGAGCCAGTAACTAGCTATTGTCTCAAGAGAATGTGAGCAGAAGTGATACATGCCTTGTCTACTGTCTGTTTCTCCTTCCACCAGTGAGAAACAGAGGTCTCAGGGATTGTCTAAAGACAGTGCACACGAATGGAAGGAGCCTGGGTCCCAGAGTTGCCACATACAGGAAATCTACCTGACATCCAGGAACACCGTTATCAGACTCTTACATGAGTGAGAGATTGACTTCTGTTTTATTAAACCACTGAAACTGTAAAGTTCCTTTGCTATATAAGTTCACATGAACCTAATTAATGTGCCCCTGAAAGAGGTGAAAGAGGGAGCTGTATATCTCTAGACGAAAAGCATTCCAGGCAGAAGGAACAGAACAGTAAACGCATGGCCCTTGGGCAGGAGAATACCAAACGTGTTCAAGGATTAGCAAGGAGCTGAGCACAGCTGAAGCAAAGCAAACAAGGGGGAAAATTGAAGGCGATAAGATCAGAATTGTAAAAAAGAGGCCAGATCCTTAAAACTTTGTAGGCTACTGGGAAGATTTTAGCTTTTACTCTGAAATGAGTTGGAAAGCCACTATAGTATTTGGAGAGGAAGGAGGACATGATCTGACATTTTAATTTGGATCACTGTAGCTGGTGCTTAGGAACAAATTACAGGGGAACAACAAATAGGGTAATGAGCTCTGAGAATATGAAAACAATCCAGGGGAGAGATGGAGGTGGTTTGGAATCAGGAGGTTGTAAACTTGGTGGTAATCAGTATTCGGATTCTGGATAAACCATTAAGGTAGTGCTAAAGGCTCCCTGTCTGAAATTCAGGCATAAATGATGCTTATGCTTCTCGGTGGCTCAAGTCAGAGAACTACATATGCATCAAGACCAGAAATTGGATCCCAGCAGCTCATAAAGTGCTTAATGTCCTCTGTAGTGAAAAAGGAATAGTATTATTGTTTCGGTATAGGTATTAATAATTAACTTGTACAAAGTAAATGAAACTAACTGAAAGTCTTACGGATGCTTTCTGAGTTACCCACCCCATAAAGAACTTCCCACTGAGATTTAATGCTATTAAAGTACATGCATCTTCAGTGCCACCTTTAATATTAACCACGAGATGGTCATTGGCCTGAGAGACAAGGTTACTTTGGTTTTCTTCAAACAGCAAACTGTGATTTTCTAAAACAAGCAAACAAACAAACAAAAATCAGCTACTACTTTAAATAGGAAAACTATTGGGGCGCCTGGGTGGCTCAGTCGGTTAAGCATCTGACTTCAGCTCAGGTCATGATCTCGCGGTTCGTGAGTTCGAGCCCCGCGTCGGGCTCTGGGCTGATGGCTCAGAGCCTGGAGCCTGCTTCCGATTATGTGTCTCCCTCTCTCTCTGCCCCTCCCCCATTCATGCTCTGTCTCTCTCTGTCCCAAAAATAAATAAACGTTAAAAAAAAAAATTAAAAAAAAATAATAATAAATAAATAAATAAATAAATAAATAGGAAAACTATGAAGATGTCAGTTTTACAGCCATGAAATTCAGTGAAGCTTGCCTCACAGGCTATATAGAGGTTTTTCTTACTTTCTCTTTACATGTTTAACAAGAGAATCATTAGAAAATAGTGACAGCAAGATTATTCTTACTATTGCGCAAATTGTAATTTACCTCCTGCTTTTACATTTTTAATTTTAGCCCTATAGTTGCCACACGCGGAATCCCCCACAAACAGTATGGTGGGCTTTCCTCTCCTCATATGTCCCAGTTATGCTTCGGCTGAGTTTGTCATTTTTTTATGCCTTTAGAGGAGTCACTGGAAAAAAGGTAAATCATTTACATAACTGTATTTTTCCTCAACTAGCAACTTTGCTCAGTTTATGTTGACACTGACAAAGGTAAAATATTTTCAAAATTTTTCATTATAAAAAAAAATTGCAAGATTACAAAAAGTTTAGGAAAAGAGCAAACACAAATTACCCTAAGTGGATACTCCAGCATCATGTCACGATGATTGCAAACATCAATAAAATATTTAACAACCATGAGACAAGTAAAGAAATCATTAAAATGGGAAAACATATTTCCAGAGTAAATTTCAGCAAGCTTAAGAAAATAGAAGTGGCCACTTGGGAACATAATTAAATAAGAAACCCAGTAAAACTGGGTATGAAAATAGGAAGAAATCCTCCTTGAGTCAAAAGGACAGGCAAAATTTAACTTCATCAGCCAAAAAAAATGTTGAATAACTGAAATAAAGAGGAATTACATACACACACACAAACACACACACGTGCACGTGCACACACAGGGTATTAGACCATTTTATATGCTGGCGTAAGTCTAAGGGGGAAAAATAAATGCAAAAAACTTTAGATATTATTTGCAAAAACCAAAACACACAAGGATAGGAAAATATTGTTACTTTGCTTACTTAAATTACATAAAGTATAAGATAAAGTAAAAGAAACTATGCTCTCTTGTGGATAAGGACCTACAACTGTTAAAAGTAACATTAAACAGAAGAAACATAATTTTTTGGCCTTCCTTGGCCAAAACAGGATCACGCTTGATGGCACTTTTATAACAGAGAACATCTGGATTAGAGAGAAAGAAAACTTAATTAAAGTATGTCATTAAAATGTAGATCAAAAGAATATGTCTTAATTCGTAGGGCCTTATAGCTCCCTGTGTGATATGGTATCATAGGTGTGTGCAGCTGAATATAAGAACACAGAAGTTTCTATTCTACCATCTCAGAAGCACCAATTTATTTGATAGTCATGCTCTAGATAACCAGGGAAGATTTTATTCATATCTTTTAAATCTTTAACAAGAATAATAATCCAGGAATCCCAAGTGATTTTATTAAGTTGGTCATGCAGGCTGCTGTTTTCTGCACTCTTTTCTGAATATTTCTCCATTTATCAGGAAACATCTCCTCCAACTCTGTTAGGAATGTGGGGTCCCCTCCCATTCAAGCCTTCCTCCTGGAGGAAGGAACAACTCTTGCCCCAATCTTATCTGATTCCACTCACATCTGTACCACTCAAATAAGCCTACCCTGAGCCCTTTCTTCTTGGGGCCTATACCTTCGCGGTCCTATTCTCTAAGCCACAGATACACCCATTTGAGAGTAGTGAGGCCATTACTGAATATGCCCAAGAAG
This sequence comes from Panthera tigris, assembly GCF_018350195.1. Taxonomy (NCBI): domain Eukaryota; kingdom Metazoa; phylum Chordata; class Mammalia; order Carnivora; family Felidae; genus Panthera; species Panthera tigris. Next base: position 99,575,819 of record NC_056666.1, on the reverse strand, counting down.
TGGCCATGTTGGTTTGTAAGTAAATAGTAGAGAGGAGCATTTTGGGAAATATTCATCGAAAGAGACCAAACTTTCGTCCAATCACAATGCCTCTGCTATTGTAGGAGGGAAGGAATTATGAGTACAACACAGTGTCTACAACCCAGATTTGGCCACCAGCCTAGGCCCCATGCTTAGAAAAAGGATAAGAAGTAAAAAGCAACTACCAACAGAGATTGTTCTCTGACTCCGTATTTCAGCACAGAGAAGCAGTGGCCTGATAGGACTTTGCTGGGTAGGAGGAGAGTGCGAGGGGGAACCAGGCCGTCTCCCATTCGTACTCCATGGTAGTAGCACCTCACAGAAGCAGCAGCAGCAGCAACACCGGTACTAAAAGCAGTGAAGAGCCAGTTCTGGTTTCATGAGATGGCAGCGGCTGCAGCCAGCACCCTTGATGGGGGCACAGTGTCATCACAGAGTCTGACCTGAGTGCCAACGGCTTTACTTGCCAGAGGTGGCCATGCTACCTGGAGATACCCGATGTCACGCATCACTAATAAGGGCAGAAAGAAACCAACATATGGCAGGGGAGGCCTTGGGTATCAGGGAAGATTTAAAGAACCTGTTTTGAGAGGAGGTATGACCAGGGAGTCTCGGAATTCACTGGCGAGACAGGGGTGAGTTTCTGAAGGAGCTAGAAGGTCCAGTGTGTTACATGAAGTATTACAGAGAAATTAACCCCATTTTCATCTCCAGGGACAGACTGAGGAAAGACGTCTTAATGTGCTATGTGGGCAATGTTGGTTAAATGATTACTCTTTCCAGGAACAGTATGCATTTTAACAGAGACTTCTTTTTTTTTTTTTTTTTTTTTTTTTTTTTTTTTTAACGTTTATTCATTTTTAGAGACAGAGAGAGACAGAGCATGAATGGGGGAAGGTCAGAGAGAGAGGCAGACACAGAATCTGAAACAGGCTCCAGGCTCTGAGCTGTCAGCACAGAGCCTGATGCGGGGCTCAAACTCACGGACCGCGAGATCATGACCTGAGCCGAAGTCGGTTGCCCAACCGACTGAGCCACCCAGGCGCCCCAACAGAGACTTCTTGTAGACAATACATTAACCTTTGTACACGAACATTTCCCCCTGATTGTTTAGAGAAGACCTGGGCTAATACATCTCCATTTGGGCTCAATATTCTAATTGTCTAGTTTTTTCAAGGTGAAAGGCCCTGCATATGATAAGGTGGTTCTGGGTTAGGAAAGGTAATACCTGTAGTATTTAAGCACAAGTTTCTAGTTCCCGAGCTGCTAACCCCAAGCCTTCTTTCCACCACTTCCGACCCCAACCTCCTCTTTCCACTGCACAATGGAAACATCTTCATGCCGTCCTACCAAGGATCACAATGAATAAATGTTATTAATATAATGCTATTAGGTAGGTATATAAATACATTTAGCCATTTAATTCTAAGCCTAGAAGAATAAAGGTCACAAAGGTCAGTCTTTGGCCTGATATTTTTTAACATTCTCCTTACTAATGTAGGTGCACTATGTAATGTAATAAGGAAAGAGGTGTTCAGTTTCACTAAATATGGAAATAAAAATTTATTTCAGTAATATTCTTATATATCCATACTAAGTGATAAGGACTCAGTAGTGAGTAGTTTTAAGATGATAACCTAAGTGTCCAGTAAGTATTTAGAATAACCGAATTGGCAGGTTCAGAGGTTTTCCAAATCATTCCTGCCACTTAATATTTTTTAACGTGCATTTATTTTTTAAAGAGTTTGTGCCTGTGAGCACACCAGAGAGGGGCAGAGAGAGACAGAAACAGAGGATACGAAGCAGGCTCCATGCTGACAGCAGGTAGTCCGATGTGAGGCTCAAACTCACGAACCGTGAGATCATGACCCGAGCCGAAGTCAGGTGTTCAACCCACTGGGCCACCCACGTTAGGTGGCACCCTAACCCTACCACTTTAAAGAGAGACCTGAGCCCCAGGTAGGCAATACTTTTCTGTTCCAGGTTACCCAGCAAGTTCCGGCCAAGCCTGGGCTAGAACCTGTTTCTCTACTACTCAGTGTGAATTCCTTCCCTTCTATAAGGCTCTGGAAATTAAGGTGAAGCTTGTCGCCCATTTTCTCCAGAATCTCAATTCCAGGGCAGTGGTCAATTCCCATTTTTACTGTCCCGTCCACCATGACCCCTCCAGAGTGGCAGCATAGATGTGGTGCCACGTAAAGGGTGCCCCATTATACACCCCCCACTATCACATTTCCAGAAACACCTAACCCAGCTCGGAATTCATCCTATCTGTTGTGGTTTGGAACGTCTGTTACAGCACAAAACCCTCTCCACATCCTGGCCTTCAACATGCACATATGGGTACACACATATACATGCATGCACACCAAACACACTATCTTTTCCTTTAGTGAGAACACAAATTACATGATCACTAAGGAAAATGACCTTGCTCTACAGTGCTCAAGATGACAACGAATCTATAAAGAATGTATTCCTCTGTTCCCTATGAGACATGTGATCACAGCTTAGGTACCTCTCTTAGAACAGCTGGACATTTGGATGCAATTTGAGATGGGAGCCATAACTGCCCTTTGGTATTAATATGATCTTTTTGTTGTTGTTGTTGCTAAGGCTATGAGCAGGAGCCAATCACAGACTTACTCTCCTGACATCGCTTATGGTCAGCCAAGAATAAATCTTCTGCCTTCTTTGAACTTTCTAGCAGTTAGAGAAACAAATGTATTAGGCCCATGAATGGCTGCAGACAAAGGCCATTTTTAAAAACAGTGTGGAGGTTCCTCAAAAAATTAAAAATAGATCTATCCTATGACCCAGCAATAGCACTGCTAGGAATTTACCCAAGGGATACAGGAGTGCTGATGCATAGGGGCACTTGTACCCCAATGTTTATAGCAGCACTTTCAACAATAGTCAAATTATGGAAAGAGCCCAAATGTCTATCAACTGACGAACGGATAAAGATGTGGTTTATATATACAATGGAATACTACTTGGCAATGAGAAAGAATGAAATCTGGCCACTTGCAGCAATGTGGATGGAACTGGAGGGTATGTATTATGCTAAGTGAAATAAGTCAGGCAGAGAAAGACAGATACCATATGTTTTCACTCATATGTGGATCCTGAGAAACTTAACAGAAGACCAGGGGGGAGGGGGAGGGGAAAAAAGTTACAGAGAGAGAGGGAGGCAAACCATAAGAGACTCTTAAGGACTGAGAACAAACTGAGGGTTGATGGGAGATGGGGGAGAGGGGAAAGTGGGTGATGGGCATGAAGGAGGGCACTTGTTGGGATGAGCACTGGGTTTTGTATGGAAACTAATTTGACAATAAATTATATTAAAAAAAAAAAAAGAACAGCCCTCAGTTTATGAACTGCTAAATTGATACACTCAAAAGAGACTTGAGAATTGCCAGGATGTGAAGCCAAGGTCCCTCTGTTGCTCCTTGTGGAGAAAACGTCAACCTCTAATTCCCTCTGTAACTGCACTTTTGAGAACAGATGATGCTACACCCAGATGACTGAGTTTGAGGGAGTGGAAGAAAAGGAAAATATTGGGGCACCTGGGTGGCTCAGTCAGTTAAGCATCAGACTTCTTCGGCTCAGGTCACAATCTCAAGGTTTGTGGGTACGAGCCCGGCTTCAGGCTCCATGCTGACAACTCAGAGCCTGGAGTCTGCTTCGGATTCTGTGTCTCCCTCTCTCTGCCCCTCCCCTGCTCACACTCTGTCTCTCTCTGAAAATTAAATAAACATTAAAAATTTTTTTTAAAGAAGGAAAAGGAAAATATCTGAGGAAGCTTAAATATTAACTAGACAATTCAACCTGTCTGACTGACATGAATTAATATTTCACTACCAAGTATTTTTACTGTAAAGTGTAAAAAACTCTTGGGATTTGCAACCCTAAAGGGATAAAAGACTATTTGCAAGTTTGATAAGCTTGATTTCCTCCTTTGCACACAGGAATGTCACATGTCATCAATGTATTTTCTCTTGGTCACAACCCTTGCTGCTCATTCTCTACCTCACCCATGAGTTCTCATTTACAACCTCAACTCCTTTCAAAAATCAGTGACTTAGCCATGAACCAGTAAGACCCAACCCTCTGAATTCTGCATCTATGCCAGAGGGTGACCCACCTGCCCAAATCTTCCTCTCTTCATTGATGGCACAAGACGGTCCATTTCTGAAATCACTGAGTCGGAAGCATCCCCCAAAATCAATGAATAAGCATACAACCAGCATGATGCTAAGGCACAAGAAACTAGGCATTGGAAAAAAACACCCGAGCACAATTCCAGATCAGGTAAACTAGAAATCTCTGGGTGTGGGATTCAGGTACTGGTATTTTAAAAAAAATCTCCCCCCGTGGGATTCTAAAGCATAGACAGCGTTGAGAACCACAGCCCTAGCACAATACAGAGCCCTGGTGACTGTTGCTATGTGGGCAGTACAATACTGTTCCAAAGTCAGGGACCTTTCAGGCAGAGTTTATAGAGGTAGAATTGCAAAATAATTCAATCAGCATGAAACCTGGTGTGCCAGTTTTAATATATAGCCCCAAATCATTTGACACTTCTTCCATTGAAACATAGGGTGTATCAAAAAAAATTCAAATGGATGAAAGACCTAAATGTGTTTAAAGACCATTACCTAGAGAAGAACACAGGCAGCAATCTTTGTGACATCGGCCATAGCATCATCTTTTTAGACATGTCTCTGGACAAGGGAAACAAAAGCAAAAATGAAAATGAACTATTGGGACCTCATCAAGACAAAAAGCTTCTGCAGAGCTAAGGAAACAATCAACAAAACTAAAAGGCAACCTATGGAATGGAAGAAGATAATTGCAAATGACATATCTGACAAAGGGTTAGTATCCGAAATCTACAAAGAACTTATCAAACTCAATACCACCCCCCCAAAAACAAATAATCCAGTTAAGAAATGGGCAGAAGACAGACATTATTCAAAAAAAGACATCTGTGGCTAACAAACACATGAAAAGATGCTCAACGGGGCGCCTGGGTGGCTCAGTCGGTTAAGCGTCCGACTTCGGCTCAGGTCACGATCTTGCGGTCCGTGAGTTCGAGCCCCGCGTCAGGCTCTGGGCTGATGGCTCGGAGCCTGGAGACTGCTTCCGATTCTGTGTCTCCCTCTCTCTGCCCCTCCCCCGTTCATGCTCTGTCTCTCTCTGTCTCAAAAATAAATAAACGTTAAAAAAAATAAAAAAAAAAAAAAGAAAAAGAAAAGATGCTCAACATCACTCATCTTCAGAGAAATACAAATCCAAACCAAAATAAGATACCACCTCACACCTGTCAGAATGGCCAAAATTAACAACACAGGAAATAACAGATGTTGGCGAGGATGCAGAGGGGAACCCTCTTAAACTGTTGGTGGGAATGAAAACTGGTGCAGCCACTCTGCAGAACAGTATGGAGCTTCCTCAAAAAGTTAAAAATAGAACTACCCTATGATCCAGCAATTACACCACTAGGTATTTGCCCAAAGGATACAAAAATACTGATTTGAAGGGGCATGCACCCTGATGTTTATAGCAGCATTATCAACAATAGCCAAATTATGGAAAAAGCCCAAATGTCCACTAACTGATGAACTGATAAAGAAGACGTGGTAATACATATGCAATGGAATATTAGCCACCAAAAACAATGATATCTTGGGGCACCCGGGTGGCTCAGTTGGTTGAGCATCCGACTTTGGCTCAGGTCATGATCTCACAGCTCGTGAGTTCGAGCCCTGCATCAGGCTCTGTGCTGATAGCTCGGAGCCTGAGCCTGCTTCGGATTCTGTGTCTCCCTCTCTCTCTCTCTGCCCCTAACCCACTCACATTCTGTCTCTGTCTCTCTCAAAAATAAATAAACATTAAAAAAAAAAAAATGATATCTTGCCATTTGCAACAACATGGATGGAGCTAGAGTAAATTATGCTAAGTGAAATAAGTTAGTCAGAGAAAGATAAATATCATATGATTTCACTCATATGTGGAATTTAAGAAAAAAAACAGATGGGGTGCCTGGATGGCTCAGTTGGTTAAGCATCCGACTTCGGCTCAGATCATGATCTCGTGGTTCGTGGGTTCAAGCTCTGCATTGGGCTCTGTGCTGACAGCTCAGAGCCTGAAGCCCGATTCTGTCTTCCTCTCTTTCTGCCCCTTGCCCACTCACACTCTGTTTTTGTCTCTCAAAAATAAATAAACATTTAAATAAAAATTTTTTAAAGAAACAAAACAGATGAACATAGGAAAAGGAAAGAAAAAAAGAGAGAGGGAGGCAAACCATAAGAGACTATTAACTATAGAGAACAAACTGAGGATTGCTGGAGGGGAGGTGGGCAAGGGATGGGCTAAATGGGTAATGGGCATTAAGGAGGATACTTGTGATGAGCACTGAGTGTTATATGTAAGTGATGAATCTGTCCCTGAAACCAATATTATACTATAAGTTAACTAACTAGAACTTAAATAAAAACTTGAAACCAAAAAAAAAAAAAAAAAAAAAAAAAGGAAGGGTAGGGTATATGTCCTTTCCTATCAAATATGGGTGGATCTTTGACTGCTTCATCCAAAAGATATAGCAGAATTGATGCTACCTTAGGTCTAAGGTTACACCATGAAAGGCAGTACAATTTCCACTTTGTGGACTTGGGTACTCATGGTGGAGTCCTGAGCCCCTGAAAGAAGTCCAATTGCCTTAGCCACCATGCTGTAAGGAAGATCAAGCTACACTGAGAAGCCACATGCAAAGATTCTTCTTGATGCCCCACCCAAGTTCCCAGCCACCATCAGTGTCCACTGAGTAACTGAGAGATTGACAGAACATTTACAAACTCTGGGACCTGAAAGCAGCAAAGTAAGTGTATTAGAGGAATGTCTCCGAATTTGCCCATTGAACACTCATTTTCCAGTTTCCCTCCAAATTTAAGATCACTCTTTAAGCAAGCAATGCAAGAGTCTGAAGCTACATGTTGAGTTATTCTTGTTCTGAATAGTGGCTACATTTGAAACATAGATAGAAAAAACACTGAAAATGCTAGGAAAAGGTCTGTAACATAAAACTGCCTAACCTCAAAGAGACAACCATTATTATTTTAACATATCAGAGAAATGAATAGACTTTAATCATTTGAAAGTGGAGATGGTGGTCCCCAAAAGGAATATCTACGTCCTAATCTCTGGAACCCATGAATGTTACCTTATGTGGGAAAAAAGGTCTTTGCAGATGTAATTAAGTTAAGGATCTAAAGGGGAAACCACCCTGAATATAGGTGGGACCTACATTCAGTAACCAGTGTCCTTATGAGAGATACATAATAGAGATTTAACAGATAGAAGGGGAGCAGGCAATGTAACCACGGAGGCAGAGAACCGAGGCAGCCAAATATCAAAGATTGCTCATAGTCACCAGAAGCTGGAAGAGGCAAAAAACAGATTCTCCTTTAGAGCCCCAGAGGGAATGTGGCTCAGCCAACACCCTGATCTCAGACTTCTGCCCCCAGAACTGTGAGAAAATGAATCTCTATTCTTCTAAATCAACCAGTTTGTAGTAATTTGTCACAGCAGCCACAGCAAATTAATACAGTTGGAAAAAAAAATATTTCCTAATCAAAATTTTCTGCTTCTATACAAGGGTAAATTTAATAAATGGAATTTTATTCTTTATACTTGTCTCCTTATGCTTCTACCTATAAGATAGATTTCAGTTCAAAATATCATTTCTCATATAAAAATGTCAAATTTTTATTACTGTTGTTATTTTCCTCTATGTTTAATGTTTCCATGCTTGTCTCTTTGATACCACCTAACAGTGATTTTTAGGCTGTATTTATCAGTAATCTAAATAGAGTACAAAGTGAAGGACTTGATTGAGCATTCTAAATTCTGCTTGGGAGGTGAGGAGTGGAGAGCAGAGCACTAGACAGGAAAGGATAAGGAGGTATATGATTTGTTGGGAAGTGTCTGTAGACATGCTTTTAAAAGGATGTCTCAAATACCAACAGCAGGACATCCTACAAAATGACTTACCAATTATTCCTCAAAACCATGGGGGCCAGCAAAAACCGGGAAAGTATGAGAAATATCATGGCCAAGAGGAGCCTAAGGAGACATGAACAGTAAATATAATGCAGTATCCTGGAACAGAAAAACAGTAGGTAATTTAAGGAAATCTGAATAAAGAAATGACTTCAGTTATCATTATTGGCTCATTAATTTCAACAAAAACACTATACAAATATAAGGTGTTAAACAGGTAAAACTGAGTGCAGGATATATGGGCACTCTGTGTCCTATCTTCTCAATTTTCCTGTAAATGTAAAACTGTTCTAAGCCCCAATCTATTAAAACACACCACATACATACACACACAGCTGTCTCTATCAATATCCATATTTCAAATAAGAAACTAAAGTTGAAGGAAGTGAAACACTTAATACAAATCAGCAAGTCGAGGAAATTTTCTCGACTACTTCCCGGAATGCTAGTGCATGTTGCAAGGAATTATTTAGTAAGTCTTTTCCCCCTTAATTATCGGCGATGTTCTTAAAAAGGAACACCAGACTTAACAAGAAAAGAAAAGAAAGAAAAGGAAAAGAAAAAAACAAAACAAAACAAAACAGCTGGTTGTGCTTGCAGTCTAGTTTCCAGGACTAACTGGCGTGCCATCTGCTCGCAGCATAGAGTGGTAACCATGGTTCACGTGCCACACCAGCGTGCGGTGTTAGGAAGTTTGCCCCAACAAGCCTGGACAACTTAGCTTCCGCGCAGGTTGCTGCGGGGAGGGGGTGGCGGCGGCAGCGTCCAGAGTGTGTATATCGTTTTTCCAAACTCCATCTGCTTTCCCCTCCCCTGGCTGTGCCCGCGGTCCCCCAGCGCGGCAAGCCGAGGGGACAGGAGCGGGCCTTTTATGCATAACAAAAGAGCTCCCCTCCTCCTCCCGCCGCCCCCGCGCCCCCCCCCCCCCCACCTTGGCTTTCCCGCGGCCGCCCGGGCCCAAGTCCCCGGCAGGAATTGGCTCCCGGGCCCGAGGTTTCCAGGTACCCGGAAGGGGGAGGGGGCCGAGGCGGTAACAATTGGGCGGGTGAGGGCGAAACGCGCGGCCGGGAGCGCCAAGACTCCGAGGGGCGGCGGGCCCTGGCCGTGCCGCGGAGCGATTGGCCGGGGCCATCCCGCCGGCCGCCGCTGATTGGTTGATTCTCAAATTCGGTCTCAAGGCGCCAGAGGAGGTGTTTTAGCGGGGACTGCGATCCGGGACTGGAGCGCTGGCGCTGCCCTGACACCGCGGGGTCCCCGCCAGCTCAGGGCGCTCGGAGCGGGGATCTGCGCGCCTCGCTTTCCCCGCCCGATGTCGCCGCCCGCCTGCTGATCTCCTCTCCCCGCTGGTCCCTCGCCGGTGTGGGATCGTGAAGGTCCCCACAGAGGCAGGAAACCTCCTTCTCAAAGTGGGAGTAAGTAGCGTGCGGCCCTAAGCGCTGTGTGGAGGCGGGAATTGGGGTAAAAGGGGACCCCCCCTCCCGCCCAGGCTGCCAGCCTCCCTGGCTGGTGGGGATCGAGTCATTTCTGCCACCGAACCAGGAGCGTGTGGGGTGTCCTGGCTCCAGCTCTCCCTACCGTGAGGCAGTAGAGGGGACTTGTTCCTCACGATCTGGGGGGTTCATTGGAATGGTTTATCCTTGGGGTCTGCTTGGAGGCCTGGGAAGGGGCTGCGTTAAGAGCTGAGTGGGTTTGGTCTAGCGATCAGGTTTCCCTCCCCCCTGATTCAAAACCCCCTCAAAGCCGAATTCCTCCCAGTTCTTTGCGCCAAAATTAACTGACCTAGGAGACCCTGTGCTTTCTGACAGATTTGCCCTACACTCTTCTGACTTGGTAACTTTGTTTTGTGCTGTTGCTTTGCATAAACGATTACCAGTTTTGTCGATTTTTTGCCTTCTCAGATTTTTAGTAATTATCAAACACACTTTAAGTGTTCGTGTTATTCATGTGCGTTTTAGAGTTGAGGGTGGCTGCACTCCTGGAAATTCCCAGGATGAGTTTAGAGAGGGGAAGTTCATGTTCACGAGCAAGTAATAAATATTTTTGTTGGAGGAGAAAACATCCAATTGTAAAATCACTTTCTAATGTAATTGTGTATTACAGATGGAGGTAAATTGTTTAACATTAAAAGACCTGATCAACCCCAGGCAGCCCAGACTAGATTTTGCAATTGAAGATGGGGAAAATGCACAAAAGGTAAGTGCGCTTAAATACCTTATGCTCTAACATATTTAAGATGGTCATTTCTAATTCAATGAAGTATTTCGACATGGCACTTGTATTTGTCTTATAAACATAATAATTAATGTTGACGATCATTATAGAAATATACTTTTTTAAAAATGGAGGCATCCAAACCATTATTGTTGAGTTTCTCACTCACTGTGCAGTAGAAAGAGGCTGTTAGATGTAATGTTGAAACCAATTTATATGAATCGAAAATGTGCTGGACACTGCAACCAAAAATTTATACTTACAGTTGTCAAGAGTGGATTAGCTCATGCTGTGCAGGAATGTTACCCCTTGGGTCCTGGAATATAGACTGTACACTGTAAATACTGGATATTTAAAGTGCTGTGAAGTGTTCTTCATACCAATGAACCCTCTCCTAGCGACTATTCCATTCACCCAAAATTAAGACCTTTGCCACTCATATATAGGGAGATAAAATGACTTAGCCCACTAGCATACTCTGAATATTTTACAGTGCTGCTCCTGGTTCTGTACTGAGCCTTTCTCTCTCTTTCTGCACCCCTTGTGACTTTTAAGACCATGGTTGTGTCTTCAAGACCCATAACGAAGTGGCCATTGTAATGTCTAAACTGTCACCATCCCCACGTCGGCACAGCTGCACTCACCAGCTAGTGCCCTACGGAAAAGGTGTAGTAGCTTGTTAGTGAATGTCTAAGCATTTTTAGGCAGAAGCCAAATATATAACAGAAACTTTGAATACAAATCTGAGCATAGCAACTTACTTGGGCATTGCACTTCTCTAGGTTCCTTGTCTTTATTTTTAGACTTGCCATCAACAATGAAACTGTCTGGTTGCAAAGCACCTCTTATGTGGACCTTTGAAAAATACTTGACAACCATTAATTTTGGATAGGTGTGCAACTGTATGTTTTGTAGTGTTTTTTTTTTTTTCCTAACCTTCAAAATTTTTTTGTTAGGAAAAGAAGGATACCAAAACATTGTTGTTTTCAAGAGGACTTTCTAAAAATGAACCTAAGCCATATGAGGATGGAAATGCCCAGACTGTAAAATGTATATTGAGAGTTTTGGCTTTGGGATTTTCAGAGCAAAACTTTTTGTTTTCCTTTATAATTTGGATGGAATAGCTTTGAAGGAATATGCATGCATTTATATAAAGCCTGAGTTAGCATCTACTTCTTTCCTTCTGGGTCAGTGATTTTTTTTATCAAGTGCCTTCCACAAGGGAATTCTACTCTGGTTGGTGTCAGTGAGTGCTGTTTGCAGTTGAACTTTCCCATTTTAATAGATGTGGAGAATAACTCAAATGACTCCACAAAGAGGTCGGAAAAGTGGTTAAAATGTTTGAAATGGATTGTATGAGCAGGGATTATTTCACCTCTCAAAGAGAAGGCAAGGAATGAGAATAGTGCTTCTGCCCAGAGCCTAGGTGGAGCTTTCGTCTCCTTTTCACATTGCTGTGTAGTAAACGAAGGAGGATTTCTAGGGATGGCGAGAACGTGGGATTTGTAGTAACAGAGATCTGGGTTTGATTTCCTGCTCTGCCATTTATTAGCTCCATAACCTCGAACTAATATATTTATTCAGTCACTCAATAAATATTTATATCCCAGGTGCTGAGATACAGTGGTTTAAGTTTCCTAACCTCTCTAAGCTTATTTTTTTCTTCCATAAATTGGATCTAATAAATAGCACCTCCCTCTTTAGGTGTTTGTAAAGTACCCAGCAACACATACTGTTCACACTGTACTCAGTGACAACGCAAAGATAAACATAGAGGCCATAAGAGACTTTCTGGGACTCAGATGCAAAACTACCCAACTGTACTATCATTTGCCAAGTGCCATCACAGAAGTGGGAACAAAATGTTTGGCAAAATAACAGAGGAGGAAATACATTCACAGGGAATCCCGGGAGATTTGGGAAGCTTCACAGAGCAGGTAACATCTGGGCTAATCATGCCTCCATGCCTGAGGACGGTCAGCCTACAGAAAAACAGGAGTGAGCAGAACAGACATTGTAGGCAGAGGAAATAATGTGAGGTGCAGGCGTTCTAGAAATGTTCAAGATACTCAGAGTGGCCAGAAGCTGATGGTGTTGAATTGTTGCTTGAAAGCCTCTGAGAGATGCCTGGCACAGTGTTTTGTGGGTCAGCTGGCATTTAGAGGATTTCTCTTTCTTGACTTTCTACACATTGGTCAAGAACTAGAAGTACTGTATGATGCATGCATCTTCTTGCTACTTACGGAGGAATTTTTTTTTAAGTGTACAGTTTTCAGTTTCATTACCCACATTTCCTGAGCCCAGTTGTGAGGTAATAAACAAGACTCTCCTCTTAAGTTGTTTACAGAGCATTTGGGGAGGACAAAAGAAGAAAATGGATGGTTTGGCATGCAGGGGCGAGCAATAAGGATTGAGCTATCGGGGTGCTTTGTGAAGGAGATAAACCTGAACAAGGGCTTGAAGGGATGAATGCTAAGACTTAGGCAAGTGGAGAGGGAGGCAACTGGTAAGAAGTAGCAATGAGCAGATACATTTGGGGACAGTGCCCAGACTTAGTGGGCACAAGTTTTCTTTGAAGGTCATTCATCATTTTTAGGAGTGATTGAGAGAGAAGGGAAGGTCAGTTTGAGCTATGTATCTGGACCTGTGTGATTACAGGTAGATAAATGTGTGCAGGAGGCACTGGTTGCCTGACTTTGGAATTCATGAAAGGTCCTAGCCAAATACAAACTTGGGAACTGTCAACATTCAGGTTGGTTTTAAAGCCCTGTACATGAGGATGAGTGAACTGTCCCAGAGAGAGCGAACAGAGAGGAGTGGAGAGCTGAGGTTCTAAGAGTAGAAAACGAGGAACCAACGAAGGAGACTGAGAAGTAGGGAGAGAACCAAGAGAAAAAATGTGCTGTTTCCAAAGGGCTGCATGTTTCATAGAGCAAAGAATAGTCAACAGTCTCAACCTGTACAGTGAGGTCAAATGAGGTGTTTTACTGTTGATTTGGCAAGTGAGAGGCGACCTAGATGAGACCAGTGGGAACCCCTGGGAGACGGGCAGAGGAAAGCCCTTGGTGTGGATTACTCATTCTAGAAAGTGTGCTCTGAAGAGAAGGAGAGTTTGTTAGTCAAAAGCTAGAAAGAGACGCTTCCTAACATGTCATCTTTGCAGTGAGCCTTGAACCATAGGTCAAGTTTCAAGGGGCAAAGCTTCACCAATAGCATTAAAGACAAAGGAACGGTGCAGGGCAGGTTTGAAGAAAAGCAAGTGCACTGTTTGGACACAAGGTAGAATAATGCATGAGATAGAACTGGAAAAGCAGTTGGCAAAATATTACCAAGGGCCCCAACAAGGCTGATATCTGCACATATTATTTGAGGTAACGTGATCAAAGCTATATCTGAGACCCAAGCAAGACGGGAACCAAGATCTTATAATTACACAGCTTTTCTATGGCGGCATACAGCAGAGTCGAAGTACTGGTATAATTCATAACAAATATTTGTATAGCACTCAGGTGACAAACTGCCTTCACCTTCATTATCTGATCCCATCCTCACAGCACCTCTGTGGCAGGTAAGCGAGGCTATGTTGTGTCCATTTGCATATGAGAATTGGAGAGCCTGTTTCAGGGTTACATTTCTCCAGGCCCTCTCTAATCGAAGAAGCTACTTCCAGGGTGTTGTACTTAGATTTACCGACAGGCAGATCGGACACGGAGGTAACATGCTGGAGGCTTGTTAGGGGTGCTCTGGGGAGCCACGTCTGTGGGTAGGAAGGGAAGGCAGCAGAACTAGACAGAGGGAGAAGCGGATCTGAGACAGTCTCAGGGGAAGTCTGGAGTTTACCCAACTAGGAGTTCTAGAATGACCCCTCAGAGTCATCCTGAGTGGGGGCAAGCCTGGCTAGGCTTTTACATGTCAGCGCTACCTCTATTGGCATTGAGGACAGTCCGGGTCTCCCTGGGAAGTTATGATTCTGGAGGACTCCGCCCTCTCAGACTGGTGAAGGGCTTCTAGCATCAGGGGAAATGAGTCATTCATTCCTGAAGAGATCTCAGCACATCCCTGTGTCCACCACACAGCTGGGGAGCCTGGCTGGAAAGTTGTAGAGATAGATTCTTTAGTTGGAACCCCTTATTTTATTGATAAGGAAACTTGGGCCTAGACAGAACAATTTGTCCAGTATCAAAAAGACACAGAGCGGAGACAAAAACCAGGTTTCCAGTCTCATTCTAACTTCCTTTCCACTTATACAGTGTTAGGACTACAGGCTAGACAGACAGATGAAGCAGTTGACTTTAGATTACAGTTGACTTTCTGCCCATCTGAGATCTCAGCATAAAAATTTGCTTGGCATTCTTTTTTCTCTTGATGTAGAGGTGTGTACAATCATAACCTCGCAGGTAACCTAATTCCCCTCCAACTTTACGTATTAAACTGTAGTAAAAATATATCAAAGTGTTGAAGGAAATAATCCATCTACATAGTTCCTCCATAGGGCAAAAGTAGGAGCTCATTGCTCCTTTGAGAATAGGTAGGTCCGCTAGAGGGAGCACAGGAGTGTGCATCTCCGTCCACCTCAGTGAGGCTGGCCCACGCCCTCTATCACAGGGATACTTTTTGGAAAACGAGATAATCAAGGCACAGTGTTCTGTCAGCACCCATAAGGGGCAAGGCACTGTGCCAAAAAAACTATGAGGAATGAGCCATATGGAACTTGATTCCTGACCTCCAGAAGTGCACAGTCACATTAATGAGTCAAGACACGCACCTAGGAAGTTAAATAGCAATATGACGCATTGTGTTGTATTAGCTCTGAGTGCCAGAATGGATGGTAACAAAGAATGGGAAAGAGGGGAACAGGTAACAGCTAGGTTTTACTGAGGGCTCACTATATGCCAGGAACTACTCTAATAACCCTTGAGGTTGGTATTTTTATGGACTTCATTTTCAGTTGAGAGAATTAGAATATAGTGAGACAAGCAGCTTGCCCACGCTGATAAGCAGCAGAGACAGGTAAGCTGGCCCAAGAGCCTGCGTGCATAACTACTTCCCCATACTGTCTCTCCATAGTGCCAGTGGGGATCAGTGGTCTGCTCAGTACCTTTTGTTGATCCAACAAAAGTTTGCACCCACGGTAAGCTCACTTCTAGATGCAAGATTTCAGAAACTTCTGCTGTCAGCTGTTTCTTGCATACCAGTAACTTTTATACTGAATGAAGGTTGTATGTGACCCCAGGCAAGTTATTTAACTTCTCTGTGCCTCAGTTTCTTCATCTGTAGACTGGAAAAATAATAGTACCTAGGTCACAGGATTGGATGAGGTGTTAATATATGTAAAGTACATAAAATGGGGTGTGGTCCATAGTAAACACTTAGAATTCCCTTGTAGAAGACTTCATCAGAACTGCACATTAGTACGGATGTGTTAAGAGATATGGGTAGATGCAGTGCTCCAGGCTGGCTGTTTCTGCTGCGTGGTGGGAAACCATCCCCCCCATCCCATTCCCTCCTCTCCCCCCACCCCAGTGACACCGAGGCAAAACCTCACCATGGCCAGCCAGCAGCTTTTGCTGATCCAAGGAACAAGAGATGCCGCCCCCGCCCCCCAACACAGACTCCAGGGGCTCCCAATCTTCTTTTCCTCTCTTCATATGTTGCTCATTGGTGGGAAAGTACCTTTCTTAAAGGACTGCTTAGCGGAAATCCAAGCACACAGTAGCTACAGAATGCTACATATATAGGAAAAGCAGGGACAAACCATTTAGCTCATCCACCTTCATCATTATGTAAAATGCAATTGCTTGGAGGTGAATTCTGCAACAGAAAGAACAGAATCTTTCCATTTTTGAATGATGAGTCCTTATTTTAGGGGAAAGAAACTTGTTTTCATTACTTGGTATTTCCAAATGTGGCTTCCATTCACTTAGTCCTTTTTCAAAGTGGACTAAGGGACATAATGGACCCATCACTGCTCTTTTCTTATAATTATCTAAGGCGGTCTACTCAAAGTGTGATCTGGGGACAGGTGCTAGCCCACAAACTATTGCTAAACCGTAAAAAATTAAGACCAGAATTTGAAAGGCAGGCACTTAGAAAGCTCTGTAACAATTTGATCTTGCCCCCCTGTGGCATCTAAGCCCATGATCAGTGGTCTCTTCCTAGTGAACAGGCTGTAGGTTGTTTGAGTGACAAACTCACATGGAGAGTTACAGGTGGTGGAAAATGCATATAAGTCCTGTGAAGTGAAACTACATATCAGTATGTGGGAGTTTGGAAATAAAAAACCCTGGCCCTTCACCATGGATAGTTTGAGAAGTACTGCTCTAAGGGAATAACAGCCCTTCCAGGTTGGTTTGAAATGTGGCATTTTGTTGGATACATTTCCATTGGTTGGTCCTGCTACAAATTTCTAAATTAGCACCAGTGAACACTGAACTACAAAAGCATAACTGTACTGCACTAGTTAGTGCAAACTCGTAAATGGAGAAGCAGTATGGACTCAGCCCACAATTGCCCTTATTATCATCCCCAACAATTACAAGCATCTACCAGGAGCACATACACTCAACTTCTTTCCCAGAGCTGCCATGAGAAGTATATTTAAAAGCAGTAGATGATAATCATGTTCTCACTGAACCACTGTTGGATTCCATGAATCCTTCAGTCTATTTTCACTAGTCCTAGCCTGGTATTTTTCAGCGGTGAATATATGGTCTCTTTGTATTTTCATGTCTCGGTGAATCATGGGAACAAAATGCTCTTAGCTTATACCTGCCCTTTCGCTTTCTTACTAAAAGGTCTCTTTTTTTTAAATAGGAAAATATATTTGTTGATCTCTCAAGGATGGCCCCGAAGACTCCAATAAAAAATGAACCAATTGATTTATCAAAGCAAAAAATTTTCACTCCAGAAAGAAACCCCATTACTCCAGTTAAGCTTGTTGACAGACAGCAGGCAGAACCATGGACGCCCACAGCTAACCTGAAGATGCTCATTAGTGCTGCCAGCCCTGACATAAGAGACCGGGAGAAGAAAAAGGGACTGTTCAGACCCATTGAAAACAAGGATGATGCCTTTACAGACTCTCTGCAGGTAAACAGGCTGTGCGTCTCAGGCTTTATAGAAATTTTTTTTTAAGTTTATTCATTTTGAGGGAGACAGAGACAGTGTGAGTGGGGAGGGGCAGAGGAAAAGGGAGAGAGAGAATCCCAAGCAGGTTCTGTGCTGTCAACATGGGGCCGATGTGGGGCTCAAACCCGTGAAACCACAAGACCATGACCTGAGCCGAAACCAAGAGTCAGAGTCTTAGCCGATGGAGCAACCCAGGCACCCCAGGCTTTATAGAATTTTAAAATCTTTACTTAACAACTTAAAAGTCATAGGATTCTCAGTTTTTCAGTTACCATTGAGCCAAAAGCGGTATTAAACTTAATGTCTTCCTCTCTTTTTTTTTTTTTTTTTTTTTTTTAATGGCATGTCAGATGTCTGTAATGGTAAAATACTTTTAGGCAGACGGTATCTTTCATCCACAAATCCCTGCTATTTACAGATATCAAAATATGCCAAAACTTAATATCTTACTTCTAGCTGAAATGGAATTCTCACTCTGTGTCTTATTTTTTTCATAATGAATGTTTTTTTTTCTCTTCTATATGCTACTCCCTTGACTACTCCCAGTACACATTTAAAAATGATAATTTTTAAGGCAGAACTGTTTCATAATTTTGATTTAATGAAAAAGTTTGGACTTTTTTTAATGCTGCTGTGAATTATAATTTTTCTCTGATTTTGAGGGTAGCAGTTTATTTTAGACTTTGGAAATTTCATTATTTTTATATATGTTGAAGTCTTTGGTTTGGGGCCTTAAAGGTAAATCATCTTTAAATTATCTGTCCCATGGAGAACCAGAGCTATTGAATAAGCAGCATATCTATACTTTAAAGAAAAAAAAAATCAATGGTCAATAATTTTCACTCTCCCATTAAACCTTTTCCCAGGCTTGCTAAGAAAAGTTACAGATTTGAATGTTATTTCTCTTCTATTTTTCCTCCTTTGGTAGACTTTTTATGCTATAAAAATTACCAAAATGAAGAAATTGAAAAAGAGAAAAAGATATCCTGAATTACCACATGAAATTAATAGAACAAAATGAAGTGAATCTGGTATACTTCATTGCAGTGACAGAGCTAACTAATAGATTTTTCCATGTAACTAAATACAAATCAGACCATACTTTGAGAACCACCGCTCCAGAGAAACTCCTGTGTGTATACGCCAAGAGACACGAACAAGAATATCATAGCAGCACAGTTCCTGTTAGTGCACACTGGAAACAACAAACATGGCTATGAGTAGGAGAATGGATAACTAAATTGTGGTATATTCATACAGTGGAATATCAAACAGCAGTGACAATGAGAGAAAATCATAGCTACATGCAAGAATGTGGATGAATCATAAAGACGTATGTTGATTGAAAAGAGCAAGTTTCAGAAGACTATCTACTAGTTTCAATTTTACAAACGTTGAAAACCCAAACCAAACAAAACCTAAGCAATATTTTATATAGGAATATATCCATATGTGATAGGATTATTTGAAAATGGCCATGAAATGATACATGCAAATTTAGGAGAAAGGTTACTCTGTGGGGTAGGCAGATGTAAATTAATAGTATTGTTCTGGTTTGGGGCATTAAAGATATTATGTACATGGTAAGTATATTTTATATGACCAAATATTCTATCAAAAGGTAGTAAAAAATCAATTTAAAGAAGATATTCCTCAGTAATTTTTAGGAATATGAAAGGATTCTATGACCAAAAAATTTGAGAACAACTGTTCTAGGGTACACATCTAGTAGTGAAATGATTAGGTCATTGGATATGCAAATATGCACAAAGTAATTGCTTTCCCAAGTGCTATTCTCATCCACCAATAATGTACGAACATTTATTGATCCACTTCTCTGACACTTGACACTGTGAAATTTATTAATTTCTGCCAATCTAATGGGTGTACAATTGTGTATTATTGTGATATTCACTTGCTTTTCCTTGGTTACTCATGAGGCTCAGCCTCTTTCGACATGTTTACTGGCCACCATGTTGTTTTTTCTCTTTTCTGTGAAGTGTTTGTGCATGTTCTTTGCTGATGTTTATTATTTTTCCATATTGATTTGTAGGAGTTTATTGTATGTTCTTGAAATACCTTTATCAGTTCTGTGTGTTACATTTCAATTTACTGCTTGTGTTTTTTTCATGTTGTATATTGTAATCAATTGTCCCTGCACTATTTATTCAGTCCCTCCTGCTCTCCCAAGTGGTCATTGCTATCTCTGTCGTATGTCAAAGTTCCTTTCGTGTATGTATCTGTTTCTTGGCTCTCTTCTGTTCCATTGGCCAATTTATGCATACCTACACCAATACCATATGGTAATAAGCCTTGATATCAGGTAAAGCAAGACTCTCATCTTATTTTGCTTCAGAGTGTGTAGACTATTCTTTGCCTTTTGTTCCTCCATATATACTTTAGATTGGATTTTTTTAATGTTTATTTTGAGAGAGAGTGTGTGTGCGTGCACATACACGAGTGGAGGAGGGGCAGGCAGAGAGAGAGGGAGAGAGAGAATCCTACGCAGACTCCATGCTCAGCACGGAGCCCAATGCAGGGCTCGATCTCACAAACCATGAGATCATGACCTGAGCTAAAGTCGGACCCTTAACCGACTGAGCCACCCAGGCGCCCCACAGCTGATTTTTTAAATCTCTTTTTAAATCTGCCTTTATAGCTACTTTGTTAAATTCACTTATTATTTTCAATAATTTGAGATACTTTTGAGTTTTTTATATAAACAATCATCTTCTGCCAAGTGAAAGTTTTGCTTCTTCTTTTCTAATCCCTGTGCCTCAGTTTCTTTTTCTTGTCCTCAGGCACTGGCTAGGATCTTCAATATGATATAGAAGAGGAACAGTAATAATGGGCATCCTTATCATTTTCCAGATTTTAAGGGAATACTTACAAGATTTTTCCATTAAGACATGTGTTTGCAGTTGGGTTTTTATGGGTACACTTTATTAAAGAAATTCTCCATTTCTGGTTTTCTAAGAGCATTTTTAAAAATCATGAATGGGTGTTAAATTTATCAAATGCTTTTTTCTGAAGCCCATTGAGATAATCATACCACTTTCTTCCTTGAATCAGTTCGTTGAAAAGCCTTTTTTACTGGGGCGCCTGGGTGGCTCAGTCAGTTGAGCGTCCGACTTCATGATCTCATGGTCCATGAGTTCGAGCCCCTTGTCGGGCTCTGTGCTGACAGCTCAGGGCCTGAAGCCTGTTTCAGATTCTGTGTCTCCCTCTCTCTCTGCCCCTCCCCTGCTCATGCTCTGTCTCTCTCTGTCTCAAAAAAAAAAAAAATAAAAACATTAAAAAAATAATAAAAAAGAAAAGCCTTTTACTTTTGCGGCTTGAACTGAGCCTTTCTCAAATGTGGGTTGCTGAGACAAGGACACCACGTTAGTATCCTTACAAAAAGAATAAAGAGGAGTAAGACTTAGCTGCCCTTGTTCAGTTCCTTGAACCTTGGTCAGTTGTAAAAAATAAAACACATTGGTGACGCAATGCAGGCCAGTGAATCTCAGAATTTTATGTCAATAGGAATTATCCAGGACCTAAATTCTGATACATCAGGTCTGGGATGGGGCAAGCTCCCGGTGATGCCGATCTATAGGTCTAGTGAGCACATTCATAGCAAGGGTGTAGCAAGCTGTAAATGACTATTTTTCATTTTTTAAGCTTTTAACCAATAGACTCACCCTCAAGTTTCAAAGGAGGAAAAAATCAGTCCAAAGAAAACAACCAATAAAATGTTAAGAAAATTGGATTAGGTAATGAATATATTTTAACCAGAATCTAGAATGCTGTGGACTGGGATGTCCCCCCAGGTTTGCCAATAACTCATTAGTCCGTGCATTTCTTCTGCATTTTTCATGCAATTTCTCCATATGCAATTTCGGTGACATCTCTCCTCTCCCTTTTGTCTGCCCTTTGCAGCTTGATGTTGTTGGGGACAGTGCTGTGGATGAATTTGAAAAGCAGAGGCCAAGCAGAAAACAGAAAAGTCTAGGACTCCTGTGCCAGAAGTTTCTAGCTCGCTATCCAAGTTACCCCTTGTCAACCGAGAAAACAACCATCTCCCTGGATGAAGTTGCTGTCAGTCTTGGTATGTATCATCAGATTACCTGGAGGCCCGTCTCCAGTCACAGTGGGAAACTGGTTTCCTCGGGCAGGCCAAAGTCTTCAGATAGCTTCTCATTAAGTAAAGAGTGGGCTCCCGAAGGATGAGGACAGAGGAGCAGGTAGCGCTTCCTTCTGTCATCGAATTTCTCATCCTCATGCAGAGGATTTCAGGGAGTCTTCTAGGCCTGAGGGTCAAACAAAAATTTGTGTCTTTTTTAACCTCATAAAATATTTGTATAAAAGACTCACGTTAAAAACATATCACTTGTAATTTCATATTATTGCAGACAGACAAAACACATTTTAAAATAGCTTGCTGTTTATTTTTAAAAATGCTTCTAAGATTTCAGACCTGGTATTACTTCTGTTATCAAATAGGATTTGAGAGCAAGAGCGTTATGTTTGAAGCCATACAGTGTGATACAGCGAGCCTGTCAAGCTGGAGGAAGCACATCCGGACATAACTCAAACAGCTAACCTTCTAACAAAGAGGAGTACATGTGTTCACATGGCATGGGTGTGTGTAATGTGCAGTGGGGTATGGGCTGTAAATATGAAGACAGCTGCCTCAGAGTAGAGACCCCTAGTGGGCATGGGTTGCAGTTGGTCCCAGGATAAACATGTTGACAGTCTTAACTAAGCAGAAATCACAGTGATTTGAAGGTAGGGTGTCCCCTTAAAAAATAAGGTTTTACACACAGAAGAAAAGAAAAAAAATCAACTAAACAGGCTTTATGATAGATTATATTTTTAATTTGCTTATTCTCTTTCTTCCCCTAGCCCTGAGAAATGTGCCCCAGTAGATGATTGGCCATCTGAATTATTCAAACTGATGGCTAAAACTGTTTAAGTTGCTAGAAACTGAGATAATGAGGCAGTGAATGTGATGGAAGGACCATGGGCTGGGCTTTGGATCAGATGGAGCTCTCCAATTTATAGGCTATGAGAGTTTTTAAAAAGTTACTTAACCTGTTCCTGTCTGAAACACAAGGATCATAGCACCTACCTTGCAGAAACTTAGCAAAGTTTGGGGAGAATGTCAGCAACATGCCTAACTCAGGGCTGGGCATGGGTAACTCCTACTGTTACGTGGAACACTTTCTACTCAGCTCTTACTAGATCTCTCTCTGCCCTCCCCAAGCTATCCTGTCACCCTCTGGGAAAGGAAGTACAGTGCCTAATTGGGGAGCCCAGAAGTAAAATACAGTATTTGGAGTCAGTGCCAATGAAACAAGAAAGGGAAAGTGACCCAGCAGATGAAGACTTAGGGTACACCCATTTGAGGCACAGGCCTAGAAACTAATCTTACAGAGGATGAGGGTAAAACAGTAGCACACAGTGTCCTTACTGAGGTTCATGAAACCAGCTTCCTCCATATACCCAACTTCCATCCACGGACCTTGCACTAATGTCAGTGCAGAAGACAAAAGATTAGATCAAAAGATTAGACAAAAACATCAGACAAGCTCCATCGCGGACTAAGGGAAGCATGGTAATAACTGATAAATCCGTGGGGGCGTACGTAATGCCATGGCTAGGATTAACAGGATTACGCTGATACAAAAGGAAAAGGCTGGATGCTAGGAAAAACCTTCCTGATGGAGCAAGCCCCAGAGTAACCTGAAGGTCTCGAGACCTGTGAAATGGAACTTTTTAGTGCACGAGCCAGTAGACAGATAAACCCAGTCCAGATTGAAAGGCAGCTGCCACAGTGGCTTTTACCAACACCGCCTATTAAACACCCATTGTGCATATTAAACACTCATCTTACCTTCAAGCGGTCAGAATCTTCCTTTATTTTCCCTTCTTAGGATGTCTACTCACTAGATGGAGATTTAACAATTTGTATCTAATACAGAATCACAAAACAGCCCAGCATATGGCTGGCCCTGGGGTGTCTCAGTTGCGTTCACATGACATTTCTAATGGGAAGGTTTATGGAATGTTACACTCTAAACAAGATGTGTTAATATATGAAAACAGACTGGAATAAAAAAAACAGGCAGATCTGGACAAGGGGCTTGTTGACTGCCCCTGCCAGCACCTTCCAGCAGGCATCTGGCACCCAAGTCTGAGCTTCTGAGGATGAAGAGCCTTTCAGGGTCATGAGCCGAAATGTTCTGATGAACTGTGAAATGCCTCTTCCTGCAGATAATAGAACTTCGTTTCACCTCCAAAGTTTTCATCAGAATTTGATCAATTTCTTGTGTTAAATCTTTGAAGGGCCAGAAGCTACATTCACTAAGCCTGCTCTGATTATATAACGGCTCCTGGCAAGTGAGCAGAAAGAGGACATCTTTGTAGCTGGACCAGTTTTCTGGGAGATGCCCGGAGGCTTTTATTATGGGTTCTCGGATGAGAGCAAAGGAGCCAGTGGGTTCCAAAGGCCTAAGGGCCTGTTGCTCAGCAGGATGAGTCACAGGAAAGTTTTAAAATCTGTTTATACTGTGACTTCTCATGCTAGCAGGGATTTTAGGTATTTCCAATGCTGTGCAGAAAGTATTTACAAAATAATACATAACAGTAGATAAAAATTGATACCCTATTGGAGACCCGTTACATTTATGGTCACATTTAATCCTCATCATCTAATGAGATAAATACTAAGGCATAGAAAGATTACCCAGGTAGTAAGGGATTGAGCAGGGATTCAAATCCAGGCAGTCTGACCTCAAAGCCCCCACACTTAACTCCTGTAAATATTTTTGGTAAATGTGGTAGACGGCCCTATAACTCCAGCTATTTTGAGAGTGTTGGGAAAGTGGGTAGAGACTTGAAGAACTTCATGGTCAGCCGGTATTGTGCATAAAGAGTGTCTGTGCTTTACCCCTGGGCTGTTTAGCCCAAACGGCTGTGAATGGGAGCACGGAGACAGTTACCAGCGGCCAAGCTATGAGCAAAAGGAGCCTCGTTCGTATGTTGTTCAGCCCTGGCTGTAGCTTCCTCCAGCAGCTTGAGAAGGGTGCCCAAGCTCTAGACTCCTAAGTTTCCAACGCAAAATAGGAAACAAAATATTTGCCATCTGTTTTCCTTCCTGGGCCATTAAGAAAGTTAACAAAGATAATTATTCCACATCATTCAAACTCCAGGAAAGGATACAATTGTCCAAATGAGGTGTCACGCGTTGGACACAGTTTATTTTACAGTCTGCATAATTAGGAGTAGAAGTCAAAATCAACCAAACAGCATTCATCAGGTGTCCATTAGACATACTGGTACACGTGTTGCTCGATCCCACCTGTTTTAACGTGCTGAGGTGTTCACGTGGTTTACCTAACAGGTCTAAAGAAGAGACACACTAGTGTTGACGTAATAGAGACGCGACCATCCTCCATCTCTGGGTGGATGTTTTTTACCCTCGCTCTTTTAAGGGTTGGATCCCAAGAACATCCTTACAGGTTCGGTTTGTGGAGCATCCACCCTTGCTGCGCATTGCCCTGGGCAGCATGTAGAGTAGCTTACAGACATGGTCCAGGCCCTCAAGGAATTTTTACTCAAAAATGTTTGCCTGCATGATTGTCGACTTCTGTTTTCCAAACAGGCGTTGAAAGGAGACGTATCTATGACATTGTAAATGTGCTGGAATCACTGCATCTGGTCAGCCGGGTGGCCAAGAATCAGTATGGCTGGCATGGACGGCACAGCCTGCCAAAAACCCTGAGGAGCCTCCAGAGACTGGGAGAGGAGCAGAAATATGAGGAGCAGATGGCACATCTCCAACAGAAAGAGCTAGAGCTGATGGATTATAAACTTGGAGAACGTAAAAAAGATGGCTGCCCAGATTCTCAAGATCAACAGTTACTGGATTTCTCTGAACCCGACTACCCCTCTTGTGAGTGCACCATAAAACCACACGAGTGATGGTTCCTTCCACAGAGATTCACTGCTAAGGCGGGAAGTGCCAGATCGACAGCCCTGGAGGGAGATGTCCTCCTGTTCTACCTACTGAAGAAAGGGGGACAGATGGCTCCCCCACTGGGCTTCCCACTCGACCTCACTTCAAGCCTGTCTGGTGGCAGTTCACTTGGTACTTGGTGTGTTTGGACCACAGATCGCTAACGGCGCTCCCGTTTCTGATTGACAGCCCCATGCTGATTTCTGTTTGTGAGCCTTTAAGGAAATTTCACTTGGAAAGAAGTTATCTTTTCACAGAATTCAGTTTTTTAAATTCTATTTAGGGTAGATTACTTAGGAACAAACCCCGTTAGGAGAACACGTTGGTAAGAAAGATAGATAACCCCTGCTGTCATTTGATACAGAATTTTTTTTTATTTATATCTACATTATTCTTCCCCTCCCAGCTCCTTTTGAGCCTCTTCCTGTTTTGACCACTGATCTTCATCATTCTTACCCTAAATCCCATTGCTAAGATGATAAAGTACAAGTATCACTCAACATTTCCCTTGCATACATAATAGGGATGGAAATGTGGGCCTGGTTTTCATTAGATTTACTGCCCTGTGCCTTTTAGCTCCACCCCATGAGCCAGTTCTTATACTAGTAACCAGAGAAGACAGCCATCTGTCAGGGATAGTTTGCCTGCCATATACAGCAACAGACATCTAATCAGTGTCTCTTACTCATTTACAGCTTAGTTCTTCACTTATTTCTGAAAAGCAATGGAAGAGGCAAGTGCCTACTGTGTTTAAGATATATTCTAGATATTGTGGGCACAGAGAAAGAAAAACAGAGTTCGTGCCTTTGAGAGAACAGCTGATGTTCTGAAAACAGTCTGTGAAGTCTACCCTTCCTTTTATCCTTCTGTATTCATCTTTTCAAAAAGTTGCTCCAGGAAAACTACCTCATGGATTTATTCTATGAAGTAGGAGTGTAAAGCATTAAGAGTGGTTTCAAATATGCATTTCAGAGTTTATGCCTCCTGTAGAGTCATTTTCCAAGCCATAAGAAAACCCATCTCATTTCTTGAGGCGCCTGGCTGGCTCAGTCAGTAGAACATGCAACTCTTGATCTCAGGGTCATGAGTTCGAGTCCCACGTTGGGTGTAGAGGTTACTTTAAAAAAAAAAAAAAAGAAGACAAAAATCCATCTCATTTGTTTACAAGCCATCTTTTTGTGCTGTGTGTCCAGTAGGCTTCTGCCTGTAACAAGACTGATCTTTCCATCTGCTGGTAGAGTTAGTAGTTCTGGCAAACTCTAAGTACCATCTTTCATGTGGTAAATTATATGTTTTGATGCTTTCATTTCATTCCCTTTGTAGCATCTGCAAACAGTAGAAAAGACAAGTCTCTGAGAATTATGAGCCAGAAGTTTGTCATGCTATTCCTCGTCTCCAAAACCAAGATTGTTACTCTTGATGTGGCTGCCAAAATACTGATAGAAGAAAGCCAGGATACCCCAGACCATAGTAAATTTAAAAGTAAGCATCTTCACCTAAATCCACTTATAAGTACAAAAAGGGTGTCATATCATATATTGATATTTTCTGCCTGTGAGATTGAAGAAGAAATTGTTTTTGAGAAGTGCAGTCCTTCCTGCACTCATAAAGATTCTTGGGGCTGTGAGAGGTAAGTTAGTAAATACTATAATTCCCATTAAAGTTCTGTCCGATGCCTTTTCCTCGGCAGTTAGGATGGATGGTGGAAGCAGAATGCCATCCATCCCACAAATGCAGGTCAGGGAGGGTGTAAGATGCTTTGCGTTTCTCTTTAGTATTGCTGCTTCCAAGACAGAATGTCTGAGTTTTCTTTCCCCTTTTTTCCTCACCCCCTGCCTACTCTCCTGATGGGTGGAGATGAAAGTTGTCTGCAGGTAAGAAACAGAGGAATGACCAGGGTAGGGTAGGGGTGGTGGGACGAGGCCGCTGGGCAAGAATAGTTTCCAAGATTCGTACCCAGTGCATCTTCCTTTTCTGTCAAGCCTGGGTCGAGCCAAATGCCCTTGGCTGCCAATAGCCCTTTCAAGCCCTGGGAAGCCATGATCTCAGCTTTCTGCTTTTTCTGTTTCCATTGGAGGTATAGGCACCCTGTGGGAGAAATGAGTAGGTAAAATGCAGCTCTGTCAGAATTGGGAAGAAGATTGCATCTGGGGTGAATGTTTGAGGTTCCTGGACCATAATCAGAGCTCCTCTGATTGATTTTAGATACAAAGTCAAGTGGGTTTCCTACCTGTAAATTGATTTCTTGAATGGACATTACTTTGTGGGTATTGCCCTGCCTGTCAGATGTCTTACCACCTCTTCTGAATGTCTCCTCTAGTACCTGCATTTTCAAATGTCTCTCCCCCAGCCCTCATAAGACTAAGGGAAGGACCACCCCGCCCCTCCCCCACTAGGTGGCCAGATGCCTGTCTTCAGCACAGCTGAACCTCGTGACCTTGAGCCCCAACGGTCTTGTGTGCCCAAGAGCGCAGCCTCACAGGAAGCTCTGGGGAATCCCTGTCATTTTCACAGGCCAGCTGCCTGCTGGAGCTGGTGCCACCACCTCCTGCTGGGAGAAACTCAGAGCGAGCTTTTGACATGCCACACATCAGAATTACATTTACTAAGCCTTTAATTATAGCCCCTTTCCCTCCCTTGGCGTTCTTGAAATCTCGGCGCTCCCTGCAAATCTTGGTGCTCCCTGCTCATTACCAGGTGCCTCTCACAAGGGGTGTGAAGTTGTGGAAAAGGAAAGACACACTGACCTTCCTGTAGTATGTGTCTTCAGATACATCAGATCCATAAATCTCAG
Source organism: Panthera tigris (assembly GCF_018350195.1). NCBI lineage: Eukaryota > Metazoa > Chordata > Mammalia > Carnivora > Felidae > Panthera > Panthera tigris. The sequence goes on along the minus strand of NC_056666.1, from coordinate 99,547,599 downwards.
GCCGTTGCATGACAGAGCCGTTGGCCTCTGCTGCACCCCACTGCTTTCTGCTTGAGGTTTATATGGCCGCCCAGAAAAGTGACCTGTCACATAAACTAAAATGTAATGGTGTTACAGACGGTGTGACCATAATTGTGTTTTATATCTTCAAGCAAAGGTACGACGCCTCTATGACATAGCCAATGTTCTGACCAGCTTGGCTCTAATAAAGAAGGTGCATGTAACTGAGGAGCGAGGCCGGAAACCAGCCTTCAAATGGATCGGGCCTGTGGACTTCAGTTCCAGCGGTAAGGTGGCATGGTTTTGCTAGGGACCTATTTTATTTTCAATCCCCAGTTCCTTTTCCAAATCGTGCATCTACTACTCAATGAGACTGATCTTCATTTCCCATAACCTGTGTCACATTCAAAATTAGACTAGAGGTATCACTCTTGGAACAAGGAACGTTAGTCTTTAAATGGTGTGTGGGGCCAGCTCCCATATGGTAGGAAGGGAGATCCTGAGAGCTTATAATGTGGGAGTTTCTGTAACTATTAAATTATAACTCATTAGCATGTTTTATTTTATTCCAAAGTTCCTGGAAGTTTGGGATTAAGGATTAAAAATAACACTTCTTATGAACTCTGGTTGTTTCTGCATCAGCAAAATAAAGCATTATTTTTCTTCGAAATCCCAGATAGTGTTAAAATTATATCGATTACTATCACAAAACTAATACATGGTGAGATGGCTTCTAAATATAGTATGGATGTCATGAACACCTTTTTGGTAATTTATTTAACAGGTTACAAGTGTTATAATTTTACTAAACTAGAGCAAAAAAGGGTATTATCTTCTAATTTGACAGGTAATATCTGAGCAATTGGGGACTGGATCCTACTATACCAGCTACTTTACATATAGCTATGCTGCCTGGAAAAAAGAAGCCATTAAAGTTATTTTTAAATTACCCTTCCAATTTTGGTATTAGTGGCATAAATTCCTGCCACTTAACCCAGGCTTATAAAAGATACAGCTCTCTACCTCACTTACAACACATTATTCACTTAGGATCTAGATGAAACCACTTAAAATCAAGTATAACTAATTCAGGCCAGCCGGCACTTACTGCATGTGCATTGTGCACATGAAGTTACTGTACTAAATGCCACGAGAGATTGAAAGGCGCGTGTGACGCCATCCCTGCCTGCATGAATTACACACCTTTGCCATTTTGCACACCTCTGCCTTTAGCTTCTAGCCTTTTCACTTGTGAAACCCTCTTCTTTTCAACACGAACATATTCTACTTGGCTTTCAAGATCTGGCTTGAATGTCAACTCCTCCGTGAAGTTTTCCCTGATCACCCGGAGCAAAGACTGTCACATCTGAGCTGTTGCGATGTAGTATTGTGCTACTGTACTCGGTGATGTTGATGTCATGCCATTGCCCCAGCTCTCTGCATTCATTGGAAGCCCAGCGTGGTCGTTTTTGCTTTAGTTTTTAACAACCATATTAAGATATAACTCACGTAAGATGTAACTCACATAACTCATCCATTTAAATTGTACAGTTCAGTGGCTTTTAGTACAGGGTTGTGCAACCATCACCACAGTTACTTGGAAAACACAGTCCATCCCCAAAAGAAACCCTGTCCACATTAGCACTTCCTTCCCACTTCTTCCCAACCTCTCCCTTCCAGCACCAGGAGAAAATTAATATATTTCCATCTCTATAGATTTGCCTATTCTGGAGATTCCCTATAAATGGAATCACACAATATCTGGTCTTTTGTGACCAACTTCATTCACTTAGCACAATGTTGTTAGGTCCTCCAGCCTCATAGCATGTATCAGTACTTCCTTGCCTTCTGTTGTGGAATACTATCCCATTGTATAGATGTGCCACATTTCATTTATTCTTTTATCGGTTGACAGAAATTTGGATTTTTTCCATTTTTTGGCAATTATGAATAATACCACTTTGAACATTCACAGAGAAGTTTTGATACGAACGTCTGTTTGCATTTCTCATGGGTATATCTAGGGGTGGACGTGATGGCTCATATGGTAGCACTATGCTTAACATTTTAAGAAATGGTCAAACTGTTTTCTAAAGAGGCAGATTCCCGATGAGTTAAAAGCAGACTCAGCCTGTATTCATCCATGATTACCCTATAGTACCCAGATTAGTGCCTTTACTTGCTTTAGTTGATTAATGAGCTTCTATCGAAGGTGTAATTAGCCTGCATTTGAAAATTAGAGAACGATTAAGCACTACACACGGTGGTCCTGGCTCTGGGGGAACTCAGAGAGGATATGGGTGACGTTCTGATGGATGGAACCGTTAGGTTTTGGAGGGAAGGAGAGCTGTTGAGTTCAGGGAGAAGATACCTAAGAACAGATCTGGTGCATGTTTAGAGATCAGCCACCCTGATTTAGGTGTAGGGCATGGGCTAGAGGATAACGAGACATAAAATGTGATTGGTTGGGACGTTTTGGAAGCCTTCGAAATAAACCAAGAAATCTGTCCTAGATGTAATAGGCAGAAGTGACAAGAGATCTTTAGATAGATTAAAAAAGAAGAGGGACTCAAGGGTAGTAGTGTCATTGCAGAAAATAGGGTAGTCAGGGAACTGAGGTGGTGTTGAGAAGTCTCACGAAGGGATTTGTGTACCCAGCTAGAAGGGCTCCGATCTGATGAGGGGACCAGGACTTGAGACCAGGTCAGGAACCTCATTGTGAACCCACTCTCTCTATCTGACAGAAACCTGATCTTCTTTCTGTATATCTAGTTTCATCGTCATCAACAACCCAGCAATCTGGAACTTCACATTACCTTTGATTTCTTGAATTCACTCTCCTTCACTCCTTGTGTAGCAATTCCTCATGGGTAAACTTAATAAATGTCTCTTTCCTCTTCTCCTTCCCACCATTGTGGCCTTTTCATCCTCTTCACAGCTTTTTTGAGTTATTATGACACAGGATAAATGGCACATGGTTAAAATTACAGTTTGGTAGGTTTTGCATTGTGTACACCTGTGAAAGAATGACCACAGTCAATATAATGAACCCATCACCCTCCAAAGTCTCCTGTGTCTTTGTAATTCCTCCCTCCTTACCCCCATCCCGTCCCCAGGGCAACCACTGATCTGCTTTCTTTCACTCTAGATTTTGTACATATTTTCTAAAATTTTTTATAAGCAAATTATATACAGTCGATGCTCATTATTCAGAGTGCATATTTGCAAATTTACATGCTCACTAAAATTTTTTGATAACTCCAAAATCAACACTCGCAGAATTTTCTCATTCATTCACAGACATGCAAAGAGTGGCAAAAAATTTCGGTTGGTAACACCCTTGTTCCCAGCTGAGGTCGAACAAGGCAACACAGCCTTCTATGTTTCTCGTACTTGTTCCTACTTGGCTCTCATGCTATAAACAAGTGTCCTTTCCGTGGTCTTTTTAAGGCCATGTATTCACATTTTTTGTGCTTTGTGTTGGGGATTGTGCCGTTAAAATGGCTCACAAGTGTCCTACTGAAGTGCTAATGATTCTAAGTACAAGAAGGCTGTGAAGTGCCTTACAGTGGAAATACATATGTTAGAAAAGCTTCCTTCAGGCATGCGTTCTAGTGCTTTTGGCTAAGAGTTGAACACTAATGAATCAACAATGTATATTAAATAAGGTGTCTTTAAACAGACACACATATAAAACAGGGTTATGTGTTGATCAGTTGATGAAAATGTTGTAACCGGAGGCTGGCAGGAACCTAACCCTGTATTTCCTCTAAGAGCAGTAGTTCAGTATTTGCTAATTCAGTGTTCATGGTAACTTCACAGAACATAACTACCGTGAATAACAAGAATTGACTGTAATGTGTATACTCTTTTTCTCAAGCTTCTTTCACTCAGCATAATTACTTTCAGATTAATAGTATTGTATCATGTATCAATAGTTTATTCCTTTACATTGCTGAGTATCCCATTATATGGATATATCATTCTTTATTCATTTACTTGTTGGTGGACATGTGGATTATTTCCAGTGTTTGGCTAGAAATTTACTTATAAATTTATTTATTTACAAATAAAGCTACAGTGAATAGTCATGTACATCTGTTCATATGGTAGAATTCACCAGTGAAGCATGTGGGCAAGCAGTTTCCTACATGAGAGGTTTTTAATAACAGATTCAATTTTTTCAGCTATTGGGCTATTCAGTTTATCTCTAGTAGATCTATCCTTCTACTTTGTGTTCAGTTTTCTCTTTTTCTAGTTTCTTAAGGTAGAAGTGGAGGTGATTCTAGATCGTTCTTTTTTCTAGTAGGTATTTAGTGCTGTCAATTTTTACTGTAAGTGCTGCTTTAGCTCTATCCCACAAATGTTGATATGTGTGTTTTCTCTGTCTTTCAATTCAAAATATTTTGCAATTTCCCTTTATGTTTTCCTTTTATTTGGATGTGTGCTCATTTCCAATTTTTCTGAGATTTTTCCAGATCTTTTTCTTATGGATTTCTAACTTCATTCCATGTGGGCAGAGAATATACTTTATGTAACTTGAATCCTTTCAAATTTATTGAGGTTTGTTTTATGGTACAGATATGGTCTACCCATATGCATTTAAAAAGAATGTATATTCTACTTTGTTGAGTGGAATGTTTTACAAATGACAACTAAATCAAGTTGGTTGATTGTGTTGTCATTCTTCTATATCCTTACTGACTTTATGTTTATTTCTTCTCTCAATTGCTGGTAGAGGAATGTTGAAATGTCTGATTATAGTTGCAGATTTGTCTATTTCATCTTTCAGCTCTATCAGGTTTTGCTATGTGTATTTGAAGCTGTCATTATGTACATAAACATTTAAGACCAATCCCTACGTCTTCTTGGTGAATTGACCCTTTTCTCATTATGAATGACCCTTCTTTATGCCTGATGATATTCTTTGTTCTGAAATCTACTTTATCTAATGGTAATATAATCATTTCAGCTTTCTTTCGATTAGTTAGCATAGTGTATATTGTTCATTCTTTTAACTATTGGTACCTATATTTAAAGTGAGTTTCTAGGGGTGCCTGGGTGGCTCAGTCGGTTAAGTGGCTGACTTCGGCTCAGGTCATGATTTCGCGGTCCGTGGGTTCGAGCCCTGCGTCAGGCTCTGTGCTGACAGCTCAGAGCCTGGAGCCTGTTTCAGATTCTGTGTCTCCCTCTCTCTGACCCTCCCCCGTTCATGCTCTGTCTCTCTCTGTCTCCAAAATAAATAAAAACGTTAAAAAAAAAATAAAGTGAGTTTCTAGTAGGTAGTATATGGTTGAGAGTTTTTTCATCTCATCTGACAATTTCTGCTTTTTAATTGAGTTGTTTAGACCATTTGCATTTAAGGTGATTATTGATATTTGACTTTAGTCTGTCTTGCTATTTGTTTTCAATTTGTCCCATCTGTTCATTGTTTCCCTTTTTACTTTTTTTTTTACTTCTTTTGGATTTATTATTTTTTATGCTTCCATAAAAAAATTTTTTTTACTGGCTTTATTGGCTTATTAGCGGTAACTCTTTGTTGTGTTATTTTAATGGCTGCCTTAGGATTTATAGTATGCACTTTTAACTTATCACAGGCTACCTTCAAATGATGTACTACTTATATAAGGATCTTATAATAGCGTACTTTCACTTCTCCCTGCCTGGCCTTTGTACTATTATTACCAAAAATTTTACTGCTCTGTGTGTTATAAACTCCACAATGCATTGTTATTATTTTTGGTTTAAACAGTCTATTGTCTTTTAAAAGACTTTAATAAGGGGAAAACTTTATATCTATCCATGTAATCACCACTTCTGGTGCTTGTCATCCCTTTTTTGTAGGTGCGGGTTTCCATTTGGTATCATTTTTCTTGGCTTGATGGACTTTCTTTAACATTTCTTGTAGTGCAGGTTTGCCACTAATGAATTCTTCCAGCTCTCCTATGTCTAAAGATGTCTTTATTTTCCCCATTTTCCAGCTTTATTGAGATATACTCAATGTACATCACTGTATAAGTTTAAGGTGTAGAGCATAATGATTTGACTTACATATATTGTGAATTCATCACTGCAGTAAGTTTGGTTAGCATACATCATATTAATACAATAAAAAGAGGAAAAAAAAGGGAAATGAATTTTTTTCCTTGTGATGAGAACTCTTAGGAGTTCTGTTAACAACCGTTAACTCTGTTAACAACTATTGTATATAACATACAGCAGTGTTAGCTATAGCCATCATGGCAGACATTACATCCTGAGTACTTATCATGTAACAGGAAATCTGTATGTTTTTTACCACCTTGCTCCATTGTTTTTAAAAGATATTTTTGCTGGGACTCCTGGGTGGCTCAGTCAATTGAGTGTCTGACTCTTTGATTTCGACTCAGATCATGATCCCAGGGTCATGGGATTGATCCCTGCATTGGGCTCTGGGCAGTGCGGAACCTGCTTAAGATTTACGCTCTCTCTCCCTCTGCCCCTCTCCCCCATGTGCGCTCTCTCTCTCTCTCTCTCAAAATAAAATAAATTTTTAAAAAGGTATTTTCGATGGGTAAAGGTTTCAGGATTGAAGGTTTTTCCTCTCAGTACTTTAAAGAAGTTGCTCTACTGTCTTCTAGGTTGGATTGTTTCTTGTTAGAAATCTATCATCATCTTGTTCTTCCAGATATAATGTGTCCTTTGTCTCTGGTTGCTTTTAAGATTTTCTTTCTGCCTTGTTTTAAATGATTTGATTATGTGTGCTTTGGTATTTCTTCATGTCTCTTGTACTTCGGTTTGTTGGGCTTCTTAGATCTATGGGTTGAAGGTGTTTATCAACTTTGACAAATTTTCAGCCATTATTTTTTTGGATTTTTTTTTCTGTCCCCTCTTCTGTTCTTTGGGGACTCCAGTTATGCCTAAATTTGGCTGCTTGAAGTTGCCCCACAGTTCACTGATGTTTTGTTTCTTTCATTCTCTTTTCTGGGTTTCATTTGGGAGAGTTTCTATTGGTATATTTTCAAATTCACTATTTTTTTTCTGCAGCATTACAGTTTTTATCACTGGAAGTTTGACTTGAGCCTTTAGATTTTCGATGTCTCTACTCAACATGTTCAGTCTTTCCTCTAGTTCCCTGAGTTCATGGAATTATAATACCTGTTTTCATGTGCCCGTCTACTAATTCTATCGTGTGTCACTTTTGAATCCATTTCCATTGATTTGTCTCTTCACTGCAGGTTATATTTCGCTCAACTTTGTGTACCTGGTAATTTTTAATTATATGCCAGACACTAAGATGTGGGGTGCTAGATATTTCAGTTTTTCTAAAAATGTTCTTCAGCTTTGTTCTGGGATGCAGTGAAGTTACTTGGGAACAGTGAACCTTTCAGGCCTTGTTTTTAAGCTTTGGTAGGCAGGACCATCAGCAGTTAGTCTTTAGTGCATTATCCCCACTACTGAGGCAATAATACCCTTTTCAGCATTCTAAGCAGTGACCCATGAATTATAAGATTTTTCCATGCTAGCTATTGGCAACAGGCACTATTCCCAGCCCTGGGTGAGCTGCAAGACACTATTCCTTCTTCTCCTTTTGAGTGGTTCTTTCCGTAACATTGGGTAGGTTTCTCACATGCGTGGGTATTCCACGGAATACTTAAGAGTGGGAGTACCTTCTGCAGATCTCCACCATTCTTTTTGTGTGGTTCTCCTTTCTGGTATTTTGCCCTGCAAATTCTAGCCATCCTGGCTTTCCTTGACTCCCAGCTCCAACCTCAATGTGGAGAGACTTCCAATTTCTGTCCAGGTTCCCTTCCCTATACTCCAACTTGGAAACATTCTCCAGACAGTAAGTGGGGGGGCAATCCTCAATCTCATTCCATTGATTCCTGTCTCTAAGGACCCTGCTGTCCAGTGTCTTGAGAGCCATTGTTTTGATATACTTTGTCCGATATTTTGTTTCAGGAAGGAGGGTAAATTTGTTCCCTGTTACTGTCTGGACCCATTTTCTTTTTGATTTTGTAATTTTTAACTTTCTAAAGACCATTTTGGGGGTTTTTGTAAAGGTGATTTTGTTTTTCAGTTTTTATGTGTTTTAGAAAATGTAAGTCTAGCAGGGCCCTTCAGTTTATTAATCTTTTCATTAAAATGGGCATGCTTTGGGGTGCCTGGGTGGCTCAGTCAGTTAAGTGTCTGACTTGATTTCAGCTCAGGTCATGATCTCACGCTTCATGAGTTCCAGCCCCACATCGGGCTCCGTAATGACAGTGTGGAGCCTGCTTAGGATTCTCTGTCTCCCTCTCTCTCTGCTTGCTACCCCCACTGGCACCTACTCTCTCAAAATAAATAAATATTTCTTAAAATTATGCATGTTTTTTGGTCTCTGCACTGACAGCACAGAGCCTGCTTGGGATTCTCTGTCTGCCCCTCCCCTACTCATTCCCTCTGTCTCTCTTTCAAAATAAATGAATAAACAAACAAATGTGCATGCTTTGAACCTAGAAAGAAAAATCACACAGATGAACAGGGTAGGAATGACTAAACAACAGGGACTATTTCTATGTAGAAACATAGGCCTGGCTCTATACAGGAAATTTTGTCCTGATTTTACACAGCCTCTTTAAGCAAAAAAATAGGCCTCCAAGGCCCTTCTATTCTCACTGTTCTGCAGCACTTCAACCATGACGTTTTTGCTGACCTTATTCCCTTGGTCACTTAGTAACTGAGCCTCCTACCGCCTAAGAAAGACATAATAGAGCATAATAGAAAATAGAGATTCGTATACTCATTGCCCTAGAGCTGTGGCAGAAGCGGCTGATCCCAATTAATGTTAAAATCTCTAAATATGTGTGTTGGGCTGAGCATGGTTGGGTTTTCCTTTGATATCTCTGCCCAAAGAAAGCATCTGAAATGTCAGGTCCATTCTAATTTGGGTTGGAGAACATTTTGCTCTACTTTTGTTGCAGTTGGGATAATTTTAGAATATATATGAATTCGGTCTCACTTTATAGTCTTTTACTAACTCTTAAAAAAATTAGTACATCTAAAGAAATTGGGGTTTGAGACAAGGCTCATAAAATTCCTTTGATTGTCTTAGTTTTTAATTTATAGGATAGCTCCATTACAATTACAGGCTCCCAAAGCTATATTCTAAAAAGGCTAAAATTATCCTGAATTATAGCTATATAACAACACTACCAATTCTCTCATTTATTTAGATGAAGAACTAGTGGATGTTTCTGCATCTGTCTTACCAGAATTGAAAAGAGAAACATATGGCCAGATTCAAGTCTGTGCAAAACAGAGGCTGGCTCGACATGGTTCTTTTAACACAGTTCAGGCTTCTGAGAGGATCCAGAGGAAAGTGAACTCAGAGCCCAGCAGTCCTTATAGAGAAGAACAAGGTATATGTCTTTTCTTATTCCGTGGACTCTGTCAGCTGTCATGTAACAGTCACCCTACCCAGGCATTTTAAAATGAGCTGACTCTAGGCCATGCCCTTTTTTTCACTTACCTGAAGTAAAAGGATGGTTGAGGGCAAAAGAGTTGCTGACTTCACAGGGAATGAACATGGCTCCGTGCCTGAAATTCATCCTAGTCAGCCATGAAGATCCACTGGTTTGCCAACTGGGTCTGTTTGATGCATCTCAGACATTCATCAGGTTTACAAAGCAACACTTGTTTTCTTTGTTTTGTTTCTAATTATTGATGAGACCTGAACTCTCCCCACTAATAGCTAGCTTCTGGAAATTTCTCTCTTTGAATCAAAACCAGAACGGATTTGAGATAATCTTATAATCCCCGAGCTGTGAATAATGAATCCTACTATATATAATTGGTGTGTGTAAGTCTCTTGCCATATTTTGTTAGAGTTTTATTTTCCTTTTTAGGATCAGGTGGCTACTCCTTAGAAATTGGAAGTCTGGCAGCTGTTTACCGACAGAAAATAGAAGACAGTTCACAGTAAGTAGTTTTTAAAAACTCTGAGTGTATTCTTTTCTATTTTCTGGTGTTAACTTTGAACACATTGAAATGCAACCCATCAAAAGATAAATTTAGCAGTCTTCCTCAGAAGTCAGCCATTTGTTTATTAAGAATTTTCTGGGGTGCCTGGGTGGCTCAGTTGGTTGTGCGTCTGACTTTGGCTCAGGTCATGATCCCACAGTTTGTGAGTTCAAGCCCCATAGCATGTTCTCTGCTGTCAGCACAGAGCCCACTTTCAGATCCTGTGTCCCCTCTCACTCTGCCTCTCCTCTACTCACACACACACACACACACACACACTCTCTCTCTCTCTCTCTCTCTCTCTCTGTCTCTCTCTCTTTCTCTCTCTGAAAAATAAATACTTAAAAAAAAAAAAAAAGAATTTTCTGTTTCCCCTTTGTGCCTAACACTGTTCTGGATATAGCATCAAGGACACAAAAGTAGGAAGAATGGATCCCCTATGCTAACGAAAGCTTATGGGAAAAAAATAAAACAAATACAGTGAGAAAAGACAATCCACTACTAACATGGCACTGAGGACTGAAGATTGGAGCTCCAGGAGTCATTTTTGTCATTACCATAGATAACTTTGTTTATGAACCACCAGATCTTGTCCCAAAAGTTTTATATATATTAACTCATCTAATCATAACAAACGTTTGAGGTGGGTACTGTTTTTTCTTGATTTTACAGAAAGGAAATGGAAACCCAAAGAGGTTAAATAACTTGCCCAAAGTCACAGTGCTGATAAGTGACAGAGCCAGGATTCAAACCCAGGCTCTTTGATTCAAATTTTGGGTCTGATTTGGAAGAAAATCACGTATTATCAGAAGAAGCAGAGGAAGTGCTAATGAGGGAAGGAGAGTGGTTTTTAAGGACAAATTTGGGAAGAAACAGATTATGATGTGGGGCCAGGGAGTACCGGGACATTAAGCCGATTAGTTTAGCTGTAATGATTTGTCCAAGTAGGATAGTAAAGGGAAACATCATTCATAAAAATAACTTGGGGTGTTGGAGGCGAATAGGTCAGGTTGGCAAAGAGCTTTGAAAGCCAGGTGGAAGAGTTTGGGTTTATGAGACAGACGATAATGAACTATGTAGACTCCGTGGAGAACAGCACTCTGTCCGCTTTTATCAAGCAGGTGGGATTCAGCGCCTGCAGCCTTTCTGCTCTGTCATGGTGCAGATCTGAGCTGTGTCAGCTGCAGACGGAAGAGTAGAAGTCAGTGTAAGACGGTGAGTGAGCAAGACTCACCGAAGTAGAGAGACATCACAAAGGACACCTGGATCTCAGACGGTGGTGCTGTTGTTGGTGGAGGGAGACAGGTTGAGGATGGATGACCAGAGGGAGGACGGTGGGTGATAGACTCAGCATGGCCATGTTGAGCTTCTCACAGCCGAGTAGTACTGATCACTCTCTCAGGCTGTGGTCGGACAGATACGCTCACCTCTGCGGCCCGGTGCCCTCCGTTTTAACTTCAGCACACGGACAACAAGACTGGGCAAAATAGGTCCTACTGATTAGTTCTTAGAGGAGTCTTAAAAGGATTTTCTTCATCTGTTTCCAAAAATACACTAGAAATATAAATGTTTTTTAATATTTAGACATTTTTTCCATAGAAAACACCCATTGTTTATAATCTCATATGTTAAATGGGGGTTAATTTTTCATGTGTTCTGCCTAAAAATTGTGATACTGAACAGAATGGGACAAGAATGGCAGAAAATAATTTAGTAGGTAACTTTATTTCCTCACTGTCCACTTCATTTATGTCACAGTGGATTTGAAACAAACCAGATGCATCCTTTAAATGAAACTCTGATCCGGGGGCACCTAGGTGGCTAAAGTCAGGCGTCTGACTCTTGATATCAGCTCAGGTCACCATCTCGCAGTTTGTGACATCAAGCCCTGCATTGGGCTCTGTTCTGTCAGTACAGAGCCTGCTTGGGATTCTCTCTGCCCCTCTCCTTCTCTCTCTCTCTCTCTCTCTCTCTCTCTCCCCCTCTCAAAATAAACAAACTTTAAAAAAATAAGTGAAAATAAATAAAAAATAATAAAAAATGAATAAACTCTGGTCCAGTCTTTGCTATCTACCCAGAATGTCATACAGTGCCTAGTGTGAGGCCCAGCTTCATCACATTAGAGCTGGGTGACCCTCAGTAGGCTGATGAGCCTCTGAGCTTCAGTCTCGTAAACTGGTGGCAGAGAGCTATCATTATCATAATTATGTAAAACAATTATAATATTATGCTAACTGATAACTATTAGATGTAGAAGAGGCAGGGGAGGAGCCAGTCTGAGCTCTAACCTGAGATCCCTCAAGGGCGGCCCTCCCAATCCCTAACCATCTATCCACGTTACATGGGCCCCTGCCTCTGGGATTAGCTAATAGGTGCTCAGGGGGCACACTTCAGTAGCAGCGTGAGCAGCATTATCTCATTTCTGCTTTGGTACATCTCCCTGGAGGAAGGCAAAGAATCAGGAGCTGGTGGAACACGATAACTTGTTGAGACCCATTATGTTTCTTTTCATTTCAGGGGAAAGGCCTTTGCCGGTAAGAGAGTGATGCCTCCTTCAAGCAGCCTGGACCCTGTTGCTCCTTCCCCTACCCTGTCAGCTGACTCAGAATATCGTGTTAATCCTTTAGCGCACCAAGTATTTTCTGTGACCCAAACGGACCTGCAGTCCTTCTCCATGCAGAATGGTCTGAATGCACAAGCAGGTGTCTCACCGTCTTCTGCCGCCTCAGATGGGGAAACGCCAAAGCCAGCCCTGCTGACCGGTCAGCCCTTGGTGTACGTGCCCTCCACCTCACTGTTCATGCTGTATGGGAACGTACAGGAGGGACCGTCCCCAGGGTCAGGCTCAGGGTCGGAGAGGGACGGTGGAAGCTTGGAGGTCACGGCATCAGAGCAGTCACCCACACCCTCAGTTCAGAAGCGCCTGGGTGAGGAGAGGAAGCCTCAAGAGGAGGAACCAGCCACTAAAAGACAGAGCAGGGACTATGATGACAGCCCTCTAGCCCTTGTCATGCCCAAGGTAAGGGAGTTTGGGGAGGGAGGGACATGTTTAGTGATATCCCGTTAACCCAGAATTCCTTCCCAGTAAAGACACACAGATACTAACAAGCTACTGAGTCTGGAATGGAAGGTATTTTGTGTATCACTTGTATAACTAAGCCTGGGACTGGCTCTCCCATAGTCTTGCCATAAAGTAGTACCATAAGAAAAGCGATTTTGGGGGTGCCTGGGTGGCTCAGTCAGTTAAGCATCCAACTCTTGACTTTGGCTCAGGTCATGATCTCAGGGTTCGTGGGATCAAGCCCCACGTCAGGCTCTGTGCCGAACATGGATCCTGCTTAAATTCTCTCCCTCTCTCTCTGCCTCGCTCCTCCCCCCAGCTCATGCATGCATGCACACAGACTCACTCAAAAAATTTAAAAAAACAAAAGTGATTTCTATAAAGCTCCTGCTTTGCATAAAATGCTAAACGATATATGAAAAATAGAAAAGAAAGACCCATAATCCCACCACATAGAGGCAATCACCGTTAACATGTTTGTAGATCTCCTCCCTTTTTCTATACTTTCTGGGTTTGTTTTTGGGTTTTTTTTTTTTGTTTTTTTTCAAACAAGTTGAGATCACTGAAATAGCCACCGTAATCCAGGAGGCACCAGAGTCTCAGAGTCAGGAATACGGGTGCTATTTGGCTTTTAGTGTCTGTGTCTGTTCTCATCCCTGTTCATCCCCAGCTACAAAGTGAAGGGAGCAAAAATGTGAGCTGTTGCTATCTCCCACAAAGTAGCCCTCGAAGGTTAATGAGATATGACCAGTAAAACACTGTGAGAGCAGAAGCACGGTCATGACAGCAGTCCGTGGTGGGTCAGCCAGACTCATAGAGATCAGTACCTTAGTTACGACCCCTTCTCTTTTATTCCTCCCTCTCGCCAGAGTGAATTGTTCTAATTGTGTATATAGCCTGGGGTTGCATAACAGCAGGGAAGACTGACCGGGGTATGTCTTAGGTAACCAAGACCGGGTTTGGGCCCATCCTGCTGTTCATACTGGGCCACTAAAAGATGCATCCACACTCTGGATGCGTTAGCAGCTCAGAAATTTATTTCATAGTGTAAATACCGTGGCCAGTTTTTCATTATTAAAACTCCATCATTTCTGTGCTTCAGAATCCTAAACCTCCAGGAGCACATGACATGTCCTTGATTTTCAGACCATTCCTAGAAGTGTGACCGAAACAACTCACATACACGATGCAGTGTGGCACATGGCAATCTCTGACCTTTCTGCTTATGTCTTAGCTATTTTGAGAAGGCTGTTCTTGAGATGTACTACTGGGATTTTTACGTGCCTTTCTGGTTCCTGCTTGGTTGTGCTTAGAAACCCTCAGATTCCACAGACATCGCTTCTCCCAACACCCTGGGTCCCGGGGGATCTGCGCCCCTCGAAGACATTCACATGGAGAGTCAACTCTCTGCTGCAGAACAGGCTTCGGGAAAGGCTTCAGCAAACTGCTGCGTTTATTCCGAGTGGGGAAATTCTTCAAGAGATGCAGAGGTTGAAAAGTCTTCAAAAGAAAATGAAAGCACCAAAGAGCCCTCTTTGCTGCAGTATCTTTATGTACAGTCGCCAGCCGGTAAGGAATGTCACCCTGTCTTAGGGCCCCTTGGGGTAGTCAGATCATGAATTAGATTTTTAAATTTTCGTCCATGTCACCTGACCAAAGTAGCCCATTAGTGATGCTGTGTACAGCCTCTGAGCCATTTTACTCTAAACTCCTTGTTTCCTCCCTCTGTGAACCGAAGGCGAAGGCTGTCTTCGTTTTCACCAACTGGAAGGATACTAAGAAAATAATTAGGGCAAGTGAGTTTTTTTGTTAATGCGTTGAACTTCATTTTCTAAAAAAGCACAATTCAAAAGATCATTCTGTTTTTATAATTCAGCTGAATCTGGCATTGGTTCAGTTTACTGAACAACATGAACCTCATGGCCACTATGTGCAGCTAGCCTGCCGATGTCTCGCATATCTGGAGGTACTGAGCATTCACTGTGGTTGAGGGCCAGGTCTAGAGACAGAGGGCTGGACATCAAAGCCATTTACAGTCTTCATGAAGTATTCAGCCATCCTCACCGGTAAAGCAGCACTAACCATGACTGCTATGCCATGGGGGTGCTCTCAAAATTGAACTAAATTTTATAAGATAATACATCTGAAGCACTTCGATAATAGGACCTGACAGAAAGACTCAAGTGCTGTTAGTATTTCAAAACAAAGCTGAAATATAATAGATACCTAATTTTTAAGGTATGCACCATGTACGT
Source organism: Panthera tigris (assembly GCF_018350195.1). Taxonomy (NCBI): domain Eukaryota; kingdom Metazoa; phylum Chordata; class Mammalia; order Carnivora; family Felidae; genus Panthera; species Panthera tigris. Next base: position 99,532,302 of record NC_056666.1, on the reverse strand, counting down.
AAAGCTGCTCTCAATGCAAAGAGACTTCAACTGATTTTCCTCAGCTTTCCATTCACTTCACAGGTTAGGCAGGTGTTTTTTTATTGTTCTCTTACCTAGAAAATGTTCTTTATTCCACTAGCAAATATTTTTTGAGGGTCTGACGTAAGCATGATACTCAGTGGTGCAGATACATTGATGAACAAGAAACAGACTTGGTTCCTGCCGAATGAAAATGACAGCCCAACACAGGGATTATTAGCTTTTTCTAGGCCAAGGACCCACTGACACTTTGGTAAAGCCTGTGGATTCCTCCTCACAATGTTTACAAATGCTTAAAATTATTAAATACATACGATTATAAGGGGAAGCCAATTGTACCAAACGAAAAATAATTTTTACTAGTGACAAGGTCAAGGTGCTATTAATACTGTCAGATTTGTTGCCTAGGATCCAAGTTGAGGAAAATATAAATTTGCTAGAAGTTTGTAAGAATAAAGATAACAATTTTTCCATCCAAGTTCATTTTCCTCCTCGACGTGGAACTCACATTAACTGACCCTCTCAGTAGCCATGGGCATCTACCACATTGTCACACAGATGGTTGTGGGATCTCATTCGTGGCCATTGCTGAGGAGACGCAGTGCAGGGTGGGGAGAACACGGGAAGGGGGTTGGCTGGTCAGGCAGAATCCATTCATTGTGGGTTCTTTCTCATTTGGAAGCGCCGTGCAGGATGTGAGCTGGAATGGTATCTTCCTGTTGTGTTGACTTACCTTGTTCTGCTTCTGTTTCAGGATTAAATGGTTTCAACGTGCTCTTATCTGGCAGTCAGACCCCCCATCCTGTGGGGCCACCTTCAGGTCAGCTGCCATCACTCAGCATTCCTTGCATGGTCTTACCATCCCCGACGCTGGGCACTTTTCCTGTTCTCTATTCTCCCACGATGCCCAGGCCAGTTTCCTCTGCCCCTGGTGCTATCCCAAATGTGGGACCTGTGAATTTTGGCTTGCCTGGCCTCGGATCAACGGCTCATCTTCTCATCGGTCCTGCAAACATGGTTAATCCAAAATCATCGACACTCTCCTCCGCAGACCCTCAGCTTCAGTGTCCAGGCTCACTCAACCTGAGCCCTGTGATGTCAAGATCACACAACACCATCCAGCCTGAATCCCCCATGTATGGGGGGCATCCAGTTTCTGTAGTAAAATTACAGCAGGTGAGTCCTAAAGTGAGCCCAGGAAGGTCATCACTCTGTGATGGGGTCTGCCTGCCTTTAATTAGCTTTAAGTCACATGACTGTAGGACGGAGGCTCTAGGTCAGGGTCTTCCTAGCTTCCACTGTAGACCCAGAGTTATCTGCTTATTTTATAAAGCATGGAGATATTAAGGCAGGAAATGCTGTGCCTTAAAGACAGAAATATTTTTTAGTTGTCAATCTGTTCCTTAAAATTAGAGGGACTTATTTGAGTGATGGTTCAGGGGGGATTTGTGAGGAATGCTGAATAGTCAGATGATTTCTCCAGGCTTTCATTTCAGTAGATCAATAAAGGAGACCGCCCTGAATTTTCGTTGTACAGCTATAGAAATAATCGAGAGAAACAGAAGTCTAGATACTAACACAAAGATTCTTAGCATCTGTCATTTCTTAAAATGCAGTGTTTAGGAGACAGGAGATACATATAATGTATACAAATGTACACATAAGACTATTATAATCGATATAAATTCATCAATACCCTATTTCCCCCTAAACTCCCATTTGTAGCAGTCAGTAAGCATGTGTTGATTTCCTCTTATGCCTTAGGCATTGTTCAGAGTGGTTACTTTTCTCTCACAGAGGAAGAGTTATGCTGTGGCCAAAAATATTTTAGACAAGTCTGTCAGAGGCTGACAAGTTTGCTAGACATTGAAATAAACAGTTTCTAAAGGTGATTATAATGTAATAACATGCTTTCTGATCACCAGTTATGTGCCAGGCACTGATCCAGGCAGTAAAGATATGCCAGTAAACAGGATAAAGGCCCCTGTCCTTTGAGGGAACATTAAGGAGATCAACGTTTAACACAAGAGGATACATATTAGCAAGTAAATAAAAAGCGGCGAGACAGATGCAGATACTTGCTATTTGCCCAGTGTGGTCTAAAAGGTGCTTGATAAATATGATCTTGTTTAATTCGTGCAGCTCGGGGCGCCTGGGTGGCTCAGTCGGTTAAGCATCCGACTTCAGCTCAGGTCATGATCTCGCGGTCTGTGAGTTCGAGCCCCGCGCCGGGCTCTGGGCTGATGGCTCAGAGCCTGGAGCCTGTTTCAGATTCTGTGTCTCCCTCTCTCTGCCCCTCCCCCGTTCATGCTCTGTCTCTCTCTGTCTCAAAAATAAATAAATGTTAAAAAAAAAAAATATTTAATTCGTGCAGCTCTGTGAAGTCGTCACTTTTGTCATCCCCATTGTATGGATGAAAACATTAAGGGACACATGGGTTAAGTAATTTGCCCAAGGTCACACAGCTGGTTGTGCCAGTGGCACCCTTCTAACCTGTTTGCTAGGCTGCCTTTCTGCACATGAAATACCAAAGTTAATTTCAGTTGTGGTAAGTGCTGGGAAGGTCAACCCAGATGAGTGTGACAGAAAAGTGCAAAGGAGAGAACGCTTACACGAAGATCACAATGACACAGGCCAGGACAGGGCTTACTTAGTTCAGAGATCGAGGACAATTTGGACCTCACCGCTGTTTTTATTTGCTCTTTCAGTCACCGGTTCCAGTGACCCCCAAGAGCATCCGACGCACACATCGTGAGACATTTTTCAAGACGCCTGGCAGCCTAGGAGACCCGGTCCTTAGGAGAAGAGAGAGGAATCCGTCACGAAACACCAGCTCGGCACAGAGGAGACTCGAAATCCCCAGCAGCGGGGCTGACTAACCCCACGCCTCACCAGGCAGGGGCGGGATCAAACCACCTGAACTTCCCTGTCGCAGGTGATGCCCTGACGTTGGATGCAAAATGGAATGCGAGCCATCCGGTCTTCGGCACAGGTCCTTCCTCTGTCTTTCACCCACTGGTTCTGGTTACCTGCCCGTCATCACGGATCCTCTGTTTTCCGGAAAGTAATTGTTACTAATTGTGCATTCAATACCAGTTAGAGTCCAGACTCTGCGCGTGGTGTCACAGTGAAAGCACCGACTGACTTCTGTGGTTTTGATTCAAGAATCCTCTTATTGCTGGAAGTAGATCTGAACAGGCTACTGGAGCCTTGTGGTTTTTCTGCTGGGGGAAGGGGGAGCTGTCTAGCACTTAACCAGGGTGAGCGTTCTGGGCATGTATTTCCCCTCACCCTGACTATAGATCTGTGGTGAGAGAAACTTCCTTTCTGCAGTTTCAAAAAGCTACTGCTTCCTTAGGCTTCATCAGGAAGCCAACTCCAGTTGTGAATCCTATGGTATTATTTATTTTGTTCCTGAAATGGGATTTAGTGCAAAAAGTTTACAACTACAGCAAAACACATGTTTTTTCAGGGTATGACGACTTGAATGTTTATACTTTTTTCCTATGATTTGCCCTGCACTTACTTCACAACCTGCTAATAATGTGGATAAATGTATATGCATGACAGAATGTCAAGACCAAAATAACTGTGAATGGCACGCCTTGCTATACTGAACTGTGCTAACCCTGTCTGGGCGCGAGAACCAAGAGGGACGCCAGCAGCCTGAGAGCTGACCCGTGTGAACCGTGAGGTGTTTACTGTTCATTTGTAAAAATCCTACCATGTGCAGTTCCCTTCACTCTGTGCCCCGTGGGTGTTTTATTTAAATGTTAACCGTGGAGTATCAGGTTTGGAGGCCTTCAAAGAATCGCTGTTTATTGAATAAATCAGGATGGTAGCAAGTGATTATATGGAAAATTGGAACCTGGATGGGACCTTGTGGTAGAATTCTAAAGAGCTAATGATGTGGAACTTGATATAGGAAGATAGGTGATCGTTTTATTTTTTCTTTTGCTTTTTTTCTTTATTATTGGAAGGGTAAGAGGGAAAATGGACACATTACGTTGAGCATCCAAGAGTATGCAAACCAGTTATTTTTCAGAGTTTTGCTGAAAAATACAAGTGGTGAGTGCAGGGATTTCATTGTGCTAACATGAATACTTTTCTGGAAACAATTATGCAATACTCGTTTGTTAAACCATATTGCTTTAGGATTTCATCAAGTAGCCAAACTAGCTCTTTTATTCCTAGATTTTTTGATATGTACCTCATTCTTGTCTCTTCCAGTAAGTGGCTTCCTCCCTCCCTTCCTTCCTTTTTCCCTTTCTTTTTTAAGCTTCTGTCTTAGATTTAGAATCTTGGTGTAGGGTTCTATTTTATTATTTTTGGACCCAATAAAATGTTCTATGAAATAAAAATATTAATTTAAGAGACTCTGGGAGTCTGAGCAAAGTAGCTTTATATTAACTACAGGATAATATTAGCCTTATTACCCCATGAGATTTTTGAAAACTTGAGGTAGATAGCCAGATTAAATAAATTTGTTATTATATAAAATTTTTATCAACACTAAACTTATAAAGTTTACAACATGGCATTTTTTTCTTTTTTACAATCTTTCCTAGCATTAAATGGATAAAATTATGGTTCTAATCATCCACAATCTCCTGGTAATGATTACCCTGAGCTAATATGAGCTAATATTTGTTTTATACTTTTATTGAAACAAATAAAAATATGCCCTTTTCAGGACACACAGCATCTATATCTGCACAGGGTACATGCATTTTTAAATATACCATACTTAAGAACGTCCACAAAAATATTGTCACTTGAGAGGTCTACATTTGGAAGACATCCCAATCTGATTTTCCCCTCACTGTTTTTGGATGTTCGCCACTTATTAAACTTCTTTGCTATCCCTTTTTTTTAATTATTATTCTGTTCACACGATGACCATAAAAACCTCAGAGAGTTCACGGTTCTTGAGGGGTGTTAAGGAGCAACCAACCCCCTAAATGAGAATATTAAGACTCTGTGACCATATTCAGCAATAGAAAACTACGAACTAATCCCTTTTGTATCCGGGACACACTTTTTCATGTGGCTTCGTGATACATAAAAAAATAAAATGATGCGGTGGTTGTGTCTGTCAGGAGAACGTATGTTCCTTACAGAGCAACTGATGAAAATGGACTGCTAAGCTAGACTTGGATATTTGGAGAAGCGGAAAAGCAATGGCAATCTTGAGTCTATCGTTGTATTACTTAGTAAAAGAAATAATTGTTGGGGACCCTGCTAAGGACACGCAGCTGTGAGTAGGCACTGAGGGAAGGTGTGTGTGCCCTACACTGTCCAGGGTTTGTGAAACCCTTTCATTCTGGTACAAGAGTTGGGAGAACTTTTATACTTGAATCTACCTACCAAGTTTACATTGCTCAATTCTTTTTGGTAAGGTGCTATTTCTGTATTTAAGTAACTTTTTTTTTTTTTCAACGTAAAGCTGCTTTCAGCTAATCTTATTGCACTGCTAGTTTTGTGTAGGTATTAATTTTATTGCTGCTTACTGCTTTTGTTTTCATCCTATTTAGCTCTGCTCTTTTTTCTAACGGCTATATTATCTATAGCTGTCTGCTTGGAACTTTCCTACATGTAAACTGATTTGTTTTTCTTTTAGAAAAATATTAAACTTGATAAAATAGCAATAAAAATCAATTCATTTAATGAGATGTTGGTTGTATTTGCTCGTGGGCTGTGTGTACCAATTTCAGTAAAACTGTTCATTGTCGCAGCTCAGCTAACCAAGCCCTCATAAAACCCAAATCGGATCTTTTTTTTTTTTAATTTTTTTTTTAACGTTTATTTATTTTTGAGACAGAGAGAGACAGAGCATGAATGGGGAAGGGGCAGAGAGAGAGGGAGACACAGAATCAGAAGCAGGCTCCAGGCTCCGAGCCATCAGCCCGGAGCCCGACGCGGGGCTCGAACTCACAGACCGTGAGATCATGACCTGAGTCGAAGTCGGATGCTTAACCGACTGGGCCACCCAGGTGCCCCTAAATCGGATCTTTTGATTGAGACTTCCCGGTAGTTCCCAAACACCAAATCTTAATATGTCAGAATTACACAGGAGCTTGAGAGGATAGGACTATGCCCTTGAGCCTCTGATTTCTACAGAGTCAGAATCTCCATAGGTTTGGAGCTTCCAGATGATCCTGATGCCTAGCCACTTAAAAGAAGCTCAGGTGAATGCACTGCCGACCACTTCCCCAACTTCTCATGAAATCTGCAAGGTGAAATGCCTCTCATTCCAGCAAATGCCTACCTTGAGTTCAAAGCCAAATTCCATTGTTAACCCTCACTTTCAGATTAACCTCCAAACAGACCTAATCTGATTTTCTCTACTTTGTTAGCTCTCCAGTCATTTATGTCACGTTATTGTCAGTCCCCCCACCCCTGCTAAATTGTAGGGTCCTGGGGAAAGCGGCATTGAAACCCCAGTATCAAGCCCAGTCTTGGTACTCAGAAGGCCCGAAATGGTGAAGGGAGGAACCACAGGACCCCGCCCAACAGGGCTGGCCCCTTTGCCGGCACTGTTAGAGTCAGTTCCTGCCTCTCTTATTTTACTGTGGCCTCTTCCTTCCAACACACCACTTCCTGTCCCAGTCTCTAGCCTTCCTTCTCGCAAGGCACATACATACAGTTGACTCTTGAACAACACGAGGTTTAAGGGGTGCCTGCCCCCGTGCAGTAAAAAAACCAGCATAACTTTTGACTCCCCAAAAACTTAACTATTAACGGCCTATTGTTGCCCAGAAGCTTTACCAATAACATAACACATATTTTGTATAGGTACTGTGCATTGTATTCTTACAATAAAGCTAGAGAAAAGAAGAAAATCCATTTAAATGGACCTGAACAGTTCAAACCCATGTTATTCATAGCTGTATAACACAGGATTAAACATGTTTCTTCACATACACCAGGATTGGTTAGGATTTTACTAGCATATATTTAGCGGTATATTACGTTATAATGGGATCGTGCTGTATTGTAGGCACCTACCAATATCTTCTCCCTACAAGCCTCCCCTTTTTGTCTTTCACGGGGTAAGTGCAGTGAACAATCAGGACTCATGAGGTAGTCCTGAAGCCGATTTTGTTTTGTCTCCCCGCACTCCTTTGAAGCCTGGTCAACCAGGGTAACCCATCTGCCCCTGTTATGAACATCAGGTCAGGTGCTGTGACTTCTCTGGTTACCGTCAATAACAGAAGTTCTACAGCCATTTTAAGTTACAAAGACAGTCTCAATTTATGCAGGTGAACATTTAAAACTTCTGCACCTGGGGCTCAAGATGAGCAAGGAAGGCGTGGATCTTTGTTTCTACTGAGCATTTCCCCTTGCTCAACGTGCTTACCTAGATTACTAACCCTGGCAAGGTCAAAGCGTGCGAACATTTGCCTGAACTTCCTGCAAAGCAGGCAGTACGTTTTCCTGCAGCTGCTATTCTCCCGCAGTCTCTGGTTTTCCTGCAGTCCGTTCCACAGGCGCTCGTGGGCGGGATTTAGAACAGTCCAGGGCTGCCTCTATCCACTGTTAGCCCACATGCGGTGCCCTTTGCTCTGATTCTTGGAGAGAAGGTCCAGCCAAACTCATAGCGGCCTCTCCTTCCTTTTGCTGCCAAAGCTGCTGGCTCACCCACATCCCCTACATCCCCCAGGCCAGTGTCAGACACCAGAAAAGAGGGAGAGGCAAGCAACACCTCCCACACCTCCCCTTAGTGGTTCTAGGGAGGCAGGGGTGTGAAGCCACAGCATAAGTTTCCAAAGAAATCACAAAATCCATTTTTATTTCCATTTGCTCCATCTTTTCAAGGCCTATGGGTGAACGGATTCAACAGTGGCATAACTGATGTGCAAAACCTCTTCTATCAATTCTCTGGAACGCAGCCTTTATTCAATTTGGTGCTGCAGCCAAGCTCACTATCTAACAACCTGTCGTGATAGTTATAAACTTCCACTGTCCAAGATTTCTGTTTTCCTAGATGGTTGTTACAGCACTTATTATCTCATAAAAGTAATCTTTGATAGCTGTTGATTTTTTAGTGTTAAGATCAGTTTTATCAGGTCAATGTACTTTCTTAAGCATTTGAAAACGCTTCAGAAGCTAAAAAATAATAAAGCTAAAAGTTTTCTTCCTTCCATTCCATTTTGTAAATAGCCTGCCAGTTCTTCTGCACAAGCATCCACTCTTTCCCCAACTGTGCCCTGAAAAACTCAACTATTGATGGTTATTAAAAAAAATTTTTTTTTAATGTTTTATTTATTTTTGAGAGACGAGAGAGAGACAGAGACAGAGTATAAGTGGGGGAGGGGCAGAGAGAGAGGGAGACAATCCGAAGCAGGCTCCAGGCTCTGAGCTGTCAGCACAGAGCCCGACACGGGGCTTGAACTCATGAACCACTAGATCATGACCTGAGCTGAAGTAGGACGCTTAACCAACCACAGTCTGGACCCACCCAGGCACCCCAATATTTATTAAGAGTCACATGAAAGTGGGTGACCCTGATAAAATTAATTTATTGCTACTACAGGATTTATTAGACTTAAATTTGCAAGAAGAAATACATACCCAAATTTTTTTTTAACTGGTTTGATAGTGGGACTATTTTTCTTAGAGTACTATGCAAAACTAGGGTTTGGCAAAAGTTACTTTGAGAAGCAATACATTAATCTACCAAACAACTCTCTAAGACTTCTTAGTCTTCACTGAAAAGCAAAGGGATCAATATTAGCTTCTTAAGGTCAGAGACCATAAATGATTTATATCCATATTCACAGTATCTACCACAAAACATGCACCCAATAAAAAATTGGGGGAAAGAGTATTAAAGGATGAGTTACCACAAAGACTTAAAAAGACAAACAAACAAAACCTTTGAAGCCTTTTTCACTGCATGGTTCTAGGTACATAATAGTCGTTGAGTAAATAATTGTAGTATAGCTTGTTTTATTTTTCCTTTTTTAGTTTAAAAGAATGACATCTCCTGTGCCACCAATGCTTCTACAACAAAGTGGCCATAACCATGCTTTTAGGCTTTCAGGCGTTATCCCATGCAGCATTTTCCTGACCCTGTGAGCGAGGCTTTCTAGCCCCTTCACAGTCTGGACCCTACCTGCCCTCCCTCCTATGCTAGAGATTGCATTCATTTCTGCTCCTCTTCCAAGTTCTTTATCACAGGGTCTGGAAGCCTGGGAACTACATTTCCCAGATCCCCTTGCTACCAGGTGCTAGCTGTGATTCTGTCAGTTAATTACTCTCCTGCAGGATTTGATAGAGAGCAAGGAAGCTGGGGCCATTCTTCCTCAAGCACAGAATGCAGCACACTGAGATTTCCCAGCTGCCATATTTGATTGGACCATGTAGCAACTGGCCACAGTTTCATGCTGTTCCCAACCATCAGAGGAAACAGCATCTCCCCGACCTCTGGATAGTAGCCACAGTGACACAATCTGAACGCTTCACAACAACCCCCTGACTGCTGCTTTCTCTGCCTTCCAGTGATTTTGGAAGCACCAAATTCCCTGTATTAAAAACTTTCTCCTGGAAATACCTAGAATGTTTTCCAAGTTCTACACAGACCCCAGCAGTCTCCACCGTTCCGTCTTCCTTCTCTTTCACCCATCCTCTATCAATCATGCCCCTCTCTGTGCTCACATGCCTCCTACTCCCTTTTGCATCCATGCCTTTACCCCAGCTGTCCTCTCTTCCTAAACGCCCTCCTTCCACCCCCACTTCTCTTCTCCATCAGGCTGTCTCACATGCATCTTCCAAAATCCAGTTCAAACGTCCCTCCCTCAGGAAGAATGAGCTGGTTTCCCCCATCACACAGTGAGGCCAGCCAAGGCAGCAATTAAGTTCTTCTCACCTACATAGTAGCACCCTGTTCAATGAGTATGTGAATAAGTGGTCAATCAAACTGAAGGAAACACAACAGTGCACCTGTGAATGGGGTAGCTTAACATGAAATGGCAACATGAAAACGGTGAGTACAAGAAACAACAGCTTCTAACCAGCATCAGATCATGAATAACCCTACCCCACCAATGTCCTGAGCATCATTCATTCTGTCAATAAACATTTATCATTACTATGCAAAAGGAGGTAGTCTTGAGTGAGTGTGAGGGGGTGGGGATCAACCCTTTATCTCTCTTTGATAATGGTAGAGAATTACAGATGTGTAGTGCCCAAGGGAACCCTGAACATCATCTTATTCAGTCCCCTATTTTACAGAGAAGAAACAGAAGCAAGTTAAGTGACTTGCCCTGGATTACACAGCTACTTAACCAGTCTGGTGAGACCAGAACACAAGATTCCCAATGACCCCACCCAGCACCCTTGTCCCTATGCCATGCCACTTATCAAGCTAAGGCAAAGTCTTTTAACAAAAAGGTGGAAGGAGTCATTCATACAAACCTATCCAGTTTTCAGGAAGTGTGAATTTTACAGGTTGCAAACTTGGTTCTGCAGAAAGTTGGGGCTTTCTTATACAATGAGTCCCCTCTTCTCACAGCAAGCGGACACTGTGCAAAGTAAGCTTAACGTCTGCACTGGGTTTCAGAAGATGCATATGAGACCGCCAGGTAGAAAACAAAACCATGGCGATGGGAGGAGAGCGTTTAGGCAGAGGTGCAAAGGTATGGATGTCATCTTTATCTTTTTTTAATGTTTATTTATTTATTGTAGAGAAATTAGGAGCACACAAGTGGGGAAGGGGCAGAGAGAAGGGAGAGAGAGAATCCCAAGCAGACTCCACGCTCAGTGCAGAGCCACAAGTGGAGTTCGATCTCATGACCACAAGATCATAACCTGAGCTGATACCAACAGCGGGATGCTCGGGGCGCCTGGGTGGCTCAGTCGGTTAAGTGGCCAACCAGCTCAGGTCATGATCTTGTGGTCCGTGAGTTCGAGCCCCGTGTCGGGCTCTGTGCTGACAGCTCAGAGCCTGGAGCCTGTTTCAGATTCTGTGTCTCCCTCTCTCCCTGACCCTCCCCCGTTCATGCTCTGTCTCTCTCTGTCTCAAAAATAAATAAACGTTTAAAAAAAAAAAAAAAAAGAGCAGGATGCTCAACCGAGCCACCCAGGTGCCATCTTTAAAAATCTCTATCAAGGGGCACCTGGGTGCCTGTCTGTTAACCATCCGACTTTGGCTCAGGTCATGATCTTGCAGTTCATGAGTTCGGGCCCCGCATCAGGCTTTGTGCTGACAGTTCAGAGCCTGGAGTCTGGCTTTGGAATCTGTGACTCCCTCTCTCTCTGCTCCTCTCCTGCTCATGCTCGCTCTCTCTCTCTCTCTCTCAAAAAATAAATGTTTAAAAAAAAAATCTCTACCAAAACATCTAAACTCCCTTACTATTGACCATAAATATTTAGGGAAATGAAAAAATAGTAAAACTAGTATTTGTTTACTATGTAATTTCAAACCTCAGAAACATTGAGAATTGTTTTATTCCTCCATAAAAAACATATCAAGAATAGTTTGAACAGCACTTACCTCATCATATAAATGAGACAAGTACTGATCACCTTTTTCCATGTCTTCACGAATTGTTATACTCCTTTCTAAGTTTGGGTCAGCTTCCATGTTTTATACTCAGTACTTCTAATTCCATAAAACATCTCCAAGAGTTCATTTAATGGAAAGCTTTTGTAGGCTTCATTTCATCTGGGGCGTCATCATCTTTTCATCATAATCGTCACTTATGCTGACGAACTCACCTTCTTTAAGTGCCTCTAACTGCATATCTGGCATCTCTCGAATGGCAGCAGTGCTGACATCCGTCGGCTATTTCTTCCCAACTACATGGATGTCTGATTCGAATTGCAATTTGAGCATTATCACTTTTTGTTTCTTTGCCTCACTTTCATCTTTGCTAATTCCTGTTTTGAGCATTCATTTTATTAATATGTCATAAATTCTTCTCACTGGGAAAAAGACGCACCATGACTGCATGTTTTGCCACGTGCGCGAACAGAGAGACTTTGTGCAACAAACTTTGAAAGGGGTGACATTGGTCCTGGCGGGCAACTGCTTTTTACGTAGTGATTTGTGGGCTGAAGCAGCGATGTTTGAACTTTATGCAATTACTCGTGGTTAATATATCATATCAGAGTAACTGAAATTTGAGCCAGGGTATGGGGGCTGGTGTTATTTAACTAAACCATGGTAACTGGCAAGTGTGCATATCAGAACTGTGCAAAGCAAGGACTGCTTGCATAGGTTCTGGGACCGAAATTAATTTTAGTTTAAGTCTTCATTCTATCTTGTGGCAGAAATTAGTTTCAGTGAATTCAGAATAGTATCAGTCAATTCAGTCCCTTTTCCCCACCACACACTTCCTGCTGCTCTCTAGAGGCAGTACTCTTAGGGGCAAGTATTTAAAAGCATATTTCAGACAGGTTTCAACAACGAGGGGCGTTGGGCTTACGCCACTGGGGGCACAGAGTAGGACTCCAGCTCATTTTTACTCCAATCCCTTTTGTTCTGCCTTATTCCACATGCCAGTTTTATCAAACTGCAGCAATTACAGTTCCACACAAGCCAGGTTCAAAGGAAGAGAGGAAACAAAGCTTTGAAAGTCCTTCCAGAGGAGTAAGGAGGAACTTCCTCAGAGTTGCCCAGAAAATCCCTCCTTGTTACTAGCCCCAAATGTGTAACATGTCCACTTCCAGACCACTTATTAGCAAGAGGTAAGGATTGCCTCTATTCCATTTAGACTTGTCCCTGCAACTGAAACACATGGGCTCGACCGGGGCGGGGTTGACACTCGAACGAAGCTTGGTTCTGTTAGAGTTTAATAAGCGGGATATAGATGCGGGTGGCAATTTCACCAGCATCCGCCCCCTCTCCCTGCAGTCACATGGCATCACTGCCTGGGGAAGGACAAATGGCTTCTCAGTCCTTATCAGTTCAAACAGACATCAGCTGAGAAGTACATTTTTCCTTCTGCTGTGTAGTCCCTTATATTCCTTTTAAATATATATATATATATATATATATATATATATATATAGTTGTTTTGTTGTGTTTTTTTTTGAGAGAGAGCGAGCAAGAGAGCAGGGGAGGAGCAGAGAGAGGGGGGAGAGAGAATCCCAAGCAGGTTCCATGCTGTCAACGCAGAGCTCGCCTCGGGGCTTGATCTCAGGAACATAACCTGAGCAGAAACCGGGAGTTGGGCGCTCAACCGACTGAGCTACCCGGGCGCCCTTCCTTGTGTCTTCTGAAACCCTTGGTACCTACCAGTTCTGCCGCCTCCCTGGTACCTCCTGCTGGGCCTCATCCAACCACTGCCTGTGTCAAGTCTGCTGGTTCGCAGTCCTACGTTCACCATACGGCTTGCAGCCCCAAGGAAAACTGCTGGTTTTCTAGGGCGCTGGTCTTTCACTGCCTTGTGCATGCATCAGGGGCCCAGAAAAGTCTCGTGAGGCTGCCTCTAACTCTCCGCCCAGATGGTTTCAGGTAACACTGGGCCCCATTTCCTGTTTAACTCTGCCCTTTGGAGCTGCCATTTATAAAGCTTCAGCTTGGTATGCAAAAGCAATTAGCTTTTTCAACCCTGCAAGGCCATTCCAGTGAAGTGTTTCACTCATTTTGAGGACATAAATCATGGAGAAACCCTTGTCTGTACACAGGAGCACATACAAAGGTGTTTATCTTTCCATTTTTGAAATAACAAAAGCTGTAAACAAACTAAAGTTCAAACAACATGGATAGTGATCGATTCATATTGCATACTACTATTAAATACTTCCAGTGAAATAACTAGACCTACATGCATCAACAGGGATACGTCTAAGATACAGTGTACTAAGTGGAAAAACTAATAGGTAAAGAGACATGCACATTCTACATTATGTATATTTTTAAAGCACTTTTGTAATAAATAATAAAAAGAATAGACACAAAGAATGTACTCTCGCATCAGGATAGTTACTTCTAGAAATGAAAAGGCTTAAAAGAAGTATAAGATGGGGTTGGTGGAATACTCCCACTGCATCTACAATGTTTTATTTCCTTTTTAACAAAGGAATCTGAAGTCAATGGGGCAAATGTTAACAGTTGGTAATTTTAGGATACAAGCACTCATGTTTTTGTTATATTAACCTCTTCTGGATGTTGGAAATATTTTGTAATTTTTAAACTAAAATAAATATTTTACATATTTGTATAACATAAACATTTTATATAAGATATGAGAATATGTAAAAATATTTAATATTTTATACAATAATTTTAGAAAATGATTACTATCTCTCTATGATAAGTCAGTGGCTCCTGCATGGGTGCAGAAGGCTGTAACATCAGTCAGAATAGCTGCTGCCCCATCCTGGAGGAAGTTTGTACAACCTTACCGTGTTGAACTCAGCAGAGGCTATACACTTACCTTTCCAAAGAAATATAGGTGGAAGTGATGAGTGTCCCTTTGGAGCAGGCTTTAAGACAGTGCTCATGGTTTTCCATGTCTGTTTTTCCTTCTGCCAAGAAACCACATGTCCCAAGGGGAAGCTGCTTTGTCACGGTCTTCAGCAAGGAGCAGAGTCATAGCCAACCTGCAATGACCATGCAGCATGAACATGAATAAAACTTGTTCTCAAATCACTGAGAATTGGGGTCATTTACTACCTCACCTTCATTTTGGCTATCTTGTCACAATTTAAAAAGCGTAATAAATGAAGAATCGACATAGCATGGGCTTTCAAAATCACTATTAACATTTCGCAATACTCTCTCCCTCTCTCTTCTTTTTAATGCAGAAACTAAGCATTAAGCATTGCATTTAAGCAAACTAAAGAAGAGTTATTTAAACTCAATAAATTCAACGCTTTGAAAACTCCACCTGACCTCCTATTGCCACAGCCCAATTTGGTATCAGACTTTAGGCAAGTGTCATCACACAGTAGTTTTTGGGGATAAACCAGGGATTTTGAACTGGGATGTATAAATCATTTTCGAGGGGTAGTTATATATCCAAACAATTTTTAAAGGAATCAAATTCCCTTCCATCTTCAAATTCTATTTGTATTCATTTTTAAATCATATCATAACTGATAATCTTGGTAATTCCTAAACTTAATAGCCTTGGTGATCTCTGCCCAATTGTTACTCTAGAATGACATGTTATGCTACGTTGTATTCTAGGGTTTGGCGGGGGGGGAGGGGGTAATTTTTTATTTTTGAGAGAGAAAGAGAGAGAAAGAGCACATGCACAAGCAGGAGAGAGGCAGAAAAAGGGGTACAGAGAATCTGAAGCAGGCTCTATGGTGACAGCAGAGAACCCGATGCAGGGCTTGAACTCATGAACCATGAGATCATGACCCGGGCTGAAGTCAGATGTTCACCCAGCCACCCAGGTGCCCCATGGTGCGTTTTTATAATACTCTGTTCTCATCTCCCCTCTGTAAGCCCTTCCTCTCATAAGAAGAGTTTATATCCTACCCAAAGATTGCAAAAGGTGCACTGTTTGGAGTATAGAAATCTATGGGACGTCCATCACAGAGATGATTTTAAATATTGGTATTGGTGCTGAGAAAGTAAATAATTCTAATGACTGGGTACCAAACCCTTTTGCTGGTCAGAGAGCTTCCAATTCTTTTGCTGTCAACGCCATTGAAGCAAAGCTAAGACAGCCGTCCACTGATTATGAAAATAAATAAATATATAGAGAAATACATATAGAAAGAGTACTAGGTCATTTTTGGCAAGTAACTCAGAAATCATTTAAAGAATTTGGGTTACATTTTCTAATAAAATTTCTTCCAGTCCCATTATGTATTTCTGTGAATGAAGTTTCTTGAGGCTTCCAAATGGAAAAAATATATAATACATATAATATTGATGCTGATCCTTTCCAGATTCTAGCAATAACAAATATCCATCACACGTAAGTGACCTAATGTTTTTAAAGCTTCATCTATCTAAGGTGTAGATTTCCGAATACAGCACTACTTTTTTAATGTTTAATAGTTCTTGATCAACATCTGTAATATACTTGTGTTTTTCAATCAATTGTATACTAAAAAAATATAGATAACTAAAGCCTTATAGTCACAGAAAAATTTTATAACTTAAATTCTAATTTATATAGTTTTGCTAAGAAAAAAAATATATGATATATATAACATTATATGTATAACCTTATATATATATAATATATATATTGTAGATATATTATATATATATATATATTTAACATATATATGTATAAAACATTAGGACGTTAGTCTATAGGGAAAGTAGAATTCAAATAGAATTTTAAGGGAGAAAAGGAATTATGTGACTATTACTCATTTAAAAGAGCTTGCTCATGAAATTTTAAAATGGTTGATGGTATATATCAGATCCCTATAGCATTTAGAGTCCACGGTATATACATTAAAAGGAGTGACATGGCAGTTTTATTTTTAAATGGCGATATTCATAACCATAGGAGATTATATTCTTAACAACCATTTCAACTTACAATTAAAATTTTTACATACCAACTTAAAAATGCACCAGAAAGCTTCAAAATTGTGCTAAGGGGTACACGAACCAACAGTCTGTAGACCACTCCCACATTCCCCAGAGGTGGGCCCCTCTCGTGCCTGTCCCTCATTCCTTCAGCTCCCCGTAGGCTCCCAGCATTGTCCACGCGGTGGCAGTAGTGTCTATTGAGAAGGACAAATTTCCAAATGTAGCGGATTTCTAAATCATTCCCGTATTTCATTTGTCATCAGCATGCTAAATAAACAGTTTACATATTGCATTAGAACAATAAATGTCCACTGTAACTTACCCACTGCTGCATTTCAAAATATTTCATTAAATTTTCCAGCCAGGTAACAAATAGCTAGAGCTGTAAATACCACAGCTATATACATGTATCTCTTTTCCTCCACCTGGGAATGACCTGTACATTAAAATCACTTTTTTATGCCCCTCTCTGTTTTTCTCCCCCACCGCTTACGTAGCCTCTGCCCAACCCCCAGCTTCAGTTGCTAAGCAACTAAAAGAGCTTTGTTGTTCCTGAACACATTAACTGCCCTCATTTTCTCTAATGAGAACATGGCTGCAGCCCAAATTACCTTCTTTTCCTGAAAAACAGAGCAGGGTGCTTCTGACTTATGCTAATAGTAAGGCAAATCATATCCCAATAGATAAATTCAGGAAAAGGAAACCGGAATGCTCGAGCAAGTCTGAACACAGTGCCAGAAACAGTACTAACAAGGATTCATTTTTGCCTTATGAGAAAGATCGTATAACTGAGCACCTATTACATGCTAGGCACTGTGGTAGGTCTTCACATTTATTATTTCTTTTAATCTTCAAAATGTTATTTAATACTCAACACTATTTTTTCAAGGTTTTTACACCCCAGGACAGAGCTACTTTGTATGATTCAGTTGAGTACAAGGTATGCTGTATTTTTGAGAAAGAGCTATTGATAAAAGGGAAATAGGAACAGAAAATTTTGATAGATAACCACTCATCAGTGATTCTTAGACAAATGATTGTTTGTTTTTTTATTTTAATTTTTACTTTCATTTTCCATATAGGAAAGCTGTGACCCACAGAAATTAAATGTTTTGCTAATGTTAGAGAGTCAGCAAATGGCAGATTTAGATTATGTCAGACTAACACCATTGTGGCACATTGCCTCTCATTCATCTTGAGTTCAGAATGTTGTAGGAATTACTATCTTAGCTCATTAATTCATCAAAGATGTTCTTTGTCCAACATGTAGAAGAAGTATGAAGAGGATTGCTACTGTAGAACTCTGTTAGGCTTTTCTCTATGCATGAACAGACCGTTTGCAGTCTTCTGTGTGAACAGAGTTGGATGAACCGGAGTTTAAACTTTGCTTTGCCACTTGCATAACCCGAGAAAGTTACCTCCTCACTTTGTGCCTCAGGTCCTCTTCTATAAAAATAAAAATGGTCTCCACCTCATAGAGACTATTTGAAATTTAATGTTGTATATTGGCAAGGATACGTTAAACTGTTGCAACAAATGGACTTCCAAATGTACAATGTCTCAAACGTTCAGGGCAAGAGGTTAACAGCAGTTCCGCTGTCTTAGACAAATGACTTTCAAGATCACCGTGAACATGATCTCCATCCAAGCAAGCTGGAAGTGGGAAAGAGTGGGAGAAGTATGTTTGCAAGGCTTTTTTGAAGTCAGAGCTGGAGGCAGAACACATCACTTCCACTCACATCCTGCCGACTGAACTCAGGCACATAGATAGAACCATCTGCAAGAGGCTGGGAGATGTAATCTGGCTGAGGGCCCAAGAAGAAGGCCTAGAATTTGGACAACACCTAGCTGTCTCTGCCAAGGATCATGTGTACATAACTGTATCTTACCACACACTTAGTAAGAGTTCAGTAAGTATTAGTTTCTTCCACTCCTCCTTCCCTCCTCCCTTTCTTTCTTCCTCTGTTATCTCCCCTCTATAGAGAAAGCACTTATCATATTAGCTATATCCATTGATTATTTGACAGCATGAAAACTTTTCTATTGACACTGAACTATAAAACAAAGGTGAGATGGTTCTTATAGCGAACAGCTTCAAGCAAGAATCTAAGCCTACTTAATAAATATTAGCTATTTTAATTATGATTTTGATTTCCTCTTTTGTAAGTGATCATCGGCTACAGAATACTTGATTTACTAAACCACAAAATAAAGAAGTATTCAAAACAATGCTGGATTCTTCATATCTCACTTTGTAAATATTCTAGAATGTCATAAGTTCTCCCAGTAAGAAGGGCCTCTTAAGGTCAATTTGTCAAATTTCTTCAGTTTAGAAGTGAGAAAAATAAAATGTAAGTGGAGGCTTTACCCAAAATCACACAGCTAGTCAATGGCAGGCCTGAACTCTTGACATCTAGTCAATATGAGGAGAAAAAAAAAAATGTATCCAAAGTCCTTATCAGTGCTCAAGAAATGGTCATAATTACTGAAGAAGCGCATGCAAAGTGCTTTGAGAAGCCAGTGCAGCTTAACAGAAGTGTGGAAATAGTCCTGTTCTCCTCAGAAGGCCGATGTTAAAATGGCAATTTTATCTAAAATCAATATCATATCATTTTTGGTTGAAGTCTTTTACCAGTTTCAAGCTAAACAATTTCAAGGCAAGAAAAAGACATTAGGTGACTTAACTTTAATGGAGGAATAATGTCAGAATTGTGGCGGGTCCAGAACAGGGTGGGAGGGGGGTTTGGAAAGACAAAACTAAGTAGAGCAAACATATTTGCATGGAGTAAGGACAGGGTGGTGGTGGTTGTGGAGAGGCTTCAGAGGCCAAGAACCAGCATAAACATTCTGAATAAGTTCTTTTGAGAGAGAGAGAAGAAGAAAGCAAGTGGGGAACAGGGGCAGAGGGAGAAAGAGAAAGAATCTTAAGCAGGCTCAGCACAAAGTCCAATGCAGGGATTGATCCCATGACCCTGGGATCATGACCTGAGCTGAAATCAAGAGTTGGACACTCATCTGACTGAACAACGCAGGTACCCTGAAAGGGTCTCTTTTTAACCTTATTTATTAAACACATGAGAGTTTATACAGTAAAAAACAAAAACCCAGAATGCAGGTGGACCTATGTCATTACACTATTTTTTAAAATGTTTATTTATTTATTTTGAGAGAGAGAAAGAGTGGGGGAGGAGCAGAGAGAGAGAGAGAAAGAGAAAGAGAAAGAGAGAATCCCAAGTAGGCTCCATGCTCAGCATAGAGTCCGACCTGGGGCTTGATCTCATGACCTTTGGATCTCATGACCGTGAGATCATGATCTGAGCCAAAATCAAGGGTCTGACACTCAACCACTGAGCCACCCAGGCACCCCATCATCATACCAATTTAAAGTTGAACAAATTAACGCTCAGAGACCAGAATGACTTGTGAAAAGAAATAGAACTTCAATCTTTTGACTTCAAATCCACTAAGCTTTCAACTAACATATGCCATAGGAAAGGGACCGGTGAGTTAACCAAAGACAAACTTCTTTCACTTTACAATATTACTGTTAGAGGTTATGGTATATGGATTATAAATACAGCCCTACTTCTCTATTCACCCTTATTTATCCATGCTCATTGCAATGTGACTTTGCAGTTCTTTGTATCATCTGGTAAAGCCCATTTCCCCACCCCTTAAATTTGGCTAGC
The DNA here is from genome assembly GCF_018350195.1 of Panthera tigris. Classification (NCBI taxonomy): domain Eukaryota; kingdom Metazoa; phylum Chordata; class Mammalia; order Carnivora; family Felidae; genus Panthera; species Panthera tigris. The sequence continues at coordinate 99,512,136 of NC_056666.1, read as the reverse complement.
CTGGGACTTACTCTGGCTAAAAGAATCAAGTAGAAATGGTGACATGTCAAACCATGTCATAAGAGACTTCATATGTGTGATCTTTTTCTACTTTGGACTTCTGTTCCCACCTGAGAAAAAATCTGGGCTACCCAGGTGTAAGATGAGACACCATCTGGTGAAGAGGTGATTCATGTCAGCAGAGATCTTTCTTCCTTCCTTCCTTTCTTTCTTTTTTAACATTTATTCATTTTTGAGGGACAGAGACAGAGTGAGAGTGGGGGAGGGGCAGAGAAAGAGGGGGACACAGAATCCAAAGCAGGCTCCAGGCTCTGAGCTGTCAGCACAGAGCCCAATGTGGGGCTCGAACCCACAAAACGTGAGATCGTTACCTGAGCCAAAGTCAGATGCTTAACCAACTAAGCCACCCAGGCACCCCGTGGCAGCAGAGATCTTTCTAAACCACGCATCTCCTGACCACCCCACCAGTTCATAGAAGACACATACACAAGCCCAGTCAATGTCAGTCAGGCCGAGCCCAGGTCAGTCAATCTACCCAGTGGACCCATAGACTAGTGAGAAATAACAAATGGGTTTTTTAAATCCACCCCCCATTTGGGGATGGTTTGTTACTCAGCAATTGCTAACTGATACAAGGGAAGGTTTGTATTCAGAACAATATTGAGGATCCCGCTAGTCCAACAATCCATAAAGATTCACCGAAACATTATAGGAATCCATCGGAAATATGTGCCAACCTCTGGTTTCACAGCTTTGCTATGTAACCAGCAAAATGTACATTGCAGTGAGAAAACAAAAATTATTTTCTCAGTCACAACCACACCCCATTAAACAAATGCTGGAATAACTAAAAACTATTAATCCAAAAAGGCATCAAATAATTAAATTGCCAGGGAGCCCTATATTTTCATTCAACTTTTCCTGCTTTGTATGTAGAACGTGGCATACAAATGCTTTTAGGGTAGTGTCCTAATTGTACTCATTTCCTTGAAAATGTCAGAAGTTAATGATAAGCAGAGTACTTTTTTAGTCCAGAAATAGAAAAGTTTTCAGGGCTCTGAGAGGTAAGATCAGGTCAAAACTTGATAGCTAAAAAAAAAAAAAAAAGTTTCATTCCCTGTAATCTAGAGGTCTCCCTTCCTTCCTGAACGATCCGTCCTGTATCATAAGCTAGTCTTTGGAATATCAGTTCCAGACACCAACTCGTCTTCCGACTTTGCTGACTTTGGAGTTTGGGGAATCAAGTTTCAAGAAAACCAGGCAAAATCATTTATGAACTATGTGAAAGTGGAAATTCCATATGTTTTCTAACTTGTAAAAAGTAAAATATTTTCTTAAAAACTCTATCTTCTCCATCCAAACTTGTTTTCTTAAAGTATAACCTTTTCTGGTAGTTACTCTCTAAAGGGAAGTATTTTGAAAGGTCTCTTTTGGAAATTAAAAAAAAAAACAAAAAAAACATGTTATTCAAGTTCACCTTTGTTCTGTGTCAGCAAGTATTTCCACATGCTGTTCACCGGCAGGCCGTTGATGCTGTACAAGTTACTGAAGGTAGTCAGCCTTTCTTCAGGCCTAGAGTGGATGGAAAAAGGAAAGTGATTTGACGGTGACATTCTAGATCTAGAATAGGTCTAGTGAATCTAGTTAATATTGAAAACATTTAAAAAGAGCATAAGGAACTCAGTTATCTTATGCCAGAGGTCAGTTATTCCCCCATTTATGAGAAAGTATCGTTCCGTCGTTAGGAGCCCGTGTTTTAGATTCCAGTCTCAGCTCTGCCATTTACCTGCTGTGTGACCTCAGTTTCCTCCACTGTAAAATGGGGATAATACCAATGTCACAGAGTGGTTTTTAGGGAAGTATTCCATGCACCTAATAATAAATACTACTTATTGAGCTGAGCACTGCACTAAACATGACATCTCATTTAACCCTCAGATGAGGAACCCGGGCTCAGAGGGTTCATGCTGAGGCTGTCATTTGCAAATGGTGGAGCTCATAATTGCCCTCAAAAGGGTCTGATTCAAAACCTCCTCTCTCTCTTCTTCTCTCCTTCAGCTAGCTTGTTGCAGGTGAGAAAACAACTCTGGGGGCCGGTCAAGACTTAAGAGGGAAGGAACTTGAATTACTGGCTCTCCACACAAGACGAGAATTACTTGCTAAGCTTGTTCCAGTTGTTGACTGACAGAGAAATACACTTCTACTGTGCTAGAGCCATTGTGGTTTGGTCTCCCCCAACCAAGACAGCTGACAAGAAACTCAGAAAGATTCTGGTTGTATTTGCCACCTGGGGCAAGGGGATTTAGGTGAGCTTTCCCAGGTCTGGGTATGGGGACCAAGGAGGCCCAAGCCAGAACTCTGGCTTTCAATTCTGCTTCTAAGTAGTCATTTTAGAGGCTGACTCTACCTTTTCTGCCTTGAAGGAGGTCGACTCTCTGCTGTATGAAGAGTGGGATTAAGGTGATTTCCAGATCAAAGACTGAAGTGGGTGGGGTGGGTCAAGGCTGACACAGGCTATGTTACTGCCAAGGCCAGCATCCTTGTAAGCCAGGCCATCCTGGTTGTTAAGCATTTTTACTGTCACATAAAAATAAGCACCCACTAGACCAGGCTCCCTTAAGATATGCACCTGTATGTTCTTTGTCATCAAGTTACTTCCATAATAACCCCTCTGTTTCCAGCTCTCTTTGCCCCGCTCCCCATACTTGGGAAGTATGGTCAGTGGACACACAGTAACTGGTGGTGGGAATACAAGAAACAAGACCACTTCTGCTGTCTGTGGCAGAACACAACAGAGCAGGATCCTGGCTGGCCTCTGCTTTAAGGGAAATCTTTATTAATTGCGTATGGTTCACAGATGTTCTTTTAAAAAACTCCGACTTTCTAGGGAAGCACAGTTCTCATGAGTTGCTTAAGCTTTGCATCATGAGTCTTATATTAAAAGAAAATCCAGGGGTGCTCGGGTGGTTCAGGTGGTTGAGCGTGCCATTTCGGTTCAGTTCGTGATCTCACTGCTCCCTGGGTTTGAGCCCCGTGTCAGGGTTCAAGCCCTATAGTGGGCTCTGTGCTGCCAGCTCAGAGCCTGGAGCCTGCTTCAGATTCTTCATCTGCCCCTCCCCTACTTGTGTGCACGTGCTCTCTCTCTCTCCCAAAAATAAATAAATATCAGAAAAAAGAAATAAAGAAAAAACATCGATGTGGTACAATTTGCTTACACTATGATACTTTCTAAATAAATTCTTTTTAAAAACCCAAATATATTGGTTGAATGATGTTAAAGGCCATTGGGATCAATCTGTGGTGGCCCCACCTCAAGGGGGGGGGGCGGAATATACATGTGTACATGACAAGTAGTAGAGCAGAGAATTAAAAGAGTGAACTTCCATTTCAGACAGTCTGGGCCCGAGTACCAGCTCTGCTGTGAACTCTCTGTGACATAGGAGGTAAATCATTTGGTCTCTCTCAGCCCAGGCATAAGTAGAGGTAATGATAATCACCTAGGGTTTTATCAGGATTGAATGTTACGATATAAAGCACTCAGCACAAGAATAAACTCTATGACAATAATCACACCAATGTAATAGCCGGTTGGGTGGGAACTTTCATATCAGCTGGTCAGAGCATCCTTGCTAAAGGGCAGAGCTGGTGACACATAGATAATTCTTACTCTTCAGGATGTCCTTCTTGTCTTCAGCTTAACTCCTGCATCCTCTTTGTTCCCAGAGTAATCCTTCAGATATAACAGTAACAATTACAGTATCAGTTGCTCTTACATTCCATCTGGATTGGACTGGATTTCCAGTCCTTGCCATTCTTCCTTTTGACCTTTGACATATCTGTGTTTTTCTTAAGGTATTCATCCATCATGTGCTATTTGTGTTACTTTACTAACTTAACTCCAAGAGAGCAATAGCATTTCCCTGTTTCCAAGTTCTAATGCATGTTTTACTATCAGTCCCAAGTACTAACCACAGATAGTAAATTCCAGGCTCATACTGCCCACTCATCAGGGAGAGGAAGCCCAGATACAGAATAAGTATCTCCACAGACCAGCCTGGGTAGTCCACGGAGCGAAAAGAACTTAGATCTTCTCACAACTGACAGGTAGTGTCCATCACTGGGGGATAGCCTCATTTGAGTTACCAATAACAGCCAGGGCAATGATGCCATCTGTGTGGCCCTGAATCACGTGAAGTTAACATCTATCCTTGTTTATCCTGATAAGAGGACAGCCTTGGGATTAGCCCAACAACCAGAGAGATCATCTCAAAGGGTTGAGCCTCCTCTGACTGAGGTGGCCGCTGCAGAAGGAGAATGTCCCCAGATCTTGAAGACTTGTCTGGTCCTAAATTCTGCTTTATGCTAGAATCTTGGGGTATAGCTGTAATCTGCCCAATATGCCAGGTGGGTTACATCATTTACTGACCTCCCTTTCCAGTGCCTTCTCCCCCTGCACATATCCCACCAACGACACACCTCTACAGGTCAGCTGTAGTCCTTCTCCAAAAGTAAAAGCCCCTCTTTCTATGTAGCAATCTCACTGGTTAATGTTGTTTAAGTATTTCTACTTTGCTTTCTCTTAATATTTCTTACCAGGGACTAGATAGCACAATAAATAGGAAAGCTGATCGTTCCTAATGCCATCTTGCTCTTTTTCTTCATTTTCAAGTATCCAGGAAAATGCTTTTGGCTTCTCTGGGGTCTAGTCACCATGGTCATAACCAGGCTTCCAAGTTCATGAAAATCTTTCATAATACATTAAATCGCGCTCCAGTGCACCAGTTTTTATTTGACTAAATTGGCTGTATTTGGTTACAGCTGTATGACGGTTACAGTATTTCCTGGAATAACTTCAACATTTACTTTATTGCAAAATACTACAAACCACATTGTGTTCACAGTAACCTTCAGCCAGCACTTTAACTCCAACATGCCTGGCATGCCTAAACTATTTCCTTCTTTTCTCCTATTCCCATGCTCTTCAGTATCTGAGGTCAAAGAAAAGTAGGAGTTATTCAAGTAAGTGGGTATACTTCTTTAGAAATTTTTTTGTCCTCAATCACCATTAAATCAAAGTTACTGGAATATCTACCAAAGTTCATAGGAATTTAGGTAGCTATATATATATTTCTTTCTTTTTTAGCAATTTCTCAATGCTCTAGATCAGGAGTTGGCAAGCTATGGCCCTAGCAAACCTAGCCTGCAGCCTGTTTTTGTAAATAAAGTTTTATTGAAACATAGCCATGCTCATTTGCTTATATATTGTTTACAGCTGCTCTCACATTATAGCAGTAGAGTGATGGCCGGCAAAGCCTAAGATGTTTACTCTCTGGTCCTTCACCAAAAAAAAAAAAATCTAACTGAGTAAGTTAGGATTGGGTTTGAGTAGAGATAAGAAAGTAAGAAAGAATTCTAAAATTAGTGGGGGAGGTTATTAGATAAATAAGAATGTATATGCTCTCATAATGCTCACATTGTTTACCTGAGCAAGCATAAATAGATTTTTACTTCTATAAACTGACTTTTCTTCCTAGTACTTACAGTAATTGATTTATTGTCATCTCCCTCCACTAGAATGCAAGCTCTGTGAGGTCAGGAACTTTGCCCTGCTTTGTTCACTTACGTATCTCCAGTGTGTGTTTGTGAAGCAGAAACATGAGGAGATAGGGTTAATGGCCTTGATTCAAATTTTGGAACTAGCATCTATCAGTCATGTATTTTGGGTAAATTATTCTTCTCTCTGAGCCTAATTGGCCTCACACATAATGCAGGAGTCAGAAGACTTGTAACAATATATACCCAACACATTGTAGCTTCTGATACATTATTGTTGGTGTGGAAATATGAAACTCTAGAGTAGAGTAATTCTAGCGCTCATTCTTTAGTTTCTGGAGTGTTTAGGGACAATAGTGGCTTCAAAATTGAGATATATGAAAGTGGCCTTTAAAAATAACTTTTTCCTCCTTTTTCCCAAGCTCCTCATCATCCTTATGCATCTGAAATTTGAGGACCACAGAACTAGAATCTGTGCTCTAATTCTGAATCCTAACAGAGAGAGACTGATCTGCCTGGCTAAATATACATACTGGTCTCTAATCATCTACACCCAGAAGGGGGCAGAGTCACAGATTCTGTGTGGCCATGGGGTCTCATCTCTGGAGTAGGACACCATCCTCACAAATCAGAATAACTTTTGCTAAAGTTGCAACTGCCCCTAAACACCTAGGAAGCTGGAGGATAGACCCTGGAGGGCTGCCATGAGAAAGGTTGACACTTCCTGAATCTTACGTGTCAACAGGAATAGTCAAGAACCACAGGAAGATGGTTTCTACCTTACTTCCAACTTTCAAATCTCTCTTGGGTGCATTAATTGGCAGAACTGAATTGACACTGAGAACCCTAGCTGCAAGGGAGTTTAGGAAATGTAGTTTTAACTTTTTGACCTGTCCAACTGGAAGAATAGAGTTTGTGTGGGCTACTGTATGGCATTAGCTAGCACAAATGTCATTCTTTATCATTTGTATACTTTCATAGCATGAAAAGAATCAATTCAGCATTTTATCTTTAGATTTCTTATTTAGAAGAGGAAAAATAAAACATTTAAAAGGATTCTGATATAAAAGTATACTATTAGGATTCTTCAATTTGGCCAATTTGCTGTAAAGTCATCAGATTAAAGACATGCAATCCAAATGTCATCCAAAAGCCTTCCAACTCCAACACTCTCATAAAATTGGTCCAAATCCCAACTGTAAATACCATTCCCTGTGCAAGCATAGGGCTCACCTCTAAATATCTGTGGATTCCACATAGACTTATGTTTCCAAAGCCAGTGTGATCTGGGGATTCCTACTTCTACATATGTTTTCTCAGTTATGTACCTTTTTGATCCAGGTGAGAGATTTAACCCTAATTTCTAAAAGATTGCATTCACAAAATCTGAATAAGGCTAATACATTGTACTGACAACAGTACAACACTGCAAACAACTTTGAACAGTGGGCATTGTAGCTCTTAAAAGATCCTCTGGTCTCACAGTTCGTGGGTTTGAGCCCCGCATCAGGGTCTGTGCTGACCACTCAGAGCCTGGAGCCTGCTTCAAATTCTGGGTCTCCCTCTCTCTCTGCCCCTCCCCCACTCACACTCCATCTCTTGCTCTCAAAAAGTAAATAAAACATTTTTTAATTTTTTTAAAAAAGATCCTCTGGATACTCCAGTGAGTTTTAATGATCCCAGTCTGTATTTGGTTTCAAGCATACTCCATCTTGTCAGCTGAATCATCTGTTCTCTAGAGTAGGGGGGAATCCCTCCTTATCTCACCCAGAATAGCTTAGTCTTTACTAACTGAAGGAATGTATTCATCTTCAAGTAAAAGAAAACAAACCACAGAGACTTAAAAAAATAGGGGTTAATTTTTCTTATATAACAAGGTGTACAGAGTAGGCAATCTGGGGCTCATATAATCACTCAATGATTACATAGGTGTCCAGGTTCTTCCAGTCTTTCTGTTTCACTATTATTAGACGTTATCGTTTGTTTTCCTGCATGTGGCCTCCTGGTTACAATACGCCTGCTGCAATTTTAAGCATTAGGGTGTTTTCTAAGTAATTTGAAGCCTCCAAAATCAAATAAATATTGATTATGGTATTCACTATATATTTTCAAATATCATGAATCCTATTACACAAAATATTTTAGAAAGCCAAACAGAATTCAAATTTTAATATGAAGTTGCCTGAACATATATAACGAACTGATGTTCCATTACAGAGATAACACAAATTTAAGAAGTTGTAATAAGGGCTTCTGCCTTGAATGTCTTATGTACTAGGCATGTAATAGGCATTTTACATGCATTATTTTATTAAATTTTCATGACTTGTCATTTAACAGATTAAAAAGACTGAGGTTCAGGGGCACCTGGGTGGCTTAGCCGGTTAAGTGTCAGACTTTGGCTCAGGTCATGATCTCATGGTTCATGGGTTGGAGCCCAGCGTCAGGTTCTATGCTGACAGCTCAGAGACTGAAGCTGGCTTCGAATTCTAGGTCTTCTCCTCTCTCTGCCCCTCCCCAGCTTGTACTCTGTCTCGCTCTCTCTCAGAAACAAAGAAAAGCATTAAACGTTTTTTGGGGGTTTTTTTTTTGTTTTTTTTTTAAAGACTGAGGTTCAGAGATGTTAAGTGATTTGCAAAAGGTCACACAAATCCCATACAGGTGAGTCTAACTCCAGACTTCATGCTATACGTCCAGGGACTTGGAAACCTCCTTCTGTTTTCCACCAAAATTCAAAGCACCCAAGCCCCAGTCCCTGAGGACTTCCAATATATATTTGTGCTCTGTGATTTTTAACATATATGAAATAAATAGAATACACTTGAGAATGTTCTATTTTAAGATATTTTAGCAGTAGTGCAAAAGTTGTTATATTAGGCTTAAAATGTAGCCACAACATTTTTTTATGATAAGATAGGCTGTGGATCTATTCTTAGACCACATTTCTGTGGCCCCGACATTACTTACTACGCCACCACATAAAGCTGCCTCCATTAGAAAATCCTTTGAAAACAATTGAGTTTAAGTTCATAAATTATGCAAAATTATGCTGGCTGTGTTTGCAGCTGCATGACAAAACTACCCTTCTCTAGGACTCCAAAGGGCACCAGCCCAGCTGAAAGAGCAAAGTCAATCAGAGCTAGACACAGTGTGTAGTTACTACGCCAGCTTCAGTACTCTTTCTGCACCTTATCCTGCTTCTCCCTCCTCATAGATTTCCTTCCATTGTTTTAGGAATGGTAAGAGCTCCAGTTTCCTGCACTACTTTGACCTATCAAAACAAGGAAGGATTTATTAAGTGGGTATGGGCATTTATTAAATGGCTGACTCATGACGCCACTGAAGCACAAACTCAACATTACCTCATCTCGACATTTGCATTTTTCACATTAAATTGCAGAGTGAAAGATTTTTTTCCAGTAACGAAAACTGGCATGTGCAAGTACATAAGGGAATATGGGGAGAGAATGAGCAGAGGGACCCTCAAAATAGAGTAGGCTTCTTTTGTTAGACCTGGAAGCAAACCTAATTAAATCCTTTTTAAGATTTGGGAATGAGAATGAGAGGAAATGGCAGCTTCCTCCTTCTTCTCCTCCTTATGATACCTTTCCCAGAGCAGAGGGTGCCAGAATCTCTATCACTGTCATGATCAGCTTCGTCATCACTATCATCCTGGCCTTCACGTCCCTTCATCTGCAGTATCTCCTGAGATCTGAGACTCCTCCCATCTCTTCTCACCTAGGTCTGCCTTGGTAACACTGAAATAGATAAAAGCTGCCATTCACATCTACCAACCATGTGCCAGGACTGTGCCCAGTATTTTACAGTCCTGGTCTCTCCTCTCCTGGAAAACAGAATTCAGTATTTCCTAAAGGGTGCCTAAAGACCGATGACATCAGAATTACTTAAGGTGCTTACTTAAAGTTCAGATTCCCGGGGTGCCTGGGTGGCTTAGTCTGTTAAACGTCTGACTCTCGGTTTCAGCCCAGGTCATGATCTCATGGTTCGTGGGTTCGAGCCCCACACTGGGCTCTGTGCTGACAGTGCAGAGCCTCCTTAGGATTCTCTCTTCCCCCCCCTCCCCCCGCTTCCCTGCTTGTGCTCTCTCTTTATGTCTAAATAAACAAACAACTTAAAAAAATTTTTTTAAATAAAATAAAATGCAGATTCCTGGACCTTACAGTCTTACTAAATCACAGTCTCCTAGGAATCGTATGCACACTAAATTTGAGGACTAGATGTGATGATTAGCTCAATTCTATATCCCAGAGGAAATAAAAGTAAGCTACCCATGGTCATCCGGCTACTAAGTGATAGGCATCTGGCTCTATAATCTCTTCCCTTAAGTTCTAAGCAGTCCTACACCTAACACTGCATTACTGAAGATTCTGAGCATAAGAGGAGCTATTCTCCCTGGACAGAAATCTTACCATGTCCAGGGGCAAATTACATCATGTTTGAGTATATGAACACCATTACCCCGTTGCCTGAGTTCAAATCTTGGCCTCACACTTTATCAGCTATGTGATCCTTTACTTAACCTTGCTGTCTCTCAGTTCTACCTACAAAATGGTACCTACGTCATAGGATTGTTATAAGGCTTAAATGGGTTACTACAGGAAAAATGTTTAAAACACTATGTGATATGTTGTAAGTTACTCAGTGTGTTAGGTATTAGCATTTCCTACTTAAGCTCAACCCTAACCTCATCTAACTAAACCCTGACCAGACAGCACCTCTAAGTCAAGGCACATTTTGTTCTTTTTGGTTTACTTTTTTAGCTTATATTTAACTTTTAAAAAAAACTCTACAACTCTGATATGCTGATTATGAGATAGTGTTCCTCTTATGTTAATTCTACCCTTGTGATTCTGACTAAGGGGATTATTTGATATTTATAAACTTGGATAATGTCACCATTCAAAAATAATTATACCCTCAAAAGCTTGACCTTTCTTCTAGTGAAGCTAGAAATTTGGGAAGAACTTGAAAACATCAAAATGCACAAAAGAGCCCATTTATTATTCCCTATTGACTCGCTCAAACCATGTCCCAAAAGGAAAAAATAAAGTCTTCTGATGGAACATTTGGATGATGAATGTTGTTCTTCTTGATGTCTTCACTTTACTCTTCTACTGGAATGTCAGGCTGAGTAAGTTGATGTAACCAAGATTAAAGAGATTACTAAACTTTGGTTAAAGTTTGAGCTTGTGGAAGTTCTCACTACATTAAGGGTAAGTTGCATTAATGATTTTAGCCAGAAGCATTTGAACTTAAAAGAAAAAAAAGTTTTGAAGTTAAATTTCAACTGAAGATTATCTTTGCTAGTTCCTAAAGTCATCTGATTTTTCCACAATAGCAAGAGTTTTCCTTGAGTACATAAAGGCTGGATTCTTACTTCAGAATCTAGTCATTTCTTTCTTTTTTTTTCTTAACATTTTATTTATTTTATTTGAGAGAGAGAGAGAGAGAGAGAGAGAGAGAGAGAGAGAGAGAAAGTGCAAGTGGAGGGTAAGAGGTTGAGGGAGAGAGAAAGAGAATCTCAAGCAGGCTCCATACTCACCATGGAGCCTGACATGAGGCTCGATCCCACAACCCTGGGATCATGACCTGAGCCAAAATCAAGAGTCACATGATCAACCGACTGAGCCACCCAGGCACCCCCAGAGTACAGTCATTTCTGCTACTTTTAAAATTTGCCCATAATTGTTTAGAGAAAAGTGTTAAGATTATGCCAACTAAGCAACATCTGGTGGCCTTTCTAATCTTGTGACCAAAATACCATCTTCTCTTCATTACCAACTCATTTTTGTGAAACTTTGCTGTGACCAATTTCAAATAAATTGGGCACGAAGGCAAGCTTTCAAGTTGATTGAGTCTAATTCAATGAATAAACATGAGTTTAATTAAGAGCACAGCCTTCCTGCTGGAGTTATAAACATCACAGGATGGAACTCTACAAGCAACCAAGAATTACCCAAGGAGAGGTTCCATAGTGGAGAGGTGGCCTCCAAGGCCAATCCCTGCACTTCTTTGCTGATCTCTATTATACTTTAAGCTATCACGTCACACTGCTTCACCAGTGACCAAAATGACACTAATTGTTTCATATGAAACGAAATAATATGAACTACCTAACTACTTTAAAGCCTAAGGAGGCTAATCTTTACTTGTTGTCATCACAGCTGTTGACTCTCTAACATCTATTTACCTCATATAATTAGCAACAGCTAGTTGGACAACCCATCTCCCCCTTGGTTTGGTAATAGGCATCTAACTTTAACCAATGAGAAGTGAATAAATATCTGCACTGGGGGGTTGCAGGTGGGCAGTTCTGGTAAAGATTCATCCACTCCTTAAAAAAGAAAATTGGATGAGAAGATTCTTCTACATGTTGTCAAGTCGTGAAAGTCTGAATATAAAGCTAACAGAATCAGGCAGAGCCCAAAGGTCACAGAGAAGTGCTAAGGAATTGATATAATGCACCTGGAGACCATTCTGGCTCTGCACTTTTCATTATATAATGCATTTATTATTGTTTTAGCCAGGTTGAGTAAGAGCTCATCATTGTGTGAAGGTAAAATCCTAATCACAAACTCCTTAGTCCTACAAACCGCTCTAGCTTTGGTTTGCTTATGCTCATTTTCTATCTCTGTGCTATGGCAGGGAAACCTAAAGTATAACTGATCAGTGGCTGGAGCTCAGTGTGAACAAATCTGAGAGATAAAAACTCTAGAGTCATTAGGAAAGCCCCCACGCTTATGTGAGCTTTACTTCCTGGAACTCTACCAGATTTTCATAACAAATATCAAAGAAAAATCCCTTCATGCTTCGGGGGGGGGGGTGGGTAGGAATGATTTTTAAATACACATGAACTATTCTTCTTAAAAACTTCTGTACTCAGGAGAAACTATGTAATTAGAGCCTAACTGGTTGGAGTTTTGTTAGAGCCTAACTGACCTGGGGGAATGAGAATACATAATTCTAGCTCCCTCTAGCCTTCCACATGGAGGGGTGAAATTTTCAATTCTGGCCATTCTGTCCCACCTAAAGCGGGGGGAGGGTGTTGGGGGTGGGAAACAACTGATAAACACTTGTCAAGTTCACAGTCCTGAGGCATAGGTTCACTAGAAGACCTACCTAATCAGAGCACTACAGAACACCTCCCCTTTCCCCACACTTCACCACCACATTACTAAAACCCTATTTATAGCAGACCCTTTTACCTGATACAATAAATCCAGCTATCAGGAAAAATTTACAAGGCATATTAAAAGGCAAAAATCACAGTTTGAAGAGACAGAAAGAGCATCAAATACAGACTCAGATATGGAAAATATCTTGTAATTTTTGGACTAGGAATTTAAAACAACTGATTAATATTCTAAGGGCTCTAATGGATAAAGTAGACAACATGCAAAACCAGATGAGTAATGGTGAGCAGAGAGATGGAAATCCAAACAAGCAAACAAAACAAAATGCTAGAGATTAAAAAAAAACTAACAGAAATGAAGATTGCATTTGATGGACTCATTAGCAGACTAGGCACAGCTGAGGAAAGAAACTTTAACTTTGAGAATACCTCAAAAGAAACCTCCAAAAACTGAAAAGCAAAGGAAAAACAAACGGGGTGGGGGGAGAGGGGGAAAAAACAGAACAGAAATACAAGATCTGTGGGACATAGCTATAAAAAGTTCAAGCGTGTGTGTAATGGGAATACCACAAGAGAAGAAAAAGAGAAAGGAACAGAAGAAATATTTGAACAATAATGACTGAGACTTTTCCCAAATTAATGTCAGACACCAAACCACCAGAAATCTCAGAAAAGGCAGAATAAAAAGAAAAAAGAAACAAAGAAAGTACATTCAGGCATATCAAACTATAGAAAATCAGTCATAAAAATTAATCCTGAAAGAAGCCAGAGAGACAAAACATTTTACCTATCCAGGAGCAAAGATGAGAATTACATCCAAATCCTCCTCCAAAACCATGCAAACAAGAGTGGAATGAAATACTTAAAGTTTTGAGAGAGAGAGAGAGAGAGAGAGAAAAAAAAAAACCCATCAATATAGAATTCTGTACCCTGTGAAATTACCCTTCATAAGTGAATGTGTAATAAAGACTTTCTCAGACAAATAAAATTGAGGGAATTTGTTGGCAAGAAATGTTAAAAGAAGTTCTTTATAGAGGAAGAAAATACAGTTCAGAAATTTGAGTCTACATAAAGAAAGGAAGAGCACTGAAGAAGGAATAAGTGAAGCTGAAATAAACACATTTATTTTTCTTATTCTTAATTGATGTAACAGATAGCAATTAGTTTAAGATAATAATATAAACAATGTACATGTTTAGTATGCTACATCAGTAATATATACACATGCTTATGAAATTAATAACAACAATGATACAGTAAAGGAATTATTTTATTATTAAAGGTACTTACACTACTCAAAATGATATAATTTTACTTGAAAGTGGACTTGGATTAGTTGTAAATACATATTTCAAACTCTAGGGCAACCACTAAAAATAGTAAAAACAGAAGTATACCTGATATGCTAAGAAAGGAGAAAAAAGCAGAATCACAGAAAGTGTTCAACTAAAATCACAAAAGACATAAGTATTGGAAGACAAAATTAGAAACAAAGGCAACAAAAGGAAAACCAGTGACAAATATGGTAGACATTAATGCAATTATATCAGTAATCACTTTGAATGTCAATGATCTAAATTCACTGACTAAAAGACAGAGATTGTCAGGGTAGATAAAAAGACAAGACCCGACTGTATGTTGTCTAAAGAAACACACTTTACATAAAAAGAGACATATAGATTAAAAGTAAAATGATGGGGAGAGAGAAACCATGCTAAGACTAATCAAAAGAGATCAAGAGTAGCTACAATAATTTCTGACAGAGCAGCCTTCAGACCAAGGAAAGTTATCAGGGATAAAAAGGAGCCTTACATAATGATAAAGGGGTCAATTCTTCAAGAAGACATAACAATCCTTAACATGAATGTGCCTAACAGAGCATCAAAATACATGAAGAAAACCTGATAGAAGTGCAAAGGAAAGAGATTAATCTACTATTATAGCTGGGACTCCAACCCCACATTATCGGAAATTGACTGACCCAGCAGGCAGAAAATTAGTAAGGACATAGTTGAACTAAACAATATTAATCAACTTGATTTAATGGACACTTATACCACCTCTTCATCCAACAACAGCAAAATACATCTCTTTGCATATAGAACATCCACCAAGATAAACCACATCCTGGGCTATAAAACACCCTTTAACAAATTTAAAAGAATGTAAATCATATGATGCCTACTCACAGACCACAATGGTGTTAAACCAAAACAGAAATCAGTAACAGAAAAGATAATCAGTAACAGAAAGATAGTTGGAAAATAGCCAAAATACTTGGGAGTTAAACAATTTATTTCTAAATAACATATAGGTCAATGAAGAAGTCTCAAGAGAAATTTAAAAATATTTTCAAGTAAATGAAAATGAGAACACCAAATGCTGCTGAGGATGTGGAGCAACAGGAACTCTCATTCACGGCTGGTGGGAATGCAAAATGGTACAGACACTCTGGAAGGTCGTTTGGCAGTTTCTTATAAGACCAAACATACTCTTATCATACAACCCGGCAGTCAGGCTCTTTGGCAGTTACCTGAAGGAGCTGCAAACTATGTCCACACAAAAACCTGCACGTGGATGTTTATGGCGGCTTTATTCATAATTGCCAAAACCTGGAAGCAACAAATATGTCCTTCAGTAGATGAATGAATAAACAAACTGTGGTACATTCAGACAATGGAATATTATCCAGTGCTAAAATAAGCTATCAAGCTATTAAAAGACATGGAGGAAACCTAAATGCATAACATTAAGTGAAAGAAGCCAATCTGAAAAAACTACATACTGTATGATTCTAATTATAGGACATTCTGGAAAAGGCAAAACTATGACAATAGTAAAAAGATCAGCAGTTGCCAAGGGGTGGGGGAGGAGGTGAGATGAAGAGGTGGAGCACAGAGGATTTTTAGCGAAGTGAAAATATTCTGTATGTTGGTGGATACATGTCATTATATATTTATCCAAACCCATTGGATGCACGACACCCAGAAAGAACTATAATGTAAACCATGGACTTTGTGTGATATGATTTATCAATGTAGGTGCATCAGCTGTAACAAATTTTCCATGCTGGTGGGGAATGTTGATAATAGGAAGGCTATGCATGTGTGGGGACAGAAGATATATGGAAAATCTCTGTAGCTTCCACCTAATTTTGTTGTGAATCTAAAACTGCTTTAAAAAATGAAATATAGATTTTTGAAAAAACTAATGATGATAATATAGGTTCACAGTCTCTTATCCATAATTGCAAAGTCAAAAGAGCTCTAAAACCCAAAAGTTTTAAGACAGTTTTTCTGTGGCACAATCTGATCTGAATTAATATGAGGTTGTTTATGAAAACTTTATATGAATGTGTTTCACTGCAGAAATATTAATGTAATTTGATTTGGAGGTGCTGGGCATATTAAGACACAGTATATCCACCTTACTTCTGTTTTAAAGTCTAAAGAATTCTGAATTCCAAAATACATCTAACTCCAAGAGTTTCAGAGAAGCAATTATTGGTCTATATCATAATTAGTATTTACTGAAGACTTAAAATATTCTAGGAGCTATTCTAAGCATTTTATATTTGTTAAAACATTCTATCCAGGTAGTACAATTGTGGTGGTTCCAAAATTAGGGCATCTGCAAAAGTATATGCAACCCAAGAATGCTTGAAGGAAAAAGAAAAACATTTTGCATATACCAGGCCTTTGGAGAACTTGGACACCCTCTCCATGATGCCTAGCAGAACTCAGGTCTCAATGATCCACCTTTAAAAAAGATGTGCTTCAGCTCCCTTGTTGCATGTTTCAAAATCTTTCTTTCATCCAAGATATTCACTGACGGAAGAGGAAGTATCTTTTATGTTAGGTCATATTGTTTTTCACCAACCAGCAAATATGCACTGGGACTATGAAATCACTTATGAAAAATGAAAATTTTATCTGATGAGAGAATTTAATTTTTCCACAGAGTACCAAATAAATATTTATAGGTTTCTAAGGATGAATGACTAAGGAAAGAATCTATAATTAATACTGTAATCCCTTTCTTTAGTTATCCACTTCCTGCTGGATAGAACTAAATCAAATCAATGGGAAATTGATTTTCATGCTAGACATGAATAGTAAAATATCACCAGTCAACTTAATATCCTTTATTACTTTCTATGCCTCCATTATGAAGAAAAGGAAGGCTAAATAAACCCCAATTAGATGACTTATCATCATATTACATCGATTACAAGCTTGACTTCTACAACTCACATATGTTCTCTAATTTCAAGAGCTATGCAAATGAAGATAAATTTAAAAGCAACAAAAAGAAGAGCCACTCCCCCTTGCTAGCATAATAGAAAAGATAAGGCAATTTACCATAACTGAGGGAAGAGGCAGTACTGTCCTCTTCATCTAATTCTTTAGAACTAAAAGAAAGTTCAAGGTGGAATTAATCTTTGTTATCTAGTGGTTTATAGAAAGAAAACATCTTTTGTCTGGGCACATCAGACTAATTTATGCACAGAAATCATAATGAGAGACACAGAATTTTCACTTAATCCATCTAGATGCAATCTCAAATAAAATTACTGACTATTGACCTATGTCTTCCATGTATTCACTGATTTAGCCCACTCGGTATAAACCATATTTCTAGGTTCTATGGGGAATAACTACCGCAATCAACTGTGACTCCTGGCTGCCTTCAAAGAGCAAAGAGCTTTTAGTCTATGCAGAAGATATATCATGTCATTGAATTCAATTCTGGAAAATCATTAAGAGCCTTTGGAAAGCAATGTTTGACCTATTGCCCGAGTTGAGTTTTTTCAGAAGCAGACCCTGAGATGAGAATTTATGTGCAAGGAGGTGATCTTGGCAAAAACTGGAAAAGAAGAGAAAGAAACACAACAAAGAAGAAGAGGCAACCAAGGAGGCTTTGATTTCAGCAAATTCCTGAAAGAGCAGCATCAGCCTGATTCCACAAGAGATCTCTGGAGGGTAAGTTACAGGCTCAAAGCTGTTGTGCCTTAAGACAAGAGACTGGACCCTCATCTCCCAATGAGATCACTCATTAGCTAAGCATCATTCTAGGGGATCATAAACTCCTAGGTCCTTCCAGTGTTCTGTGTCTGTGAACAAAGCAGCTCCAAGAGCCTGAGGATAGCCCTTTGAGGAAGAGTGGCTGCTCAAGAATTGAAAGCAAAATTACATGAAAGCTGGAAGAGGGATGAACAGAAGAAGTAAAAGGAGTCTGAGAGTATCTGTGCAAAAAATGGCAATGTCCACTGACAAGATATGTGGGAAACAATTTGAGAAAGCATTTCCCATGTAGTTACCCTCCCCCCCCCCAAAAAAATACCTGAGTTGAGTGAGGTATGAGTTAGAATTCAATTCTAAATAGCAAAACCACACTAAGTGTTTCTTGCAGAAAGGTATCTAATAGAGGGATTTATGTATCTACCCCATCACTGGAAGAACTAGAAGAGCAGGTGCAGGTTGGGCCTCCAGGAACAGTTCCCAGTCAGAAGGACCTGGAGGGAAGAGCTTCTACCCGAGCCAAAGAGCTGATAAATCAAAACCGCAATTGCAGTTGTTCCTCCAGGAACACATCTCAGCTGCCATCTAGGGAAGTGCTGCCTGCTGTTAGTTCCAGAGCTCCTCGGCACCTTCTGGATCTACACCAGCAAAATATGAATGCCTGAATGAATGAATGAATCAATCAATCAATCAAAGTGTTTCCTTTGATTTTTTTTTATCACCAAAATGTAATATCATGTAAGATTTCTACGTTTAAACAGGATCAAATACTGGGAAAATAATCTCATGTCAAATACAGAAAAATACTTGGCTCTGTGTAGAAAATAAGTATCTTTGTCATATCAATGTCCTTTTTTTTAATATTATTTTTTTAATTTACATCCAAATTAGTTAGCATTTAGTGCAACAATGATTTCAGGAATAGATTTCTTAATACCCCTTACCCATTTAGCCCATCCCCCCTCCCACAACACCTCCAGTAACTCTGTTCTCTATATTTAAGAGTCTCCTATGTTTTGTCCCCCTCCCTATTTTTATATTATTTTTTCTTCCCTTCCCTTGTGTTCATCTGTTCTGTGTCTTAAAGTCCTCATATTCAATCTCCTATTTTTTTTACCCTCCTCACCAATTTATCCCACCTCCAGCCCCCACCCCTAGCAATCACCAATCTGTTCTATCTATGAACTTGGTTTAAAAAAACAAAAAACTCTTTTAGATTCCACCTAGAAGAGAGATCATACGGTATTTGCTTTGTCTGACTTATTTCACTTACATAATGCCCTCGAGGTCCATTCATATTATCACAAATGGGAAGATTTTATTCTTTATTATGACTAAATGATATTAATTTTGTGTGAACGTGTGTGTACCACAATTTCCTTATCCATGCATCCATCAATGGACACTTAGGTTTTTTCCGTATCTTGGCTATTGTTAAGAATGCTGCAACAAACCTAAAGCAATGAATACCTTTCTTGGTGTTATTTTCTTTGGATAAACATCACCCAGAAGTTGAATTGCTGGATCATATTGGTAGTCCTATTTTTAGTTTTTTGAGAACCTCTACACTATTTTCCATAGTGGCTGTGCCAATTTACCTTTCCACTAACAATGCACAAGGGTGCCCTTTTCTCCACATCCTTGACAACACTTGTTATTTCTTGTCTTTCTGATAATGACCATTTTAACAGGTGTGGGGTAATAGCTCATTGTGGTTTTGATTTACATTTTGAGCATCTTTTCAGGTTGTTCAACCAATTTGCCATCTGTAAGTCTTTGGGAAAATATTCAGATCTACTATTTTTTAATTGAATTGTTTGGGGTTTTGCTATTGAGTTGTAAGATTTATATATTTTGGATATTAGCACTTTATCAGATATTTAATCTGCAAATATTTTCTTCCTTTCAGTATGTTGTTTTTTTCATTTTGTTGATGGTTTCCTTTCCTGTGCGAAAGCTTTTTAGTTTGATGTAGTCCCCCTTAATTATTTTTCCTTTTGTTGTTTTTCTTTTTGGTGTCAGATTCTCAAAATCATTGCCAAGACCAATGTCAAACAGCTTGTTGCCTATGTTTTCTTCTAGGACATTTAAGGTTATTAGCTTCTTTGTTTTTTAAGTGCTCTAAAACTCTAACTCTGAATGTATCATGGAATCCATCTTGTAGAATGTGCATGCCTTTCATTGTCTTCATCATTGTATTCGCATAGCTTTCTCAGCTGTGTTTCTCAAACTTCTTACTTCATGAGGACTTTCCTGGGAGCTTGTGTTAAAAGTGTAGTAGAAATTGTTTCAGTCCTTACCTATAGAAATCAATCAATAAAAATATAATCCATTTCCTTGCATTTAAAACTGTACAGTTTAGGGGTGCCTGGGTGGCTCAGTCAGTTATGCATCTGACTCTTGATTTCAGCTCAGATCATGATCTCATGGTTGTGAGATCAAGCCCCATGTCAGGCTCCATGCTGAGCGTGGAGCCTGCTTGGGATTCTCTCTCTCTCTCTCTCTCTCTCTCTCTCTCTCTCTCCCTCCCTCTGCCCGTTCCCTTCTCATGGTGTCCCCCTCTCTCTCAAAATAAAAACCTGGACAGTTTAAGAGCTTCCAAATATATAGATAATGAGCATGTGTAACAATCAGTGATGATCAGATTAGAAAGTTTATGATTCAGCTAAACACTGTTCACCACCAGAAAAGGTTTGAATGCTAGGGATTTTTATTGGCCTCAATACCAGAACATCCACATGCTCCAAGGTCTTTTCAGCTTATCACTATGTATCAAATGAACAGGCTCTAAAACATCCATATAAAAGGTTACTTTCATGAGAAGTTAATTGAAGTGAAAAGATTTTTTAGAATTCTAGGAATAGTGTTTTAACAAAATCTTTTTCTAGATTGGGTTTAAATGATATGCAATGTCATGTTGTTTAGATCATCTTTTAAAATGCTTTCTAAAATTTTGTTCTCATTAAAATGTTCTTTATGTAACATTATTTCCAATTTTCTTCTTACATTAAACAAGCTGGTTCCAAATTGACTACAGTCCTATTTGCTGCTACAAACAGGTCTAAAAGTTTATTTCCTATTAGATTTTACTTCATTATAAGAAATTTATTTATGAATTTGCATTTTTATTAAAATTATACATACACACAATAGACATTTTAAAAAAATGCCCAGAAAAAAATAAATCACCAAAATCTCATTATCCATAAATAACCACAAACAACATTTCAGTGAATGTCTTTCTAAAGGGAAGGATATAATTTTACATAAATGGAATCATGCTGAGAGCCTTTTTCACTTGTTTTTTTCCACTCAACACTATGTCACAAACAGCTCTCCATGTCAATAAATATTGAGCTACATCAAGTTTACTGGCTTAAGAATTTTATTGCATTTATGTGCAATAACTTAATCAGTTTCCTATTGATAGATGTCTGGAATGATTCCAATTTTTGTACATTAAAAACAGATTTATTAGAAACATTCATATGCCTATATCTTTTCTTTTCATTCTTACAGGATATCTCCTTAGGGCAAATGCCTAGAGGTGGGAGTACTGGGTCAAAGAGTCTGATATTTTATGAGTTGTTAAGTTGTGTTCCAGAATGGACCATGGATTTACAGCATCCTTCCTCCCATTCGGCACATAACCCTGAATGTAACTTTAAAAAAATAACAACTTCATTCCTTGAGGAACCCAGAGACATTTTTCTTTATTTTCCCAGATGCATTTCTCTTTAAAACATAGGAGTCTCCAAGAACTAAAATAAGTAATTCCCACAAAATTTGCTCTCAACAAGTTTTTATTCTATGATAGTCATAAGATAATATATTTTGGTCTCAAGAAAAATAAAAATTGATTGCTTTTCACACTAGCATTTAAAACTCCTGTTACATAGGAAAGATTTAAAGTATATTCATTCTGAAAAAGTCCTTTTTCTTCTGTTATTAAAGAAACTGAAAATGGGTATAAAATACAGCATTATTAATTTTAGAAAAATGTGTAAATCACCAGTTATTACTACTTAGGTAGGACAAAACTACTTTATTAAAAGCAAAGAATAAGGAAGAAATTACTGTTTTTAGTGACAAAATTGAAAGTGATTTCTTTCATCCTGTTCAAGTTTAATTGAGATAGGAAATCTATTGTATTTAAACCAAGACCCTGAAACTTAATAATTCATACAAGTTACAGAGTCTAGTTGCAGAGGGTTCATAATGAGGAAGATTGTATATGTGGGAAGAGTAAGTAAGAAAGCTTTATTTGCCCTCTAGATATGAAAGACCAACTTATCTTCTACTTATAAGACTGACTTAAAGATAAAATTAATGATTGCTCCTCACTCCTGGGCACCTATTAGTCAATATCATCCAGATTTGATATCTGATATATCTGGGGATCCACGTTCTCTTGAAAAACTGATCACAGCCAATACTGGTGACGTTTGCAATGTTTCCATTCCTTCTGAAAGCCAAGAGTGAACATGCACACTGATTGACTCTCTGAGGTTCATAGGAAGATGGCTGCTTTGGGAGAATAATTTTACAAACGGCATCAAAATCCTTCATTTACTTTCTTTTATTATAAAAAATTCATAAGCACTATCCCTCTTCCTTTGCCTTTTGCACATAGTATATGTTACATTTTTACTGTACTTTCCTGTTTAAAATAAATTTCTATTATTATTCATTTACATAATTTCCATATATATATTCCTTGAATACCTATAGTAGGCCAGAAATGGTTCCAAGTACTGAGGATGTAGCAGTCAATATAATACATGCTCTTTCCTTAGGAAGCTTAAGTTCCAGTGGAAAGACAATCATCATTTAAATAAATATGTGGTGCTTTCAGTTTCTATGGAAAAATAAAGTAAGAGGGACAGAAGATAACAAGAAGGGGTGACAGGGAGTGCTATATCAGATACCATGGTCAAGGAGAGCCTCTCTGAAGAGGTGATATTTCAGCAGACTCCCGGAAATGAGCAAGTCATACAGATATATGGAGGAAGACAGTAATGTTCCAGACAAAGTGAACAGGAGGGAAGATAAGAAGCTATAGGTGAGTTTTAAAAGACTTATTCTGACTGCTATGTAGCAGAGCCATTTACTGAAAAGAAGATTCTTGGGTGAGCAGGATTGAAAGAAGAAATCAGGAAATCAAGGGCTTGGGGTTAAATATGTTGAATTTGAGGCATCCAAGAGGAGATGTCAAGTAGGCACTTGGATATACCTGTATGAAGCCCAGAAGAGACATCTAAAGAAGTGTATCAGAAAATGAATCATAATGTCTCAGATCAGGATGAATTCTCTCAGTATCCCCCAACATCCACCAGATGCTTGAATCTCCTCTATAATATTCCTGCCCATTGATCATATACCCTAATTAGACTCTTCCAGTAATGGGGAATATATTACCCTCACCATCATGAAGCAGCCCACTCCATGCCAAGACAATTTTGACCAGTAGAAAGTTCTTCTTGATACTAAAAATTAGTGTATGAATTCTATCCACTGGTCCTAGCTCCATCCCTTGGATGCCTATAAAAGGTGTCCAGGCAAACTAGCATCTAACCAAAGATAGAGAAAAGACATTTCAATTTTTTATGAGAAAGAACTATTCAACTTTTAGATCTACCCTAGATATAGACTTGGCATCTCCTAAGGCGATAAAGTTTACAGAGGGAGAAGCTGGATATAGATTCAGAAGATTCGTGCATCAGCTAGATTTCTGAGATCCCTTCGGAGGTTGATGTTCTAAATCTGATAGAGCAAATTATTTACAGAATGTTAAGTAAATATATCATAATCTATATTTAATATTGGTTTGGGTGGATGGATCACTCTATATGTAAGTGTTGTGTGCTTGCTCTACAAAGCTCAAGTCCATATGTTGAATGCTATTTTTATCATTAACATATTTTGAAGTCAGAAATAATATCAGCAGTCTGGTCCCCTCCAGAGACATAATCTCTTTAAGAGCTGTGTTCCAGCAACAGACATCTGGAGGGAGGAATAAATTCTGCAGCTTGGCTCATATTTCAAAGTGGTCATTCCTACAGAAAGGGGGAGGAGAGAATTCTACCTCCTGCTGAAGCAACTTAGGGCCCTAAAGGGTTAACCTAAATCAAAAGTACACACATTAAATTGGACAAACGTAAAAAATTATATAGCAAGCTACATATTGCACATTTGCACTAGCCTACTTCAGCTTTATCTCTAAGTTTAAAATTCAAGTTGTTTGTGGCTCATGCCAAAATAATCTGTTGGCTCCTTCACAAATTAAACAGAATCAGTGGGAATACAATTTATGTATGCATCCAGAGTTTTAAAAGGTTGCCAAACTCAGAAAAACAGAATTTTAGTTCAAAAGTTCTGAAATAATGGGCTTTAAATAAGTGCTTCAACCTGATTGTTTTCAGTGGACTGTGAAATGCCTACATTCATTATTTATTCAGCAAACATTCCCAGAGTTTACTATGGCTTGTTACAGGGCCAGGAACCGAGAAATTCATTTTCTACCTCTTTGAGAGAAAAAATAGGCTGCAGAGCAGAATGATAGTGTAAAAAAAAAAACAAAACCGAAGACAGTGGTGGCCCAGTAATTACCTGATATCAACTCAGAACCATAAAAGGATCATACGCAAGACGACCGAACCGTGGGAACAGAATACACTATTATGAGATAATTTTTCTGTTACTACAGATGAAATGTAAGCAAACTGGCTCTGGCTTTCTTATGTTCTGAAATATGCTGAGATTTCTTTTTTCTAATGTTACATTGGATGCAACACTCACACTCACCCGACACCTGTTGGAGCTGGTGATTTTAAAACGTGAATAGGTATTTATACACTTGCATCACTACCTATTGTTCTGGACTCAGCTGGAAAAGTACTTAGCCGGGTGACAAAATAATTCTAATTTGTATCTGCACATAATGTCTCCCTCTTTCACTACAGTTTTTAAACTAAAGTGGGAATGGAAAAGAAGATGATGGGAATCATTAGGTGAGGTTGCTCTCACAGTTTTGAAAGCACAGAAGCTGTGGCAGTGAAATCCCTCCCCACGACCCACCGCCCTAAACCCACAGGTCCTGGCAGAGCTTTACGCTGACTCACAATCCCTTTGGCAAATCAGAATTTCATGCGGCCCCAATAACTGCGTGACTGCCCTATGTGGAGATACTTGAGCTTTTGAAACCACCAATATTGGAAAGAGTTACAATTTTTTTTTTAATTGTATTTTTATCCACGGAGAAAACAGAAACCATCAAAGACAAAAGAAAGAATTTAAAGGAGGGTTTTGTTTATCCTGGTACTTCAAAAGAGAAACCTGAAGAAAACATTTCAAAGGCATCCCG
The DNA here is from genome assembly GCF_018350195.1 of Panthera tigris. Lineage (NCBI taxonomy): Eukaryota > Metazoa > Chordata > Mammalia > Carnivora > Felidae > Panthera > Panthera tigris. The sequence goes on along the minus strand of NC_056666.1, from coordinate 99,487,046 downwards.
GCCAGGAAGCCAACCTTTGTCCAGAGGGCTGAGGGAAGAGGGCCTCCGTGTTGGTCCTTCTCAAAATATACTATCCTTGATGACAAAATCCCCATGAGGCTACAGCCTGAATTATATCCTCACTGGTCCCTGACCAAAAAAGGAAAAAGGAAGGAACATTAATAATGGCTCTCTGGAGTTGGGATTTCATCTTTTTGTTGTTAAAGCACCACAACCTTCATTCAAAAGAAATCATGCCAGGATGTTCAAAACATAAAACAAATAAAAGGACATATGTAGAGGCGCTTTCCACCTGGAAGATGGTAGTGAAAGGGAGGCCCTAAGTAGCTGATTTGGTACTTGTTACCACCCTCTGAGTTGTCTCTTAAAATAGTCATCCTTGGAGCGCCCGGCTGGCTCAGTCAGTTAAGTGTCTGACTTCAGCTAGGGTCATGATCTCACAGTTTGTGAGTTCCAGCCCCACATCAGGCTCTGTGCTGACAGCTTGGAGTCTGGAGCCTGCTTCGAATTCTGGGTCTCCCTCTCCCCTCTCTCTCTGCCCCTCTCTTGTCCATTCTCTATCTCTCTCTCAAAAAAAAAAAAAAAAAATAGCCATCCTTGGGATGCCTGGGTAGCTCAGTTGATTAAGTGTCCGACTCTTGGTTTCAGTTCAGGTCGTGATCTCACAGTTCAGTTCAGGGGACCAAGCCCTGTGTCAGGGTCTAAACTGAACGTGGAACCTGCTTGGGATTCTCTGTCTCCCTCTCTTTCTCTCTGAAAATAAACTTTAAAAAAATAATCATCCTCATCGTTATTTCAATTTAGTTCATACAGGCAAGCTTTCCCACATTTTGCTACAGGTGATGCCAAATCTAATCACAATGTCCAAGTTAGTTCTGATTCTGATTTTAGCCTAGAGCAGAACAAATTTGTGCCTTGGTGCAGTGAGTAAAAGTGAAACAAATTACAGTTATAGGTCTTGAAAGAAAACTACATGAATACATTGTGGGTTTTTTTAATATTAAATTTATTGTCAAATTGGTTTCCATACAACACCCAGTGCTCATCCCAACAGGTGCCCTCCTCAATACCCATCACCCACCCCCCATCAACCCTCAGATTGTTCTCAGTTTTTAAGAGTCTCTTATGTTTTGGCTCCCTCCCTCTCTAACCTTGTTTTTTTTTTCTTCCCCTCCCCCATGGTCTTCTGTTAAGTTTCTCAGGATCCACATAAGAGTGAAAGCATATGGTATCTGTTTTTCTCTGTATGACTTATTTCACTTAGCATCACACTCTCCAGTTCCGTCCACGTTGCTACAAAAGGCCATATTTCATTCTTTCTCATTGCCACGTAGTATTCCATTGTGTATATAAACCATAATTTCTTTATCCATTCATCAGTTGATGGACATTTAGGTTCTTTCCATAGTTTGGCTATTGTTGAAAGTGCTGCTATAAACATGGGGGTACAAGTGTCCCTGTGCATCAGCACTCCTATATCCCTTGGATAAATTCCTAGCAGTGCTATTGCTGGGTCATAGGGTAGATCTATTTTTAACTTTTTGAGGAACCTCCGCACCATTTTCCAGAGCAGCTGCACCAGTTTGCATTCCCACCAACAGTGCAAGAGGATTCCTGTTTCTCCACATCCTCTCCAACATCTATAGTCTCCTGATTGTTCATTTTTAGCCACTCTGACTGGCGTGAGGTGGTATCTGAGTGTGGTTTTGATTTGTATTTCTCTGATGAGGAGCAACATTGAGCATCCTTTCGTGTGCCTGTTGGCCATCTGGATGTCTTCTTTAAAGAAGTGTCTATTCATGTTTTCTGCCCACTTCTTCACTGGATTATTTGTTTTTCGGGTGTGGAGTTTGGTGAGTTCTTTGTAGATTTTGGATATTAGCCCTTTGTCCGATATGTCATTTGCAAATACCTTTTCCCATTCCGTTGGTTGCCTTTTAGTTTTGTTGATTGTTTCCTTTGCAGTGCAGAAGCTTTTTATCTTCATGAGGTCCCAATAGTTCATTTTTGCTTGTAATTCCCTTGCCTTTGGGGACGTGTCAAGTAAGAAATTGCTGTGGCTCAGGTCAGAGAGTTTTTTTCCCGCTTTTTCCTCTAGGGTTTTGATTGTTTCCTGTCTCACATTCAGGTCCTTTATCCATTTTGAGTTTATTTTTGTGAATGGTGTAAGAAAGTGGTCTAGTTTCATTCTTCTGCATGTTGCTGTCCAGTTCTCCCAGAGACTGTCTTTTTTTTCCATTGGACATTCTTTCCTGCTTTGTCAAAGACTAGTTGGCCATACTTTTGTGGGTCTAATTCTGGAGTTTCTATTCTATTCCATTGGTCTATGTGTCTGTTTTTGTGCCAATACCATGCTGTGTTGATGATTACAGCTTTGTAGTAGAGGCTAAAGTCTGGGATTGTGATGCCTCCTGCTTTGGTCTTCTTCAAAATTACTTTGGCTATTTGGGGTCTTTTGTGGTTCCATACAAATTTTAGGATTGCTTGTGTTATACACTAATAATGAAGCAACAGAAAGACAAATAAAGAAACTGATCCCATTCACAATTGCACCAAGAATCAAAAATACCTAGGAATAAACCTAATCAAAGATGTAAAAGATCTGTATGCTGAAAACTATAGAAAGCTTATGAAGGAAATTGAAGAAGATATAAAGAAACGGAAAAACATTCCGTGCTCATGGATTGGAAGAATAAATATTGTTAAAATGTCAATACTACCCAAAGCTATCTACACATTCAATGCAATCCCAATCAAAATTGCACCACCATTCTTCTCGAAGCTAATACATTGTGTTTAAAGTGACAAAAAAGGTGGAAGAAAGGGTTCTTTCCCAACTAACCCAACACAGTGAGTTGATTCTGGAGCCATAAGTTCATGACTTCTGGAGTCCTAATGCCTTGGTTGGAATCCAACCTCTATACTTGTTATCCATATAAAATTGTTAACCCTTTCAAAGACAGTTATAACCGTCTATAAAATGTGGACGATAATAGTGCTAATCTCACAAAGCTATTATGAGTATTTAAAAAGTTCTGGGCCCACAGTACATGCTTAACAAAAGGTCGTGTTGCACTCTGCTCCATGGATATGGCACCAGTGTAAGTAGTGTCTCAGCTTCAGCACAGCAAACTGGTATGGAGATGGCTTTGATGAATAATAGACAACTCTGGCATGGACTCCAGAAACAAAAACTCTGGAAGCCTTCTGGTCTACAGACCACCATCAGACCTTCTGGTTCCTACAGCAGCCAGAAGCAGTGCTTGATGGTGGACTCCAGTTGTAGTCAAGAACTCCTTCACACAGCTTTGAGGTATGTTCAATGAATAGCAAGATGGCCAGTGTGGCTAGAGTGAACAAAGAAAGCTGGAAGGAGGTGAACCAAAGGAATCAAGAGGAACAGGGGACCAGACTATAGGATCATGGGGTCCTATAGTCTATTCCACAACTTTTGGCTTTTATTCTGAATGAGATGGAAAGCCACTGCCGGAATTTGAGAAGTGAAAAATCATTAGCTTGGCTGAATTAAATATGTCAGGTAAGACTCTAAGCCAAGTGGTCCATCAGTTCTATGGACCAGGTATTCATACAAGGCCAAATGAATTAGATACACTTTGATCTTGGTAGTCAAGCAAACTACAAAAAGGTTATTTGCTGTAAGCTCAAAGTAGATTTTACAAGTATTTTATAGTATCCAAATTGATGGTAGGAATCATTAGAATATCTAGATAATTGTCAAACTTCCTTTAGATGTTGTGTTGCTATAATAGTATCTACTGAATTATAGAGTTGTGAAATACAGGTCAGGGGTAATAACCACAAAGTCAGTTTAGATCTAAGGCAACTGGCTGTTGGTGTTTGTATCATCAATGGGTCATTTAAAGTGCTAATCCACATTGAAATAGTCCAAATTTGATCAAAACCAGAAACAAGGAAAAACTCAGAAATGTTTTTTCCCAAACCAGAGAACTGCGTGTATGTATTTCAAATTTACAACAGGCTTGAGCCCTCTGAAAGATGGTGTGCCTCACCCATGGTAAATATCTGCTGAATAAGTTTAATTTTAACTTTAATGTAATATGTCAGCATTTCCTTCTCTCTGGATCTAACGCCAATCCTATCAGTCATCATTAAGACTAGGTCTATCATAAACACCCCAATGAGCTGAGGTAATAGTTTCCACGAACAGGCAGTCACATGCCCCTTCACTCTCTCTGTTGTAGGAATCTTTTCCAATATCTGCTCACCCCACCCAAGAGATGACCTACAGAGTAAATGCTCAGTCAAGGATTAACATATCTGGAATATTTACAGCACCTCGTGTGTTAAAACATCAAGTGAAACATCTATAAAATTCTTCCTTCAATTAGAACATTGTTATTTCTTCATCATGGTTACTAACCAATAACAACATCAGTCATGCAACTGGGCTTTTAAAACCTGAGCCTTGGGGTGCCTGGGTAGCTCACTTGGTTAAGCATCTGACTTCAGCTCAGGTCATGATCTCACAGGTCATGGGTTCAAGTCCTGTGCTGGGCTCAGTGCTGACAGCTCAGAGCCTGGCACCTGCTTCAGATTCTGCGTCTCCCTCTCTCTCTGGGCCTCCCTCGCTCATACTCTGTCTCTGTCTCTCAAAAAAAATAAATGTTGGAAAAAAATTTTTTTAATACTCTTAAAAAAATAATAAATGTCTGGGGCGCCTGGGTGGCTCAGTCGGTTAAGCGGCCGACTTTGGCTCAGGTCATGATCTCGTGGTCCGTGAGTTCCAGCCCCGCGTCGGGCTCTGTGCTGACAGCTCAGAGCCTGGAGCCTGTTTCAGATTCTGTGTCTCCCTCTCTCTGACCCTCCCCTGTTCATGCTTTGTCTCTCTCTGTCTCAAAAATAAATAAACGTTAAAAAAAATTAAAATAATAATAATAATAAATGTTGGAAAAAAATTTTTTAAATACTCTTAAAAAAAAACCGGGGTTATCTGGCCTATCACCCTCATTAATGAGGAAATTAAAGTCCAAAAAGGTTAGGAAATTTCTCCTGGGTCTCCACAAAAGTTAGTTACAAAACAACAACTACAATTCATATTCCTTCTTAGCTCAGGGTTTCTTCCACTTCGTGATGCTTTCTCTCAAGCTGAGAATCAGTTAAGGTTCTATGGTAGCAGGCAATAGAAATCATCTTGGCAGAAATTTTTAAAAAGGGAAGGATTAGTTGAAGGGATTGGTGGGGGGAGGAGGCCTACAAATTGGAAGGAAGAGATGAAAAACCAGTCTTGAAATAGAACCAGGTGACTCCAGGTGACTCTTTTCAGCAGAAACTACTTTCAACCTTGCTCAGATGGTACCATTGCCATTCAGAAGCTCTAATATTTTAATCCAACTTTGTATAATTACATGACTATGCAAAGTTGCAGGAGACCCTAATAATATCATGTGCCTACCTCTTGGTGGTCCTTGAGTGATAAGAAAAAAGATCTGATATAAGGAACCCCCAGGAATCATCTTTCAGTCCATAATGGCAGAGCAAGTACCTGGGTTTACCAGCATACTGAGACAGTACAGAATGGAAAGAAATAAGTCTCCTAAATACAATCAGGACACAAGTAGGAAGGGATGTTGGTACTGATTGGTCAACCACCAATAAATTTCTACTACAAGATTAAATACATACACGAGAGCTTTCACAACCTAAAATATTTGATAGTTAAGCACTATGTTTTTCTAAGTTGATAAAATTATGTATCAATTCTAAGAGTAACATGAAATGAATGGTTTCAGGACTGATTTATTGGCTGATACTACACTGAATTAGAAACATGGCTAAAATGCTTACATTGCTTAATTTTCATAACTCCATGGCATGAATGGAAGAAATATTGATAAATTTATAGCCTCTGTTAACTATTCAATTACTTAAGAGAAATAGTCATTAACATCTCAAGACAGTAATTGTTTTGAAGATTTACTGATAAAACTACTCTCTCAAACATTTAAAAAATTTTTTAAAAAAGATTTACTGATAAAATTAGTAATAGATGGTTATCTAGAAGTGAGTAGATGTGCAGTTATACTTGTCTGTGGGATTAATTCATAAGACAAATGAACCTGATCTCAGCTGTCAAGATATTTGTTTGGTTGCTAAAAATTTCATTAATGAAATGTCACTATGATTCAATTCAGTAAATTTTTATCAAGTCCTTACTTCTTGGTAGACACTAATACAAGTTTGAATAAAGTCTGATCCTTGCCCTCAAAAACACATTTGTCGTGAAGGGGAAAAAAAAAGAAATAAATGATCGAAATTTATTCCACCACTTTCACGGATAAGTGGGAAAGTTCAAGGTTTTACCTACAGCCACCATTGCCCTTTTGGGGGTTAACATTCACAGTCTCCACTGCAGCACTTCCAAAGGTCCTGAGATTTTGAGATGGTGGTTGACCCATTGGATCAATTGACTGGGTACTGAGCAAAGTCTTGCGCAGATGGGTATCACTCCACCAGACGATCAATTAGTGACATGCTAGTTCTGAAGGGACAATCTCTTTCATATTCTTGATGTTTCCTTTAATATTGAAAGCACCACAACTGAAGTAACTCTGTCAGTTTTCCCACTCAATTTTATCAGATGGGTAAGTGTAGTCATTTCCCTATCTGATAAAATTGGGAGAATAAAGTGACCATGCTCATATCATCTCCCTTTTTCCTCTTGGGAGCAAACCTGTTTACCAGGAGGAGTACTGGGAGCTGCAGAAAAACCTCATGGGACATCCCACCGTCTCCCAGAGGGAGAACCCACCTTCACCAAACACTGCCTGTGGGGAGAGGAGGTATATCTATCTCATCTTGGGTTCTGTAATCTGTATTCTACCTCTCCAACCCATGATTTATCAGTAAGAAGGGTGATATTGTGGCCCTTGTTTGCTACTTCTTGGGTGTACTTCCGAGTTTGTTAATGTTTATCCCACAACTCCAGATCCCGTCTGTCTTGGTCTCCCACCAGGTCATATTCCCTCCATCTCCACCTCTTCACCACATTAACAGACACCAGTACTAATGAGGGAAATCGCTATGGTGATATACAATCCAAACTGGAGTGGCCCATCTAAGACTGTGAACTCAGCTTTCACAGCTCTCTGGTACTGGTGCCAACTAGGACTCATTCTAGGTAGATGGTCAAGGTGAGCACACTTTCACTGGAGACTAACTCTGGACCTGTGTGTGTGTGTGTGTGTGTGTGTGTGTGTGCACTCCCCAGACCTGGTCCCTCATCCTAGATCCCATGAGGGATCTGTCTCCCACTAGGTTATGCCCTCCATCTTGCCTCTGTCCCCCACACTCCAGCTCAGGGAATCCCTGCTACTAGTGACCTCTTGTCTAACTCATCACTTCTATCACATCTCTCATCTCTACGTGGGTACTTCTTATTCCCATGATATGCCCGGGCTTTGGAACTCAAAGGTCAACAATCAACTTCTTTTTCTCTGTATCCACTCCATCATCCCCTTCCCTGAGGCAGCAAGGCATCAATTGCTTAGCTAGCCAAAAGGTAAAAATAAATATGGAAACAAAAAGCTCGTTTGAAAATATTGTCCTACGCCACAGGTGACTAAGGAATTACAATATGGTGTCAAAACAAGAGCAATAAACACAGAGCACTGGGCTGATGCAAATGAAAGCCAAATAATTCAGCACAAGGGCATCAGGAAAGGTTCAGGGGAAGACAGCACTCCGCATCCAACCTTGAAATTGTCAGAATAGAAGTGAGTTCTTACAAAGATCTGTGTTTTTGCATTGTGGGAATTTTTTAATTTGCTTGTTTACTTTTGACTTAGGAAAATTCAAACAAAAATAGAAGAGTACAATAAACCCCCATTACCAAATGCATTAATTACCAACTCATGGACAATCTTGTTTCATTTAAACCACCCATCTAACATTCGCCAAATTGTTTTGAAGCAAATCACAGACATTTTAAAAGGTAAAGACTTCTAAAATATTATTTCCATACCATCACTAACATAAACATTGCTGATAATTTTTAATGTCATCAAATAACCAGTCAACATTCATATTTCCCCATATGTATCCATTAAAAACAAAAAAACAAAACAATTGCTTGTTCAAATAAGACTCCAAACAAGGAGGTGCATACATGGTTTTTGTTTGATATTTATTGTCTCTTTTCATTTATAGTCCCCCCCCCCTTTTCCCCCTGCAATTTATGTGCCAAGGAAACCAGATTGTTTGTCCTATAGACTTTCTCACATTCTGAATTTTGACGAATAAATCCCCATGCTGCCTTTGTATATATTCCTCTTTCCCTTCTATTCACTATAAATTACTAGGTTCAACCTAAAGCCTGATTTGACAAAACTTTGATATTTTTTTGACAAAAATATTTTATAGGTGGTATTGTAGACTTCTAACAGGAGTCACCTAATTTTTTATTGCCCCCTCCCCCCGCTGTGAGGTTAGCAACCACTGAAGATGTTTGCTCACATTCATTATTTCATTAAGGGTTTGTATTTGTATTCTAGAGGTTTATAACAAAATCCACAAAGAGAATTCCTCTTTCTCACTGACTGTGGAGCTGGATGAATAGTATAGATTATCATACATTCTCTAACACTCAGGCTAGACTCAAAAGAGTAAGGACGAGGAGACCACACAAGCTTCACCAGCTGGTCTCAATAGGGCTTTCCAATGTGTCACGGTACACTAGTAAGTCTCACGTAAGATGGTGACTCCCAAACTTTGATGTCTAAATTGAAAACAGAGGGATTTAAATGCAGGGCCCAAAGGAGTTCCACCATGAAACAGATTTCTAGAATCCTGATAGCATTTCCTTTGTGTTCACTCTTCAAAACATTTCCTTAGTTTCCCTCTTAGAACAAACAATTCATTCCATTTCAATCAACCCTCATTTTCTTCCTTCTATTGCATAGATTCCCCTTCCCTATTTGACATTCTCCTTGTCATAAATAAATAATCAGTTGGATTCATGTATACACAGCCCTGTCAAGAATTAAAAAAAAAAAAAAAATCACTCAACATGAAAAGCAAAGACGGCACTGTGAAACAAACAAAAAAAAAAGGCATCTATTTTCCTACCCAGGGCATCTGCCAGCCATTAAGGTGTTGTAATAATTTTTCTTTGTGCATCAATTGGTAAGCCAACTGTTAAGTTTTCAGTACTACTCACTTCACAATTTACACTAAATGAAGCATTGCTCCCAAGACTAGCTCTTTGTAAAATAAGGCTTTGGCTAGATTCATTTCTTATCTAATAAGCAGTAATGAAAAGCAACATTTAGGGGCACCTGGGTGGCTGAGTCAGTTGCACGTCTGACTTTAGCTCAGGTCATGATCTCATGGTTCATGAGTTCAGGCCCTGTGTCAGGCTCTGTGCTGACAGCTCCGAGCCTGGATCCAGCTTTGGATTCTGTGTCTCCCTCTCACTCTGACCCTCCCCTGCTCATGCTCGCTCTCGCGCGCTCTCTCTCTCTCTCTCTCAAGATTAAATAAAAACATTAAAAAAAAGAAAGAAAAGCAACATTTATATCTCATTTGTTTTATTAAGTCTCATCGAAGTCCTACAAAATGAAAAGATTTCTTATTTTCTTATACAGCAAATTGAAGGCAAAAATTCAAATGAGAGAATAATCATAATTCTTTAATTGCCCAAGCAATGCTAGGGTTAGTATTGGGGGAGGTGGGGTGGCAATTGTGAAAGACAGATTCAACCATCATAAATATGAACACCATATGAGGTGCTTAAATTCGTAGCTTGGCAGTGAACTTACAATGTGTCACACACTTCAAAGAAGCCTGGATATGTTTTCAAGTGCAATCTTTTTTTTTTTTTTAAGTTTTAATTTAAATTCCAGTTGGTTGCCATACAGTGTCAAGTGCAATCTTTAACACTCTCAATTCTGTCTCAAATTTTGTGACTGTTGCTGAACATGCTTATTTAAAAGTGAAAGTCATTACAGCATTTCAGAAATGGGCATAGAAAAGATCGTCACACATGATCACTGCTGCCTATTCATGATGGATTTAAGACAGTTTCTCAAGACACAAAAAATGAGAAATGAGAAAAAAAGAAAGAGAACCTATGTTTATGAAAACATAAAACAAACGTGGGAATGAAGCTAGTCCACGAAAGGTACACCTGTCTACTCCCCAGGAGAGTATTGCCTGTGAATGAAGAGATCTTTCTAAGATTCAAGGACTTTACTGATAAAGCCAAGTGGGATTGACCTCATGTGGACATTTCTACTGAGGCCTTCACTCTGTTATAACTTTCTACCACCTTTTCATCTGTTCTAGGACTTTAAAACTTTTAGGTTGAAAACAAAGAAGTCTTTAAAAGCAGCTCAAAACAGAAAGCCATAATTTTATTAATTTCTGGTCAATGATACCTCCAGATTTCTTTGGAATCATTTTTCCTCATTCTGCGGCAAGTACAACTACCAAAAAGCATAGTAGGTCCTTTGAATCTTTCCTAGCCCTTTGAAGAGTTTCTAAAAATCAAAGAGCGGATTATCTCAATCACTCTTTCCTCATTTTCAGCATGGAAAATTCTCTGTATCACATTTTGACTGCATAAGTCTTGGAAGGAGTACTGCCTAAGGATTTTTGTGCCCTCAGCAACTGAAAAGTCATTCATTAATCCATTCTTTATTTATTCATACATTTGCCAATTTAACAGATGTCTTGAGTACTATCTATGTTCTAGAAGTGGTGGCCCTCACTGGGCACAGTGAGGAAAGCCTGAACAAGACACCTATTCTGTCTTCAAGGAGTAAGGCAAATTGAAGGCCTAATCTCAATTTTCATCCCTCCCTCAACTTTGGGGTTGCCTTGGATGGAGTCCATACCAGTGAGATTTAAGGGAAAAACAAAAACAAAAAACTGCTCAGATTTCTGGAAAAGCTTTCTTGATGAAATGAAAAGACTTAACTAGAACAGAGGCTTTGGATCTACAAAGAGTGAGCTGCTGGACAAATGCCAAAGGCTGGTTTCTTTCATCTTGACATTTCGCGGGTAAGGAAAACAAACCTCTGTTTAAGCACCTTGAGTCAAATTTTCTGTTACTTGTAGCCAAAAGCATTCCTAACTAGATCAAAGAGCTCACAATTTGAAAAATTAGACACAATTCTGGGACACCTGGGTGGCTCAGTCAGTTGGGCATCTGACTTTGCCTCAGGTCCTGATCTCGTGGTTTGTGAGTTTGAGCCGTGCATGGGACTCTGTGCTGTCAGTGCAGAGCTCACTTCAGATCCTCTGTTCCCCCCTCTCTTGGCCCCTCCCCTTCTTGTGCTCTCTCAAAAATAAAAAAATAAATAAGCATTTAAAAAATTAGACACTGGTAACCGTAAAATAGAAGACAAAAAGAAGAAAATGCTATTACCCAGGCTTCAACAAAATATTAGCTTTGAGGAATAAAAATCTCTTTTGTTTAGGAAATAACGAAGGAAGAAGGGATGGATGGAAGAAACAATGGGGAGGAAGGGGGGAAATGTGAAGATTTTTGCTGTTGCATTTATTTGTCCCAGCAAGACTGATTTAGAAATAATTTGAGGCAATATCTCCTTATCAAAGCTCAGACAACAGAACTGTCATCCTGCAGGACCAGGTAATGTGGCCCTGGGGTAGACATTCAGGAGAGAGAACAGTAATGAAGAATTAATATTTTTGGACAGAGTTGGGGTAGCTGCACTGTGAATCATAATTTGAGGGAAAAGAGAATCTTTAAGAAGTTTTGATAAATGTTGAATAGATTACTCCTTTCCTTTTCTTTCCTTTCTCTTTTAAACACTTCAGCAGTGATTTATATTATTTCTTAGGATTTTTGAAGTAGATATATGTTCTATTGAATAAAATACATACAAAGTAGAAGCTTTAGGCAATTTAAGAAGGGCTAGAATAATGAAGTTTCACATGCATTATTGTATTTAATCATTACAGCTACTCTAAGAAAGAGCTATTATTTTTTTAAACATGAGCAACTGAGGCTCAAGAGACTAATGTATTTGCCTCACCTTTTATCTTTAGCAAGTTGTATAATGAAAACTGAATAAACTTTGCCCATTTCCAAAGTCCTTTCTCTTGCTGCTACACTATGTGGCCTGGAATAAAGGGAAGTGGAGAAAAATAGGAAAGACCCAGATATAAGGAGGGCTGAGACAAAAAAATTCCTTAGACAGGAATTTTTATGAAATTCCTAATATATAACTAGAAGCCACAAGAAAATTTTAGTGTAAGGCCAAAAATGAACCAACACACAGGATTTTGTTTGTTTGTAACTTAGGTGAAAGGTAGCTGTACTTCTAACTATCTGGGTGACTTTATAGAAGGTACTTACCATGGTCTCTGTTTTCTCATCTGTAAGATGAGTTACTATGAGGATGCATCAGAAGAACAGTCTGAAACATAAATGATCCTGGACCATCACCAAGATCAGCAGGACTTTATTCCATGGCCAATAAGTAACATTCACACCACTTTTACATGGAGTAAGGCTTCAGGAGTGCCAGGGCGGCCAGTCTTTTGTGGCAGGAAGGGAAGTTTTCATGCAAAGAGACTTAAAGCAACACCAGAAGGTCACAAATGAAGGGGTCTCCCACTCTCTAAGAAAGATTAAATCAGATCATTGACTCCTTTACTTGATGTTTAAGACACACTCGATCAAAAAAAAAAAAAAAAATTAATGTAGGCTTCACGCCCAGTGCAGAACGCAACACAGGGCTTGAACTCACAACCCTGAGATCAAGACCTGAGCTGAGATCAAGGGTTGGATTCTCAACTGACTGAGCCACCCAGGTGCCCCAAAACACGCTCAATATTTTAAAAAGCATATGGACTTGCTGTAACTTTTTTTTTTTTTTTTTTTTTCATACTGCTACACCTGAAACATTTCCCTAAAAATATCTAAGCCGGATTTCCTAAGAATGTTTTAAGATACTTTTTCCTTAAAAATGCCTAAACTTGCTTGGGTGCCTGGTTGGCTCAGTCAGGTTAGCGTTTGACTTTGGTTCAGGTCATGATCTCACATGGATTCAAGGCCAGCATTGGGCTCTGCTGACAGCTCACAGCCTGAATCCTGCTTCAGATTCTGTGTCTCCCTCTCTCTCTGCCCCTCCCCTGCTCGTGCTTAGTCTCTCTCACTCTCTCTCACAAAAATAAGTGTTAAAAATTTTTTTTTAATGCCTAAACTTGCAACTGTTGTAAATAAAGCCTTTTTTTCTGGGAATCCTAGGAATTCTTACAACATTAATACAGCTGTAAGTTAATGGTTTATAGACTGTTGAATAACTAGACCAAAAAGTCCACTAAGCAAGCACTGGGGCCCAGGAGGGTAAACAGTTGGAGGCACATACACAGCTTCATGAATACCAGGCTGGGCAAAGGGCCCTTATAAGATGACTTGAGCCTGAGAGGAAATCCTCAGTGAGTGAAATATGCAATACAAAGACCCCTGAAAATAAGAACAGGCTGTGTGATTGAGTGCCTCTGGGCCCCAGGTAAGGCTGTGGGGAGCAGACCACCCAGTGACAGAAGTAACAAGCCACTGTTATCCAGGCTTTAGTCTGTTGCATTTCTGACCACTGTCTGGTCTTCCGATTTTCTTTCTTTCCCTTGGTTTCAGTCTTGAGTCTGGCACCTGAACCCCCACATAGTGTGAACATAGCAGTTTATTAATGTAGAAGTACTTCAGACTTCAGATATAGGATTTCAGAGCTGGGAAGGGTTTGGGGAGGGTTGATTAGATCAACAGTCTGTTCACTTGGAGGCTGAGGCAAAAACCAGGAGTGCCGCCCTCAGGCTGTGGGACAGATGGAGAACTGGGAAAACAGGCTGGAAAGGAAAAGAAGAGAAGGGGAAGGAAGGCAGAGAAAGAACAAGAATAGAAAGCGGAGGGGAGTGGCAGCTATAATTGCTGGTAGACTTTCTCATAGCATCTGTGAGTCAGAGTCTGGTCTACCCCTGAGCTAGACTTTACCCACACCATTCTGTATGTGATTGGATATTAGAGAGACAAAAGAAAAACATTGGTTGGAGGGAATCTTGGTCTACCCTTCTGTGAGTCCTACATCCCTAGTCAAGGCTTTGGCAACAGACAGGGAATCAAGCCCTCCAAGTTTCTCAGCTTAGGCCAGTGAGAGCTTAGGCAACACCCAGGTGCTGAAGTGAAAAAGTGAAAAGCAGAGAAGGAAGAGAAGAAGCATTTGGAGGTCGCAGGGGGCTGTAATTTCAGATAAGGTAACCAGGTAAGGCTTACTAAAGGTGACTTTGAGAAAAGCAGTTGAGGAAAGGAGCTGTGGAGAAAACTGAGGGAAGAGCCTGCAGGAAGAAGAAATAGCCAGCATAAAGGCCCTAGAGGAGGGGAACAGGGAAGGTGCAGGATGCCAGTGGAACTGAGTGGAACCACCAAGAGAAAGGCTGGAATACGGTGAGGTCAGAGACGCAAGCCCATCACAAGGACTTTGTAGAATATGCAGTAGAGTTTGGCTTTTACTCTGGGTAAGATGAGAAGCCACCAGAACGTTTTGTGCAGAGGAGTGAAAGATCGGACTCGAGTTTCAACAGGATCATTTTGCCAGTTGTGACTCAGAATAGGCTGAACACAGAGAAGGATGGAAATAGGGAGACTGCTCAGAAATCTATTGCAATAATTCAGGCAAGAGAGGTAATAGTTTTATTAATCAATATCTCTCTTTTCTTCCTCATCTATAAAACAGGCCAAGTAATGCTCTGTTTTGGAGAGTCAGTGAGAAGGTGCATTAATAGTTATAAAGGCCTTAGGACATGCCTAGCATACAGCAAACACTCAAGTGTTAGTTATTATAGGGTCTTGAATCTGTCCATTAGCCCCATGTTATGGATACAGAAAATGAAGCTGAGAGAACTTAAATGACTTGTCTAAAACCACAGTATCTTGAATGTGTTAAGAACTTGAACAGCAGACGTAGGCCTGTGTGTTTATGGTGTGACAATTTGCAGCTACTTTCAACGAGTAACTCTCTCTACCTCATTCTAACCACCAGTATTTGCTCTGACTCTGTTCATCAGATTAATCAGATTAACCAGTCACTTAACTTTAGCAAACCCTGGGCTACAAAACAAGTAGGTTTTTTTTTTTTTAATGTTTATTTATTTTTGAGAGAGATGGAGAATGAGAAGGGGAGAAGCAGAGAGAGAGAGGAAGACACAGAATGTGAAGCAGGCTCCAGGCTCCGAGCCATCAGCACAGAGCCCGACGCAGGGCTCGAACTCACAAACCACGAGATCATGACCTGAGCTGAAGTTGAACACTTAACCAACTGAGCCACCCAGGCATCCTACAAAACAAGTAGGTTTGATGGAAGGAGAGAGATGACAAGAGGTTCAGAGCATAGGTCACTCCTATGTGAGCAGACCTAAGAATTTAGAGTGGATAGCCATGATACTTTAGAAGTAAAAAAAAAAAAAAAAAAAAAAAAAGAAAAAAAAGAAAAAAGAAATAGTAAAAGAAATATAGAAAGAAGGTGAAACACATGGGTATGTAGGAAAAGCAAAAGAAGGAAAAAGAAAAGAAAGAAAAGATTAAATCCTAGGAGTAAATTTTACCTTCTTCAAAATTCTGTTCAGGACTGTCCCTGCAGTCTTTTCTACGTCCTATCATTTTCTTGAATGTCTTTGCTTTTGACCTGCTCCAAGCTTTCCTCATCTCTCACCATAGTATCAATACCATGCTGATGGCCAATAATGCTGAGAAACCATGACAGTGGCAGAAGAAACAGAAAGAAGTGTACCTAAAATTAGAGCCAATTGAGGGGCACCTGGGTGGCACAGTCAGCTGAGCATCTGACTCTTGATTTCAGCTCAGGTCAGGATCTCACAGTTGGTGAGATTGAGCCCCATGGCGGGCTCTGCGCTGATAGCCCGGAGCCTGCTTCGGATTCTCTCTCTCTCTCCCTCTCTCTCTACCCCTCATTGCTCCCTCGCTCTCAAAATAAATAAATAAACTTAAAAAAATAAAAACGTAAAATAAAATGTTGGCCAATTGAAGAGCATGATCATTGTACTCAGCAGTCAGTTAAGAATGCAGACTGATTTCTCCTTAGAATGAGTGATTCATGTTAATATTTTACCAGGAACAGGAGACACTCTTTTCCTTTCAAATCCATCTTCCTTCAAAGGAAAGAGGGCTCTGATTTTTTTTTTCGTGGTGTTCTGAAAACAAAACAAAACAAAACAAACAAAAACAAAGACACTAGACTGACAGGATTATCCTTAATATAAATGAGCCATCCTTGTGCTGCAAGGTACCACAACACAACTTTGCAATTTCTGCCAGCACCTACACTATGGTGTCTTCACCCGTAAGTGTGCACCCTCCTCTTCATTAGAAAGCTTAACGCGTGCTTATATTCATTAACAAAGGTAATCCTGGCTTAATTGGCATCCAAATTTATATGTCCTCTCTTGTAGAGATAAGCCCTTGGAAATTAATAAAAATGTCTTCTAATTTATGCAAATCACCATAATCAGATTTGTCGTTAATTTTACGTGCATTAAGTTTCTATTTAGAAAATGAAGAGCTTGGCCAAGGCCAGAACACACACCACTCCAAGCCAGACAAAGAAAACCTCATTCCTAATACAAATGTGGGGAGTGGGAGGGCTGCACACAAGACCTTTCATTAATTTGATAGCGTATGAAGCTAACAAGGCCATTTTCAAGTTATTTCATCTCTTCTCCAGTTAAATTAAATCTGAAAGATAGAGTCAGACACCTGGGGATGGTAAAAATGTCAGAGGGTGAGCCAAAAAGCAAAACCAACATTAATAGGGGCAAGATCATTTTAGTTGGGCCAAGAAAATTAAAATAGGAACACCCCCCAAAGAACCTGGACACCTCAAGTACAAAAATCACAGCAACTGACATTTAATCATTTTGCCTTCATCCTTACTGGACTGTTAGATAAGATTTTCCAAATCTTGGCCAATAAAACAGCACCCATGTTTTCAAAAAATGATTTGCTTTGGTAAATGTAATTAGAGAATTTGAGCAGGGAGCCCCAAACATCCAGCCCAATTTTAATTTTGGTAACACAGGCAATGGCTCTCCAAGGACCTCGCCTTTTAGCAGTTACAGCTGCTCACCTAATTGACAATGCAGGAGGGATTTGTTGTAATTTGTTTTCTTTGGACTACATCAAAAATCTATAAAACATTCATGGCATGGTGTCAGGCACAGTTACTATATAAATCCATACCAGTTATTCTGGTGAGAACTTAAAATTTCAAGTGAACAACTGTCCTTTTCATGGTACTTACAGTACACTAATATCTGTAAATCTAAAACATATTCCTGCACGCTACTTGTCTAAGTAGGCTTGGAAGATCACATCTGTGCTATAGGGGAGCCCCAAGTGGAGTAAATTAGAATGAGCAGGCAAAAGGAGGAAAATACGTTTTGTTCGTTGAGCCTGATGATGAATATCAACCTTTCTATGTCTTGTTTTCACAGAATATCAAGAATCAAGGAATTACTAAGAACAAAACACTCTAATTTTCTTTTCCACTTGACCAGGAGTTTGTATTAAACTGACAGCCTCTTCTATCGAGTTTGAAAATTAAATTTAGTTAAATAATGTTTAAAATAATTTGCACATATGTTAACTTTTCGATGCTCTGTTACGGTCATCTATTTTATATTTTTAAAACCAGAACAAGGATAACTAAGTGGAGCTTAATTTAAATCATATAGCTGGAAAATCTTATTTCTCAAAGTTGTAATGAAAGAAATCAAGAAAGTGATTTCAACCAAATCCAATCAATATTCCCCAGGACTGTTTCACTAAATATCTCCCAAAAGTGTCATTTACATCATTAGCTGTGAAAGTGGCACCCACTTGAATTGTGCAGTGCACAGCCCATACAGTTGTAGATGGTGACTCAGATTTCCCCTAGTCTACTATTGTCTGAATGCAGACCTCATGAACTAACTCCTGAGTCTCCACTCCACATTGTGCAAGGCAAATGTTTCATTCAGAGACTACCTGCCACTATCAACTCAAATTAGTCATTTGTTTCATTTTGCTAGATATTTCATTATCCATCCCAGTTCCCATCTATGAATAGAAATAATAAATGAGGGTAACATGCCTACCCATTAATGTTTGAGATGCTACTATTTGCTAAGCACTCTGTTATCCTCACAATAAATCTGTGAATATTATCATCATGTCCATGGGATGAGTCAGTTAATAAATTAGAATATGGATTTAAATCCAGATCTATTTAATCCAAAATCACATACCACTTCCCCTACATGATTTTGCCATGCTGCTCTTCTAAGAGCATGCTTTAATAAACGGTTCTGGGAAACTCTCCACAACGTGATGGTCAATTGTCAATGTAAAAAAGAGTGTTAAGGTATTGTCCAGATTTCCTAGGGAAAATGGCGATGCAGCGAATGTGAAGAAGTGTATGGAAAATCCCCCAAAGGAGATACTGCACAAAAGATAGAATGAACCGAATGCAGATGACCTGGTGCAGAGAATTAGAGGGGTGAGAGGACTGTGCGAAGCTATGCAGACATGGATAGCATGAGTCCAGAATGAGGAAATACACATCAGACATAATCTGTCACATGACTATGAGCAATGGGAAATGGACCAAGACTAAAGGAATCAATATCAGAGGCTCGGGAACAATAAAAGTACCACTTGATAAGGACATTAAGAACACTGCCTGGCTTAAAGAAAAATGAATGAAAACAGGGTTTTCCCGGGGCTAGGAGGAAAATTCCAGAGAAACAGAGCTAATGGAATCAGAAGAGACTCCTAAACAAAAGTTCTGATTCCTTAACAGGCCTTTGGGGCACTGCTGGAGGTGGGGGAAAGAGGACAGTCTTTCCCGAAGGGTTATGCTGTGTGTTGTTGAAAGATAGACCGAGGTATTAAAATTATTAAGAGTTTATGTGAGCAAAAATCCGTTCCAATGGGGGCAGCACCTAACAGGAAATGATTAGGAGCATTCTTCCAACAGGAGCCAGGAGGAAGGCATACAGAGAAAAGGTGGAAGGAAATTATTTGATTGGCTGTAGCAGCTGTCTGTGATTGGTCATCCTTAGTGTTTTGATTTCATAACCTTGAGGAAACTACAGGCTTGGACTTTTGGTTTGCTGATGTAGACCATCATGGCATTACAGCCACCTCAGTCTAATGGCCTCCTTGTTTGATTCATTCAACAGTCTTCCCAAATCCCATTTCCTTTTCTCCTGGCTCACAGCTGGACTACTTCCCCTCCCAGCTCTCTGGCAGTAACATGTAGCCTGGGTGATTTAATTTAGCCAATGGAATGAGACTGGATGGAATGGATGAGAGAGAAGATGATATGGTTAGGAGAACCAAATTTCTAGAGGTAGGGAGAGCCACAGATGGGACAAGCCTAGGTCCCTAAATGAGCACACAGAAGCCAACCAATCAGAAATACACACTGCACTGTGACATGAACAAGAAATAAACTTGTAGGACCATAAGCCACTGAGAATATGGAGTTTCTCTCTTACAGCTGGTAGTGTTACCCTAACACACGCTACTACAAATGGCTTATGGCCTAGAGAAAGGCTGTGTAGACTGACAGAGTGGTATCTCTGAACGTGTTTAATTAAACCATTTAATGCTTTAAAATTGGCCAAGCCCACTGAACAAAGCAAGTTTCAACCCACACAATTCTACCAACTAAACTCTCTGGGGAGTCACTTCTGAGCCAAAAACAAAACATTGAAAAGCAGCCAGTCACGCAGAGTTCAGGGGAAAGCGAACACTGGAAGAACAAAAAGCCCGAGGGGAGAACAAGACTTGCGTGTTCCACAGACGGGAAGAAAGCCACTGTTGATACAGTATGGGGAAGGAGATGAATGAAGGTGGGAGAGGTGAACATGGAGACTCATAGAGGCCCTTGTGAGCCATGCTCTGGAGTTGATGTTTTCTTTTTAAATTTATTCTACATACAATAGGAAGCAATTAGAAGTTTTGCTATTCTGGATTTTATAGTATAATGGAACTTAGTTTAGTTGTATATAATTATATGCACTAAATATCTTTACAGCAAAATTCAGTTGTACTTTGAACTGAATGAATGGGTGAATACAAGGAAATATCCCTGATTTTTAAGAGGCAGAGGGAAGGTCAAGATGGAACGCACACACACACACACACACACACACACACACACTCACTCACTCACTCACACAAACTTTTACTCAGGTGGCAGCGATTTTGAACTTGACATCTCCAGGGAATGGCATGATGACCCTACAGCACTACAGCAGCCTTTCAAGATATTTGCCATATTTGTCAATGCCTCTATCGTTCCCAGTGTTATTAAAACAAACAAAAAAAATCACTAGTCAGATATTGAAAAGTATGTACTACGGGGAATTTGTTCCTAGACTTTCTCAAGGTCACCTTACAATTTGTTTCATATCGTTATTATTTCCTTTGAAGCATTATTTAAATGTTTTTAATGTTTATTTTTGAGAGAGCGAGAGACAGAGCGCAAGCAGGGGAGGGGCAGAGAGAGAGGGTGACACAGAACACAAAGCAGGCTCCAGGCTTTGAACTGTCAGCACAGAGCCCAACATGGGGCTTGAACCCAGAGACTCCGAGATCATGACCTGAGCTGAAGCCTGATACCCAACCAATTGGGCCACCAGGAGACCCTGCTTGGAGCATTATTTAAAAACATTCATGGTGCCTAGGTGGCTCAATAGGCTGAGTGTTTGACTCTTGATTTCAGCTCAGGTCATGACCTCAGGTCAAGAATTCAAGCCCCAAGTTGGGCTCTGCACTGGGCATGGAGACTACTTAAAAAAACTCAGAAGCCCTGATGTTTATATGTAGGAGAGATACCACAGTGTGTGTGTTTTAAGTTTATGTATTTATTTTGAGATAGCACGTGTACACGAGCATGGGAAGTGGCAGAGAGAAACAGAGAGAGAATCCCAAGCAGACTCCACACACTGCCCACACAGATCCCGACACAGGGCTTGAACTCTTGAACCATGAGGTCATGACCTGAGCCAAAATCAAGAGACGCTTCACCACGGGAGCCACCCAGGAGCCCCACCACGGCATATTTTAAATTGCAAATAAAAAAAAGCAAGATATCGGAGTCCAACATATCAGAAAAATATGTTAGTGCCACTCTTCCTTCTAACCAGTCTGATGGTCTTGTAACCAAGGAAGCTTCCCTTGGATGGTTCTTAGTGTCAGTTGCCTGCAGCATTCCGTCCTGCAGGAGAGATTTGTGATGCAGACATCTATATGCCAATTTATGATCCTGAGTTACCCGTGCTCCTGCCAAAATTAGCTTATCAGTTTCTTCACTTGTAATCTGAGCTGGTGACGTCTGGTTCAGTGTTCTTTGCCATTTTTGTCTGAACTGTGGACATAATGCTTGCATCAAAGCTTGAATCAACAGCTATTTCTTCTGTGTAATTAAAACTATGGTGAATAATCGCGTTTGTCTCCATAATCTATTATTTGTTTAGCTCCATGAAGTTTGTCATTATGAGGCCATGGGAAACATTTTTCTTGAATTTGTGTGTAAGTATAAATGAGTGTGTGTGCACTCTGTGAAGATACCTTAACATCCAAATATCTTGAAAAACAAAACAAAACAAAACCGTGACACTAGCTGTCTGATGAACCTCCTATTTCCCAGAGACACCAGACCACAGTGAGTAAGACTCAGCT
The DNA here is from genome assembly GCF_018350195.1 of Panthera tigris. Taxonomy (NCBI): domain Eukaryota; kingdom Metazoa; phylum Chordata; class Mammalia; order Carnivora; family Felidae; genus Panthera; species Panthera tigris. The sequence continues at coordinate 99,465,298 of NC_056666.1, read as the reverse complement.
AACAGGAACATAGAGTCTCCTTGTACACCAGTGACTGTCTCGACAGACCTGGTGGCTTTTCATCAAGAAGCAAACTCAGCAGCACAGACCATCCACAAAATACACCTCACTGCACAACCTGGACATTTGGCTTACTGCCAGCAGCACTAGACCAAGAAACCAGAGGTGGGTCTCAGACCATCCAGACCATGGAGGATGAGAACGGACATCTGAAGTGGTTTTTTACATGCTAGGATTACACATTTACATATGTGTACATTTATTCAATGTGCTTTGTACATTTATAACTCTGACTTTACTAGCAGCTCTGTGATCTGCAGCCCAACATACAGGAGACAGAATTATCACCAGAATGTCTTTGTTAATAAAATTTCCTAAGACTAACCAAGGTCTGGGAGAGATGGGAATCAACTCCTATCAAGAAAGGGACCCCTTGCCACTCTACACTAATTTTCCATACAGTAGGATGGATCTATCAATGCATGTTGGAGGAGAGGCTCTCCCAGGAGGCTCTAAAACATAGGTCTCAAGAGGCAAACTTATAAAACCCTAAGATTCTTCAAAGCATGCCCCAACTAATATCTCGCAATACATTTTCCTTTTTGTCCTTTCCCAGTGAGAGTGAAACTCAAACTTCTCGCCATTTTTCCTATTCTCTTCAGAATTAAATCACCTCAAAGAAATCCACATTTTAAGTCAATTTCTATAGCAAATTACCCTACCCATCAAAGAGAAGTGCAAAACCATTTGAAAAGACATTATGCTTCCAAGGTATTTATCCTTAATACAATTTATATTCTCTGCAAAAATATATATGGTACCTATTGCTGCCTTTGGAAATGTGAGTAATTTGGTTAATATAAAAGGTTTTGAAGAATGAGTCTGGAAGTCTTGATTATTAATTATACCTATCACAAAGTAAATTCTCATGATTTATTAACCACTGAAGTTAGCCCAAATTGAACTCCTCCTATAGAAATTGGGTAAAATTACATGGGAAATTGTTATTCCATATAAACTAGATAAATTATCCCTAGGTTATGTACATACATGCCCCAATAAATTACACCACGAGAGCAGCAAAGAAAGTAATGTAACTCATCACTTTCAACATGTGACTTTCATATTTTAAAGGAGATGATAAACAAGAAGTCTTTTAAAAATTACACTAGTTTTTCATGCAAATACATCTAATTATTCTGTTGAGGGTTTGTAGTTTCTTGTGTAAGTTTCTAAAAATTATCTCCATTATCTGTCAATAAAATTTTCCAGGATGAAAAACATAACCTTTTATTCAAACATTTTTGTTTTTTTTAATTTTCCAATTAAGAAAATTAAGTCTGATTCCATTTACTAATTTTAAAGAATTGTTTTAAAACATTTAAAATGATGTATAAATTTTTATAGGGAAAATTAAAGATATTTTGAATGATGGTTTTCTTCTTTTAGCAAAAAAAAAAAAAAAAAACAACAAAACAAAACAAAACAACTTTTAGGAATACCTGGGTGGCTCAGTCGGTTAAGCATCTGACTCTTGATCTCAGCTCAGGTCTTGATCTCAGGGTTGTGAGTTCAAGCCTCACATTGGGCTTCATGCTGGATATGAAACCTAGTTAAAAAAAAAAAAAAAAGTTTTTATACCACCCTAATGAAGTGCTTTGCCCACACTACTCACGTGCTATAGAATTTCATATTGAAAAAATTGTCCTGGTGACAGAGATAGTACAAAACAGTGCTACAGACATGCTTCCTAACAGACCAAATATCATCAGGATTTACTGTGAAAAATATCTATAAATTTTGCTGGTGTACCCATTCCATGGATGATTAAAAGTGCCTATCATAGAGAAGAAGAAAAGTTTAGATTATGAAGAAGTATGAATAAGGTTCTGAGGTAACAGTTAAATTTTAGGCATCCCAAGGCTAAGGCTCACTGTGAAGATAAAATTACATAGAACAAGTGAATTTGTTGTGTCAGTTATAAAGTCTCTAAATGTTGATTATTTTCTGCCCGAGAAAATTTACAGGATTCTTGGGAGGACTAAAATCATCATTAATGTGACCCACCCTTTTCACAGGTGCTAAATTAAACATTAGTTGTCAGGATAGGTATTTAATTTCCTCCCTAAATTATTTTATCCTCCTTAGAGTGGAATTTGCCAGTTAAAGTTTGGTGGCACTGATTGACCATGCAGAAATCCACTTAAGCCCCCTCGTAGTCAGTTTCAACCCCGGGCTTAAGAGGAGAACCACTGGCTCTCCCATGCTGACACACTGGACTGTCACTCATCAAACGAGATCATGAAGGGGAGTCCATTTTGAAAAATCAATATTAAAATAGAACTGATTATGAATACATGATGGCTGTATTGGCCCTCTTGGATCCAAATTAATCTGCTGCACAGCCTGATTTGCATGGCCCACAAGCTATGAATGGTCTTCACGTTTCTAAAATGAAAGAGGAAAAAAATGCTGCAGAAACTGCATGTGGCTTGTCTAAAATATATACTACCTGGCTCTTAATAGAAAAGGTTTGTAACCTATCATCTAGATAGTCACAATTACAGGCAAAGTTGTTTCATCGATTTAATGAAAGTGCTAAATAAATGTTTGCATTAATAGATATTTGAAAGCTTAATTTTTAAAACTTTACTGGGGTTTACTTCACATGCGGGGAACTGCCCATATTTAAAGTACACATACGATACAGGCGTTTTCCAATGAGACTATCATCTTAATCAGGATATAAAACATTTCTATCCCCTCCACAGGTTTCTTCTTGCTTCCTTGAAATCCACCCTCCCTCCACCCCTTCCCTCAGACAACTACTGGTCTGCTCTCTGTTATTATAGGTTAATTTGCATTTTGTAGAACTATATATAAATAAAATCCTAGCACATAAACATTTTCATTTGGCTTCTTTCACTCAGCATGATTTCGAGATTCATCTATTCGTGTATCTGTAGTTTGTTTCATTTTATTGCTGAGTAGGATTCCGCTCTATGGATATACCAGAGTTTGTTTATTCGCTCACTTTTTGATGGACCCCTTTCTCAGGTAAATGTATAGATGCAAAACTTCTCAGTAATATGCTAACTACATGCTTAACCTTACAAGAAAATGCAGAACAGTCTTCTAAAGTATTTGTACCATTTTACATTCCCTACAGCAAACTCTGCCCCCATCCTTAACACTTGCTATCATTTGTTTTATTTTGTTTAGGAATTTGGGATGGTGTTATCTCATTGTAGCGCTAATTTGCATTTTCCTAGGGACTAATGATAAAGACTATCTTTGATCAAACTCTAGCCAGGCTTCTCTGAGCCCTTCTTCACTGGGCCTCAACCTTGACCTACAAAAACTGCAGACTCTCAGCACAAATAATTTTGTCCGCCCCACCCTAAGAGATGTGACTCAACACTAGCATAATTTCTAACATCTCAAGGCTCATCCGTAGGGTGACCCCAGCCTCCCTTAAAATGGTAATAGACAGGCCCCTGAATCTCCTCTGAGAGCAGTTACCTTAGAAACCTTGCAATTATAAATCTTTTCTCTGCCCTTTGAGATATAAATCTACCATCCAAAACTGTTTCCTCAAGGACCTGAGAGCCATTTCTTTGAAATGCATACAATCTGTCCCATGGGAAGTTAAGGGCCCAGCTTCACGGGGCTCCTTGCTCTAATTACATTACCGTCTTCTGCTACAAAGATACAAGTAGTTTGTTTCTCTTCCAGATAAGCTCTGATGAACAAACCCAGATGGCCTGGTCACATTAACTAACACCCCCTTCCTCCTTTTTATAATTTCTACTCAAGACCTTGCGGCTCTCCCCTCCCCATTACCTCACTCTCCCTTTGAAACACTCACTCACTACAGCACCAATCAATGTTGACTTCGATTCACACTGGACTCTTTTCCCTATTGCAATAGGATTACCAAATAAAATCTGTCCTCACCACTTTAACTAGTGTCTGGCTTTGTTTATTTTGACACTAATAACATTGAGTATCTTTTTATATGCTTATTGGCCATTCACATACTTTTTTATGTGAAGTGCCTATTAAGATCTTGGTCATTTATTATTGCCTTCTTATTATTAAGTGGTAAGATTCTTCACATATTCTGAATACAAGTCATTTTTCATATGTATATAGGTAGATATAGATATATGTATAAAATATCTGCCTGTCTTTTCTTCATACTTTTTCAGAGCAAAAAATTTTTTTTATTTTGATTAAGTTTATATACTTTTATGATTTTATACTAGGGTTCTCCAGATAAATAGAACCAACAGGATGTGTGTGTGTAGAGAGATATAGATATGGATAGACATACATAATCATCAGGATGTGTGTGTGCAGATAAATATATAGAACCAACAAGATGTGTATGTATATATACACATACATTTTGTTGGTTCTGTATTTTCTATGTCTTTATACCTATATCCCTATCTACATATCTAGATGTATACATAGATCTATATGTGTATATGGAGATATGTGGATATATAGACACAATTTATTTTAAGGACTTGATTCCCCCAATTGTGGGAGCTTGAGAAATTCAAAAATCTATAGGGTAGAAAGTAAGATAGAAAGGATCTTGAAAAACCTAATGGCTGTACCAAGTCAGTCAGGTCAAAGTGAATTAATTGGTTGACAACCATAGGTATATATAATCAGTCTAACTCTGTGAAGTTTGTTTTTCCAGGATCTGTGCACACTGAGGTAAATTAGTCTTTGCTCTCTTATCATCTGACCAAACTCACATTTGGCCCAAGACTAACAGCCAAGTAGAGGCATAAGGGAGAAACAGAGAGGGACCTCAGGGTTATGCTATTTAATGGAGATGCTACGTGGTGTTGGATGGAGGCAACGGCAAGTGAACAGTGAAGGAATGAGGAGGAAGGAACTTTCTATCCAGTGGCATCCAGATCCCACTTCATCACATAAACACCTCAAGCACATTAAGTACTGGCCCTACATGAAAGCATTAGTTTCGTTTCTTCAAATAATAGGAGAAAAGGAAAAGAAAGTGACTTCTGGGAAGAAATCCAAAAAGGACATTTCATAAGAGGGTGATTTTTCTCACATCATAACCTTAGATATTCCAGAAAAGGAAAATTAATCAAAGACACCCTTTTAAAAACACTTTAAAAGATTTGAGCTGCACGAATGTGGGTAATGTGGAAGGTTTTCCTCAAGAATAGTGGGTGAGTGTTCAACACAGCAGAGTCAGTCTGGTAGAAATACCATTCAGTGTTAACAACAAAATAGAATTCTCTCCAAGTACGTTATGTCGGCACATACAGGTCAAGTATCACTGGACTAGGACACTTTACAGCATGGTTTTAGTTCTAGTTGTGCCATAGAGCTGCAGCAAGCTACTGAAGAAGGAACAAACATTTGAATCCCTCTCCAACCCCCCATTCTTAGCAAATCCCTTCATAAGATATTTTCACATTATCTTAATAAATTGAGAGTAAATAAAAAACCTTGCAATAAAGCTTTTTAATAAAGAGTAAAAACAGAAATCCTCGAAAGATAGGTATTAGTGTTTCCACTTTACTGATAAGAAAGTATCAGATAAGTGGTTTCCCACAGCCACACAGGTTGTAATAAATCCAGGGGTAGAACCCAAGTCTAATTTCCAAGCTGTGTTACCCACGTTATTTTTCTTAACTAATACACTCATCCATTCAGCCATTCGTTAAAACTGTTACATTCCAAGAATTATTCCAGGGGCTAGAGATAGAAGGACAGATTAGACATAAATCCTTGCCCCATCAACCTTGTCCCTCAGGGAACTTACCATCTAATAAGGAAGAAGTGCGAATGAACTGTCATTGGTTTTTACCTTACATCCACAATTACAGCAACAAATTTCCTTGCAGAGATTATCCCCCAAGATTATCAAGTATTTCTAAGACTCTCCCAAGTCTTGCAAATATGTCTTATCAGCTCCTGCAGATTTGATAAATACTGACCAATAGTCTACAGTGATAAAACGTACTGTTTGAGGGGTGCCTGGGTGGCTCAGTTGGTTAAGTGTCTGACTGCAGCTCAGGTCATAATTTCACGGTTCACAAGTTTGAGCCCCACATCAGGCTCTGCTTTGGTATGAGATCCTCTGCCTGCTTCGGGATCCTGTATCCCTCTCTCTCTCTGCCCCTCCTCCACTCACTGACTCTCTCAAATATAATGAACGTTAAAAAATGAAAAGGTACTGTTTGACTTGAATGACTTTGAGCTATATATTTTTAATTTGAATTCATTGCTAACTACTTTTCCCTAAAAATATCGATTTTTAAAAAATTTTTTTAAATGTTTTTATTTATTTTTGAGAGAAAGAGACAGGGCATGAGTGGGGGAGGGGCAGAGAGAGAGAGAGAGAGAGAGTGCAACAGAATCTGAAACAGGTTCCAGGCTCTGAGCTGTCAACGCAGAGCCCGACGTGGGGCTCGAACTCGGGAACAACGAGATCATGACCTATGCTGAAGTTGGACACTCGACCAACTGAGCCACCCAGGTGCCCCTCAATTTTAAGCTTTCTTGAAAATGTAGACAATACTGGCTCCACATTCCCGCATGGCAGTAATAGGCTGGAACTGAGTAGTTGTCCATATTGACCAGGTAGTCAGTCTCCAGTTTACCAATGACCTACCTCTCTTGTTTCACTGACTTAACCTACTTTGCTCATTTATATTATTTGCCTGACCATCAGCTGAATTTTCCTCTCCTCTACCCCTGAACTTCTCAACTCGTTAGTGCTATATTAAACCCTAAAACTCTGAGGGATTCCACTGAGTCCTACAAGAGAATTTTTCAGCAGGGGAATCTAGAAAGATTGTGGCCAAATAGAGAGAACTTGCTAATTTTTGTGCCACGCTCTCTAGGAGGGGTAAAAAAACAGTACCATTTTTACAGAAAATTTTCTTTCAGTTTTTCACTCACATCTCATAGGATTCATATATATATCAATGGAGAACCCAGTGAAAATGAGCATCAGTTAGGATCAAACAGGAAAATAGCAGCCACATTAGTGATTCTAACAGAGACAATCTATAATAGAGAATTGTTTAAACAGGTATTGAGGACCAAAAATGCACAAAGGAACACCCAGGTAATACAGTGATAATAACAGCAGGAAGCAACCATTGTCTGTAGCCTGAGGAATGAAGAGGAAAAGTTGGGATTTTTACAACCTAGGTTGGAGGAGGAGACCTCCAAAGCTAAAATCTGACCTTGAGAAGGGGTTCCCCCAGCTGCCACTGCACCTCTGAGGGGGGATTGGTAACCAGCTGTTGTACTCAGGTGAAGTGCAATTACTTAGGCACAAAACAGAGTGCAAACAGAGAGAAGCAAGCCCCTTTTCTTCTGAATTCCCATCTCCCACTAGGGCTTGCTCTCGGCAGAGCGGAGTCCCAGCATGAGGGGCCACAGAGAGTACAGAACACAGATTTGGAGGTGAGGAACAAGAGCCTAACAGTCTTCACATGGATATAAAGTGGTCCTCAAATTGCCCTGCTTTGTAATAGCACAACTTGTTATTCTTGGCTTTTCCTCCCTCAAGTTTTCTCCCAGACTGGTCCTCAGTCCCTTTTACAAACATTTCCGGAAGACCTGCCTGTCCCACATTATGAGACACGTCTGACTCCCAAAGTACAAGCAACCCTATCTCAGGTGGGAGACCTTGCCACATAAGTAATTATAATGTGTAATTAACATTAATCGAGAGTATACACGGCACTCAGCAGTGAAGAATTGAAAGAAGAGGCAGCATTTGAGCAGCATCTTGAAGGACAGTTAGGGGTTTACCAGAGGAAGAGGGGAAGAGTCTTATGGATGAATGAAGCAACCTCATCTCCTACCCCTCCCTTCTACTTTTATCCTCCCAGAAGAGTACATTGCCCTGTTGCTGCCCAGACCCATGGAGCTGTGGTGCACATGTGCCTGGAGTGATCTTCCAGCCTTTCCCATGGTCTGCCTCCTAGTCCTCTTTCAAAACAACCCTGGGAGGTCACCACCTCAAGGAATCTGTCCTGACCCCACGTAGAGCAAACCACCCCTCTCTGGCACTACGTCTATGGCTTCTGCCGTTATAGAATCGTGCAGATCATAATCATTTGCTTTAATTCTATCTTCAACAATGAACTTTGAGGAAAAAGCATTTTCATTTTTAGTATCTTCTATGCTTGATAATTATTGGCTTTCACCGAAGATATTCCCATAGGGAAAAGGAAATTGTTCTTTCTTTCTCTCCCTCCCATCCCTCCTTCCTGTCTCCCCCACCCCACCTCTCTCTTTCCAAATGGGATGATGTACACATAAAAACTTTCAATAAGGAAAAAAAAATTAGTCTAAAATGCAGATAGACTGGCTTTTACAGTCTTTAATAATTTAACACTATCCCTTCTTAAAGGAAAAATCTATGATGCGACTCTTCTGAACTCCTTTGGCAGCCCAGCCTTTATTTCTTTTCCGCATAGCCCTGTCCAATCTCCCCATTAGTTCCTCCCATCTTCTCTTGAAAGCCTCCAGGTACCGCCTTTTCATCCCTTCCCAAGAAATTTACAGGAACCTCCCAATTCCCCCCTTAAAGTCTCACCCATCCGCAGCTGCAGGGCCTTCCTTGGTTGGCCTTAGTACACAATACTCGCCAGAAGGGACAGGAATGCACAGAAGATACCGGTTCACAGAATTGCTGATGAACAATGCTCTTGTTCTGTCCTGCACCTTCTTAGGGCCTTAGCCCTCCAGGAGCCTAGAGGACTCCTATAGGCTACTATAAGGGGCTACCAGCAGGAAATGGGAAAAAAAGAGGGGGTATTTTTTTAATGGAGTTAATTTTGTAAAAAAAGATCTTTAAAACCTCATTTGTACTTAATGAGTAAGAGTCAGGGGTGCACTCTTGTTAATGGCCTGAATAAATCAGAGGAGTTCATGTAGCACTTTGGAAGAGGCACTAACATTCTCCGGCCTTTTAATGGTATGCATAAAAAGAGAAATTAGGTAGGTAAATGGTGGAGATAATGGGCCTTCACCTCCTTAGGGGCTCATCTACACCAAGAGAAGTCTATAATTTCCATTTTAGCCAGGCATTGATGTATTTCATACTTACATTCATTTGTAGGGTTCCTACTTCCAAAAAGGCTTACAATAAAAAAAGCTCGTTTAAACAGGGCTTTTTCACTATCCCATGTGTCTGCTTAATTTTGCCTTCTCCCCATATATGTCAGATTGCTATTCATTTTTTTTTTTTAAATAACTACAAAGTAATTCATGGGTCCTTTAACAAGTAAAATAAATCACAGGTGTATAAAGAAAAACTTGGGGCACCTGGGTGACTCAGTTGGTTAAGCATCTGACTCTTGATTTCGGCTCAGGTCATGATCTCATGGTTTGTGAGGTTGAGCCCCATATCAGGCTCTGTGCTGATGGCACAGAGCTTGCTTGGGATTCTGTCTCCCTCTCTCTCTATCTCTCCCCTACTTGCTCTCTATCTCTCTCTCAAAATAAATACAAATAAATTTTTAAAAAAAACAAAGAAAAACTTCAAGTCTCCCTCTCATTCATTCCAACCCCTGAGGTCACTTGTGTTAACATGTCCTTCAACACCTACAGTTCCTGGAAGTGACACCGGTGGGACCACTTTGGAGGGCAGTTTAGTAATATCCGTAAAATCTGAAATGCACAAACTCTAACTCAGCAATTCTACCTCTCAGAATTTGTCTTGCAGGTGTACTTGAACACACAGGATAGTCCCTATAGTATTGTTTATTACAGCAACAGATTAGAAACAGCTTAAAAATTTAATTATGGTGCATCCGAAGGACAGAATGCTTTATGGCTCTAAAACATGATCAAGTAGACAGATACAAAAAAAAAACAACAACAACAAAAAAAAAACAAAAACAAAAAACCAAAAAAACAAAGTCCAGAATAATGGGTATAGCATGTTCCTGTCTGTAATTTATTATGTATTTTTTTCCACTGTGTACTTGATATACAGAGAGCATTTCTGGGAAAACACAAAAGTCAGTTTCACAGTGGCTGCCCCTCAAGGTAGAGTATGGCGGACTAGGGATTTGCAAAAAGAGGCAGGCTTGCTTTGTTATATACCTTTTGGTAGCATTTGACTATTTCTTACTGTATGGATTTTGTCATTTCTCAAGAAAAGAAAAATAGAAAAAAATTGCTGATCTGATAAAAATTATACTCATTTTTGGCTTTGAATTTCTCTGACAAAAAGTGAGGCTGACCAGTTGTTTTTTTTTTTTTTTTTCCATTTATTTCCTGGTTATTTGCATTCCCTCTTCTATGAAATGCATATTTATATCCTTTGCCCATTAAAAAAAAAAACTTTCTTATTAACTTTAGTAGCTCTTTGAATATAGAATATATTAATCACTTATCATGTATTTTACAAATATATATCTTAGTCTGTAATTTTCCTTTTATATTGTCCATAATGACTTTGGCTGTTCAGAACTCATATATAATGACTTTGGCTGTTCAGAACTCATATATATGTATATGTCAATAATATTTATCTTTTACATATACACACACACATATGTATAATATATATATATATATATATATATATATACACACACACACACACACACACACACACATACAAATAATTCCATCTTTTTCTTTATAGTTTCTCCTCTTGATTAAGAGGGCCTCCTTCAGGGGCACCTGAGTGGCTCACTTGGTTAAGTGTCTGACTCTTGATTTCGGCTTAGGTCATGATCTTGGGGTTCATGAGTTTAAGCCCCATGTGGGGTTCTTCACTAATGGTGCAGAGCCTGCTTGGGATTCTCTCTCACCTTCTTTCTGTCTCTCCCCAGTTGGTGCATGTACCTTCACTCTCAAAAATAAACATTAAAAAAAAAAAATTCGACTTCAGATGTTGTCACCTCTTCTGTGAAGCCTTCCTAGCTCTTCCAATCCAGGTAAAATTAACCATTTCCACCTACATCCCCATAGCCCTTTGTGTATACCTCTATCACAGCACTCCCTAACTATAATGTAATTATTTGTTTATATGTCTTTACCATTTTTTTTAAATCCTTGTATCCTTTTGTTTCCTTTTTCTCCACATAGACTTAGTGTTCAATCACTTTGTGGTAGTTAACTGAAGAAATGGTTCTAGCAAAAACGGAGACCGAGACAATCACTAAAAATAATCACAAGATTTCCTCCTAAACTTATTGCACATAAGACAGGAAAGGAAAATGTCATTTTATGGAACTAATGAGAGAAAGCTTTCAGTTGTCAGGAAACCAAACATTTTCCTAGCACTAACTCTAGGAGGGATTTATTGTGTGAAACCTTACACGAAACACTGAGCCACACAGTACGTCAGGTCTTTAACGAGGGGTCTGCAGATAAAACAGAAAATTTCCTTATATGGCCATTTCTTACATCAACCAACATGACAAGCAGACAGCGTAACATATAGCTCAGGCGAAAGCAAGTATTTTATAAACTAGAGTAAGATAGTCCAAACTTGATAAGAAGAAAGAATCCAGAGAATACAGTCGGGATTCTTTAATCCACTCCGACAATCTCCATCTTTTAGTTGGAATGTGAATTATAATTAAAAGTATTGATATCATTGGGTTCAAATCTCCTATCATACTTTTTATTTTGCCTTTGTCCTGTTCTTTCTTCCTTTATTCCTTAGTTCTTTTCTTCTTTTGGATTAATCTAGTATTTTTATTATTCCATTTTTCTCCTCTTCTAGCTTTTTGGTTATGTATTATCTCTTTTAATGATTAACTCGTTAGATAAAATTTGTAATTGTTTTAAAATATATGTTGACAAAAATATTTAAACAAACAAAAACTCAGAGAAAAAGAACTGGAAAAGATTTAACAGATACAGAAGAAAACTGGTGAAACTATTTTAATATCCTATTAATGTGATTTTAAGACAAAAATATTACATGACAAAGACACAATTTACCTAAAGATAGAATAATCCTGAGCATATAGTTAACTAACATGACTACAATATGTGCTAAAATATTGACACAATTATAAGAAATTTGCAAATCCACAGTTATAATAGATGATTTTAACATCCTTCTCAGCAATTTATAGATAGAACAAACCTGAATTAGTAAAAATATTAAGGATTTAAACTAATTATGAAGCTTGGTCTAATGGAAATTTGCATATGAATCCTGAAAACAATTTTCCAAATACATGAAATATTTATAAAATCTGACTTTATACAAAGTCATCAAGCAAATATCAATTCTACCCAAAAAATCAGCATGATACTGACTACATTATCTCCTCATAAGTTATTAAAACTAGAACATATTAAGAAAAATATAACTTTGCAAAATATCCACATTTGAAAATTTTTAAATGCAATTGTAAAGAGTCTATGGATCAAAAATTAAATCAAAATGGAAGTAGGAAAACCTTTTAAAACTGAGTAACATGAAAACATTATATATTAAAACCTGTTGGATACAATTAAAGTAGTACTTAGCTATCTAAACTGTTAAATGCACTTATTAGAAAAGACAAAGGACAAAAAATTAAATAGGAAAAAAAATTTCACATAGGAAGCGAAAGAAAGCACAAAGAATAGAGCCAAAGGATGTACAGAAAAAGAAATAATAAAGATAAGAATGTAACTTGTTAGGATTGGAAACAAAAATACCAAAGAATCACAAGAAACAAAAGCTGGTAATTTTGAAAAGCTGAAAAAACAAACAAATTCCTGGCAAGTTTGATCAGGGGACCAAAAAAAAAAAAAAGGGGGGGGGGCACAAATATATTAGGATTTTAAAATAAGGATTCAGTAGGCTTTTTCTTTTAATCATAGGTATTATTACTTTTAATTCTTTTCATCATAAAGGATCAAAAACCCAGCATAAACTAACTTAAATAAATATTGGAATTTTCAGCTCATATTAGAGAAAAGTCCAGAGATAGGCTGGCTTTAGGTATAGACTCATCAAGGGTTTAAATTATATTACTGTGACCCAGATTTGACCCTATTTCTCTCAGTCTCTCAATTCCCCTCCATGTTAGTTTCATTACTGTCAAATAGACTCGCCCCTCCGAGAGAGCACTCCTAAAGTCAGTATCTCCCTAACTACACTCTGGAGCAAAAGGGAAAGGATCTCCTTCCAGTGTCATAGTAGATGTATTATTGCATTTTATTGGTTCTGATTGGCCCATGGGCCCATCCCTAATCCAGTAACTGTGTCCCAGGGAATGGGATGCTCTGGTTGGCTGGGCTTGAATCCCCTACCTCTGCTTTGAGCAGGCAACACCACTGGTAGCACATTAACCACATTAAGATTCAGGTAAAGACAACTGGTGAATGAGTGCTCTAGGGCATAAAAGAACATGTGTACTACACGACAGACTTCAGAAACAGGTTTTATCTTAAATAGGACCTCAACGCCATGAGCTCACCAAGCTGAGTTAATTGCCAAATGTCCCTGTACATAACAAAATAAATTTGATTTGTTACATGGAAAGATTCAGTCCTACCCCATCCACCTGAATGTTACAGGCCATTTGCCAGAAGTGATTATTTGAGGTTGGGCAAATTTAATAGGGATTTGTTCTTCTTGACGGAGGTTAACCAACAGATTCAACAACTTCTCAACATCAATTCCTAAATCATGTTGCTCATTTCAGGTAGGTCTTTCATAAACCAAATACTATAATGCTCTGTATAAAGTTTGTTCTTTGTTCATGTATTCCAGAAATAGGTAAGTGCTATGTTCTAGGCATTTCCTTTACTACTGGGGAAACAAGAGCGATCCACAAAAACCCTGACCCCTGCCCTCAGGGAATGGACAGTCATGAGCCTAAGAGAAGAAAAAATTTTCAACTGCTACACTGAGGTAGAATTGTTCAAGCGTGGGAGTTATTTTTACACCCCTTTTAAGCATCTTGCACTACAGATTTCATAGGTCATTAATCTGGTCAAGTTGAGGAGAACATTTTGTTCTTGTGGAAATATTCTCTGGGCACTGGGAGCAAGTCACTAGCATGGAGACTGGGCTTTTGGTGGAAGAACAAGTGGAGCTGGAACAATTTGCCCCGCCTGCCATCTAGGCTCCCCCTTCCCCGCCGCACTGCAATGTGGTGGACTTTTAAATGTAGATGATTTGGAGGAAGGGAGCAGAGTATAAAAAAGACCAGAAGCATAAAAAGAGAAACAGAAACTGAGGGAAGAGTGGGTGGGGGAAAAATGTAGGTGATACAAGTTGAATTGTGCCTTCTGGTGTATGAATATTGGTCCCTTGCGTTCTGTCAGCATTTAGTTAGAGTTCTGGGAAAGATGCCTCCTCTCAATGATTCATTGGACTTTACTTCAAGTGATCTTCAAAACTTTGAACAAAAACACTATTGACTAAAGACCCAGAAAACTAATTTTATGTCATCGTGACTTAATTATGGCAGAGAATAATTGATTCCATATAAAATGGAATGATATATTCACATCCTACCTCTTAGCTAAAACAGTTCGGTCTAGATTTCACTTACATACTTGGCTAACAAGAAAATGATATTTGATTGCCAAACAAAGGAAACAAAATCAAAATGCAAATTCAAATGGGTGGAAACTATGCATTTTTAAACAATGAGAATAATTATGTATACAACATCTTAAGCTCCTCTTCAAAGAATGTAGGCAGTGATTGAAGTAAAGTATTTCTACCACTAAACAAAAGGTCTCTTCTGAATAAAGACAATAGAGTATGTAATTTCCACGTCTTGCTGCATAAATATAAATAGGTCTCAAAGCATTTTTAATCAAGAAATCAAAGTGTCTTACCCATGTTAGAAGGAAAGTTTGAACATCTTATCAAATAAAAAATTTTAGAAAGATCTGCTTTAAATTGTCTGAAAGCCAGGACAAAGAACTGGGAAAACTGGTTGAGTCTGCAGCACCCAGTTGGAATGGCTTTCCATATGTAAGGCTCTGTTGCATCTGGAAGCAGATAAAGTCACTCTTTTGCAGGAAGTCTGTGTTTCCCTCGTAAACAGCAACGTCCGGATGGTGTCCTACTACTAGATTTGGCCTTGTTTCTCTACCTCATCTGCTACAATTATGCCCTTGACCACTGCCCTCCAGCCAGATTGGCTCCATGTTACTGCCAGACCACAATCAGGCACTCTATCACCTCACCTCACCTTTGCATTTGTCCTTGTCTCCAATTTGATCTCTCTTCTCTCAGGCCTCTACACAGTTCCCTCTATTCTTCGAGTCTGTGCAAGTGAGGCCATTCCGGACACTTTCTTTAAAATTGCAAACCTCTTCCCACAACCTCTTCCCCTGCTTTATCTCTCGCTCAAACATTTCTCACGTGAGCACCATGAAGGCAGAAATTTTTGTGTTTGGTTTCCTATTATTCTTTGCCCGGCACAGAGTCAGCACTCAATGAATACTTGTTGAATGAATGAATGTTGGCATCTGAAATGGGATTGCCAGCATGGTTAGAGGTCTAGTTAATCACTGAGGAAAATTAGCCCCTCAAAGCACATCTCCAAGCACTGTACTAATTGTTAGGACTTGGGGTCTCTTGAAAGCAGAGGCTGAGGCAAAGGCTCGCATGCCAGGTATCAGGACTGAAGGACAGAGAAGTGAAATAAGAGTTAGTGAGATAGCAAGGGAGGAAAGTCAATACACAGGACTAACTGATAAAGGGGGTCAATACAATACTCTCAAAGCAGGCAGTATTAGCGGAGATGCAGGGATAAGTGTTATCTAAGAGTAAGGCCAATAAACCTTGTTGGGACAGGTCTAAAGAGACCTGTTGGGTGGGGTTGATGTCAAACAATGCCACAAAGCCAGGCAGGGCAGTAGAAACAGAGTTCTAATTTTGTTAACTAATCTCTGATTGGAGGGCTGGAGAAATCTCTCAGAAAGGCCTACTTGTCAAGGTGGGCTTCATGGGCATGCAATCCGTGCCTTTGCATAGGGTCATACTTGGCTTAGTGTTCTGTTCTGCCGTGTTAAAATTGCTACTATTTTATTCTTGAACTTGTGTTTTACAGCGAAGTCTAATGGGACAGTGGAGCAGGGGAATCAGCAGAGAAACACAGGCAGCCATGCGTGCAAGTGGTTGTGGTCCACGCACACGGGGGTTCAGGTCCGTGGGCACGGCTGCCTCAGCCAGCCTGGGGGCTACAGGGCTGAGGGGCGGCCAGGCTAGGAGCTGGGCCTAGATGGGCAATGGCAACAGTAGCAGCAGCAGCAGCAGCCACAGGAAAGTGAAGGGACTTGGGTAAGGCCAGCTTGCTCATCCATCCCCAGGGCCTGTCGCTACCCTATCTGCACAGATATTAACTCTCCCTCTGGCTGAACTGATGTCATCATAATTGCCCGCACTCAGGTGGTAAACTTGGTCCGCAAGATATTACAAAATTCAATATACATACATTGACATGGAAATAAAGCATGTCAGGGAATTATTAGAATTATTCAAAGAGTTTTGAAAACTGCTGCAATACTATAAAGCAGATAGCTACATAATTAAAAATGGAAATAATTTTAAAATTACCACATTCAGTGAAAAAGACCACTATTATTATATGAACCTTTGGCTGAACCAAATATTAACAAAGAAAACAATTTTCAAATTATTTTTGTTCTTTATTATGTTGTTTTTTTTTTTTTTAATTTATTTAAGTCATCTCTACACCCAACATGGGACTTGAACTCAGGATCCCTAGATCAAGAGTCACATGCTCTAGTGACTGAGCCACCCAGGCACCCCTAAATTATTTTTGTTCTTGTAATTAAAGATAAAGGATAGAATGATATTTAACAAAATACAGACCTTAAAGTCTTTCAGTTTCTTGTATGAGCCCCTTCCCCCAAATCACAGTAAATTCCAGAGGAAAAATTAAAATGCCATTGTATAAATTTACATTTAAAACTAAATTCAGGGTGTTCCTGGGTGTCTCAGCAGGTTAAGCATCCAACTTCAGCTCAGGTCATGATCTCACAGTTTGTGGGTTCGAGCCCCGTGTCGGGATCTGTGCTGACAGCTCAGAGCCTGGAACTTGCTTCAGATTCTGTGTCTCCCTCTCTCTCTGCCCCTCCCCCTCTTGCACTCTGTCTTTCTCTCTCTCTCTCTCTCTCTCTCAAAAATAAATAAACATTAAAAAAAAAATTTTAACTAAATTCAGACTTACACAAAGCTGATTTGTATGAAGTTTTAGAAAAATTGTTCCAAGAATCCTCCATTCTAGAGATACTGAAATTTATATCAAACCAATTTATCAGAATTTTATCCCGATGTTGTTACATTCTGTGAAATACTCTTAACAGCTCCCATAACAAGGCCAGCAGCAGAAATGTCTTCTCAAAATCACAAATATGTATCAAAAATTATTTTTTGCCGAGTGACTAACAACCCTTTTAAATCCATTGATGTAAAAGTATAAATTCCGATGATCTAATAAACAAATTTATTAGAATTGCAGAAAATTAAGCCAGAAAATTATATGATCAATCAAGATATCACATTAATAAAGTATGATTTTAATATATAAGATTAGGACACCAAAAATATTTTTTGTAATTTATAAAATTACTTATGTAACACGATTACTCCTATTAAGTTTTATAATAAAATAGTTTTAAAGAAAACTTAACATTTCAATGCTTTCAATGGCACTTTTCTCTCTTTTTGAAAAAAAAGGACCCACATTTTCACTTTGCACTGGACCCTACAATTTATGCAGCTGGCCCTGATTGTCATTTGAAGCTTCACCATTTTAATCTGGACATTAATCTGAAACAAAAGGAGATCTTTTCACGAGGAAGAAAATTAAAAGTGTGGCATGTAAGAAGAAACAAGCATCTGGCAGTGGTCCTTTCTGTTTATCTTTCCAGTAGGAGAGGATAACTAACTAACAAGAAGAGGAGAGGAAAAAAATATTTTAATATACATCTTGTGAAGCCAAACTCAAGATACCTTGAGGAAAAAACAAAATAGGCAGTTGAATTCAAGAATGCACCTGGAGGGGTCCCTGGGTGGCTCAGTCGGTTAAGCATCTGACTCCTGATTTCAGCTCAGGTCATGATTTCTCAGTTCGGAAGGTCAGGCCCTGCATCAGGCTCTGCGCTGACAGGGTGGAGCCCTGCTTGGGATTCTTTCTCTCTCTCTCTGCTCCCCTCCTCACACACTCTCTCTCAAAATAAATAAATGGGAAAAAAACACACACACACACACCTGGAAAAGTGTCAGTCTCTACCTAAAAATAAACTTGTTATATCGGCAAGACTAGGGTTAAACACATAAAACTTTAAAAAAAGAAAAATGGCATACTAGAGAGCTACACTGACTATAAACCAAGTGGCAGAATACATATCACAGATAATGAGGATGTTGACAAAAGAGTAGCCAATATTTCAAATCAAAAAAGGGGTTCCTCTAAGATCCAAGGATTCTTTTATGTGGCCAAAGATAGAAAGGAACTGGTAACTGGCACAGAAGGAGGGGATACAAACTGTTATTTTCCTCAAATATTTAAATGCCAGCTGGTTGACCAAAATCATTGCTCCCCCATTATGTCAACACATAAAAAGCAAGGTCAGAAGGCAAACTGGGAGTTGGTTAGGGTTCATGGTCTACCACTAATTGTCTACACAACACTGGGCAAATTTAGCCTTTCTTTTTCCTACTGTGAAAACTGACAGAATGGTACATAATCTTCCCACCCCTAGATTTTATAGAGATCAGATATGTGAAAGTACTTGGGAAAAATGAAAAGTAGTAGTCAGAGCCTTAAATTATACATTCCAGTGCTTATAAGAGCTGTTTTATGTCAAACAAGAACAGTTTCCCATGATTTTAGAAAAGACTAATTTTAGTGGAGTGTTCATCAGTCGGTTAATAGTAAGTATGATCTCAAGTATTCCTCAAAAGCCATCTACCAAATGCTGAATCGCAAAAACACCAATAATTATCGAGTTGTCCCCCTCAAATTTCTCCCAAACTGATTGCGGTCAAGATAAACAGCTAACAACATAGAAGTAGCTGACCACTGGGAAACCTTAGGAGTGAATGAAATCTGGATTAGAGTCCAAAATAAATACTGAATTGTTTAAAAATAGTTGCAGGATTTCGTAAACACTAAAATACAAACACACAAAACTCTTGAAGTTTTTGGGTATACTGTGATAAACAAGACAAAAATATCCTGAATTTTAAAATCAGACATGAACTTTCCCCAAGTTCTAAGTCATTAGCAAAATATCCTTTTAGAGAATCTATAGAATTGAAATGGAACTGTGGGGTTGCCTGGGTGGCTCAGTGGGTTAAGCGTCCAATTCTTGGTTTCAGCTCAGGTCATGATCTCCCTGTGAGTTGGAGCCTCGCATTAGGCTCTGTGCTGACAGTGTGGAGCCTGCTTGGGATGCTGTCTCTCTCCCTCTCTCTCTGCAGCCCCCTCAAAATAAATATACTTTTAAAAAATTGAAATGGAACTGTGGAAACTGTTTCTGGGTCACAGTTATGTAACTTTGAACATATTTCTATACCTTCTAAGATTCAGCTTAAGCATTTGTAAAATAGGATAATAATTTCTACCCTGCCTATTGCCTGGTGCTTTAAAAGGATCAAATGTGAAAATGTCTTCAAAACTATGAGTGTCTTTACAATGAGACAGATTCTTTTCAGTTACATTTCAGTTTTCACTATGGTCGTTGGTTTCAGAAGTTGGTCTGGAAAGAGCCAGAGGTGGTGAGCACGAGGGAATCTAAAGAATTCTTTATTTAAGGCCACAATCAATAATAAAAGGACAGAACCCTCTTTGTTAGAAACGAAGAATCAAGAGAGGGATGGAGAATGTAGATGGAAATTTTATTCACTTCTCTGTGAGAGAAGTCCACTGATGATTCATATACTTCATCAAATAATAGGTGCAGAAAGCCAAGGATAATTTGGCCAATCTTTCCCACCTGGCCCCTCCCTCCACAACCAATAATATCTGCTAGTTCCTACCTCTTCTGAGATCTCTGTTCTTTGATAAATGTTCTTAAAGTATTACGCACATGCAGCTTCAAACCAGAGATTCCAGCAATTGCTGCCTTTCTATATAGAAATTATGGGGTTGCCTAAAAAACTCGAAGTTTTAACTGATTTCAGGCAGGTGCTATGGTCTCACCACATCTCTATGCCTGTCTCCCTTTCCTTTCTCCACCAAGGTCAGGGGGTCATTCAAAAGGACAAATTAGCCTTGCCCTCACTGAAGTCTGAAATGTAGACTTTAGATATTTTCTCCAGATGAACTTTGACTTACAGTAATCTTTGGAGGTGGGGGGGTTGTTAGAAGAAATGATTTGTTAAATGTAAACCTTTAAAATAAAGGTGATCTTGTTTGGGCATTTTTAAAGACAATGGGAGTTTCAAGAAATGGAACTAGCTTAGACAATCTCAAACCTCTGAAAGGTCCTGAATATGATGGAGAACTCTGGCTTCTAGTTATTTGACCTTGAAGATAATTCTACACTTTGGAGACCCAGTTTAATCATTTGTAAAATGAAATGGGAATTCCTACCCTGCTCTTGCATGGTGCTGTTATAAGGACCAAATAGGAGAAGGTCTTAGAAATTATGAGCTTTATAGTGAGATCAAAGTCAAAACATATGGCTTAGGGTCTGGTGCCTTCACTGGCTAGCTGTGTGACATTGGCCAAGTCACTAACCCACACTGTAAAAACAAGGGCATGCCCAGATAGGTTTTTTTTTTTTTTTTAACATTTATTTATTATTGAGAGCAGAGAGAGACAGAGCATGAGCAGAGGAGGGGCAGAGAGAGAGAGGGAGACACAGAATCTGAAGCAGGCTCCAGGCTCTGAGCTGTCAGCACAGAGCTGGACGTGGGGCTCAAACTCACGGAGTGCAAGATCATGACCTGAGCTGAAGTCGGACCCTTAACCGACTGAGCCACCCAGGCACCCCGATAGGTTTTAATCCCTGCCACATATCAAATTCTGTGATGTTAAAAAAAATACAGAATTATCACCACCACTTCCTTTTCACCTTTGGCAGCTGTTTACAACAAAAGGGGCAAACATCAACTGGCCTTTTTGATTAGTTCTTTTATTATATGGGATTAAGAATTTTTCCATTAACAAACCTCAGGAAACTGAACAGAGGGTGGGGTTGAAAGGAAAGTAGCAGGTTTATCCAGAAATTGCATATTTGTAAGTCAGAAGCTAAGCAAATGAAAAGATTTTTTATGCTTCTAGCCACTGTGGATTGCAGGTGACTAATCTTACCACTCTCCAGAACTAATCAACTGTAGCCAGTCTCCATTACTATATGTAATTCAAAGCATCTGACACAAAGGAAATGAAAGCTGAAAGGACAGAGGGGAAGAAGGTCAGATACAGTGAATTTGGCCTATACATGCTTTGCAAATAATAAGCAACAAAGCAAAAAGAAATCTCTGCTTTGAGTTTGCTAATAACTAGAACAAAGCAAGAGATCAAAGTATTTATAAAAATGGATTTCTGTAATTCTTCCATCCTCATCAAAACCTCTTTTAAGTAAATAATTCTACCAGTTTCCCACAAAGAGATACAAATGCAGTTTCCCTGGGTTCTCGTCTTTCTTCATCTTACACCCTGTCCTTCAACGCTTTTTCTATCTCAAAAGCCACTTTTACCACCATTCCGTGATCTCTTCCACAGCCGTGGATTAGTCTTAATTCTTTACTGATAGATGTTATTAAATAATACATATTAGCTGTGCAGAGTACACAAAAAATAGTATTGCAGACAATGCTATTAATACAGAACTGTTCAATTTTGTGATCATTTTTATCTCAATGTCCAATAGTAACTAATGATGACTAACAGTCCAATCAATGGCCAATGATCTTATCTCTAGGGTAAAAAAAAAAAATTCAGGATTGCACCATTTGCTATCATTCTAGTCAAGGCTGGATCCCAAGGAGACTCACTGGAGGACACTTGTCCCCATAAATCCACCATAGTCCGTGCTTCAAAGTATCAGAGGCCGGTGTGGCTGAGTCCCAAGCACACACGTTTTGTCTGAATAACACAGTGTTCCAAAATTGTTTGAGCAGACATTAAGAAATATATAGGCACTTAAAAAGACCTGTTTTGGCTTCTCTTTAAAAAGAGGAAAATCTGGCAACAATGGATACTGTGTACTCCCTCTGTTCTCCCCCTCTCCATGCCTCCCATTCTCTGTAACAACACTAGTCCATTTTGTTTATTTAGATTTCCTGCCTGGCCCCATTGGGACAGGAGTTTTCTACCACACATCACAAGACTGGTAGTGTCTTTGTTTGGATTTCCTTTATTTATATTACATTTTAAAAGGTTTTCCTGCTTCTGAGTTTTTGTCTTAAAGTCAATACAGTATGACCACCTTAGTAGTCGAAGGCTGGAAAGGTAGACACTCTCTACATATGTATAGTGGTATAAATAGAGAAGCTACAGACAATGAAGGCATTAGAAGAATTGTGAATAGAAAAAATATATGCAAAGTTAGAAAAAAGGAAATTTCATCAATATGCTCAGACACCCAAAATCTATTAAATGAATCTGTGGTTTAAAACAACCTGAATCTCATTAAGCTTCTAACTTTGAGGAACCAAGTTTATGGCGATCCTCTCAAAATACTCATTTAAAAACTTGTGTGCTTGTTTAACTGTTGCATACCATAAACCAGTCAATGCTGGGGCTGTAACAACCACAGTGAGGTTCTAGTTTGCAGATCAAGAGTTCCTAAATCTGGGGGGCACCTGGGTGGCTCAGTCAGTTAAGCGTCCGACTCTCAGTTTCGGCTCAGGTCATGATCTAGCAGCTTTGTGGGTTCATGCTCCATGTTGGGATCTGTGCTTATGGTGAGGAGCCTGCTTGGGATTCTCACTCTTCTCCCTCTCTCTCTGCCCCTCCCCCCCTCATGCTGTCTCTGTCTCTCTCTAAATAAATAAATAAAATTAAAAATATTAAAAATAAATAAATAAAAGAGTTCCTAAACTTGGAATCGCCTTAGAAGCTTTAAACAAAAATATCACTGTCTAAATCCACTCCAAGAGTTTTAGGATGTAATTGGTGTGCAGTGTGGCCTGTACAGAGATTTTTTTAAAGTTCCCCAGGTGCTTTAACATATGACACAACTTTAGAAGCACTGCTGTAGACATTACATCAGCTACACTTACATATTAGGACTATTGTTGTCCTTTTTTTTTTTTTTTAACATTTATTATTCACTTTTTGAGAGACAGAGTGCGAGTGGGGGGAGGGGCAGAGAGAGAGGGAGACAGAATCTGAAGCAGGCTCCAGGTTCCGAGCTGTCAGCACATAGCCCAATGCGGGGCTCAAACTCACGAACCACGCAAGATGATGACCTGAGATGAAGTTGGACTCTTAACCCACTGAGCCACTCAGGCGCCCTGTAGGACTATTGTTTCTTAAAGCCAATCATACCTCTTAAGAGCAAAGTAAATCATCTGCTTTTCCCCATAGCTGGAAGGAGAGGGTCTGCAAAGGGAAATGTTATCTGATCCATCAAGGGACCCTCTACTCTGTCCTGGACTTGAACTAGTTAATTCCTGGACTGAGCCTTGGTATCCTCATTTGTAAAAGGAGACAACAATCTCTCCCTTTGAAAGTTGTTCTAAAGGTGAAATAAGATGATGTATATGAAGCAATAGTTGGTTCTTCCTAAGTGGTAGTTTTTTTTTAATCCAGTATTCAGTGATTATAGTTTTTCCTCAAAGCCGTAGTCAATATTTCTAGCTAACATTAATCTCTCCCCTTCCTTACAGCAATCCAATTTCGAATGCTTTATTTTGTACTGTTCTCTAATTGTTCGATGAATGTGGTCTTGCCGGATGGACAAAAATCATTTGCAAGAAAGGGAAATTAGACCATTTATCAGCAATGTTAAAACTTGCTCTCTTCTCACACAATATCACCTATTAAGTTGAGAGACCTGACTCGCAAGTTGTTAGAAGAAACTGGCCGTGAATTTTAAAGTGAGATCTAAAAAACCAATGGGTCAGCAGTTGTGGGGGGGATTGTGGAACAGCAGTTTCTTTTTTAAAGGTAGAATAGCCCATATTGTCTTACTTTGCCACTGCAGCTGTGACAAATTACCACTAACTTAACAACACAAATTTTTCATCTTACAAGTCTGTAGTTTATGAGAGGTAATGAACTATACTGCCCCAAAATGTGCGGCTTTGGCATACTGGTTATTTTGATCTGTAGGCACTTGAAAAAGAGCAGATGCACAGAGAGGCTTTCTCTGAACTTCCCTTATCTCCCCTTCCTCCAAAAGGAGCTCAATTGTTATAAAACCCCTTCTTTGGCGTTTCATTAACCAAGGAAGCCGACTCTTATCACTGCTGAGGCCAGAGGTAGACACCACACCCAGACAGACTTTGCCTCAGACTATCTTACCTCCCATCTATTCTTCTAGGGGCCCATTCTTCTTTCACAAAAGTCATTTAGGAGGTATATATCTACCCTTCCTTTCCCTATTAAGATGGGTTTTAATCCCAAATTAACATCTAGCATATATACATAAAGTATACATGTTAATAAACTGTGTTTTTTTTTTACTTCTTGTTAATCCTTTAGTACAGAAGGGCTCATCCATGAACTCAGAAAGGTAAAGGGAATATAATTTTTCCTCCCTACAGTTAGAAATATGACGTGGATCCCCCTGGGCCAAGAGCAAGGTACTGGTAGGGTACCCTGCTTCCTGGGGGCTCAAGAATAGAACCCTTTACCTTGCCTTTTCCAGCTTCTAGAGTCTGCCATCCTTCACTCCCAGCTCCCTTCTCCATCTTCAAAGCCAGCAACCAACCAGAAGCAGAGTCCTTCATGCAACCACCTCTCCAGTTCTCTTCTCCACAGTCACATCTTCCTCCAACCCTGACTCTTCTGCCTCTCTCTTCCACTTTTTTTTTTTTTCTCTTCCACTTTTAAAGACCCTTATGACTAAAATGCAACCATCTGGATAAGCCAGGGTACTCTCCCTATTTTAGGTTAGCCGGCTGGTAATTTATTCCACCTGTTCCCTAATTCCCCTTTGCCATGGGACATAACATATTCACAAAGACAAGCTATGGGAAGAGAAGTCTAACTGGACTGCCAATTATGTTGCAGTCAGTGATCTTTTTATCTCTCAGTTCAGTCAAAACTGTGATCCCGATTCCAGGGATGAGAATGTGGACATCTTTCAGAGTTGTTATTCTGCCTATCACATTTTAAACTCGCCCTAGAGTTTGTAAACAAGTAGGGCCTGGTACAAGACAGATTAAGATAGTCATTGACAAAGGCCTGCACTCACGGGCCATCACACCTGCTCTCTACTCCACCTGATCCATGGCAGACATTGCTAATCAACTAGGCATCATCATTACCTTTTCTGCAGGGTGTACTGGGTCATCTCCAGCACAGTCGATCAGAATTGGATATCTGTTTTCCATCCTAAATCTGAACAATTGTAAAGGCAAAGGACTTTCTCTCAGGGCCTTTTTGGCACAAGGTGATAATCCGGTATTTTTAAATTGATGGATAAAATTAGTCCCAGCTGAGCTAAATAAAGAAATTATAACAAGACAGTAAAATAAGCCAACTAATTAATTCAAAACTTGACAGAAATCTGTGTTTCTATGATACCTTGTAGAGAATCCGTACAGTAACTAAGAAAATCTGCATTTATTATTGCCCCTGCCTATACAACACAAAGCTTTCTCTTGAGACTTACTATAATGCATCCTTTTTTTTCCAAGAAGATATTTTGCTTATAAAAAGATTTGAATATATGTTTCTATTTAAGTATTTGAAAGCTTTTATTATTCTAAATAGAATGCCATGAACTTTTACAAGTACATTATACAAGTAATCCATGATCATAGTAGAGAATTTAAGAAAAACAAAGAAGAAAATCATACATAATTCTATCTGCCAGAAATAAATTTTGGTGCTCACTCTGTTCAATGCATTTACATTCATTCATCCAACATATTTTTAGGGAGACTCTCTGCTAGGCACTATTCTAGGCTTTGAGGGTACAGCATGAAGAAAGAAAACAGACAAAATCTATGCCTTCAATGAGTTCAGTTATGCACGAAGAAAAAAACAAAAATCAACAAAACCAACAAAAAAAAACAAAACAAAATGATACTATACTTTTCATATTGCCAGGCTTTTGTAGTTTTCCCAGTAGTCTTGACTACACCAAAAGATAAGATGATCAGAGATAGCTACATGACTGGCAGTCCAGTCTGACTTCTCTTTCCATAGTTTGATGCTAGGTGATCAGAAGGAAAACTTCCAGAAAACAGAGAACGCTGTGAATTCTTCTACCACAAAAGACCACATAGGGAATTGAAGAGAACCTCATTCTATTTGTTCCGGTTATTTATTGTTGCATAATGTATGCCCCTAGAACTTAGTGCCTTAAAAAAACAACATTTTATTATTATTTGACGCTCACAACTGTGAAGGTTTACTTGGCTATAGGGGGCAATTCTTTCTTGGGTTTTTTTTTCTTATGCAGTCTGACAGTTTTTCGTACTGAAGTCATCTTGAAGGTTGCTTCATTCTCATAGCCCATGGATTCTGCTATTGGCAGGAAAGTCAGTCAAGGTAGTAGTCCGAACACCCATACACAGCCTCTGCCTGTGGCCTGGGCTTCTTCACACATGGCTATTGGGATTCAAGATCAAGTGACCCAGAAGCACTAGGCAGAAGCTATCTTGCCTAGAAATCACATAGAGTCACAGCCTCTGGGTGGTTCAGTCGGTTAAGCATCCAACTCTTGATTTCTGCTCAGATCATGATCTCCCAGATTCATGGGATTGAGTCCTGCATGGGGCTCTGTGCTGAAAGCATGGATTCTCTTTTTCTCTCCCTCTCTCTCTCATGCCCCTCCCCCGCTCGTCCTCTCTCTTTCTCAAAATAAATAAACATAAACATTAAAAAAAAAAATCAGAGTCATTTCTATCATAGTCACAGGCCCATCAGATTCAAGGGGAGGAAAGACAGATGCCACCTCTGAATAGAAGCAGTATCAACATCACATTGTAAGGGGTGGGATATACTGTGGTGACCATCTTTGGAAAATACATTCTGCCTTGTATCTCAAATCCTTACACGGTTAATTTGTATGGTTAAAATCAGGGACAGCAAACATCCAGAGGAACTGTAAGGTTAAGAGAACAGTTCTAGCACTATCCAAACTTTCTCAAAAAAATACATCTTGGGTCTCCTGGGTGGCTCAGTCAGTTAGGCATCCAGCTTTGGCTCAGGTCACGATCTCATGGTTTGTGAGTTCGAGCCCCACCTCAGGCTCTGTGCTGACAGTTTAGAGCCTGGAGCCTGCTTCAGATTCTGTGTCTCCCTCTCTGCCCCTTCCCTGCTTGCACTCTGTGTATCTCTCTCTCTTTCTCTCTCTCTCTCTCTCAAAAATAAATAAACATTAAAAAATATATATCTCAAAGATACATTTTAGGGGCACCTGAGTGGCTCAGTCAGTTAAGTGTCCAACTCTTGGTTTCAGCTCAAGTTGTGATCTCATGGTTCATGGGATCGAGCCCTGTGTTGGGCTCTGTGCTGACAACTCAGAGCTTGCTTGGGATTCTCTCTCCCCCTTTCTCTCTCTACCTCTCCACTGCTCACACACACTCTCTTTTTTTAAAGTTTGGGAATTTCTTTTTTTTTTTTTCTTTTTCTTTTTAATGTTTATTTATTTATCTTTGAGAGAGAGAGAGAGAGAGAGCACAAGTGGGGGAAGTCCAGAAAGAGAGAGAGAGAGGGAGACACAGAATCGGAAGCAGGTTCCAGGCTCTGAGCTGTCAGTGCAGAGCCCTATGTTGGGCTCAAACTCATGAACTGTGAGATCATGACCTGAGCTGAATTCAGTCTCTTAACTGACTGAGCCACCCAGGCACCCCCCCCCCAACCAAAGAAATGAATAAACATTAAATATATATATATATATATATATATATATATACACACATATTAGCAAAAAAGAACTGATAATT
The DNA here is from genome assembly GCF_018350195.1 of Panthera tigris. Classification (NCBI taxonomy): domain Eukaryota; kingdom Metazoa; phylum Chordata; class Mammalia; order Carnivora; family Felidae; genus Panthera; species Panthera tigris. The sequence goes on along the minus strand of NC_056666.1, from coordinate 99,437,244 downwards.
GAATAACCAGCTATTCTTTTTTTTTTAATGGTTATTTATTTTTGAGAGAGAGAGACAGTGGGAGAGGAGCAGAGAGAGAGAGAGAGAGAGGGAGACACAGAATCCGAAGCCGGCTCCTTGTTCTGAGCTGTCAGCGCAGAGCCTGACCCAGGGCTCAAACTCACAGACTACGAGATCATGATCTGAGCCAAAGTTGGATGCTTAACCAACTGAGCCACCCAGGTGCTCCTGAATAACCAGCTCTTCTAATTTCCCCTATATGTATCACATAGATTCACATTTAAAAAATTTTTTTTAATTTATTTTTGAGACAGAGAGAGACAGAGCATGAGCAGGGTAGGGGCAGAGACAGAGAGGGAGACACAGAATCCGAAACAGGCTCCAGGCTCTGAGCTGTCGGCACAGAGCCGGATGCTGGGCTCAAACTCAGGAATGGTGAGATCATGACCTGAGCCGAAGTTGGACGCTTAACCGACTGACCCACCCAGGCACCCCCGACATAGATTCACATTTATGGTATTAGTTGATGATTAAAAAAAAACTTGATCAGATTTTTTCCTCTTTAATTTGCATACCTTGCCTTGAGAATGTGACACATAGAGAAACAATCTTTCCTATGTATGAAGCATGGGAAGAACCACTAATTTGGGCATCCAAGGCTATTAAAATTATCATATGAGCTAAGGAGTGCTTAACTGTAATAATAAGAAGCTATTAAATGATTTCCAGACATCTGTGGGATCTCTATGTACATAATTGGGAAGGTATAAACACATTGAGTCATATCAGGTTACTCTTAACCAAAAACTCCAGATAAGAACTTAGAGAAACTTTAAAATAAATGCTCGCTAAAACAAATCAACATTTTATCCTTTTATTTCAACACTCAATGAGCACCTATGATATATCTGGTACAAACAAATGCTATGTACTCATAGTATACTAGCTACTAAGGATATACATTAGGACTCACATATTTAGGATATAAGTAATATTTAAATGATCGACACTATCACTTTAATAGCACACATGAAATCCTATTATAATAAACACCATTATCAAGAAAGACTACAGTGCAGATCTATAAATGTCATAGCAGAATACCCACAATGTCAGTGTGCTATTGATCTGACCACAACACTCTCTTCCTGTTGTTTGACAAATAGTTTTTCATGTCTCTCTATAAAAAAAGAGTTACTTTATAGTTTCATAATTGTTTCCTGTAGAGGGGGGAGTCAAGCTGGATAGTAGCTAAGGGCACACATTTCTTTTGCCCCAGTGTCAAAGAAGCACCTCACTTCTTCCTATGTTGTATAAATTCTCAAATCCTTGCTCCAGACTTTAACATGAAGAAGGAAACATTTCCCTGTTTGTGAGTTCAATCTTTCAGACCTGTTTTCTAACCATGAGTTCATTGACAGAAAGTTAATGTTTTGAAATTTTTATATTCTCTAGAGCTCATTATACAGCGAGCCAACGCCCACAATTTCCAACAACATCTTGCATTGGTTAATTGATAAAATCAACCTAAGAAATCTGAGATTCCTCTGCATGACAATGCTCAACTCTGTGAACTTAATGGGTCATTTCACCTGAGGAGGGGCAGGGGAAGAGGAACAAATGAGAGAAGACTGTCAGAAACTAGCAAAGGAAGTCTTGTTTTGCTCCCTATTTGCCTTTTGTTTCTCAGGCCTGGGCTTGGCTTGGGTTTGTTCTTGCCGGAGAAAAGGAATGCTGCTGCTCATTCCAGAAGCCTGTTTACCAGCACTGTCCTGACAAAAAAGATGGCCCAGGCAAAAACCACATTTTTCTGGAATCACAGCCTTTCCTTCCTGCCACTGAAGATGGTTTAGACAACTCATACCATTCAAGTCTTTTTCAGAAAACTCTGCTTTCTTTGTTGAATCATATACAATACTTAAGCAGGGAGAGGAAATGATGAAAACTTTTCTTCCTGGTCTTGGAATAGACTCATTGCTTGCATGGGTCCATGAGTAGGGATTAGAATCACTTGTGGGCTTTTTAGGATCTTTACCAGATATTCATTTCTTTGCCGTTTATAAGTGACAATTTTAAATAACCTAGAAATATAGCTTATGTGACTTGAACTTCTGCCTTACCTTTTGATACTGTAACTACTATAGATCCCTACTTCTTTTTCTCTAGATATTGCAAATTCATAAACTATATGATAATGATATGTTAACCACTACTCTAAGTCTTATACACAAGCTTAGGCCTTCTTAGGTCAGAGAAGCATGCATGAAGTAAAAAGATATGATCACTTTTGATAAGTAGAAGAGAAGAGAGGAAAATATAGTAGTGATGATTACCTGATTCATTCCCAGTCTTCTAAATCTGTCATAAAAACCAAGGTTTTGGGGTACCTAGGTGGCTCAGTCGATTAAGTGTCTGACTTTTGGTTTTGACTCAGGTCATGATCTCATGGTTCCTGGGTTCGAGCCCTGCATCAGGCTCTGCACTGCCAGTGCTTGGGACTCTGTCTCCCTCTCCCTCTGTCCCTCCCCTGTTTGAACTCTCTCTCTCTCTCGAAATAGACAAATACATACATATATACATACATACATAAACATTTAAAAAAAAACAAAACAAGGAGGTGCCTGTGTGGCTCAATCGGTTAAGTATCTGACTCTTGATTTCAGCTCAGGTCATGATCTCACAGTCTGTGAGTTCAAGCCCTGCATTGGGCTCTGTATTGACAGCATGGAGCCTACTTGGGATTCTCTCTCTCTCTCCCCCCGCTCTTTGCCCCTCCCCTACTCATGTGCATTCTCTCTCAAAAATAAGTGAACAAACTTAACTAAAAAATTTAAAAATATGTAAAAAATAAAAAAAAAAACAAGTTTTCACTTCATAGGCATTGCATATCTGGGAAATCAAGTTACAAAGAGTTAATCGGCCTTTTCATGATGGGCACTTAATCCCTTGTTGTGCTTTGGGTTTATATCTTTTTTCCTGTATTTGTTCATTCATTCTACCAACATTTGTGAAGTACCTTATAGATGCCAAGGCTTGTGCATTAGGCTGAAAGCCTAAGATAAACGAGACAAAAAAATATATATACATTATATATATCATATTAAATATACAAAAGCCCTCAGAGAGCTTAAAATCTAGCAGGAAAACAGACAATAACCAGTCACAAAGATGCCCCTAATTATTTATCCAATGAATACTCCAGACACTGTGCAAGGTGATAGGGATACAGTAGAGAACAAAAAAGACACAGACCCTGCCCTTATGAAGTACAGTCATGGAGACAGGCCTTAAACAAATGTAACACAGATATAAGTTGAATGCTGTGTAATTTAGACTTTTATCAGTTCCAAGTGGCCAAAAACTCAACTCACACTACCATAATCAAAAAAAAAAAAAGTATTTATTGGTTTATGTAGTTAAAAAGCTGAGGGCTAGCTGAGGCATGGGTTGGTGTAGGAGCTAAAACAATGTTACCAGGACCTCCCGTCTCACTTCAGCCCTGTTCACCTACATTTCCGCTTCATTCCTATCTTAAAACCCAGTAGTAAAGGAAGTATTTCTCTTCCCTCAGCAAATATCCTGGGCATGACTCTCCCTGTTCAAAAGAGAACTTATGCATACTCCCTACATCCATCCTGGCCAGGGGAATGTGGTGCTCTGATTGGCCAGGCCTAAGTCACATGCTCATCCTTGGGCTTGGAGGTGGAGCCAATTCCAGAAGAAGCCCATGAATTGAGACCGGGGAAGAGAGTTGGTGCTCAGAAGAAATTGGGGGTGCCTTACCAAAAGGAGGGGGGGATGGACAATGGCAGCCAAAGAGCACTAGCCACTGTCCACTAATATGCCCCATGTGGTCTAGTCTGTCTGTGCCCTCCTATTCCTGGAGTCAAATATAGCAGCCAAAATTCCACTGAAAGCAATTTCTCTCCTTAACGGTGCCTCCCAATGATTGTCAAGGGGATTCAATTCATAGCCACAGACACACATCTTGGTATTCTGTTTTCCTTCTTTCATTCTCAATCTCTCGCACACCCCACAATGTCCCAGCACCTCTCTGCCCAGACTATTAACCAGTCTCCAACAAAACTCTTCCCAGCCCCACTTCACATCCCTGCTGTCCTTCCCTCATTTCTTGTGCCTCGATTGGACAAGGCCTGAGCCTGGAGAGAGGCAGGAACTAAAAAGCAGCAGGTGTAATCAGAGGGAGGGAAGCAGGACACAGATGAGGCAGAGGAGAGGCCCAGGGACTCCTCAAGCAGTGGACTGCAAAAGAGCAGACCCCACTGACCAAACGAGAGAGTTGGCTCCAAAAGCCTGCAGAGTTTCCTTGAGTCTCAGGGGAACAAAGGAAAGTCCTTTTAATAGCGTTCCTAAGCCCCAGCCTTGTGAGCAATAAATCCCTTTCAAGCCCTCCATGCCTGGATCGTTACCCTATAGCAATCTGAGTTACATAAATCTCTGTGAAGTAAGAAATGAAAAGTGCCTTCAGCAGTGTCTCTTGGCTGAACTTCTTAGACATCTTTCTGTGATATGCTTAAGTTCAGAAAGGAATCACTGCCAAGATCATTTTGCTATTATAACCATGATTAGTTCAACTTTCTAATCTTTCACTGCACAACTTTTTGAGAGAAATTTAATGCTGATGGGAGATAAAACTTGTTTATTTGCCTAAGACTTATAGGCAAAAAAAAAAAAAAATCTTGTTTATGTGTCCAAGTATTTACTGATATGGTGGGTTTCTAAATCCATCATCTTGCAATTTGATTTTTATTTGGCCCATCTGTTATTCTCTTTTTTTTTTTTTTATCTCTCTTTGCTCTCTTTTGGAATATTTTTATGATTCCATTTTCTTTCCTTTGGTGGCTTGTTGACTGTAACTATTTTATTTTGTTTTAGTGGTTGCTTTAGAGTTTATGGTGTACGTCCTTATTCTATTACCGCCAACTTTCAAGTGGTAATATACCACTTCATATACAGTATAAAAACCTCACAATGGCACACTTCCTTTTCCCACCTCCAGGCCTTTGTGCTCTCAGTGTCATACATTTGACATTTGATTTCCACATTATAAACCCTACAGTACATTGTATATGTTGTATTTTTTTTCTGTTAAACATACAATTATCTATTAAGCAGATTTTTTTAAAAAGGCAGGGTGGGGGAGTGTTTTATATTTACTTATCTATGTACTGTTTCCAGTGTTCTTCATTCCTTAAGTAGCTCTAGATTTCGTTCTAATATCATTTTCCTTCTGCCTGAAAATTTAAAAATTTCTGCCTTCTTTTAAAAATGTGTTTTGTTTCAGTCTGTTGCTGTGATGAATTCTTTTAGCTTTTATATGCCTGGAAGAAATTTTATTTAACCTTCATTTTTGAAAGATTTTTCGATATTGTTCCACTGTCCTGTGGCTTACATTGTTTCCCGCAAGAAATCTGCTGTAATTCTTACCTTTTTATTCACCCCTCCCCCCAACCCCCACCAGCCAGCCCCCACTCCACATATTCTGTGGCATTTTACCCTCTGACAACTTTTAAGATTGGCTCATTATCGCTGATTTTAAGCAATTCAATCATAATACGACTTGGTATAGTTTTCATATTTCTTGTTCCTAGGCTTTGCTGAATTTCTTGGACTTAGACTTGTTTTCATGAAATTTGGAACATGTCTGGTCATCATTTTCTCAAATATTCTCTGTTTCTTTCAGGAACTCTAAGCACATGTATCAGGTCATGTGAAGTTGTTCCACAGTTCACTGATGCTCTACTCACTTTTTTTTTCAGTCTTTTTTCCCCTGAGTTTCATTTTGGGTAGTTTTTGCTGCTGTGTCTTTAAGTTATTTAATTTTTTATTCTGTTGCATCTAATAGCAGTTTTCATCTTACACATTGTACCTTTCATCTCTAGAAATTCAACTTAGGCCTTTTTGATATTTTCCATGTCTCCATTTAACATGCTCAAGCATTTCTCTACCTGATCATACGAACGCAGTTATAACCATTTTAATGTCCTTTTTAATGGATTTTATTGTCTGTGTCACTTTTTGATCTGTTCCTATTAATTGATTTTTTTCCTCTTCATTGTTGTTTGTATTAGATACCAGTCATTGTAAGTTTTCCTATCAATATCTTAGAGCTTTGTTCTAGGATGCAGTTATGTTATTTGGAAATAGTTTGATCCTTTCAAGACTTTTAAGTCTTATTAGCCAGGACCAGAACAGCCTTTAGTCGAGGGCCAACTTTGCCCCCCTACTAAGGCAATACCCTCTGGGTATTCTACCAGTGCTCTGTGAATTAGAAGGTTCTGCCTCCAGATGGTGGGAACACAACCTATCCCCAGCCCTGTGTGAGCTGTAGGGATTATTTCCTCTGCTCCATTTGGGCAGATCTTTCCCTCAGATAGTTTCCTCAGACTCATGTTCTGATCAGCAATCAGCCAAAGACTTGCGGGGGGGGGGGTGCTTTGCAGCTCTCTAGGTCTTTTTTCTATGTAGCTTTCTCTTATCTGCTATTCTGCCCTGAAAAATCTAGCCACCCAGCTCCATCTCCTTAACTCACAGAGATGGCCAGGCCTTGCCTGAAAACCCTCCCCCTGACTTCAGTCTGGAAACTCTGTCTAGGTAGTAAGCCAGAGCAGTGATAGGGATCATTTCACTTTTTTCCCATTTCTCAAGGATGATTATCCTGAGCTGCCTGATGTCCAATGTCTGAGAACCATTATTTCCTATCTTTTGTTCAGTTTTTCAGTTCTTTCAGATAAGAGGATAAAAGCAGACGTCTTTAAACGGTATTAAACTGATGTTTCTCCAACTTCAGTGGGCTATCAGAATTAACTGGAAAGCTTGTTAAGACACAGATTGCTAGACTTCCCTCAGGGTTTCTAAGTAAGTAGATGTGGGACCTGAAAATTCGCATTTCTAACAAGTTCTCAAATGATACTGAAGCTTCTGGTCTAGAGACCACACTTTGAGAACTACTTTGTTAAGCTATTCAGCTAAGAACATATCAAGTATCAACATATCACAGTGTGAACCACTTTGATAATCAAGGCAAAGCTTGTCAGTCATAGAAACACAATCATCAGTAAATATACTGTTGTTTGAATCCATTCGGAGGCACATATATCAAGAACTAAAACAACTGTTCATGTTCTCTTTTCTGAGAAATCCAGGAAACAAACTCCATAGAAACCACATGGACCAATCTTTCTCAAACAATATTCCTTAGGAAATTAATAATCTGTGACTTGTTATTAGGTTCTTTGTGAAAGGTTTCTATGGTCAAATAGGGTTAGGAACCTGTAATATGTTAATGTATTTTATGAATTATCCAAGAGAAATATAGAACATGAAGAGTTTCCCAAACTTATTTGACCACAAAACTGTATTATTTTGTAAAACATCCATTAGCAACTTGAACTATAATGCTCCTTGGAAGCCAGTTTCGGAAATACTGGAGCAAACTCTTGGCATTTGTAAGATTACCATTTTCAGAGTTAGCTATTTGGCAGAAGACATTCCATTGCTGTAGTAATCTGGGATTCTGCTGGGACAAGATGGAGGCTGGGGAGTGAGTCGCCCAGCTAATGAATGAGCTCAGTCCATAGCCCACAGCACATACCCCAATGTGGCTTTCTAGTTTTCTGCTCTTTAGGCAGTAGCTTTCATAGTAATAACAATCTGTTTGACTTGTGAAAATGGCCCTGAGAAAAACGTCAACTGATGGTTTTGGTGATGGAAAGAAATTAGTATGAAAAGAAAAAAAGGAGGTAGAGATGGACGTGATATTAGAAAGGGGGTCTTAGCGAGAAAATAGAAGTTTTGAGATACGTTTTAAAGGTGGGCTCCTAAATTTGGCAGGGACTTGGATCTCTATGTAAATGAGCTCATTCTGTAACCTACATAGAAACCACAAAAAGTGATTCATGAACTGTTTTAATGAGAGACAAAACTTAACAAGATAAAATACTACACATGCAACTGCTGACCAAAATGTAACTCGAGAGAAAGCCAGAAACCCGGGCAGGCGTTTCTGTGAAGCCATCTGAGGTGAAGACACTTACATGGTAAATTAAGTTTGCTTCTAGAATTTAAAGAGAAGTTTGTCTTTCCATATTATGACTTAAAAAAAGGGAGGTGTGGCTTTCACTGACCACATTCCAAGGAAGTGAAATGCATTTCATCCTAAGCTAAAGACCCCACAGAAGAAAATATCTGGGAAATAAATTTCATGTCTCAGGACATGCAGAAAGTTGCAGAGGAGAAAAGTGTGGCTAATCACAATGATTCTTTTATAAAACCTAAACTCAATTCTATTACTCTGTTCACACCATGCTTAGGCATATTCTCCCATAATTTGACCAACGTTACCCAGTATCAACTACGGGCCAGATGGAATGAGGGTTACAGAGGTTTTAACTGTAAAGAAGCAGTGCCCCGAATGCCAGGAGCTCATAACAGTCACCGGAGGTCCCTGCCTGCTCTCCCAAGGGTGGAGGCCTTGTGAACTATTGTAGACTGATCTTCTGTAAATGTGTTTCAACAGCGTCCCCTACCAAATTGTCAGCTTCATAAGGGCAGGTGTTTGATCTGTCTTGCTCATCTTCATATTGTAGAATACATACCTACTGATTAAATGAATATTCCTTAGAATGAAGCTTGAAAACAATCTAGATTCAGGCACACCTCATTTCGTTGCACTTTGCATTATCGAGCTTTGTAGATATTACAGTTTTTAGAAATTGGGAGTTTTGTGGCAACCCTGCTTTCAGCAATTCTATCAGCACCAATTTTCCAACAGCCTTTGCTCACTTCATGTCTCGGTGTCACATTTTGGTAATTCTCACAATATTTGAAACTTTTTCATTATTATCATATTTGTCATGGTGATCTGGGATCAGTGATTCTAACTCGCTGCAAGCTCAGACGATGGTTAGCATTTGTTAGCGATAAACAATTTTTAAATTGAGGTACATGCAATTTTTTTAGACATAAAACCCATGAATTAAATCATGTCAAGGAGAAAAGCAAGTTAAATGGAGTTAAAACAATTGTATCAACCAGCTAAAGTATCCCAAACTTTGCCTTTCCCAGGTTTAGGCTCTAGCCACTGCCTGTGTTTGTAATGGCTTTTCCCTGCCTCTGTTGACATCTCTTCGAGGCTCAGTTGAAACACTACATCATCCCTGAAGTATCAAGACTTCTGCATCCCTCTATCCTCAGAATTAACCTCCTAGAAGATACTGCTATTTCTCACCCATATGCCTCTAGCTTTACCTTCAGCGCTCACGGGTGGGCTTCCCACCGCAGGGGCAGCACGTCTTTGGTTTAGAATCTCCCGCAAACCTGGAGAAGGCTGTTCTGCCCATGCTTGGCAGTCTGGAAGTGCAAAAGGAGTAACTTCCGCTGGAAATCCCCTGCTCCAAGACTGATGGAAGTTGGCTGTTTGAGTGTGCTCAGCCTGCCATAATGAAACATCATGGACTAGGTGGCTTAAGCGCAGAAATTCATTTCTCCTAGTTCTGGAGGCTGGGAAGTCCAAAATCAAGATGTCAGCTGCTTTGGTTCCTGGTGAGGCTCTCTTCTTGGTTTGAGACAGTAGACTCTTGTTGTGTTCTTACATGAGGAAGAGAGAGAGAGGGCAAGCTCTCTGGTGTCTCTTCCTGTAAGGGCACTAATCCTGTTGTGACCTCATCTAAACCAAATTACCTCCCAAAGGCCCTATCTCCCAATACCATCACATTGGGGATTAAGACTTCAACCTGGTGAATAAGCACCTCATCTCCTTTGCTCCTTGGGTGGAATAACTCTGAGGTTCCGTCCATATCATTCCCTGGGTTCCTCAGGGTTTGAAGCTCCCTTTGCCCAGAGTGGTGACTGGCTTGATAATGCATTTTACGTCCATGACTTTCTCTTATCTGCCTCATTTCCCCACTCACCTTCCTTCTTATACCTTCAAAAAAAAGTTCTTGTTCTTGCATCCTTGTGTCAGGGTCTGCTCCCCATCTGGGCTCCGGTGTTCCCATGTTGTAATATGTCTCACGTTATGTTCTTTATTGCAGGGTTTTATAGATGTCTAGACTCTCGTAACTAAACCTTAAACTCTTTGAGAAGAGAAATTTTCTTTAAATGCTGTATCCCCTAAAGCCTAACAAAGTACCTTGCATATAGCAGGTGCTTTAAAAATACTAGATTAAGTAACTACATTAATCACATCAAGGATTTTTATAAGAAAGGCACTATAGCAATCTAACACCTAAATAGTTCTGGCACTATATTTTCTCTGGCACTATATAAATCATATGATTTAAGCAAATTTTATGAATCACATTGATTTAGAAATCTCATAAGCTGTTCCAAGTTCAAAATGGATCTTCAAGTTTAAGCAATAGATTAAATATATTTTAATATTTTCTGGTTGAAACAAAATTCAGCACTCATTGAAGGAGTTAGAGGAGATAAGATTTGAATCAAGTTTTATTTCTTAACCTAGCACTCAAAGACCCAAATAAATAGTGTATCTAGCTCTCACCTCCCTTCCCAGCCAGCTGTATTTCTGTGTGTGCAGTTGATCTGTATTTCAGGTTTATCTTTGTTAAAACTTCATAATATGGCAGATCTCACTTCATAAGAAAATTTATCATTGTTTTAAAATGGACAATCAGATACATGCTATTAGAAAAAAACCAACTCCCCCAGATAATAATGCTTTCTCAGATCCCACTTTGCTTCCCTGTCATTACTATATTGTCTATGAGTCTTCATTAAGAAACTGACTCAAGGGGTGCCTGGGTGGCTCAGTAGGTTGAGCATCTGACTTCAGCTCAGGTCATATCTCATGGTTGGTGGGTTCAAGCCCCTCATTATGTGGAGCCTGCTTAGGATTCTCTCTTCTCCATCTCTCTTTGCCTCTCCCTGGCTTGTGCTTTCTCTCTCTCAAAATAGATAAATAAACTTAAAAAAAAAAAAAAAGAAAGTGATTCAAGTATCCAGAGATTTGGTAACACTATCTGAGTTGGGATAATGATATCATGACCTTCAACCTATTTCCATGGTCTAATTCTGTGAGCCTGTATCTTGAAGACAGATTATCTATAAAACACAAAGAGGCAGTGACAGCATCTCTATTTCGTATAGAATCACAGGAACATAAACAACAAGATCATTCTTTCAAGAAATAATACAAGTAATACTCATTCATGGTAGAAATACCAGTCAGGAGAAGTGAGTAGTTATACTTTTGATCAAAGCAAAACATTACTAACATTTTAAAAATAATATGTATTTATTTTCAGAGAGAGAGAAAGAGAGAGTGTGTGTGAAAGTGGGGGCAGGGCAGAGAGAGAGAGGGAGAGAGAATCCCGAGCAGGTTCCATGCTCCAGTGCAGAGTCCCATTCGGGGCTTGAACTCACAAATCATAAGATCACGACCTGAGCCTAAGAGTCAGATGCTTAATTGACTGAGCCACGCAGGTGTCCCAAGGTTACTAACATTTTAGCGAATACCCTTTCAACATTTTGTGTAGTATTTTAATAGACATCTGTAAGAGGCCCCCTTTCCTCACCCAACAACGTAACACAAAGTGGCAGACACCATAACACCCACTCATACTTCTGACATGGCTTCCTGTACCCAGAGGCTGGAAAGCTAAACATTTCCAAACTCCCTTGCAGCTTGGGTTCCACATGTAACCAAATTCTCACCGAGTCCTAACGGTTGATACATACCCCGAGTGTGTACCTGGAAGGCAAGTGAGTAACATGAGGTGCCGGCCATGGTCAGGGACAGCAGACCTTCCAGTACCTGAAGTAGAAAGCACACTCTCAGGCTCTGGTGTAATATACACTGAGAGGCAGGCCTGGGCAGCAGAGGGGTCCCCTGAAAACTGCACCAGGCTGGGGTCGGGCACTGATGCCAGTTCTATCACATCGTTTGCTTTCCTGCTTCTCCTGGAAATTCTGTTATCTGCAAATATCTGTTGCCTAACTAATGTGAACACCTTTCCATGTCAAAAAGTATAGGACCATAATATCATTTCGTTGCTGCTAGTAACGAAATCATAGAATCATAGAATTTTAGAGCTAAAGGGTCCATAGTGATCAGCTAGACTTAGAGGAAAATGAAGCTCTAAAAAGTTAAAGAACTCACCGCTTCCTCAGATGGATAGAGGTGGAGGGAAGGCCACATGCCTGGCTCCCACTCTGTGTAAGGAATTCATCTCATCCTTGTGTCCCAAAAAGGGGATGGGACAAAAATGGCTGTGCCCCAATTAAACTTTGGTGTTTCTGAGTTGCCTAGTATGCTCATCCATCATTTGGCAGGCTTTAGCCCAAACCACTCATGTCAGACTGTGATGCCCTTTTATTTATTTATTATTTATTTTTGATTGAGAGAGCACGCAGGAAAGGGGCAGAGAGGGAGAGAGAGAGAGAATTCCAAGCAGGCTCTGCATCATTCGCACATAGTCCAATGCGGGCTCCAACCTACGAACCGTGAGATCATAACCTGAGCCAGATGCTTAACCAACTGAGCAACCCAGGTGTCCCAGAGTGTATGTCTTTTTAATGCATTTCCTTCCTCTTACATCCACCACCGTTTCTACCCCTCCCAGACCAGCACAGGCCCCATCCCCAGACCTGCCTCCCCTGGTTGAGACCAACTAGGCTTATTCCTGGAGCCACTTCTTGTCGTAGCCTTCACACCAGTCAGCTATGGCGTGGAGCGTGTCTGCAGACTGCAAAGGTTTGCTCTTGCTTTGCCTGGCTGAAGACTTGCTCCCAAGGAGCTAGCAGTCCTTGGTGCTGTCAGGCAAAATTACATTTTTGCTCTTCTTGTGTGACAGGGAAGAATCATTGTTGATTGAAAGCACCATTTGGTAATGGAAAGAGAAAGAGGTTTGGATCCAGGATGGATTTGAGCCCCAGCTCTGCCACTTACTATGTGGCTGTGGGACAAGTTATTCACTTTCCATGAGCCTCACTTATCTGTAAAATGGAAAGAAAGATGATGACCTTCAAAGGCTGGTGTTTGGCCCAGAAGAAATATTCCTATTACGTTTGACATGCAAGGGACATTCGGTAAATGGTTATTGTTATTGGGGTGCAACATATGCAGTCGGGGTGAACAACAGCCAATGGTGCGTACTGTGGCTGTTCCCCATTTATGGTTTTGCAGCTGAATTCGGACAGGAGGCGAAGATCGCTCCAGGGTAGCCCAATGCCCTTTCACAGAGGACTCCAATGGTTTTGCAAGTCCATGTAAACATGCATATTTGAGCTCATACCCAGCCATTCCCAGGCCAATAGAGTTTGGTTCTGCTCAGCACCTCAAGTCTTCTGTCGATGTGAACACAGGGAGAAATAAATCCAAAACTTGAGTCTTTTAACACATGGCATTATTTAAGAATTAGGAATGGGAATTAGGTATTCCCACTATCCTTTTTGGAACAGGGTAGGTCAATAATGTTTAAAATAAAATCTAAGTCAGCGTTCCTTATAAACATATACAGAATTTATAGGAGCTTTTTTTTTTTTTTAAGTATTAACCTTTTGTCTATAGCTCAACACTTTTCTTATGAGGTGAGAGATGGAGAAACATGACAGTTTTTCTTTTCTTTTACAAGAGAAGTTTCATTTTACAAATGACTTTTAATCCCGTATGTGAGCATTGCACAAAAATCCTGGCAGGCATTTGCTTAAATAATCAAGTGCCTATCAATTATAGCAACTGTGCATTGTTTCCAAATCCTGTTAACCTTCCTTACATCACTTCCCCTAAAGCATTACATATGTGTATATATAAATAGACACATGTATATTTATACATGTATATGTATACACACATGTATATACATAAATGTATGTATATGTATACATATATGTATATATTTGAATGGTGTTTTAAATGGAAATTTTTATGCGACTTTCTCTGTTCAGTGACCAAAATACACATGGAAATCTTATTTAACTACATTTGAAATAAATGATATACAAATGCTAATTTTTAAATCCTAAATTAGACTAATTTACTTAGACTTTTTCTGAACGGAGGAGGAGGGGGGAATAAAAATTCTTTGATAAGCCCTACTGCAAATTCTAAAAATTTTCCTTGAAATTTGGCAGATAAAATATGCATTTATTTTTATGCAATCTGTAGCCCAAAAAAATCTGTTAAAAGTTAGGAAATTTATATTTTATTTTCCTGGAAGTGTCTGGTGCTTCTTGTGACAAGTGAGATAATAAACTATTCAATACTTCCTCCAGTATGCTCTATTCCTCACAGTACAATTTTTGGAGGGAAGAAATAAGTTTCCTAGTGATTGTGACTTTGAGAACTTATTCCCATTTCTCATCAGAATACTATCGTAAGACCGAAGTTAACATGTGTGTGAAACCTCAGAAGTGTGACCTTTCTTTTTTTAAATATTTTTATTAAAAAAATTTTTTTAAATGTTTATTTATTTTTGAGAGCTAAAGAGAGAGACAGAGTGCGAGCAGGGGAGGGGCAGAAAGAGAGGGAGACAGAATCCGAAGCAGGCTCCAGGCTCCGAGCTGTCAGCACAGAGCACAACATGGGGCTTGAACCCACAAACCGTGAGATCATAACCTGAGCCAAAGTCGGACGCCCAACCGACAAAGCCACTCAAGCGCCCCGAAGTGTGACCTTTCTTGGAAAATTCCATTCTGTGCATATATACACGATCATATACTTATTCAGTGTTGTCCCATAACCAAGAGGTTAAGTAGGGTAAGAACTGAAAAATGGTCATGGGTTTGGTAGCTAGGGACTTTCTGATGACCACAGTGAGTTGCTCAGGGTCTCTCACAAGGGTGCAAAGTGTCAGCACTTTCATTTCAAGGCTTAATAAGACTGTAGACTCACCTTTCGATCTCACTTATATTTTTGTTGGCAGATGGCTTCAACTTTCTGGGGCTGTTGGCTGGAGGCCTCTGTTCTTCATCATGTAGGCCCTTCAAGGCCACTCGAGTGTCTTCCTGACATGGCAGCTGGCTTCCCTAGAGCAAGTAATGAGACAGAGAGAGACAGAGACAGAGATAGAAGGGCACTAGAGGGATGAATGAGAAGGCAGTCACAATATCTTTTTTTACTTAATCTTAGAATTGTATACTTCATTCTATTTTCTGGAAGCAAGACACTAAATCTAGCACATGCTCAAGGGGAGAGGAATTAAATTCCACTTGATGAACAGAGAAATATGGACATAGAATTTGTGGACATAGTTTTAAAACACCACAAACGGAAGTCCTGATTGCAAGTAACAGAAAATCTATCTCAAAATTGAATAAACAACAATGGGAGTTCAAAGATCCTGCAGGTAGATGAACTTCCGGAGCACTTTGTTCAGAGCTCCAGCTCCATTTCTCTAACCTCTCTGTGTTGAATTATCCCCAGGCAGGTTTCCTACCAGCAAAAATGACTGCAGCACCTCTGGGCCTCATGTATGCACACAGAACTTTCCAGAACAGGTAAACATGGCTCTGTCTCAGCATCCCCCAGAGTTCAGAGATTCACTCTGATAGGATGGTTTAGGTCACATGACCCCCACCCCATCCAAACCAGGGTTGGAAGGCCTTAAGTGACTCCAGTACCCTATCCCCGAACCAGGGCTTAGGGAGGCACATCCCCAAAACCACACAGACATCAAACAGAAACCTGGGCCTCTGGGAACAAGGAATAGATGCCGGAGAGGCAATCATGAATGCCTCCTAGGAAAGTCACGGAAGTTTTGCCAGCTTTTTTGAAAACACGGAGTACATGGCATTTTTGTAATATGAAGGCAAAGAAAGCTGTAGAGACTGAGAAATTGAAGAGCAAGAGAATATAACAACTAAGAATGCTGAAAAATTGGATCAAAGGCACCAGCACAGTGGATATTCTAGGTAAGGGGTCAGAGAACCACCTCTCCTTCTGACATAGGGGACAGCACGTGTAAATAAGGGAGAAAACATCGCCAGTTAGAGGAAGTGGGCTGACCGGATGTTGGCTCTGGTTATGAACGCGAATGAAGGAGGAGAGGTGACTAACTAAACATGAGGGAGAAAAGTGTAATTGGGCATTTATGCGGTTAGGTTAAGATGGGTGGAATAGACTGTCTTGAAGATTAAGGTTAACAATATTTTATATGCTTGTTGGGCTAGAAAAATCTGCTGTGATAAGAAAACATAAGCATAGCTAGAAAAGCCAGAAAACTCTGATAGAAAAACAAAAAAAACATCAATAATATTGTAACAGAAGTGACAGCATGGAAAGAAATAGTATTCATTGGAGAAAGAAAGGTAAGAAATAATGCCAGTTATGAGAAGTGGGAGTTACAAGTCAGTTTAGAAAAAAAGCAACTATGGCAAACATCAAGAATAAGGAACTTTAATCTACCTTTCAAAATTTAAGCATATATGACTTGTATGACTCTTTTCTCTGCCAGAAAATGCATCACAGTCTATTAGGATTGAGTATGAGTATTTTTTAATTCCTACCACTGCTGTTAAATCTTGGCTAAGAAATACGATGGAACAGCTGCTACTTCTTCTTCTTCTTCTTTTTTTATTAAGCATGTAGATTAGCAGAATGAGAATTTATTTTTTCCTTTATTTAACATATACTAAAAAATTCCTCTTCACCATAGCCTAGCTGGCTTCTGGGAAGGAATCCTTGCCCTAAAATAAAACAAAGAGGCCCTATGTTTATATTCACACTCATCTGGTTCAGAGTTTTGTTAAGAAAAAGTAGCATGAAATAAAAATAATAAAAATATTTGAAAAATCTGAACTTGAGCACAAGGTCATGAAGAAAGGCAACCTTGGTTCAACTTGCCTCAGGCCAGTGACCTTGACAAAGAACTTTCATTGGAAATTGTTTAATGGATTCCAGAGAGTGAAGGAACTGTTACAAGTATAACGTGCATTTCTTCGGAAAAAGAAACATCCTGCTGGACACTTTTAACCTTCAATTTTGCCTTTTATAAGATTGAGGGGATCAAACCGACTAGGACCATATGAAATTAAGAAGGGCTTATTCTTCTCCACGAGGGCAAATTTCTCCCACTAGCTCTTCCCCAGACACACAATTTCCTTCTAGTAGAAGGCTCCTGATTGTATTAGAAAACACATAATACCTTCTCACTACCAAACCTTTCATTAGGCAACATAAGATGAATGCTCACCAAAACACAGTTTCTATTTCTTTCTCAAGGCAGAAAGGGACACCAAGATAGCCTTGCTCAACATAACAACCATCATTTATTGAGAATTTACCATGAGCCAGGTGCTCTGCCGGGCATTTTACATACATAACCTGATGTAATCCTCCTAACAATCCTACACACTGCGCAGTATCATCATTTTACAGATAAAGAAAAGGTGTGAAGAAATCAAGTATTAGGCCAAGCTCACAGAGCTACTAGGTGGCAGAACTCTATGTTGAAACCACATCTGTTTGATTCCAAAGCCCATACTCTCTTTTTGCACCATTCTCTCTAATCTCTGAAAGACTGCCTTAACATTTACAACAAAAAAAGCGTCAACAGTTTAAAGAAATGTTTAAAGGCAAATTAAATACTTTTTTAAAAATGTTGATAATTAAATACAAACACAGACTTATCTAAAATCAAATGTTATACATTATCCCCAAACTCGCTGTAAAATACACTGAGACAAATACACAAAGGAACAGATAGTGGAAATACTTTTAGGTTAGAAGTAAGACCAACTTCAAATGATAGGATGAGGCTGTGAAATTTAGGGACCGCATGAGCCTGTCAGAAAGCAAACAGGTCAGGTCCTGGAGGCATCAAGAACCCAAGAGTAGAGGAGAAAAAGCAATGGTTTGCTGAAAACCAGTACAGCAGAAAAGTTCATAGCGTTTCATTCAGTAGAAACACTTACAGAAACCTATCTATCCAAGACAAAGTATTGTAAGCAACAGAGCTACAGTGAGTGTAGAATCTCAAGGACAGGATTTTCATGTCTGCCTAGGAGTCATGTCACTTTTACATTAGCTGATGCCATGAAAACACAGATTGACCATATTTAGAAAAGCTCACAGCAGGCAGGAATACTTCCAGACTCCGGCCACAGTATCAGGAGATGTCAGTCATCACTAGGTTTCTGCACAGTGCTTGGTGGACAGAGACTATAAAGTTGCTATTATGAGTTTACCTTGGGTTAGCCCCAGCATATGAAATAAAACAATAATAATGTCATATATATACCAGGGTGGTGGTTCTCAACCAATGCCCTCTGCCCTTTCCCCACAGGGCATTTGGCAAAGTCAAATTGTGTTTTTGACTCTTACGAAGTGGAGGGAAGGGTGATATTGGCCTCTAGCGGGTGGAAGCGTCCTACAACGCACAGCACAGGCCCCCAGAGCAAAGAATCAGCCAGCCCCAAATGTCAGGTGTTCAGGTTGAGAAGTTCTGGACCAGAGCAAACTCTTGCATTTGTGGTTTGAGGGATAGTTTCAGTAACAGCCTTTTTTGAGGTCCCTGTCCCAGATAACAGTTCTCAGGGGTCATGGCTTCTGGCACAGAGGTCATCAGCAGGCCTAGGATGTGAACCGCACAGAGCCGACATTATTTTTCATCTACAACAATAAATCATCCTGCAGCTCAAGTATGAGGTCCCCTGCGTTGTCACTGGCATCTTTGGGCCCTTAGGTGCCCTGGTTTCTGGCTGGGTTTATGTTTCTTCCCCCCTATGTGTGCAACCGTGCCCTTGTGGTGGGAAACGCAAAAAACACTTGGGGAATGAGGCGTTTTCGTAACGTCATTTATTTGGTCTAGATGAGATATTTTGCTCTTTAACAACAGGAAGGTTGAAGATTCCCAGAGGTTGGAAATCGGACCAGAGACTATTTGTCCACTGGGGAAGTTAATCACGTTGAGTTTACTTATAAGGATAAGGCAAGGGAGCGGGTGGTGGAAACCCCCGATCTGGCGGATTTTCTACTTGCGGCCTTGGACTGTAGCCTCCTGAAGGAGACCTGGTGCCCCCCG
Organism: Panthera tigris; assembly: GCF_018350195.1. NCBI lineage: Eukaryota > Metazoa > Chordata > Mammalia > Carnivora > Felidae > Panthera > Panthera tigris. Next base: position 99,418,240 of record NC_056666.1, on the reverse strand, counting down.
TGGGAAGGGTACCTCACAGGGTGGCGGGGGCTATTTCCCGACGGGACAGTCTCGCGGCCCGGTCCCTCTGTAAGGGTAAGAAAGTCTCCTTTTCCAGCTGCTAATCACTTCTGGAAACTGCCGGATCCCGTTAGGAGGGAGAGGGGTAAGGCCGGCGGAAGGGTCCCGGGACGTGGGAAGATGCCAGGCGAGCGGGAAACAGCAGGAAGAGGCGGGATTCTGCCCTTTGTCTCGTGGCCCCCTGCCTGAAGCCGCTCGGCAAGCAGCCCCCGCGCTAGACTCCCCCGGCCGTCCAGAGCCGGTCCGGGAAGAGGCCGGGTGCGGCGGGGCGGGGCGCGTAGGGCCACGCCCATCACGGAGTCTTTAAAAGGTGGGGGCTCTGGGTTAGCCGCTGTTCGCGGACTCGCGGAGCTTTCCCAGGGGTCTGGCCTTGCCGCGGGTGGTGCGTGGTCCTGCCTCCGACTCGAGTGAGTAACTGCAGTGGGGGCGCCTCCGCCCACCCCGGGGGAGGAAGGTTCCCACAGCCTCCCGGGCTCCTCGGGACGTCCTGCCGGCGCCCCCCCGCCCCCATCTCCGATATCCCCATCTCGATCCCCACTTGCCCTCCCCTCCGCCATTCTCCTCACCCCTGCCCCCCCGGTTCCCCCACCCCCCTTTCACACACACCTGCCCCGCTCCCCGTAGCCGCCCCGGCCCTGTCCTTGGATCCCAGGCCCTTCGGGCAGATAAATAATCGTGCGTGACCTCCCTACCAGTTGCTTCACACCGGTTTCTTTGGGAGAGGCGGGGCCGAGAGTTTCGCGTTGCTGCTATTCCGCCTTTTGGTAGCATTGGGCCCCCTCCTCCAGCAGCCGGTTTTCTTTCCAAGAAGAGGGTGGGGTGGGTTCCGAGTCTCGGGGTCTCCTCTGCCCGGAGGAGGTCTCCTCTGCCTCGCTGCGCTGAGGGCGACCTTACCAGGGGCTGGTTGGGAGTCCTGGGAGTGAGGTGGGGGCTTCCACAGCCCGCCGAGCCCAGGATCCTTCCCCTGCTGCGGTGCAGATTTCTGGCATCCCCATTGTTTAGTGGTCTCTGCCCACTAAGCACTGAACCTTAAATGTTGAAAGAACAGCAGTGAAACATCAGGTCGAGCTTTTTCCGGAACTTTCTACGATTCAGGTATAAACGGGAAAGCAAGAATGCTTGGTTGTGAAATTCTGCAACAGGTCCTGAAATCACATCCTGAGTTCCAAAGCTCCACGTAGGCAGTCCCTGGGGGAGGGGGTTTCTAAGCCGGGAGACACTTACCTTCCACCCCCTCTCTCAAGCCTGGACGTTTGTTGAAGGATATTTGTTTAATGGTTACCCAAAATGTGGTCCCTGTTTTATTTGCCATCAGCAGATTAAGCACATTGTCACCTTTAATATGCTTTCAATATGGATAATCTTTTAATTTGGGGTAGTATTTTTTTTTTAACTCAGGCAGTAAAAATGGTGTCATTGGTTCTTTTCTAATTAACCTGTTTTAAAGCTCTACTTACGAAATGACAAGAATTCAAATAGGACAATCACAAATTTGTCTCTAATTTGACTCAGATTTTTCAGGAAAGAGATGGGCGATGGATTAAATGAATCACATAACTTCAAAACTGTGTACCAAAACATAAGTGATTTTATGAAGTCCACCCTGGTCTCCCCTCACTATCCTTGGTCATTGCTGTCTCAGGTTGATTGCAGCTGGTACTTGATCAATATTTCTCAATGTTCTTTCTACTCTGGTGTCTAGTTTTCTTTGCTCTTTTAGAGTGAAAATTACAAGAGACAAGATCTGCATCTCATGAGTCTTTGAGACTCACAGTACTTGCCTGCGTGCCTTGAACACAGTTGGACCAGAGCCACTATTGGTTAATTGAATGAAGAAAGGAAGGAGTAAGATTGCAATTGTGGGGGACAAATATTTAATTGAACTCAGGCAGTAGGTAATATTAGCGAATTTGACTTAAGGTTTCGATTGCAAATTTTTAACGGTTGCTCCAAATGTATTCAAATACTGATTGATACAAATACCAATATGCTAAATACTATGATGAAAGCAATACTCATTGGAGATCTGATGAAACTGGCAATAACTTGGGTTTTGGCAAAATTGCATTTTATACCAAAACAGCAAGAATGTTGGCATATAGAATAGAGGGGGTGGCAATAAATGAGCTTTAGAAGCCTCAGTCCAGCCTCAACATTGCCACTAAATGGCCATGGAGATGTGGACATCTAATTGTTCTTCTCTGCCAGAAATAAGGTAAATCAGGAGAGCTGAGGAGAGCAAACCTCCTATGGAGAAGGAGTCCTGGCCTAGTGAAAACGACAGGACTAAAGCCAGCCATGCCCCAAGTCACATGCCAGTACTAGCACCCATTGGTTTGATGACCTTGGGCATCTTTACTGTGTGGTCTCAGTTACTTCATCTAATAAAATGGATGTAACAGCACCTATAACAGGGTTGTCATAAGGCACGTTGATTGTGATCCTTGTACAAAGCCCAGCTCAGCCAGGGAGAGGTTCCTTGTAATTGGACACTATTGTAAATTTTATTGAATATATAGGGAAATGGTCATCAGTGAAAGCCTCTTCCAGGAAGGCACTGATGCAGACTTACCAGTATCTATTAGGCCTTGCCATGAGGACAGGTTTCTTCCCTTTGCTGATATTCATTGGTTTCCTCAAGGTACCGTATTATTTCCTGGGCTGGTATTTGCATGGCATCCTTGGGGTTCTATTGGGTGGGGATCTCTAGACTCCCTTGGGGCCTTGATTACCCACAATTGTGATACTTAACTGTTTTTGTGTGGTGGACCCTTCTGGCAGTCTGGTGAAGCTTCCGAACTCCTTTTCAAAATGTTTTTAAGTGCATAAAATAAAGTATGTGGTACCAAGTTCATCAGTCCCTGCTATTTCAAGGAATCTGTGGTCCCAGTTTAAGTACCCTGACTTGGAGTTTTCTCAAACTGGATTATGGAAGAACCTGGCACAAGTTCTGATTGTTAAAAATTTTAAGTTTTGGGGGCGCCTGGGTGGCTTAGTCAGTTAAGCGTCCAACTCTTTCAGCTCGGGTCATGATCTCAGGGTTGTGAGATCAAACCCTGAGTTGGGCTCCATGCTGAGTGTGGAGCCTGCTTATGGATCCTCTCTCTCCCTCCCTCTCTCTGCATCTCCCCCGTGCTCACATGCGTGCTTGCCCTCTCTCTCAAAATAAAGTAAAAATTAAAAATTAAAAAAAATTTAAGTTTTTGTGTAAGTCAAGGGAAGAACCAAGTCAGGGGAGCAAGTACATTGTGAATCATTTGCAAAGGGTATCAGTTCTCCTTGCTCTTTTTTATTATCTCATTGTGCCAACAGTAACTACTAATTGTCCTTCACTAATGAAAAGAGGACAGATACCCTATAATACATTAGGGCCAAATACCTTCCCAGTTCACTACAGGAAAGAAGGTTTCATGGTGGCTTCATAGTACTTCTAAAAGAGAAAAGTGAAGAGAGAATTCAGTCTTCACATAGTACAGGAAATGCCCAATTTGAAAAGAACCTGTGCCAGAGCCTAGAAGTCACTTGAATTTTATTGGTGTTCATTTTTCAATTGAAATGGTAATTTTGCTTTGGTTTCACAGTTATGAGTCACTTGATCTCTATACCTCAGCTTCTCCAGCCATAAAATGGGTATAATGATAATGTCTACCTTAGCTGTTAGGAGGATTAACTAAGTTAACATAAGTAAACTACTTAATATAAGTAGCACATGTAGTAAGCGTCGGGGGATTTAATGGTAACGTTTGTGAAATAAACATTGTGCCTGTAATACAGGCAAAGAGCTTGTATTACATGAGTATTTGTGATTATTGTTACCTTTCACGTGGCAAGCGCTATTCTAAATGCTTTCCATATATTCTTTAATCTCAGAACTAGTTTATGATATAAATAAGCATTATCTCCATTTTTTAAAATCAGAAAAGCAGCAGATCAAATAACCAACCTAAGATCACTTGGCATATAAGTAGTAGTTTTGGCATATAAATCTCGGTCTGACTCCATGTAAAAATCACACCAACATTAAATTATTTGAATAATTAAATATCTTGTGGATTGCACAGATTGTGGATTGAGATGGCAGATGCTGGGGGTCGGTGACCAAATCTATAGCCTAGTTGCATTCTAATTACAGTATGTGATTTGGCAGGTAGTACTGAAATCTGTGTCAAGGATTTTGCTGTACTCCACGTTGAAGACATGAATGGAAACAGGATATGGAATTAGTAATTAATGGTGGCGCTGAGGTGAACACAGGACAACTTACTGGAGAGAAGGGCGGATTTCTCTGTAGCGAGGATAGACTTAGGGCAGCAGAGAGGAGTGACAGAGAGCTTTCTGGTCGAAAGTAGCAGTTTGGGGGTGAGCCAGGCACAGAGAGGACACTCACTAACCGGTAGCTGGAGGGTTGAAGATTGGTCAGAGAGGAAGGCGTTCCTGTGCACAAGTAATTTGGTAACCAAAGGACTGATAATTCTCAGGTGATCTGAATGGTCTCAACCCTTCAATCAGATATGGGAGTTTGGGGAAGAGATTGTGGTTCTGGAGTTGAACAGGAGTGGGTTGAGCCGGGCTTTGGGTGTTTGGAGGTCATTGACCTCAGCAAGTCACCTAACGGCCGACCTTCTGGTAGCCATATTCAGGCCCAGCAGCGCTGCTGAAGGAAGAGGAAGCCGGCGTCTGTGCAGCGCAGGCTCTTTGCCAGGTACTTCACAAACGGTATCTCGTGAAATCCTCCAACCACCTGACGAGCGTTCTCATCCGTTTCCAAGGTGCAGCTGAGGATGTCGAAGTTAAAGAAGTTGGCCAAGATCACAGAGCCAGTAACAGACTTTCAGCCTTCTATCTCCACGCTCTTTCTCTTATACTAGGAACATGTTAGAGGTGGCACATGCAATGCATTTTCCGTGGCAGACGTTATTAATCACAGTCGTCTTTAATGCAGAATCTTGAACGTAGTTCCAGGAGCCCACTGTGAGCAAATCTATGAGATGAAACTGTTTTTGCCATCCCTGAGACCTTGCGGACTTCCCGAATCCCTTTCTACCTGCTTCTGTGTCATGGCTTCTACCGTATTGCCTTTGTTCATGTCATGCTAGCACCAAAGCAGGACCTCCTGAGGAACAGGCACCCTTCCTTAGGACCAGCTATTTTAGCCTCAGTTCCTAACCCAGGATGTGGCTTACAGAGTGCGGAATTAATACATTTGGACGAAATCTCCATGCAGTAAAGCATTGTACAGTGGTTATTAGCTGCCCTTACCCTAGAAGAATTACTTGAGATACAGGAAAGGAATTCGGATTTAGCTGGATGAGGGAGGGCAGGAAGTCAGTTGCCCTGATGGGGAGAGGCAGGGGGATTAGGGGTATAATGAAGGAATGGCTATCTGAGATGTGTAGATGGGGATTCATAACAAAACATCATCTCTTGAGTATGTTGAGTATATCATTCTACACAGACTGCCTCCGATAAGCATTTCTTCAACCTATTCTCTTAACTCTGTAACAAAGGCACATTATCCTCCTTTTACATATGAGGGAAATGAGACTGTGTTGACTCCGAAAGCCATGCTTTTAATGGACTCTTAGGCCGAGCTGTCTTGAAGTCGTGGCTTTGGTAGAAGGAGCCAAATGGAACATGTAGCTCATCACTAACATATAAAGTCTGTGCTTGGCTCAGTGGTATTCACTTAGATAAGGGAAGTAGACTAACCAGATTGTTTGGTAAGCAGAAGGAAAAATTTTTAGAATGGGCACGGAGTGGAGCTCAATTTCCAATTAACTACTACTCTCAAACTCTGGCTCTGTTAAAAAATCATTGTAATTCGGGACAGTGCTACTAATTTACATATTCTTTAACTAGCGACCCCTCTCCATGTGTCTCAAGATGAAACTGGTTTATAATGAATTCTCCCTTTCTGGAAATTGGATTCTAGCCAGATTCCAGTGTCCTAACAAAACCCTGTATGTAATAATAAAATGTCAAAGCTTCTGGAAGTATTTAGAATTCGGGTTTATAGACGGATTCATTCCAAACCTTTGGTATCAGAGCGAGTGACTGAAACTGTGAGTGGCGACATGTAGAGTCTAGATTCAGGGATTCAAGACATTCAGAATCTAAAAGAAGATGGTAAATGCAGAACAGGTAGTGTGAGAACGATCTGTGTGGCCACTTTGCGGTTCTTGCCGGTTATCTGGAGAATGAGGTAACTTGACCACAAGTGACTCAGATTTAGACGACAGTAATTTTCTCCTAGGGGTAAGTCTTATGAAATTCTGGGTGGTGTCTTTGCCTGGGGAGAAGCAGCAAAGAGAAATCGCATACAGGTGTTCAGATGTAAACCAAGCCTTTTAATCTAACACAGTGCCCCAGTATTAGAACTCTTTCAGACACTGAAAAACAAAGAGTGGACTGAGAAACCGAGAATAAGCCTGTTTGGCCTCTTTGGCGAGATATGTGTAAAGTGGGATTTCTTTTCTCCTCTCACCATTCTGTAAATTAATGCATAGGGTTGGGGAGAGGCACGTAGCCCAGACTGCAGAGTGCAAATCCAGTCTGCTGTGATTAATGTCAGCTGTTGTGGAGTAGTACGGCCAAAGGCCTGTAGGGAACGTGAAGCTTTAGAATTTTTTTCTGTGCAAAGCAATGCCAAGAGTGACAGAAATGGAAGATCATCACACTTCCTCCTGCCAAATTCAGGGAACGTCCACAGGGGTTCACCCCAAAAGTGTAAATTTGAACTTCATTTCTTAGTCACCATAAATGGAACTATCATTGTCTGCAGTGCGTATTAACATCCCAGAAGAAGGTTTATGAGTGACTAACCAGCTAAGTTTTTTCTTTACCCTGTTTTTTTGCTCTGAGCTCTGTTCTTCCGTAGGCGCCAGCCAGTGGGTTTTCCTACTGGAGTACTCCTGGCAGGATGGACAGTTAGGAGATGCCCCTCCATTTTCAAGCAAACAGTTAACTGGACAGCTGCCGCTACATTTGTTTACCCCCTTTTGTCTTCACAGTATCTCCACTGGTTAGAGAGGGCTGCCTTTCCCTATTCTACAGACGAGAAAACTAAGCCCAAGGTTGCACAACCATCTTAAGTAACATCTTAAATACTGGATCTATCCAAACCAACCTTCCTCCTTCCCTCCCTTCTTTCCATTATGAAATATTTCAGACATACAAAGTAGAGAATAATAGAAGGAACGCCCAACTACCCAGTATCCAACATAAAAAAATAAAGATTACTCCAGCTGAAGCTTTGTGAGGATGCTCTTTCTATTACACCATGTGCTTGGACCACAGAGAGGGCTAGTCAGAAATCCTTAGGAAAGCCTTGAAACTGGATGGAAATTTTGAAAAGTTGATGACTTGGCAATTTTACGTAGGATCAAAAAATGTGACAAAGGGAAGTAGACCAGTGCTACCTTTGTCTTGATAAGCATAAAATCGAATTGGGAATTGTACAATTTAAAAAAGGAAGAATTCTTTAAAACAACAGACATTATTTTGATAGGTGCCAAGCACTCTGGTACATGGTATGGGGAATACAGAAATGTGGTCCCCACCCTAGAGGGGAAAAAGCTTTTAACATAGTAAGCTGAATGTTGTAGTACTTTGATGGGTATTTCCTGAAAAGATGACACATTTGGCTGGTGTGGCCTGTGCAGTAGAAATCAGACTTGACTTACAATAAGTGAATTTAAGTAACTGTGAATTACATAAAGAAAGGAAAGACCTTCTTCCCTGTTTAAAAGTCCAAGCTGCTCTTTAATAGGGAATAACAAAGTGATGAGTTAGTTTTTGAAAAAAGTATTTTTAAATGGTATTCAGAGATAACCCAAGATGGCATTAGTCTTCATAGAAATCTGGTTCCTTATTGGTGATAGCTCCAAAGTAAACAGGTGGGAAAATGTAAGCCACTAGGTTGATATTAAATAGTATAGTTTCTAATAGGATGAGAAATGCCTTGACAGTAACAGATTATGTTAGAAGCCAGCTGGGCTGTTGATGCTGGGATCCAATTTTAGGTAGTAATTAATTGTAAGGTCATTACCTACAAGCCAGGGCTGGGTTTTAGGTTTCCTCCAGAATCATAAGGGTACTTCCAGCAGATGTCTGTGGCATCCATGAACATTCCAGAACTCTGGTAACTTTGGAGCCGGGGGGCAAAGTCAGAATCACTAATTGCACTTTAGACTCAAGCCAGTGCAGGCTGTTGGAGCCAAGGCTTTGTGTCTGAGGTTTTACAGTCAGGCTCAAATTTCACTGTGGATTTAAACATTGGAGCACCTGTCTCCAGGGAAGGGAATAAAAGATTTATGCAACTACTATAGGAAAGCTTGCAGATTTATCCCATTGCTGCTAGCTGTTGATCCTCTGTGGATGCCTTCACAGTAGCCTGTTACCTTCATGGACCCTCAGAATCACCTTGGTCCTGTCTGAATAAGGAAGTAGGCTTTTTGCAAGTTGAGACCAACAGTTTAGTGATAACTAGTCATATTAGTCAGGTCTGTGTGTTTTTCAAGGAACAGGAGCTCCATCTCAGAATGACTTTGAAAAGGCAATGTACTGGCTCATGTAATGTCTATAGGATAAGACAAGACACAGCTGAAAAGTGTCTAAACCTAGTCTCTCCATCTCTCTTCTTCTGGGCCAGCTTCATTCTTAGGTTCCTTTCTTCCAGTGGCTAGGCAGCTGCTAGCAGCTCCACCCCTACATCCACATAGCCCTGGGTTTAACTTTCACTGAACTGCCTTAGGGTCGTGTGCTCATTCCCACACCAGACACTGTGATGGGTGGCAGGCAGGGGGGGGATGCAGTGACCTCATTGTCATGACCGAGTCACATGCCCAGCCCCGGAGTTGAGGGTACGGTCAACACCCTCTAAACAAGTACTTCTCAAACTATCTGGTAAAGGACCATTTTTGTTTAATTTCCAAGCACAGATTCTCTGCTTCTATGCTATTCCGTAAGGTGAGTCCACTGATCATGCTCTTGATTGTTGTGGCATAAAATTGTATAAAGTTTCTGAACTCTCACCTGCATTTCATCTTGAACTGGTACCAGATGTGGTGGACCATCACAAGGAGACTACATTTTAATAAGTACGTCCTAACCCACATGGACTAAGAAAGAGATGGTTACTTGCCTGGAGAACATCTGGGGGAAAGTGTTACAAGAGGGTCAAGAGAATGCTGTATCCCAGAAATGTGCCCAACACAGTGATTAATTCTGTAAAACTTGCTTTTAGAAAGACCTCATCTCAGTGTCAAGGAAGTCACTGGGTTCTGGATTGTTTAATGCTGTAGGCTGGGCAGGAGGATGGGAATTGACCGCCTTCCTTTTTATTTTAAGGATTGAAGATTCTTCCATCTATTTGCTTAGCAGCCCTCCTCTTCCCTTATGTAGCTAGCCAAGTCTGAGTTAGCAAGGGGGTCTCCACTTTCTCAACCAGCTATTTTCTAGAGAGGTGTGCATCTCATCTAAGGAGACTGAACAACCAAGGGCTACAAATACCACTCACAGAAGAGAAGTGTGAGAATGAGGCTGGAGAAGAAAGAAATTCTCACTGTGTTTTTAGATACCACTTGGGGCAGGGCAGGGCACCATCCTTGAAGGACAACTTTCTGTACTGCTAAGGCACCTGAGTACGTTGGCCATTCAGAAGTAGGCATTTGAAACCGCGGCCAGGTAGGCCAGTTCATTGAGAAGAGAGGTTAGAACATGTTGGCCCCACAACACAGCAGGATTTAAGCTTGTAGCACTACCCCAGAGTCAGGCCAACTGCAGACGTGCTCAAAAGACAATTCACCTCGCCGGGAAGGGAACTTGGTAGTATATTCTCTATGGACTGACAGGCCTATCGAAGAGGGGAAAAACTACTACTGGCTGGGCTAGAGGACCTGGGGGTTAGTGAAGCACAGAAACCTAAATCGTAGCCATCCCAATGGAAGTTTGTTGTGGTTACAGCCGGGGCTCCATGCACACAGTTCTTCCAGTCACAGACACAACTATTTACACTGTCATCTTGCATAACTTCAGCAGACACAGATAAGACTAGTTCTTGCGGGGCAATACAACACTCTGTTCATCCCTCGAAAGTGGCAGAGCTCTTGTAGATTGTGTTAAGAATTCGACGTTGTTAGGGGCACCTGGGTGGCTCAGTCGGTTAAGCGTCCGACTTCGGCTCAGGTCATGATCTCACGGTCTGTAAGTTTGAGCCCCGCGTTGGGCTCTGTGCTGACAGCTCAGAGCCTGGAGCCTGCTTTGGATTCTGTGTCTCCCTCTCTCTGCCCCTCCCCCGCTCATGCTCTGTCTCTCTGTCAAAAATAAACATTAAAAAAAAAATCGGCGGTGTTACAACGAAGTGAACACATGATAAAGACCTCCACCTGGGTACATGTTCTTCAGCTGAGTTTTCAGAACCCATCCTTAAGGTGGGGGTGTCGGGGACGGACAGTGTTTGCCTTTCCACTCCCACACTTCTTTCTCAACCCTCATGCTTCTGGTGGCATAGTTTTGTTTTGTGCCTGGCGACCTGTACTGTTCTACTGAATGCAGGTCCTTTGTCCTGTAGGGAAAAAAAACTTGCGCGTGACAAGTCAGAGTTTGCTAAGGAAAGAGCTGCAATTTGGAAGATGAGGCGATTTTGGAGGAACGCAGGGCTTTAAAGACGTGGTTAGAGCAGTTCTTAGACAAAATCTGCAGCTGGCCCTGGGGTTTAAACAGCCCTCCCGGGAGCTTGGCAGGCATCTCGTCTCGTGTGGGGACATTCTAATGAGTCCTTTATTCCTGCAGAATGCCCGTGTGGGGAGGTGGAAACAAGTGCGGGGCGTGTGGGAGGACCGTGTACCACGCAGAAGAGGTGCAGTGTGATGGGAGAAGCTTCCACCGCTGCTGCTTTCTGTGCAGTAAGTATCTTCCAGGGCTCGATCTTCGACAATGAATGGGTTGTAATGAATGTAAAAGCTTCAGTTTACCTATTTAAGGAAAAACATTGTGGTTTTGTTAACAAAGATTTTTTTTTTTAATGTTTACTTATTTATTTTGAGAGAGAGCATGAGTGGGGCCAGGGGGTGGTGCTGAGAGAGAGAAGGAGAGAATCCCAAGCAGTCTCCATGCTGTCGGCGGGGCTCGATCCAATGCAGTGTGAGATCATGACCTGAGCTGAAATCAAGAGTTGGATGCTCAACCGACTGAGTCACCCAGGCGCCCCACAGAGATGATTCTAGAAGCTTAGGTGGTTTCTGCCTATCTGTCCTTGACATCGTGAACGCTCAGCCTAGCAGCAAGGACGGCAGGGTTGACCTGTGGCATGTGGCCGTACTATGTCCCCGCGGCTTTTAGCCTCCACTGGGCCTTTACTGTACTGTACTTGTTCTCACGTCCATTCCCCTGCTTCACTGAGAGCTCAGTGCTGTTTATAGTCTGGCACTTGGCACAGTTTCTGGTGCGTTGTAAGGGCTGGGCTCTCATTTCTGAATGAACGGTTTGCTCCTCCTCATCCACCCCAGCTTTCTCTTTGGCAGGGGCCTTTCTCTTTGAAACGTATTTGCTTGTTTCTTGGCATACTACTGGTTGAAATCAAATGTCTAGAAGCTACATTTCCATCTTCTCTGGTCATGAAAATTCAGTTATTTCTGGGTTATTGATATCCTAATTGAGAGAAAGGAGCTTAGGATGTGAAAATGCCATCAAGGCAAGTTGAGAATTACTACTGTTTAAAGATGGAAGATTATCAGTGTCTGATACAGACAAGAAAGAGGACATAAAACACACGTCTGTGCTCGAAAGACTGTACACAGTGGGCAGTAAGAGAAACAGAACCGGACACAGGGCCCCTCCCCCTGCAGACTGTAGTGATAACTAAGTGTTCAGTTTCAAGCAGTAGAGAAGCCACTTCGGAAAGCTCTTTGTTAATCATCATCTTCTGATTCAAAGGACAAATTTTCTTTGATGAAGGATTTGTTACATGAGGACCACCCCCCCGTACATGCAGATACTTGCTGTATCTATAGTACCATATAGTGAAAATTATTGCTAGAAACTGCATATATTAAATATGTTGGGTTACGTTAAGAAATAATCTCCAGAAAAACCTCTCTCAAATTTTAGTTGCCCTTTTCTCTTTAGGCACCAGCATTCAACATGTTGGGACCTTTTTATGGTGTAATTGCTTTGCAGGCAACGAGAAACAGACAGCAGAAAGTCGCAGTTAAAGAATAAAAATCCAACATATGTTTACTGTGTATGCCCCCATAATAGCTACCATTTCTTGGAACTGGTTTCACCATTTCTTCTCTTAGAAGTTTTTTTTTTTTTTTTTAAGGAATCTGTTTTTCAGCAGGTTTGAAACCAAGAGTACATGAACAAAAGGGGAAATACAGATACTTTAGACATTGTTCTTAGTTTCATCTAGGTTAAGCCAGGATAGTCTCTCCACCATAATAAACTCACTGTTTCCCCAATGTCAACTTCTTTACTGGCAATTTTACTGTTACTTCCTAGTATCTGTCTTTGCTGACTAACGTCTTTTAAGGATATAATTCAGAACAGTTTGCAAACTTAGAATTTTACTGTAGAGAATAGAGAATGAGGATGAAGGGAAGGATGGTCATATAGTAAAATTTTCATAAAATTGCTTTAAGAACTCTGTGGTCTTTGAAACAGTTTTTGTATTTTGATTTTTTCTCTTAAGGGTGTTTATTCTCCTGTAATGTGTGGTTTTAGGTTACCTGTGTCTTTCAGCAAACACATTTCAGTTCTTGAGCCTCAACAGCAAGGTTCCAGAGCAGATGATGTCATTCTGTTCCACCAGAGAAAGTGTTAGGCTAATAGAAGCTTCCTAATTGTAACTGTTTTACACCAGCCAGTCGCCGTTCCCTGCTGTCCTTCTTTTCTTCCTCCTTTTATTTCCCTCCCCCTACCCTTTTAAGTAGGAGGGAGGAAAAATCCCCCTTTCTACTAACTTCGGATTTCCAGCTGCCCAGTACGTTCCCTCACAGTTTTGTGTGTGTGTGTTTTCCAAGCTTAACTGAAGTTTTAGAAAGTGAAATAATGTCTGGGTAAAACATGATGACATTTGGCAGTTTTATGAAGTGGGATCCGTGGAAATGTCTTGTGGCAAGAAAACCATCAAGAAAGAATGCATTCTCCTTTGGGACAGAAGGGAAACACAAATGCAGACTTGAAACCACTTTGCGATTTTCAGACCTACTCATCACTGCTGGAGAAGCCGGTGGCGAGATGAAAGAATAATAGGTTATCCCCTCCGGACTCATGAGGAAAACTGGAATTCTGGAGTTAAAGCCGTTTTTATGCCAGGGGGTGCTCTTCAGGGGAGGGCTACAGAGCCAGCCCCCACAGGGCACTCAGCCACTCTTTTGATCTTTGTTAGGTTGTGCTTTGGCACCACTAGGGTGAAGAGGTGGAAGACTGTGCTGAGGGTTGGAGCAAGCGTTAGTTTTGTTCCTTTTGTTCATGTAATTCTAGCCGTGTAATTCTCTGAAACCCCTCCGTCCTGCCAGAGAGGCCAAGCCTATTGAAAAGTCTGAGGCTTCAGGATGTTAAAATTCTGATACATTTCTGAAACAACACCCTTCCTATCCATGGAGAAAGGCAAATCGTCCTCAGCTGTAGCCGACCCAGTCCAGATGCTGTCCCATGGCTTTTGGGAAACCACAGGGGAAATAGGAACGTGAGAGAGCCTGTGCCTTTCCCATTTGTAGACCATGTGTCAGGGCCACCACTGCTCTTAGGGAAATGGCATCTCTGGCATGTTTCTAAAGGTCTCACTCGTTCCTCCTCAGTGGTTTGCAGGAAGAATTTAGATAGCACCACAGTGGCAATTCACGATGAAGAGATCTACTGCAAATCCTGCTATGGAAAGAAGTATGGGCCCAAAGGCTATGGTTATGGCCAGGGCGCTGGCACGCTCAACATGGACCGGGGTGAGAGGCTGGGCATCAAGCCAGAGAGGTGAGTTAGGATCGCGTTTCTTACCTTCAGAATGGAGTTATAACAATTAATGTTGCTTGGTGAAATAGCAGTCTGGGACAGATTTTAGCTTAAAATAAGCAAACAAAAGACTCTTGGTTTTCATGTATCAACTAATGACTATTCTTTAAGCTTGAAATGGACAGTTTGGGACCTAATAGAATTCTTATTGATTATTCCAGTGATTTCTAGTCTTGGTTTTGGGCCATGCTCCAGTGTATCAAGGACTCATGTTCTCAAAAGCACATGGTTTACATTTACTTCCATTTCACAGTGTTTTGGAGACCAGATGTCATGAAATCAAGTGATACAGAAATGTAGTGTCTGAATCATGAGACACATTTCTCATGTGCAGTTAAGCAAGGAAAAATTCTCAGTCACTCCTTCCATGTAAGAATATTTCACCAAGAAATTACTTTTCTCGAACTTACAAAGTCTTACTTCAAATTGAAATTGTTTTTGATTCGCTGAGACATTAGTATTAAAATTTAAAGGTTCCAGTGCCAAAATAGCAAGGTACTAAGTCTGCTAAACTTCATTTAGTATTTTATGTTCAGGCTACATAATTTCTTCATTTGGAATTTCCTCTTAATTCCTGTTTTTGACCGATTAATTCTCTCATTTGAACTTCACATTTTTCACATCCGTTTTATATCGAAGAGGCCAAAATGGGTGTGATACTCCAATAAAGTGGTCTTTTCTTGGACAAGACCGTTAATCATGCCCCGTGTGCTGGACACCCTGCAATATTAACACGTCACCTCACATAATCCTCACGACAGCCTTACAGGGTAGGGTTTCCCATCTTACTCAACAAGTGTAGACAATGAAATATTAAGCTATTTCCTAAAGTCGCATTGCTAGCTAATTGCAGGGCCTGGAACTTAACCTAGTGTAACTCCAAAGCTTAGCACGGTGCATTGTGGTATGCCTGAAATAATACTTGAGTGCCTGCTGTCTGCTGAACATTTATATTCATTTTACATAATCCTTACAGTAACTCTGGGGGTTTAGATACCTTGTCCCTATTTTATAGACAGGACACTAAGGCTCAGGTCACACAAGTAAGTGACACAGCCAGGATTTGACCGCATGCCCATTTGGCTCCCAAACCTGCGCTCTTTCCACTGCACTGAGGCCCACCTGTCTGTTCTTTGGGTTTTTTCCACAGAGTTTCCCAGCCATGGTGCCTTGCCAACCAGCTGTACAAGGGCTGGCTCGTCCGTTGTTATGCGCCATCACTTGTAGGAGCCCAGCTTACCTTGGTCTTTGTTGAAGTTCATTGTGCTTGTTCTGCTCTCCTTTTCCAGCTTGTTAAAATCCTTTCTCGTTTTCTAAGATTTCTTTCAAATCTTTCAAAAACACACATATCTATATACCTCCCTCCACACCACCCCCCCTCAAGCCAAGTTCATCCATAACCCAAAAGTTAAGTCCGTGATTGCGGCTACAGTTTTAAAGTCACAAAGGGCAGCAGTGGACCCACTTCTTTACCTCCTGCTGCTCCATCTTGTCCAATAGCTGGTCAGCCCTCTGTGCTGGCCTGTTGATCTGTGCCCTTGCCTCTTCTCCTTTTTAGCCTGGCCACCTACTAGGGCCAGATGTAGAGACTTCCTTTTCCAGAAGCCTCTCTGCTCTTAATGACTGACCTCTGGGAGCACCTGTGGTCTGGAGCACCCTGGTGGGATGTAGTAACGATATAACATATGGGGACCATATTATCTTCACAGGAGTCTCCCGGAGAGGCAGCACTGTGTGGGCAGAACATTTCACTGAGGCAGAACTGTCAGTTCAGACTCACCAATTTTCTAATTCTGTAGCTCTTCACGTTATTTACTGTCTGAGCCCCTATTTCTTCATTTCTCGTGAGGTTAACAACTATACACACCCTACGATGTCATTAGCAGGGAGATGGGAGATAATCTACATTAAGTTCTTGTTAACATAATATTTTGGATATTTTTTTGGGGAAACTCCTAACTCCAAATGTTGGATATCATTGTGAATAGCTATCAAAAATCACTCTCCAAAGGAAGTACCTATAGTAGGTTGTACAGTTTTTTAAAAATATTCGTACATTAGGGGCAACTGGAAACACCAATGCTTGCATCAGTACTGTGAATTGGTATTTGTTGTTTAGAATAAAATTTCCAGCGGCCATAGCAAACATGACTCCAGAAATGCTATATGTTTGCCACCTCATGTGAAAGTACAGAAAACAGATGATAAAACATGGATACACTGGAGATGAAGAAATGGAAGATACCGGGGAGGAGTTTGAATCCTTTGTTTTATGAAAAGGCAGTATTTCTAAACTAACATTTTATTTTCTATAAGTATGTAACTTAAACTAGAGTCAGGAAAGAAAACTTTTTCCAACAGGAAAAATGGGACACTTGTACCATTTGCTGAGCTAACTGCTGCTGTCCTCTTATCTGCTTGACTGACTTACAAGGCTTGAGAGGGGCCTTTAAATCTTCTCAGAGCCCAGAATGGTATTCTGCACTGTAGGTACATCTACATATTGAAGGGGAATTAAAGCGAGAAGTTACCCAGTGACTTGAAAATAAGTGACAAAAATTACAATATCCACAGAAAAAGCAAACATCATACAGTAATAGGCAAACCTTCTACAGCATTTTTCCATGAAGCTAAGTAGCTTATTCACACTTTTCCCCACTTAACGTATATTAGGAAATTAATCTGTAAGTAATGCTTAACGTTCTTAATTCTACCTGAGTCCACTGACCTATCTGCAGAAACTTTTAACTGCTTAGGCTAACAGTGATTTTTCAGACTCTGGTAAAGTAAAAAACTCCCTGTGATTCCAGTGGTAATATGAACAATGATATGAATATGGGGTAAAAATATGTCCAGTGTATGTTTTTATAAAGCATAGCATAATTGTTTCATAGAGGCCAGCACCGGGGATTCAAGGAATTCTGTTTAGACTCACAGAGACAGGTTTTTAAGTTTGGGGCTTCGTCTGTTTATGGCAGTAATGAGCCCATAAATAGGTTAAAGTACCAGCCGGCCAGCACCTGAGACACAGTTCTTCTTTCCCCTGGATGTAGTTCAGTGAGGGCCTCTGGCCGTGAGACAAGACAGCAGTTAAGTCCCAGCGTCCGGTTGTGCCTGTCTTGTGGGCTTATTAATTAGAATGGGCCCTTCGGTAAATCCTAGTTTTTCCCCCTTTCTTCAAGTGTTCAACCTCATAGGCCTACAACAAATCCAAACACTTCTAAATTTGCTCAGAAGTATGGAGGTGCTGAGAAGTGTTCCCGATGTGGGGATTCCGTGTATGCTGCTGAGAAGATAATCGGAGCTGGAAAGGTAAAGTGCTGTCTTGAGTTAGCAGCAGTGAATGACTCCTCTCTCCTCCCTTTCTCTCCCGTCCCCCTCACATCCCCTTCAGGTGTGCTGTCTTATATAAATACATTAATGCCCTGGATTCAAATTTTTCTTAGATTTCCATCTGAATCATAAACTTGTTGAAGCGATGCCCTTACTTGACAAATCACATCTATGTTTGAAAGAAACTTGTTTTCATAAGGGGCGCTCCTGAAGGATGTTAAAGGCAGACTGTTAACAAATCTGCACTCTGCAGGTTATTCCATGTAGTGGGAAACCAGAGTTGGGACTCCTGATGCTAATCTGAGGTGTACTTCTGAGCAAATTACTTAACCACTTCACCTCTTCCAGCTGCAATGCTCTCAGCCATAAAAGAGGCAGTCTTTAAAGGAGCGCATTGTGTTTGCGGTGAGATCTGAGACGGCTCTTGGGGAGATGGCCCTTGGCTGGTACCGCCCGTGTCTTCTGTAAATGAAGTTTGAACCCAGCCCTGGTGTAGGTGGCCAACACCCTGTGTAGACACAGGGAGGTCCAGTTCCAGGCTTTTTGTTGGAGTTGAAGCACAGCAGTCAGGAGTATGCGTTGGGTTGACGTTTGCGAGCCACTTGCCAAAGTGTCTACACTGTACTGCAAGAAACCACCCTCTCAGACTTACTCAGTTGTCTCTTCCAGCCCTGGCACAAAAACTGTTTCCGGTGTGCCAAGTGTGGGAAGAGTCTTGAATCAACAACTCTGACTGAGAAAGAAGGCGAAATCTATTGTAAAGGTAAAATTAATTTCCATTATTGCTGTGCATCTGAATATCCCACCCTGGTTAAGGAAATTTCACCAGCATACAAGAAAAAGAAAGTACTGTGACAGTGGGGAGAGGAATTGGGAAGGAAAGCAAGGGATTGCCACTGGCTATTTGAAAATAAAGGATCTAGAGATGCTCACAGATAACAGAGATAACTTGAGACAATAAAATTGACTGTCATTTAAAATTCCCCCGACAAATAAGATAAAAACCTCACTGAAACACTGTATGTTTCCAGCAAAGCATATGAATGTATGAAGGTAACAACAGACAAACACGTAACTTGCCCGGCCCGATTTGTATGCTTGTAACTCCAGTGGGTCAGAATGTTTGGACTCACCTTTGCAACTCTCAGATACTTGCTACGTGGCTCATTTTATATCTTAAATAAGTTGAACTGTTTTGGGCATGGCAAACCATTTCTTTTTTAACTTACAGGGGTTTGTCATTTTGTGGGTCTTAATGCTAGCAAAGCTTAATGGACCTTCTGCTAATTCTCTTTCCTTTTTTAGGATGCTACGCAAAGAACTTTGGGCCCAAGGGATTTGGCTATGGCCAAGGAGCAGGAGCCCTTGTTCATGCTCAGTAAAGGCATGACCCTGAGCTGACATCAAACGCGGAAAGTCTCTACATGGCCTAGGCACAGATAATCTAACACTAAACTACTGTGAAATCCTGCCGGCACTTACGTACTGTCTGTTGCCCCGTACACGGATAGGCTGGCTGACTAGTGGGAAGAGAGCACTGTACCCCTTTGCTTTTTATTCCTCGGCATTTTCAAGAAGTGTTTCTTTTACATTTTAAATAAAACTTCAGCTGGATTCAGGTGCTCAGTGTCGTTCACGTTTTGGAGGAGCAGCTGTGATTTCAGTTGGCGGAAAATCACTTGGGTCCCTACCTGTACTTTAGTGGTTAGAATCCACCCTGTTATGCAGCTGACCGACTAGGCTAATGTTTGCATCACAGCTGTTGGAGAAGATCTCTTTTAACCTGGTCAGGGTTGCTTGGCAACCGATTCCAGCTCTTGAGAGATGGTCGGGCAGCATCCCCCACCCACCTGCCCGCCCCGCTCTAGCTGGTGGTTATTCTCCTTAAACAACCTGCATTAGAATCACCAAGGAGTATTAAAAAGCAGATTCCCAGGCCCTACAGAAGCAGACTCTAGAGGTGGGGCCATAGAAGCCATTCTAATAAGCTCAGAAAGGCACAAGGACCCAGGGTGGTGGGCACAGTTAAACAAAACACTGAAATATTTAATTCATCTAAGTCTAAAGATCATTACAAACAGCTACCTACAGACAACTACAGAACCTGAGGCTTGGTGTGACATTTTTTAGACTCCACTCTGACCTGATACATGGTAACTTACTAAATCCTGGAAACTGAAGTGATTTCCTCAAACATTTCAATCCTGCATAAGTTACAAAGGATGTTGCAGTGTCCTGACACATTCAGCTGGCTCACGTAGAAAAGGAGGCACCAGACTATACACAATATTTTCACTATTTCCCCAGAAACTTTTATCAAAGACTCAATCTAACCTTTAATTTCAGGGGTAAGGTGTGAGATTGGTAAAATAAACCAGCATGATCAATGAACATATCTTAATCTTGTCCAAAGCCTGTTTTAACAGACTGTATTGCTTATTTTGAAAAGCTACAGCGGTTGTGCTGTGTATGGCATCAAAAACATAAGCAGAAACTTAGTGGGAAGAAATCAACTGAGGATGTACTAGGTGAAAGAATTCATGCTTATTTACGTCATAGCCTTGAGCACCTCATGTGGTCTTAGAAGACAAGTTCCACTGTGGGAGAGGGGAAGGCCTCTTTGTTAAGCAGGCTGGGGAAGCTAATCAACCATAAATGAAGATAGGCTGAATTGAAGAACAGTTATGGAATAACTTCTAAATCTGTATGTAGTAGTTTTAGAACTTGCCCACAGATTCTTTGACATTCCCAACAAAACACGGAGACTAATTCCCCTCCCTCTGAATAAAGGCCAACCTAGTGACTCATTTTTAGCACAATATGTTGGACAAGGTGAGGTTAGAAAAGGCAATGGTTTTTGCCTGCCTCTTTCCCTTTGGAAGCTTAATCTTGGAACTCAGCTGCCATGTTTTGAGGAAGTCCAAACCACATGGAGGTATTACAGCCATAGCCTCCACTGAGAGATCTCGACCATCAGCCAGTATTAACTGACATGAGTGAGCCTTCAGATTATTCCAGTCCCCAGTTTTTGAACATCCCAGCCCACACCAAGTGGAACAAGGTGAGCTATTCCTGTTGAGTCCTGAGCAAACTAGAGATCTGTGAACAAAAACACCATTTTAAGCTACTAAATTTTTGAGAGGTTGGTTAGGTAGCTACAGGTAACCCAAATGTAAATATTAAACCATTCCCCGCACAGAACCAACATTTCCCATACCTACTAAGTTTCCCAAATTATATTGGAGATATTAGTAGATATCTGAAAGGAAATTACTCTAAACAAAGCTGCCAGGTGCCTACTAATTTGAGGTTTCTACCCAATAAACAACCTACTCAAAATTATTCTTAAATTGGGAGCCATAACAAACAGCTCCCCCCAAAATGTAAAATTAGCTACCAGTGGTTCTAGGAGTGGAAGAAGAAATTTGGCTTTGTTTAGGCTCTGTTCTGGGAGGAATCACTTTCATCATTTGGAATAAGTCAACAGGGTAGCCCAAAAGTAATCCAAATGTGTTATTAAAGTGCTGAATGGTAAATAAATACTTTTATTTTTAAAGTGACCCAACTGGGATGTTTTCAGTCCTTTGTGGTGGTTTGGTATATTTGAGGAGGGCTGGGAACTCTAGTTCCCAAAAATCTTCAGGATCAGTTAAGTTTAGCAAGTGTTGCTGCTACCAATCTGTATTAATACACACACAGCTGTAGATTCACAGGACACACTAGCGTAATGAAGGCCTTGAGAACATGTGGTTGAGAAGTCTGTTTTAACTCGAGAGCCTTTAGTTGCACATGGAACCACTAACATATTAAAAGAAGCACTGGGAATCTGGTCCACTGGTTCTCAAACTTTTTTTTTTTAATCTCAGGACCCCTTTACATTCTTACATTGTTGAGGAGCCCAAGGAGCTATTGTTTATGATCAATTACATCTACCAATATTTTCTGTATCAGAAATTAAAACAAAATTTTAAAAAATGTGTTAACTCAGACTTCCACTTAAAGCAAAATGAAAGTAACAGGCCAGATTTACCCTCTCACTTGAAACACCAAAACCACAAATTACATCGGAAAAAAAAAAAAGTTTTCAGGCCTTGGACAACAGGCAACAAAGAACAGTGATGGGGAAATGAGATCAGTCTTAGGCTTAGCAGTTTCACTAGTTTTGAGAGTTTCCAAGCTACAGCTGTAGTGCAAGGAGGGAAAACACAGGTGGGGTTGGGAGGCACCCCAAGTTGAGACTGAGTGGAGTCCAGAGGGGCCAAGGCAGCTAGAGTTCAAAGGACCTGAGAGAGCCGTACAGAAAAATAACTCCACAGACATGAAGAGGACAACCCACCCCCCACTTTGCAAGTCTTCAGCCATGTGCTGATAGCGCCTGTGAGGTAACTGTCCAAGACCAGAGAAAAAAAGCAACTGAAAGACTTAGAACAAAGTCTGGTGCTCACATGGGGCTGGGAATAGTTCCTGTTCATTGCCACCAGTGACACGGGAAAACACAATTCATGGGGCTTTCGATGGAGTACATTGCTCTTGCTCATCTCAACAATGGGGAATAATTAATCCTAAATTGAACACTACTCGGTCCTGCCTAACCAATCTTGCTAACAACAAAATCTGAAAGAACTGAAGCTTCCAAATAACTGCATCACAGAACAAAGCTCTGCAATTTTTGTAGGAATACAAAAATATCCAGTACTCAATTCATAGTGTCTGTCACCAAATCAAAAATTACTAGTCATCTTAAATAAAAATTTGAAAAGAAAAAAAAATTACTAGTCATGTCAAGAAGCAGGAAAATACAACTTGCAACAATGAGGAAAAATCAAAACCAACCCAACCTGACATAGATGTGAAAATTAGCAGGTAAGGATATTAAAAGTTAATTATGGGGCACCTGGATGGCTCAGTTGGTTGAGCGTGACTCTTGACTTTGGCTCAGATCATGATCTCCCAGTTTGTGACACTGAGCCCCGTGCTGGGCTCTATGCTGAGAGCAGAGCCTACTTGGGATTCTCTCTCCCTCTCTCTCTACTCTTCCCCTGCTTACTCACTCTCACTTTTAAAAATATAAAAAAAATAAAAAGTTAATTATCAGTGTACTCCATCCATATCTTCAAAACAGTAGAGACAGAAGATATAAAAAAAGGTCTAAATCAAACACTGTAGGTGAAAACTATGTTGGAGATGAAAAATCCCCTAAATGCCTAAATAGTATTGACAATAGACTAAACTAGACAGAAAAAGATTTAAGTGAACTTAAAGACCTGAAGACAACCCAAACTAAATACTGGGGAAAAAGAGAATTTAAAAAGTGAACTGACTGGGGCACCTGGGTGGCTCAGAGTTAAGTGTCCAACTCTTGATTTCAGCTCAGGTCATGATCTCAGATCATGATCTTAGCATTGGGCTCCGCACTGGGCATGGAGTCTAAGATTCTCTCTCCCTCCCCTTCTGCCCTTCCCCGTGCTCTCTCAAAAATAAAAAATGAACTGATCATGAGCTGTAGGACAATCTCAAGTTGCCTAATCAATGTGTACCTAGAGTTTCCTGAGGGTGGGGGAGGGAAAAGGAAAAATATTTGAAGACATAATAACTGAAAATTTCCAAATTTGATGAAAACTTTAAACCTACAGATGCAAGCCAGCAGCAATGAGGCTTTCTGATGCTTTGAATGGAAACAGTCCCTTTTTTGGAGTGCTAGAAACACTGCTATTAAAACGTATTGTTCAATCGAAGTAAATGTCTGATGACAGATGTTCAGGTAAAACTTATCCAAGCAAAAAATTCATACTCCAAAGGCAAAAAGTTTTCTAAAAGGCCCATCTGGTTTCCTGGAGTTTGTGACTTAGCTGACCCCGATGAAGGAACATTCTGAATATCCCACTTGGAATTACAGACTTTCCATTTTGTAAAGTCACATAAAGATATTTAATAAGTAACTCTTAATATGAACAACTTTATGAAACTGAAGATTTACTTTTTGACAAGAAGCTAAGATTTCTTGTCCTGATACGTACCACTTGTTTCCAGTTATCTCTATAAACTCTTAGAATCTGGTATCCTTATCTTGGTACAACCTACCAATCTTGGGAAGGGCTGGAAGATCCATGTAAGTCAACAATGAAGGGGAGAAATATACCCGGAATGAAAATTGATGGCTTGTTGCAGAATTTGCTTTATTTTTATACTTGTTCAAAATATTGTTCCTTGAGCTCTACACAGCTCTGGATGCATTACTTTAAACATCATAAAATAATTATGAAATGAGTATTAATTATTCCAGTCTGAAAATACTTAATACCACTGGGTTCTCAACCCATAAACAATCATGTGGACATGCACATGCAGGAAAAGGCACCTTCACAATTTCTCCTTTTTAAATTCCCCAAAAAAGAAGTTATGATGCATAGCTTTTCAAGTAACTGAGATCAATGTTTGGTAGGTTTCCTTTTCCAAAATTTTACCACAGTGTCTCTAGATAATACTTAGATTTAAAACTTGGAGATTCATACAGTCCTTGAGGATCCTAATTACTCTATGGAATCCAAAATTCTTAAAGAAAAATTTCCTTTTACTTACAAAGTATTAATTACATACATATACATAGACATGGCATTAGAGTTTTTTAAAATACTACCACCACCTTTTACTTTTGCTAATTTCTAGTCCTCCCACTTGAATCCTAGTTGTTCCAGATACAAATACACATAATAATCTTTTCAATATAACAGGTTACCACTACCCAGTGTCTCGTCAATTTCTTGAAGTGAACTGAACGAAATAACAAACAAACACACGCTTAAGAGTCAATATTTATTCTGATTAATATTTTACAAAATTTTAACAGATTTAATTTATGTAAGGAGAGCTAATTTATTAAACACTTTACAGGTTTTTCTTTCCACAGAGTAACACGGTAAGTAGCAAAATAATACTTGGCACAGTTATAAATAAAGAAAATATAAAATAAAAATATCCATAGCTTAAGTATAATGATACTGCTTTATGCCTATTAATATTTCAAATAAATTCCTGGGAACAAAAATGTGAAGGAAAAAAACTCCAAAGAAGTAATTCATGTTCCGGGCTGAGAAGTAAGTTCCTATTTGCTATAAGTATCCAATTAAGCTGATATGAACTATTCCCCAAAGGGTCACCTTCATACACAACTTTAGAACTGGGTTAAGCTGGTTCCACACACACGACTTATAAAGTAAGTAAACGGACGGTACAGTACACTGCTGCATAGCTGGCTCCTGGCTATCTGACCACCTGACCATCTCTAAACTATAGATCTTACCGGCACTGCGAGATGGTTAGTACGAAAGCATTAACATTGCTAGTATTTTCCACGTACTTCTGTATCTAGAGTATCTTTTCTATTGAACTGAAAGACATCTCTTTTGCACTGAAAAGAATATTGTACCACAAAGAAAGAACATGGTAACAACACTCTTATCCAAACTCTTGAGAATACCACCATTATATTCGACTGTTAATAAAAATGTATCCAATAAAAATTGCAACCGAGTCTTCATGTGAAGTGGCTCAAAATACAAAAAATTAAAACAAATTCTAGCCTTTTATAAATAACTTTGAATTTAAAAATTATCTAAAATTTCCCCCAATTAGTAGTCAAAACTAGCAGAGACATTTGTAAAGTTAACCAATTTTTTACATTCTATGACAAAATGGCACAATGCTATTGCCACCCCACACCCATCTTTTCCCTTTTCAAAAATAAAGTACGTATGCCAATTTTCTAATATTAAAACACTCAAATACACTAAAGGTAATCTTTCTGATGTGTGACTTATGGTCAAAGAAACTACTATATAAAAATGGTACTTGGAAATACTGAACATCAACTATATACATTTTCACTGCTCCTCTTACTAAGGCAAGGGGCGGGTATACCACTAGATTGCTTTAATACCTGTAATCTGCATTTTACAGAGAATACTAATTTTACCAAGCTTCAGACATGCAGTGGAACTTGCAGGGTATAATGCCTATTAACAGCAATATTGAACATCACTAGAAGCTCATTAGGTTATCTCCCTTTTCTTTTTGGTTGGATAAAATGAAATGAGCAGCTTTGAATACACTAACACATACAGACACAAAGAGAAAACTATTTGATAAATTATTTATATACAGATACACAATCTTTACACTGGTCTAGGATCTGTCATCAGTCTGACCACCCTTTCCCCACCCTCCCCCAAGCCCATTCCCTCTCACAGGTTTCCCACAGGTTGCTCGAACCACAGTTTGCTACAGCACTTAAGAGGACTAAACCAAGTCTCACTCTGTAAACAATATTTATGGAAGCAGTGACTAATAGTTCATCGTGAGAGTATGGAAATGCTGCAACAAAAATTGATCAGTGCATCACATTTAACAATAAGAAGATCTTTCTGAAATGGTTTCAGACAGCATTAACAAACCTCAAAACATTCAATATTGGGGAAATTGAAATAATCTTGAGGATTAAATTCTTTCTGATAGGTCATTTTTTAAAAACCAGAATATACCATTAGCTTTTCTTTTATTCACATGTGCTATATGTACAGAGATCATGCTCCATTTTTAGCTAAACTCCATTATTTTGTTTACAATTTATTTCGCAGCTCAGAATTCTAGAAGTATATCCATTTATCTCTATTACTGAGAATTTTGCATGAACTTATTTGCTCTGCTTTGAAATTACCTCAACTCTTAAAAATTGGACTGTTTGCACATCAAATTAAATTCTAATTTATGCTTTACTGGATAGTATGTGCTAGTATTCTATGAGGTGTATCATGCACTTAGTAGGGCTTTTAAGTTTGAACAAAATAACATGACTTACTATACTCATGCAAGTGCTTTATTAATCAGACCATAAAACCTCAGAGCAAGGTTACTACAAATTATTTCACTGAACTAGAAATATATCAGCATTGCAACAGCTGATGGCAATAAAATAGTGTTAGCACATATTCTTGTGAACATTATTTTCTCGTGCCCTTGAAGACACATTACAGTAGATCCCTAATAAAACCACATGATTTTGATCACAGTATTTACATGTACATTCTAAAATGTACATAATACTAGTCTGAATCAATTTGAGACCATTCTCCTGGAATTAATTGCAATAGTCATAGTAGAGTGCATCATAAAATTTAGCCATAAATCATAAATTTAGTTTTAGCTAGAATTGAACATTTCTGATCAGTATACCATGTCTATCAACAGAATAAGTTCAGAATAAGTTCACTCTTTCTTCGTGAAAAATGTTATGAGAACAAAACCAAAAAGTTGAGTATGTTGTGAATTCCCACATTACGAACGATTAAAATTCCTTTTTATGATCTTTATTCTTCCCAGAAGTGGCAGTGTGCTCTGTCCATGTTTACTTTTGTTAATAAAGTGTTGAAAAAAAGACTGTAAAATCCACTGTTAGCCCTACATATAGCATGCTATTGTTCAAAAATGTGGATTCGAGTGTGAGAGAGACACGGACAGACACAATTTTCAGGCACCACTCAGCAATATGCTTCATAGGATAAAGATGTTGCTACACGAGCTGGTACCCAGATCCTGATATTTGGTCATATTCTATTGTATACTGCCTGGTCCAGTCCACGATAACAGGACGAAAGAGGCCACAGCATCGAAATTCAAAGAAGTCTATAATGTTCCTTACACATCCATGGCTAAAATATCCCCCCAACAAAAAGAAAAAGAAAAAGCCTATTAGTACAGTAATTTGATATATGAGTTTAATTTAATTTTGGTGTTAAATATATACTTTTCTAAACTTAAAAACTCAGGTTACTTTCCAGAAAGAACCTGTTTGTTTATAACTCTACCAAATATATATGCATTAATGTTTCTTCATAGTTCTGCCAACACTAATTTTTCTTCTCTCTTTTGTTAATTTAATGGGTTACACAATTATATTTTAAAGTTATTCAAATCTGCATTTCTTTCATTCCTGTGTCCTATGTAATTTTTTTTATAAAACTCTTCCTTGATGGGCAGCTCTTTGGCAAGGAGACAAACTCTATCCAAAATTGAGAAAGTAAAAGGCAAAATGATTACAAACAGCATGAATCTGGCAATGTACCTAAAAGTAACAATTTAAGAAAAGAAATGTCAAGGGTAAGTTCAGGGAATTTTAGGACTTGAAGAATACCTCTGGAAAAGCAGTCACAGTTTTCCATTTTATATAATAATCGTGCCTATGGGAGAATTCTCAAAACTACCCAACTCCCTTATTTTTGCTTTCATTTAACGGTTTGTATGCTTTCCAGAAGCATGCAATAATTAATAGCATCACAAAAAATTGAAGGCCAAGTAGCTTGAGTAAAAATCAAAAGTTTTAAATACTTCATATAATTAGGAAACTACTACTTTTCAGCATCAAACTAAATGTAAAATTAAATATATACATATATATTTGAACTATATATTGAGCTATTTGAGCTATATATCTGAACTACTGAACAGCATAGTCTCTTCAATAAATGATGTTGGGAAAACTGGATAGCTACACACAAAAGAATGAAACAGGTCCACTATATCATACCGCACACAAATTCAAACTGGATTAAAGGCTTAAATGCAAGATATGAAACCACAGAATTGCTAGAAGAAAACATAGGTGGTCAGCTCCTTGACATGGATCTTGGCAATGAATTTTTTAATATAAACCAAAGCAAAGTAAACAAGTGAGACTACATCAAAGTAGAAAGCTTCTGTACAAGAAAAGAAACCCTCGACAAAATGAGAAGGCAACCTACTGAATGGGAAAAAGTATGTGGAGATCATATACAATAAGGGATTAATATCCAAAATATATAAAGAACTCCTACAACTCAAGAGCAAAGAGAACTCATACAACTCAAAAGAAAAAAACAATTCAATTAGAAAATGGGCAGAAGATCTGAACAGACATTTTTCCAAAAACATAGAGATGACGAACAGATACATGAAAAGATGCTCACTAATCTTCAAAGAAATGCAAATCAAAATCACAATGAGATAGCACTTCACATCTGCCATCTGCTAGGATGGCTAGTATCAAAAAGACAAGAACTAACAAGTTTGGTGAGTATGTGGAGAATAGGGATGTCTTATGCACTATTGGTGGGAAGGTTAAATTGTTGCAGCTACTAGGAAAACAGTAGAGTCCTCAAAAAAACTAAACCTAGAACTACCATATGATCCAGCAGTTCCAATTCTGAGTATCTGTCTGGGAAAAAAAAGCAAAACACCTGAAAAAACAAAAAACAAGAAACTAACAAAAAAAAAAACCCACTAATTTGAAAAGATATATGTACCCTCAAGTTCACTGCAGCATTATTTACAACAGTTATGACATAGAAACAACGTAAGTGTTCATCGATGGATGAATGAAGAAAATGTGGTATATGTATGTACATACAACACACACGCGTGCACGCAGTATTATTCAGCCATAAAAAATAAGGAAATCTTGCCATTTGTGACAACATGAATGGACTTTGAGGGCTTCAGACTAAGTGAAATTAATTAGAAAGATAAAGACAAAAACCATATAATCTCACTTATATATGGAATCTAAACAAACAATACCAAGCTCACAAGGAATAGACTGGTGATTCTCAGAGGGCTGCGGGTGTGGTGTCGGCAAAATAAGTGAGAGGAGTCAAAAGGTACACACTTAGTTATAAAATTAATAAGTCATGGGGATATAATGCACAGCATTGTGACTACAGTTAATAGTTCTATGTTCCATATTTGAAAGTTGCCAAGACACATCTTAAAAAGTTCTTATCACAAGAAAAAAAATTCTGTAACTATGTATGGTGACAAATGTTAGCTAGACTTATTGTGTTGGTCATTTTTCAAGATACACAAATATCATTATGTTGTACATTTGAAATATTATATATTACACCTCAATTAAAAAAAGGAAATATAAAATAAAACTATGTGTATAGAAATTTTTCTGTCATTCAAAGGACAAATAAAATAATTCACACTGAAAAGCAGCTGCCCTAGAGTCTAGAAAATTTCCCTATATACAAATTTCAATTGATTATATTTTAAAAATCATATTTCAATTCTCTGGATACATTCATTTATCAGTGAAAACTTGTAAAAACTTATGGCAATGTTAAAGCTGAATATTAATGTATAAAGACTTCTGTTTATACCAAATGTTAGTAGATCAATAGAGTTAGAATTGTGCAAATAAGAAAAAAAAATGTTACAAATTCACATGCAGTTAATGTGATGAATTCTAAAGTTATGGTAAACTAACCAATGCTATGTCTGGCAGAAATCTTAGAATTCAGTAGGATTTCTAAGCTATCTTACATCTTGCTAAACAAAAGAAAAATTCCCTGTTTCATATCCTATTGACATACCTAAAAAAAATATTTCTCTTTGATGTATTCACTAGATATTTGCTAAGTTTGGTTAGTAAGGAATTTTATATGCCAAAATAAAATATTAAACTTATAAACATGTACGTACTTGAATGGGCTTTCAATAGATGTTGTTGTGACTTTAAAGTGCTTATATCTTCTGGCATTCATTCTTTCATTTGTAGTGATACCTAAACATGATATCTAGGAGGTAAGAGAAAGCAAACCATTAACTCCCTCTGATGGAAAATAAGTTTTAATGTAAAAGAAGTTAATTCTCAAGGGGGAAAAAGTGGTGAAATCTGTTTCTGTTTTTCCATTAGGAGATTGTCAAGCTTGTTTACATGGTATCACTTTGACTCTGGTGAAAAGTAGCCAGTTAAACAGGAAAAATGTTTAAAGCACAGGTGATTTGGCATTGGGCTTGGGGAGAGATGGACACTATGTACACAGACCACCTCTCCATGAGCCCCTTTAAAAAAGAGCTTTCAAAAAAATCCTTAATTTAAAAAAAGGCTCTTGAATAAATACTGACATTTGTAGGTAATAAAACATTATGAATAAACACAAAACTAACGGCATCATCGATCTGAGCTCACACCTATATCCAAATGGATATAGCTGAATCAGGAACAACAGAAATACGTTTTGTCACAAGTAGTATTGAAAATTCATAATATAAAAAGAAAATTCATACTATAAGAAGGAGAGGAGGAGGGAGAGTGGGAGCTAGAAAGGAAAAGTAAAGAGTAAAGGAAGAGGAAGGAAACTAAGTGGAAAATTTTTAATCCTTGAAAAGCTGGATTGGTTGGAAACAGAATGCATTATTATCTTTCAACAAGGAATGGAGTTTTAAGAGTTGTCAGCACACTAAAGAACCAGCCATGTACTTGCACATACCTGGTACATCTGACACATGAGTAATACAGCCACCCACATGAAATGAAAAATACTGTTCAGAAACATCCAAAACATCCAAGGTGAACATGTAGCAATTTGAGTAATATATGTCCAAAATCCATCCTTGGTGTAAGTGGTCTCACAGTGGAGTCCCCAGTCTAAAATGAGAACAGAAGTTTCACATTTACTCAGTAATCATCCAACCACCTCACGAAGACAACTGCAAGAGGCACCACTTAGAAAACATGATCCAAAAGTCTAGATTTAACTGATAACTTTCGATACCAATTGTTTATACTTTTATACTTCTAAATAATCCCTTTCTACATCAGTGAAAAAATCAGAGCAAAGATAGAAATGGACAAAGCAGCAGTCTTAAAAAACAAACAAAAAAACTACTGTACTTAAATAGTATAGTTTTTATTTGATTGGCATTGCCTACATATAATGATTAACATCTTTATACAGAGATAAGGTGACATGCATATAAGTAAAAAAATTTTTTTTTTGGGGGGGAACATATAATAAATACAATGAGATCATCTCCGTGAGAGGGGCTTTTTCCAAAACAAAAGTCTCCTCTTTGAGAGTTGCTGCCATAAAAACTACTGCTGCTTTAGGCCGTATTCTCTCTCTGGTGTGTTGGGCCAGAAGTTAGGTCAAGATCTTTTATCAAATATTTCTCTCCATTAATCTCTATTTGAGGAAGTAGCCTCCTTTTTCATCAGGGCAATAACAGACATTATTCTTAATATCTGTGGGAGAAGAGGACTAGGAAATCATCCTTCCAAGTCCTATTTTTAAGCCAGGCTATAATATATATTATGATAAGTACCAAGCCCTGAAGCGTAGTAACTAACATCTTCCTTTACCCCTTCTCAAACCATGTTCTCAGTGTAAAAAACAAAACAAAAACATCATTTCCTCTATACCCATATGATCAAGTGAATGGCAATTTATTCTTAAAAGAGTAACTTTTAATATTCTCTAGCAAGCAATAATTACACCTTACTTTTCAAAATATTTCAAGTTCTGTGTGAAGTTCACTATACTTTCCCAACTGTCTGGTAAGGAAGAGCAACTAGCACAGTCACAAAATCTGTAAGCTACTAGAGTAAGGCAAGCACGTGATGTGAAAAATGTTGATGTAGTTTACCCAGAAGCTTTGCAAAGCCTATTAAGCTAACATGTTTTTCAGAATTAACTATAATTCTGTTGCTTATGCTATATGTTGAGTATGTTTATAGTTCTATATCTATTTTTTCCTTATGCTTCAGTGCAGTAAGGTGTCCAAAGCCGTTAATTTTTAGTTAAAAGACTTATCACCATTATATTTTGCTAACATGGTAATACGCAAAAGTATACAATTGTCTTAAGAAGGTAAAAAGCTAATTGTACTCACAAGAAATACAACCATAAATCATCCAGCAGATCATAAAAAGCAAGAAGAATAGGTAGCCCATAAAGTATCTATGGTTGCCTGCACCTAAAGAACAACACAGAAGCAATTTTTTTCAGCTAAGAAAAAACAACTAGAAATACACCTTTTGGGGATGGGGATAGACAAATGCCATGAAAGGTGTGATACAGTTTGGACAATAAACACATACATTACTTGATTAAATGCTCCTCAGGAAAATAAATGTTTTAATAAAAGTCTTAAGAATGCTTGTAACTACACGCAAAGATATAAGGACTGCAATGACATTCATTCTGAAGTCAAGAGTCCCAATGAACCAAATGAATCTCAATTCTGAGTTTTAATGTACTGTTTTGCTTTGTGAGGTTTAAAATAACTCTATTTTATCTTTATTTGCATAAACCTTATAATCCAACTTTTTAAAGGCTTCTTCTCAACGGTTATGCAATCTCTGTAATGTTTCCCTGCTGTCACCTCATAAAATCCTTAGGGTTATCTCTCAGACCACTTAGTTCACCTCCTTGGACCACACCATTCTTGAGTACTGAGGTATACAGAATTCCATCGGTCATCCCTCTCTGCTTCTGTACACAACATCCTTCCAGGTATTTTTATTGCCTTACTTTCTCCAGTTTAACTAAAACACAATACTATTCTGCCTCCTTCTCAATTTCACTATTACCCATTAAAGAAAACAGGAAAGAGGCGGCACCAGAAAGCACTGACAGAGAAATATCAATCATTCCTAGACACTGGTTTTATAACTTTCTCACAGCTGAGTTGCTGTTTTATCAACCAGAAGATAACTGGGAGGAATGGGGCTGTAGTAGGGTGTAGGAATGAAGTTTCTAACATCTAATTTAACTGTAATTCACTAGTTACCTAGAATAACTTAAATGAACAACATACCTAGAAATCATTAATAAAACTTACCTACACAGTTACCCACCCATGGGCAATGATGATCGAATTTTGCTATACAGCGGTTGCATACACCACAGTGTTTGGACCTCACTGGTTTCCGTATCTGTTAACAAGCATGTTAAAAGATTATGAAAGGCATTATACCAAAGAAAGGGAAGCTGAACATTTATTTTCTCAAAATACAATTAAGAAGAAAACAAAACTCTATTTCCAAAGGAACAAAATAAAACAAAAACCACTATTGTTTTCTTCAATGGAATTTCAACTGCAACAACAAAGAAAAGACAGGATAGGGCTAGTGTGGAATATAAACTCCTAAGAATGGGCAGAACCATAACTTTACAAAAGTAATTAAGAATCACAGACCTATTTGCTATTGTAATGAATGGTATTATATTTAATTCACATCCCTCACATTTCTGATTAAAAAAAATCACTCTCCAGGCTTCCAAATGAAAATCTATTGTGATTAATGGTCATGATACTGGTTCTTGTTTAATAAAAGGAAATTGTTCCTTATTAAAAGGAAGGTCAAGTTCGAAGTGAATAAAAGAACCTCTTAAAATTCAAAGTCATTAGGGATGCCTGGGTGGCTCAGTCGGTTGGGTGTCGGACTTCAGCTCAGGTCATGATCTCATAATCCATGAGTTAGAGCCCCGCATCCGGCTCTGTGCTGACAGCTCAGAGCCTGGAGCCTGCTTCTAATTCTGTGTCCCTCTTTCTCTGCCCCTCTCCCACTCATGCTCTGTTTCTTTCTCTCAAAAATAAATAAATGTTTAAAAATTTTTTAAAAATAAAATAAAATTCAAAGTCATTAATAAAATGCCTTCCCAAAGTTAACAAATCTAGCAAAAAGCAATAAGTGTACATATCTTTCTCTTTCAGTGGCTCCTGAGATCTCGGAGATTAAGGTACAGCATCTTTTCTGCTGAACTGCATGACCCATCTGAGAAAGTACACCATGCTTAACAAGTTTAGGTAGTCCCTATTACTTGCAAAAACATAAAATACATTATTCAGCTCTTGACAAGTAATAAAAAAATTCATGTTTATGATGCCATACTATTTTAAGTATTGGGAAAAGTTTCTCTATATTACTCTGAATCAGTCAAGTGACTAAAAGAACTCATTAGTGACCTCCAAAGGGCTACGCAGACCTAATGCTGGATACGTGACAAGAGCTAGTTATCAACCCATGCCAGAAACAAAATCTATAATATCCTTTACTGGTGTTTCAAAAAAACCACTGCCATTTCTCTACCAGTTTGCAATCGGTTAGACACCATTCTGAGGTACTAGGAAAAAAGCATAGGTGGACTATGTGGTCCTTACATGTACTAAAGTGATCTGTGAACCCTTAAAAACAAGCGCCACTTATTCTTTACCACAGATATGAAATTAAAGCTATTTAGGAGAAAGAAGAAGGATGTATTAAACAAACTCTACCCCCACCTCCAACCCTCAGCTACGTTTCCCCTTTGGGCAATACTTGTCAATGAATTCTGAACAAACACTGACACAAGGCTCCTAAACATGATAGGCTCCTCAGTTCACTTACAGAGTAATTAATTCGTTTTTAGGAAATTCTGATTTATATATGTCTTCTTAGGGACTTGTCTATTCATCAAAGTGAAGGACACCGATATTATGACAGCTACCTCTGTCAGTTTGAACTATCTATCCAGAAGTACACAGCTTACAATAACACAACATATAACAAAACATTTATACTATGATAATAAAAATAGTCTTGTTCTTGCCATCAGATATTTATTTAACAATGAAATATACTGAGTGACTCTATAAAGAATCTGTTTGCCATATGGCAAACATATCAGCCAATTCATTCTTGGCTTTGTAGAACAAAATAATATTTCCAAAGAACAGCGGAATATAAAAATGTTCTGAACATTAAGGTGCCAATTCTGTAAATTAACCATTGTAAAGCATAGAAACAAAAACCTTTTTATAAAGAATGATTGAAAGTGCAAGAGAATCTAGTCAACACCCTAAAGTTGCTACCAAAAGTAAAGCAGTATACATTCTGAATACTGAAAATCATAACTGTTTGGTCAAAGAATGTTAGGTGAAACAAAGGATCTGTAGAGTTACAGCTCCACTTCAAACACCCACTCCATAATCCTGAATTAAGTCAATTCTCTTGTTATTATTCACATGTTAAGACATTAGTTCAGTTGTAGTCTATATCTTAAAAGTATAAAAGAGCATTTAGTTTCAGGTATGATTTAGGGATTATTTCTATTTTTACAAAGGAAAACATGGTTTAACCACTGTGGCAGTCTATAGATTTTTCACAAGAACTAATCATAAATATTAAGAAAATAATTAAAACACAAATAGTATTATGCTATAGAAATCTGGGATGTCTATGAAAATAAACAATGTCAGTACTACTATACCTGATTCCATAAATAAATGCTATTTAGTTTCATTTATATCTTTCTTTATGACCTGGTTTAAGATGACAACTTTTAATATCAATGACAAAACAGTGCTCAAAGCTGCAAAAACACTCTACTACAAAGAGATAACTACTCAAACGGAACCATTTTACAGGCCATGTTGTCTTAAAAGTTATCTAACGGATTTTCCCACTGTGACCTTTAAATAGAATAAATTTTTTCTTAAAAATACCTAGGGAAACAATATTAGAGAATCATAGTAAACCTTGTTAGTACTTTATTGCTTAGTTTCTTTGTTGAGTTACATATTAAGAAAGAAAAAGAGATTAAGGATGAATATGAATGAATGGCACCTCGAATCAGAAGTATAGTCCAGGTCTACCACCAGGGTGGATAAGCAGATTGGGAGGAGACATCTTTTTACCATCTTTCTTCTTGTACTACGGTCTAAAAGGCACTTGTGGGGGAATGTGGAGGGCCTGAAATGTGCTCAGCAGAAGAAACTGTTCTCCTTGTTCCCCACCCCTTCTATGCTATGCCACTGCCATGGGAAGAGAAAGGAAAGAATAAAGAAAAAAAATACTACCAAACAGGTACTGCAGAATATACTGAGGTCCAGACTTCCTGTCTCTGCAAGTTCAACTATGGTCTGTGAATTAAAAAATATATATATTTTATTCAAACTGAACAATGTTCACCAACTATAGTGCCATCAATATGAATCACTAAACATGATGTTCATTTTTAATTAACCAATGTTTTCAGTTCAAAATAATAAAATCTTTCATTCATTTACTTCTGCTATTACATCACTAAACATGATGTTCATTTTTAATTAACCAATGTTTTCAGTTCAAAATAATAAAATCTTTCATTCATTTACTTCTGCTATCTCACTGTAATGTGAACACAGGAATTTTATTTCTTGGATATCTGAAAACAACTCTAAACTTAGGGGGATACTCCTCTGAGAATACAACTAAGTTACCTACCCTAAGAACAGGACTATATAGGCTGTGATGACTAAGACATGAAAATAAACTTAAGTTCAATAAAGAACTGAAATCTTCAGAACTGGATTATGACTAAGAAAACCTAGCAAATCAATTAGCAGTAATGTCTGAAGAAAACTAAATATAAGGGTAGCAACCTCTCTGCAGCCTAGAGAAGGGGGGGGATTAGTCCTTAGGAACTTGCTAGTGCTCTAGTCTTTCATAGACAGAAATAATTCATTAGGATTTGTTTTGTTTTCAGAGACTGGATAAAATAGCTCTTAAGATAATTTAACTGCCTCCAGTCTAATTCTCTTATGTGACACCTTCAGACTGTCAATTTGGTTTCCTAAGTACCTGAGCTTTAGGTGAGAGGTGCTGTGGATTAGATATAGATATAGATATAGATATAGATATAGATATAGATATAGATATACACACACACATATATACATATATATATGCATATATAATATGTGTGTGTGGTGTATAAAAATATTATTAAAACAAAATATGTGCACTATCAACCACTTTTTTGGTCTTCCAGTTACACATTTAACAAACATTTACTGAATTCATTATTATCTGCTGAGGGTTTACAGAGATGTTTAAAATATTGTACTCATCCCTCAAAGCAATCACAATTCTTATAAAGGACAGAAACATGAAATTTAAAAATGTCATGGAAGTGTAAGGACAGGCATTCAGGAGTACCAAGGGCGAGCAATAATTATGCACAATCTCAGTTTGGTTTGAAACTTCTTTTTTATGTTCTAAAAGACAGTTTCTTTCTTTGTACTCTAATAACTGGTATAAATACTGATAATTTCACAATTAAACACATGTGACTAGATTCTATCTTGCTACCTTTTTCTTTTGTTCTTCTGTAGCTTTAATAATCCCTGGATCTGATTTCCAAGATTTTCCAAAATTGTAGAAAAGTGCAACACTATTGGCAAGGAATGGAAGATGGATAAATAAAAAATTGAGATGTGACTAAAGTTAAGGAATCTAAAGCAATGATAAATGAATTACTATTATAGGTAAACTTATAATCTGTAAAATTTTACCATACGTGCTCACATGCACGCACACACACACAAAACACCTACCAATAAAAAAAAAAAATACAAGCTGATTTATCTATTATTACATCAAAATAAATATACTTTTAAATTATGTTCATAACTGAATGGAAAAAGTAAAAATGTGATTTCTTTATAAACTTTAAGTCATGTAGGATTGGCTTATCTGACCCTTTAAAAAAGTCAGTGATGCATTAAAAATTCAGTGAATCATTATTTTTAAATGACCATTACTCCTTTTAGTATATGTGCTGCCAAAGCGAGCACACCATTACTCCTTTTGATCAAAAATGAAGGGAATTCTCATCTTCAAAGTTATATTAATATATTGCTTTATCTCTTTGCATTAAAATCTTTATATATCTACTAGTTAAGATATCACACCCATGCATTTAAAAGACTGCTTTTAAATTCTTTCCATTGCTTTTTTGAACACAAATTGACCTTAATTTTAGAAAACTATTTAGAAACTTTCTTAAAACAGAAGTTTCCATGTTCACATTTTTCTACCTAATGAAAATGTAAGAAATGTACTAACCTTTATAAATATAAATGAGGAATCAAAAACTATTTTAAATAACACTAAGAAAAATAATGTTGCTAGAGCAACAATTTTCTGAGACACAAATATCTGAAATACTCAAATACCATTTTCAAGATTTTATGTTGGCACAAGTATCAACAGCTAAGAATCTCTTGAGAATAAAGCTGGGTAAATGCATATGCAAAGAATACGAAGTCTGGTACTATTCAGGAGCAGGACCTTTATTCACTATAACAATTTCAAAAGGTGCTAAATGTAACTAAATAGCTCAGCTTCTTACAGCCTGGACTAAATTTGTGAGGGGGCTAAACAGCAGCTCAATAAATGTCTACAGTTTTGAAGGGGATATTCAAGAATTAAATATCAGATGAGCTTAAACAACTTCTTTGCTTGGTCTTTAAAAGTGTGGAGATTAGATATCTTCAAATGGTAGTTTGAACTTAGCTTTAATAATAGGTCACACCAGTTAATTTTTAAACTTAAAAACAAAAATTTACAAACTCTCCACAAATGGCCTGGTTGTTCTTTGTAAAGGTTTAAAACAACTTTTTTTTTTCCTGATTAAAAGAAAAAAAAAAAAAACACTAAAAAAGTATAAAGGCAAAAATACCTCCACAATCCAGAGATAATTCCTTTTATATTCGGTATTCTGCATTTTTAATCAAAATTGAGACCATGGTGTTTTATGAACACTAGTAAAACAAATAACACTTATTAATTGACTGTCTGCCATTTAATCTGCATGAAAACTATGATATATACTACAGTTATCCCCACGTTAACATGTGACAAACCTGAGGCAGAGGTTAACTAAACAGTCCAAAGCTGCAAAGTAAATTAGAGGTGGAGGAAATATTAAAATCTGGGCTCTTTTTACCTGTGCTATTCTGATTCTCCAAAGCACTCAGCAGAATATCCTAGGCCCTTAAATATTATGGAGACAATATCTTTGGGTATGAACATATTTAAGGCTTGATGTATATTTTTTATACTGTCAGATTATTTCCAGAAAGATATACCAATTTATAATCCCACTAACAATACATACTGCTTGACTACCACATTTTCATCAAAGAAAAAAGTTGTCAATTTTAGAAGTAAAAGAAGCTCTATTTGACTTAACTTGTACTTTTGCTTTTACGTTTAGTCTTCTAATTAAATAAAAAAAGAAGTACGTGTCGTCAATATTTTCATTTAAATGTTTATGGAATATTGTTTTACATTTAACTCTTTAATCCACTTGGATGTTACTTTGATGCCTGCTGTGAACTGCAGCTCTGATTTACCATAATACCCAACAAAATAAAATAAAAACAGTAAATCAAATTAATCAACTATCTACAAAACACCAGAGACAGCTTCAAAAAGGGGAAATGCCACACTATACCATAAAGTTCAACCTGAGGTTAAGAAAAGACAACAACTCTGGAGAGGCAAGCTGTTTGGGGTTGTTCTTAATTTGTATTAAGTGGTATGGAACATGCGGATAAGAATAAAAAGGCAGAATTCCCATTAGTCCCACCCTGGCCCTCTGCTATGGACTGAATCATGCCCCCCCCTCACCTCCCCCACCCCCCAAGTTCATATGAAGCCCTACCCTCTAATGCAACTGTTTCTGGAAATAGGGTCTCTAGGAGGTAATTAAACAAGTTCCTAAGGGTGCGACCCTAATCTAATAGGACTGCAGCTATGTAAGATTTAAAAGGAAGAAAGAAACCTCACTCTCTCCCCCTGCTCTATGGGACATGGGGAGGAGGTGCCTACTTGTAAGACAGGAAGAGAATCCTCACCTGAATATAATCATGTTGGCATCCTGATACAGAAGTGTGAGGAAATTAATTTCTGTTGTTTAAGCTAGCCAGTCTATGTTACTTTGTAATGGCAAAGGTCTAAACATCAAAAGAATTCACTTTTCTTTAAATTATTCTATAGCTTAAATAGACTTTCAATCAAAATTGCATTAGGCTTTTCACAGAACTTAAACAGCTAATCCTAAAAAATTTAATCAGAAGCACAAAGGGCCAAAAAACTAAAACATTCCTGAGAAACAAAAACACTGGGAAACTTGGCCTAACAGATATCATGATTTAAGAAAAAAGCTTTAGTGGGGAGGTGGTGGGAGGGGGTGAAACAGGAGAAGGGGATCAAGAATACACTTACAATGGTGAGCACTGAGTAATGTATAGAATTGCTTAATCACGATTATTGTACACCTAAAACTGATATAACTGTGTGTACTGGAAGGAAGAAAGGGAAAGGAGGGAAGGAGGGAGGGGGGAAATGAAGGAAGGAAAGGAGAGAAAGAGAGGAAGAACAAAGGAAGGAAGGAAGGAAGGAAGGAAGGAAGGAAGGAAGGAAGGAAGGAAGGAAAGATATAGTACAGTACTGGCACAAGAGATCAATAAACTGAACAGAGTAGAGAAAAACTGATAAATATCAAGGTTGATACTGCAACTGAGTGAGGAAAGGGTATGTTGGAGCAATGAGTTCCTGAATAAGCAGAAAGGAAGACACACACACGCTCCCCTCACATCATTCATTATACAGAGTAGTCAAATACACATGAATTAAGAAATAAATTAGAGATTATCTTTAATAACTTCAGAGACACCTGCATGTGTGTGTATATGTACACACACACACACACACACACACACATACAAATGATATACAAGAATATTTATAGTAATATTGTCAGAATTCACCATTGGTGGTGACTGGATACCTGAAGATAGGCATTAAAAAGCTTAGAGAATATTGCAAGTAAACTAGAAAAGATACACACAAAAAAACTAAAGAAGTCCTCTAACAGTAAACTACAGGAAAAAATGCTTAAGAGAAAAATGCATAGGAGAGGATGGTGAAAACAATAATTCTTCAATGTCTTCACTTTTATATATGTAGTCATCCCAGTTCCAGAAGAGCTTCGTATCTATCTTCAGTTTATGCTTAAAATCTGACTGAAAACTAATTTATTTTTAGACATAAAATTTCTAATAACCTATCACCAATATTTCACAAGTGGTGCCAACACAATAAACAACTGATTGTACTGGCTATGACTGAATTTCGGAGTTGTCTGATTATAAGAGAAAAATGGTCAATGAACAACATTTTCAAATAAAAGGACAAGAAACAAAATAAAATCAGTCATGAATCTAACACAGAGATAACAACTGTTAACATTACATGTACCCACTTTTCAACTCTTATCCTTTACACATTTTAAAATTAGAATCACTCTGTAAATATAATTTAATATATTTTTTCACTTATTACATCCTAAGTATAAGCCCACATCAAGTCTTAGAAAAGCATTATTAATGGCGATTTTATCCCATACTACACATAGCTAATTGATAAAAACTATTTCCCATTCAGGATGGATACTCAGGTTGTTTCCATTTTTTTTTCCTATTAGTACTATGATAAACAGCTTTGTAAATACATTTTTGATCTTGTCTCTTATGATTTACTTATGAATGTTTAAGGGTTTTTTGTTTGTTTGGAGAGAGAGAGAGACAGAAAGAGAGGGAGGGAGGGAGGGCAGGAAGGAGAGAGGGAGGGAGGGAGGGGGGGGGGAGAGAGAGAAAGAGAGAGAGAGAGAGAGAGAGAGAGAGAGCGAGCATGAGCATGCACATGAGGGGGGGGGCCGGGGGAAGGGGACTGAGGGGGTGGAGAGAGAGAGAATCTCAAGCATGCTCCATGCCTAGCACAGAGCCTGACAAGGGCCTTGATCTCAGGACCATGAGATCATAAACTGGGCCGAAATCAAGAGCTGAACACTCAACTAAGCCACCCAGGCACCCCAGTT
Source organism: Panthera tigris (assembly GCF_018350195.1). NCBI lineage: Eukaryota > Metazoa > Chordata > Mammalia > Carnivora > Felidae > Panthera > Panthera tigris. The sequence goes on along the minus strand of NC_056666.1, from coordinate 99,376,331 downwards.
AAGGATATGTTTAAAGCTCTTTCTACATGTTGCTTTCCAGCAAGGTTTAAAAACTGAAAATTATGTTCACATTTGAAGATACACTGTTATCACATCAAAAAGGTGGGTGCTATACTAGACTCTTGATAACCTATCCATGTGACTTTGAGCAAGACATACAACTTCTCTGAACCTCAAGGGTTCCTTCCAACAGTTGGAAAACAGGATTAGGATTTGTGTGGTTTTTCTAATCTCAAAGAATTGCTCTGAGAACCAGGTCACACAATAGATTTGAAAGAACTATAAACCAAAAAGCGCTGAATAAATATAAGGTATATAGGAGATGATAATTACTATTTTTTTAATGTTTATTTTTGAGAGAGAGACAGAGTGTGAGTGGGGGAGGGGCAGAGAGAAAGGGAGACAGAATCTGAAGCAGGACCCAGGCTCTGAGCTGTCAGCATAGAGACCGACATGGGGCTCGAACTCACGATCTGTGAGATCGTGATCTGAGCTGAAGTCTGATGCTTAATCGACTGAGCCACCCAGGCGACCCTGAGATGATAATTATTTAATGAATAATAGAAAACATTAAGAACTCACTTGTAAGAATAGTTTATATCAATATAAAATTCATTATCACCACAATAACACTTAAGTTGGGTATATTATGAGAAACTAAAGTTTATACAGTTGATCCTCACGCCTACTTCCTATAAAATTTATTTGTAACCCTAAAATCAATATTCACGGTACTTTTTTAATCATCATGGGTATGTGCAAAGTAGCAAAAAATATGTATCTCCCTATGCACGTAGTGCCAGCTGAGTTGAAAGGTCTATTCTGTGCCACACTTTTGCCTGTGTTTTTTGTTGGTGATTTTACTGTTTAAAATGGCCTCCTAGTGAAGTGCTGAGGTGTTATCTCACGTTCCTAAACACATGAGGGCTGTGATGTGCCTTACAGAGAAAATATCAGATATAAGCTTTGTTCAGGCATGGGTTATAGTGCAGCTGGCTGTGAGTCCGACGTTAATCAATCAACGATAAATCTTAAATTTGGTACTGAAACAGAAACACACATAAAACCAAGGTTATGTACTGACTGATGGACAAAAATGTGACCAGAGCCTGACACTTTCTTCTTCTCCAGGAGCAATAGGTTTAGTATTTGCTAATTCAGTGTTTGCAGCAACTTTATAGAACATAATTACTACAAATAATAAAAATTGACTGTAACTCTTATTTTCCACAACTAATCAGTTTTAATTACATACGCAGTCATGAGTTGCATGAGGAAAGTGGTACAAGCAACAACAGAGAGGCTGAGGTCAATAAGAGAGGCAGTCCCTGATAACAGCTGCTATTTTAACTCTATATCTTAATCATTATTTTATATCATGAACCTCATGACTCTTTCCTGTCTAACACCCCTTGTGCTTCCATTATAAATTATTCTGGGTTCTTTCTGTTTTCTTCCTATAGGTTTCTTGAGTTCCTATCTCTGGTCTCAGAAGTTTAATACTTAAAAAGAAAAAAATATAGCTCTAATATCATATAAGGTCTAGAGATATGGTTCTTTTATAACATAGATAAGTATAAAACAATTTTTTATAATCAGAATTTAAAGTTATTTGTGATTTCATTCCACATTCTATGAGTAGCATATACACATATACAAACATCTGAATAAAAGAAACCATAAATGCACAGTTAAAACTGATGTAGACAGACACAATGATCCAAAAAGTCATGCAGAAGATAATAACACGTACTTATTTACATTTGTTACATGTCAGGTATCCTAAGCTTTATTACATTCATGCTCAAGACTTCTGTGAGACAGTACTATGATCATCACTCCTGTGCAGACAAGTATGAAACTTGGTATTTTCATACTATAATTTTTATTCGAAAAATATATGCAATTTGTTCAGTGCATCTAAAAAATGAACTATATGCCAATCTGTTCTAAAGACACAATTATTCAAATAGAACAAGTTAAATAGATTTGATTGTGCTGACCTTCCTCTCAAAATCTACCTCTCACATTCTCAACTCCCTAGCTTAGAAACTTGCATAGCTATTTATTGTCTCCAAAAAAGGAACAAAAAACTCAAGTCAGACTACATAAAACTCTCTGGCATGAAGTTTTCAATATTTATAATTTATTAATTTTCCAGCTTTTCTCCACTTATATGCACAACAGATTAAGAGAACAGCAACAGTCTAAAATTATTCTGAAATGTCAATCTGACTTTTTTCGGGATGTAAAATTTACTGTCCAATTTAGGAAACAAAGTTAGAAAGTATGTCTGGAATACTAAAGTCATTTCAGAGGTCAGTGCTTTTTATAAATTTAAAATAGATGAGGTAATGAAAATAAGAAGATCTATTTTACTTATACTAAATATTTCAGTAAGATAATTCTAATGGTTAATAAACCCTTGAATAATGTTTATGTCAAAGTTTAGTACAATGCAGAATGAGCTAGTGAAAACTGTCACATGGCAACATTTCAAAAGATACTTACGCTAAAAAAATATTTAAAAAGCACTCCACTTTCTGAAAGTAATCATGTAACGTTGTAAAAACGTTAAGACTGTGCCTCAGTCTCAAAATAAGCATTTTTTTCCAGTATTTTGTTTTTGTTTAAAACACAGACAACAAAAAGAACACAATGTTATAACATGCACGACTGTGAAGTGAAACTAGATAGTAATTAAAATCGTTCAGAATAGCTATAAGTCACCAAAAACTGCATGTTACTTAAAATCTACTTTATATATTTTTTATAGTAATGTTTTAAAAAATGATTTTAGTACAGACATTTGTGAAACATGTGCCTTTATTTTAATAAAACAGACTGTCTTAATGATTGAGCTTTTTCTATGTAAAAATATCAAAAGGTGACCCTGTCCTTATTTCTTTGATACACACACATGCACCCACACATTTACAATTTCAGATTATATTACTTTTGTAAAAGTATACTACATTGAAATAATTAGCAAATATTTGAAGATACAGCACTGTGTGCTTTTTCATAAAGCAAAAGGAAATTAACTGTTATCCTCCACAACAAAATAAAAAGTTGTGATATTAAGAAAATATTTAGAGTACATAGTCTGGTAATAAAACACGAAAATCACAGTTTAGTAAAGGTTTTGAATAGGTGTTATAGAAGCAGACAAGTATGTGTTTCAATCCCAGCCTTACCAGAGACTAGCTGTGTAGCCTTGGGCAAGGATAACAGCTTAACCTATTTAAGCCTAAATTTTCTCATGTATAAAATGGAGATAACAATATTAACATATAGAATGTGTACTAAACGAGTACAAAGTATTTAAGAAAATACCCTTTAAACACTCAAATACTAAATAGTAGCTACTATTATTATTTCTGATATTGTTATCAAAAGCGGCTGTCAAAAGCAATCTATTAAATATGAAACATTTAAGAGCAATATTTACATTGGTTCACACGTTATTTTTCTAGAAATATTGTTCTACTGCAACAAATCATGGATAGTTCAGTCCCAAATGTTAAATTATTATAAAACACTCATTTAAATAACAAAATTTGCTTTAGATAAGACCTTTATAACCAAAGGATATCATTCCAAAACCAGAAGAACCATGTTACATACATCCAAAATTTGGTTGCCAAATATATTCCAAGAGGCAATGCACTATGCATTGAATGATCAAAAAAGGATCTGCAAAACACAAGTTTTATAAAATTTGAGCTCTAGATTTCCTTGTAAAAAGGAATTATTTATTTAAATGAAAATTACACATGTTCCACATAGTAAACTCTGGTTTAACCAAAATCCAGACATCCAGAATGCTTAAATAACAAGACCATTTTTCATGGTAATCAATAATAAATGAGTTCACAGCTGAATAAGTGAGCAAGATTCTGAGGATCCTAATTTACCAACAGAATTATATTCTATTCTAGATATTTTTCAGCCTCAGAATTTCAGTCTACTTCTATTCTCTTAAGTCAATAATTCACTTCAGTATAGTTAGTAACTCTATCATTTAGCATATTATTCATCAAAGATGTATTATTATTTTGACAAATGAGCACAAAGCAATCCTCAAGTTTTTCTGTTTCATTATTTCTCCTTACCTGCACACTCCTATTAAGCTTTTAGTACAGCTTTTCAAACAGAATGAACTGGCCAATTTAATGGATTTGAAGGTCATTATTTACAGAATTTAGAATTTGGGGAAAGTATTAATGAATTTTATTAAACATAGGCAGGATCAACTATCCATGTAGGCTATGTGTGAAGTCTTCCTATTTATAGGACCCCTTGGAGCCCCTAGAAACACTAAAATGAGATTAATTACCTAGAATTAAGCCTATTCCTGAGAGTTAACATACTCTATGTGAATTATTTTCAGAACTCTTTTTTTCTTTTTTGTTGGAAATTCAGGTGAAAACAAAGTACTAAAGGAATGGAGATTAGGTAGGAAGTTCTAGATCATAGACAACTGTCTAGGTTTGCTGAATAGGTAATTTTAGAAAATGAGATCTAAGGAGAAAAAAAAGGGAAAGATCACAATGTTTTAAAGAAAAAAGAGGGAGGAGAAAATAAAAAGGCTGAGCGTACTTCATATGCTCAGACTGTACCTTACTACTAAAATCAAACCTCCTTCTTGCATATTGCTTATGACCAAAGAAAATATAACTCCTATGAAAAGGTAAGCTAAAGCTATAATTACCTAGAAATAAGCAATATGTATATTAGTTAGAGGTCAACGAACTCAATCTACTTCTACTGAAATGTTTTTAAATTGTATCTTAGACTTAAAAATTATGTTAGAGTTTGTCATTGAATATACCTCTAGAATTTCAACATTTCAACATTAAAAATTTAAAAGATTTCAGATATAAATCTGCCAAAATTCTTTAACACTAAATTAAGATGAAATATATTACATAAAGGTAGTATTCTAAACATACAAAACATTAATTTTACAAAGCAGTGTCCAAATTATATCTTTTCATGTACAGATAAAAACATAGTTAAAAACAACACACTTACTTTGAAAGAAATTGTACTGTAGCCCAAACGCCACCATACATTAGCCCTTTAATGAGCCAAGAATCAATATTTAGGTCTGCTATAAACCCAACCAGCCAAATAACTAGGAAAGGAGTTCCTAGCATTACTTTCTGCCGAAATTCCTGCACAGAAAAAAAAAACAAAACAAAACAATTAGCCAGAAAGTTTGCATGTTTCAGGTAATCTGAATGTGAGTCACTTTTATCTTCGTGGAAACATGCATCAGAAAGTGAAAGTCATTCATTCAAATATGTTTACTATGCGCAGGCACTATTCAAGATGCTAGTCTCAGTCTTCTATAGACAATTTAAAAGCAGTTAAAATTGTGGAAAATGAGAGTATAAATTATAGGAGTGGGTCTAGATATCAGATAATAGAAGACAGCAGTATTTGCTGCTTGCCAACACGTGGATAAACTAGAAAACAGTTCTTGATGACACCACCCCATTAACAGGCCACTGATAACTAGAGATAAGACCAACTAGAATAACTTGATGTTCTAAGAGCTACAACAGATAAAGAATCCTGCCGATGCTTAGCCTGAAGAAGATACTTTGAATGACCTTAAAATGAAAAACCTTAAAATGAAATAGAAAACAAAATCAGTCTACAGAGTCCTAGAGTCCATAGAAGGAAGAGTATGTGCCCCTGAACACAGATCAAAGCAGAGCACTTAATACTTTGGAGGTAGTTCCATTTCATTTTTGTACTAGTCTAATTGCTACAAAGTCCCTACTTCTAAGTATAAAACCTATTTCCTTGTAACACATACCACAGTTGATAGGCAGCTATCAAGTCTCTGGAGTAACCTTAAGTGACAAAACAATTTAAGATATTCCAGCTGTGATTTAATAAAAGTCAAAGCATAAACATTACTTTCCTCACTATTTACCTTTTTGAAAGCTAAGATATTACATTTTTTGTAGCACCCTGTTTATACTGTTGGCCTCTAATGAAATAAATACTTTTTCATATAAATAAATGGCCGTATCTTTCCCAATTTAGCCACTGTAATTCATTTTCTAAATAGTGTGTGCAATTTTAGCTTGAATAACAAACTTCAGAGTTTTAATTTTATGCTGTAGTAAAATAACCCTTCTGATTTGTTATTTCATCTCTAACACAGATGGATTTTATATCAGGACATTAGAGAAGGGGTGCCTGGGTGGCTTAGTCGGTTGAGTGTCTGACTCTTGATACCGGCTCAGGTCATGATCCCAAGGTCGTGGGATCTAGCCCTGTGTCAGACTCCATGCTGCATGTGGAGCCTGCTTAAGATTCTCTCTCTCCTTCTCTCCCCTTCCCCATTCACACTTTCACTCTCTCTCAAAAAAAAAAAAAAAAAAGACACTAGGGAATATTTATAACTAGGGAGGACAGGGTGTATGGTTAAGTGTGGGTGGGTGTTGGTGGCAGAGAAAGTAGATGTGTTATTTAAAGAAGTATTTTCTAAAATTATCTGTAACTTGCCTTGATTTAAGGTACTCGTTCTCCCTCAGCAATAGCTACATTTTTTTCATTATTAAAAATAAAGATACAATTTACATACAGTAAAATTCACCCTCTCTTGGGTACTCTGAAGTTAGATTAATATACACAGTTATGTCAGCATGAAAATTAAGACACAGAACAGTTCTATCAAGTCCTGAAATACCTATGCCCCCAGACCCAGCCCGTAACAAACACTAATCTGATTTCTACCCCTATAGTTTTTCCTTTGCAGGAATGTTGTATACATGGAATCATACTGATGCACTCTTTTAAGTCTGGCTTCCTTCACTTCAACAATTCATTTGACACTCCCCCATGTTGTTGTGTGTATCAGCAGTTTGTTCCTTATTAATGCTGAGTAGTATTCCATTACAGGATGTATTACAGTTTACTTATCCATCTCCAGCTCAAGGATAAAGGTTGTTTCCAAATTTGAGGACTGTGAATAAAGCCATTATAAACATTTGCATACAGATTTCTGCATGAATGTAAGTTCATTTCACTTGGATAAATATCCATGTGTGGGGTTTCCAGAGTTGTCTTTTTCTTTTCCAAAATGTTACTTACCATGTTATTTATGATACTGTAAAGATATTAAAAAAAAAAAAAGATGTAATGGTGATGTGCTGCTTTTGTAGATATGAAAAATCTATTTTCTCTTGAATTTTATTATGGAAACTTTCAAATATATAGTAAGTTTGAAAGAATTTTATGGTGAATACCTGTGTATCTACCATCTAGAGTCTGTAATTCAGTAAGCTATTTTTGTATTAAATTTAATTTTGAAACAACTGTAGGTTCACATGCAGTTGTAATAAATAATACAGATCCCAAGTACCCTTTACCCAGGTTCCCCCAAAGACTAACATTTTGCAAAATATAGTACAATATTTTGTACAATATCATAATCATGATGTTGACATTGATGCAGTTAAGATGCAGAATATTTCCATCACTACAAGGACTGCTCATGTTGTCCTTTTAGAGCAACTTCCCTCCTACTCTACCTTCACCTGTATATTAACCTCTGGCAACCATTAATCTATTCTATATTTCTATAATTTTGTCATTTCAAGAATTTTATATAATTGGAATGATACAGTATATAACCTTATGGGATTAGTTTTATTCAAAATAATTGTCTAGACATTGATCCATATTATTGCATATATCCTTAGTTCACTTCTTTTTATTATTAAAGAACATTCCATGGTATGAATGTATCACAGTTTAACCATTCATCCACTGAAGGACTCTGGGGTTGTTTCCAGTTTGGGGCTATTATGAATAGAACTGCGATAAACATTTAGGTACAGGATTTTGTGTACATAACGGTACAGCTTCTGGGTTGTACGGTAAATGCATATTAAGTTTTTAAAAAAGAAACTCTCAAACTGTTCTCCAGAGTACCGTATTGTTTTACATTCCCACCAGCAATGTAGGAATCATCTGGAGTGATCTCTCTGTACCCTCACCAGCATTTGGTGTTGCTGCAACTTCTTTAGTTATTCTGATAGGTATATGATAGTAAGTCATTGTGGTTTTAATTTGCATTTCCCTAATGACTAATGATACTGAACATCTTTTCATGTGTTTATCTGCCATTTTTATATCTTCTTTGGTGAAATATCTTTTTGCCTTTAATCCACTTTCTAATTGGATTGTTTGATTTCTTCATTGTTGTGAAAATTCTTTATAGATTGTGCAAACTAGTCCTTTGTTGGATATATGGCTAGCAAATATTTTCTCCTAGTCTGTAGTCTGTCTTTTCATCCTAATTAACAGGGTCTTTCATAGGACAAAAGCTTTTCATTTTAATTAAGTCTAACTGATCAATTTTTACTTTCATGGATCATACTTCTCATGTGAAGTCTAACTCCTTGCATAGCCCTAAAGTTTTATAGTTTTGCATTTTACATTTAAGTCTGTGAACCATTTTGAGTTAACTTTTTTTTTGAAAAAAAAATTTTTTTAATCTTTTTTTTTTTTGAGAGAGACAGAGCATGAGCAGGGGAGGGGCAGAGAAAAAGGGAGACACAGAATCTGAAGCAGGCTCCAGGCTCTGAGCTGTCAACACAAAGCCCAACGTGGGGCTCGAACTCATGGACCGTGAGATCATGACCTGAACCGAAGGCGGACGCTTAACTGACTGAGCCACCCAGGAGCCCCTTGAGTTAACTTTTTTATACAGTGTGAGGTCTGAGTAGAGGTTTATTTTATTTTTTTGTTTATACAGGTCCAAATGCTCTAGCATCATTTGTTGGAAAGGTTTTATTTTCTCCACTGAATTGTTTTTGCACTTCTATCAAGTCGATGGGCATATATCTCTGTGGTTCTATTTCTGGGGTCTCTATTCTCTTTCACTGATCTAGGAATCTGTTCCTCTAAGCATACCACACAGTCCTGATTACTACAGATATATAGCAGGTCTTAAAATTGCACAGAATGATTCTTTTTGTTCAAAATTGTCTTAGCTATCCTAGATCTATTGCCTTTCTGTATAGAATAATCTTGGCTATATAGACAAAAAAATCTTGCTGGAATTTTTTAATTACATGAAATTTGTATAACAATTTGGGCACAACTGACATATTTACTATTTAAAAATTTACATATTTTTTTTAAATAGGTTTCCCATCCAGCACAAAGCGCAACACAGGGCTTGAACTCATGACCCCTGAGATCAAGACCTGAGCTGAGGTCAAGAGTCAGACACTTAACCAACTCAGCTACCCAGACACCCCCCATTTTAAGAACACAGTATATCTCTCCATTTATTTAGATCACCTTTGATTTCTTTCATTGGCATTTAAAAAAACTTTCAGTATATAGTTATTTTATGTGTGTGGTTAGATTTACACTTAAGTACCCAATTGTTTTGTGCAATTCTAAGTAATACTGTATTAATGTTGGTGTCTGCATGTTTATTACAGTATATAGAATAAAATAGGGGGCACGTGGATGGCTCAGTTGGTTAAGCATCCGACTTCAGCTCAGGTCATGATCTCAGTCCGTGAGTTCGAGCCCTGCGTTGGGCTCTGTGCTGACAGCTCAGAGCCTGGAGCCTGCTTCGGATTCTGTGTCCCCCTCTCTCTGACCCTCCCTTGTTCATGCTCTGTCTTTCTCTCTCAAAAACAAATAAACATTAAAAAAGTTTTTAGAAATAAAATAGATTATACCCTGTGACTCACTAAATTCATTTATTAGTTCTAGGGGTTTACTTTACAGATTCCTTGGGATTTTCTATACTGACAGTCATGTCAACCACAAATAGGGACAATTTTTTTTTCCTTTCCGAACTATATGCCTTTTAATTTCCTTTTCTTGCTTTATTTCACTAGCTAGAATTTCCAGCCCTAAGTTGAATAAAAAACAGTAAGAGGGATATCCTTGCCTTGTCCTTGATCTTACTGGGAAATCAGTCTTTCACAAGTAAGTATGATATTAGCTGAAGGTTTTAGAAATGTCCTTTATAAAGTTCAGGAAATTTTCCTCTATTTGTAGTTCTCTTGAGAGTGTTACCATAAACAGACATTGACTTTATCAAATGCTTTTTCTGCATGGATATAATTATGAGATTTTTCTTCTTTGTTAATATGGTAGATTACACTGAATAACTTTGAATATTAAATGAGTCTTGCAGGGACGCCTGGGTGCTTCAGTCAGTTAAGTGTCCGACTTTAGCTTAAATCGTGATCTCGCGGTCCATGAGTTCAAGCCCCACGTTGGGCTCTGTGCTGACAGCTCAGAGCCTGGAGCCTGCTTTGGATTCTGTGTCTCCCTCCCTCTCTGCCCCTTCCCTGCTCTCACTCTGTCTCTCTCTCTCTCTCAAAAATAAATAAACATTGAAAAAGTTGTTTTAAATAAATAAATGAGCCTTGCATTCCTATAATACACCCAATTTGGTCATGGTACATAAGTCCTCTTATGTAATGATGACTTCTATTTGTCAACATTTTATTAAAAATTTTTGAGTATACTGTTAAACCCTGAATAATGGAGGGGTTAGGGGTACCAAACCCCATGCAATAAAAAATCTGCATACAACATCTGACTCCCCCAAAACTTAACAACAGCCTTTTATTTTGACCAGAAGTCTTACCAAGTAACATAAACAGTTGGCTAAACATATTTTGTATGTTATATGTATTATATATACACTATATTCTTACAGTAAACTAGGGAAAAGGAAATATCACTAAGAAAATCATTAGGGAAGAGAAAATACATTACAGTACTATATAAAAAAAAAAAAATCTAAGTGGACCTACACAGTTAAACCCATGTTGTTCAAGGGTCAACTGTATATTCATCAGGGATATTGGTTTATAGTTTTTTTTTGTTTGTTTGTTTGTTTTTTTTTGTAGCGCCATTGTGTGATTTTGATATCAGGGTAACATATATCATTTCCATTCTGCCTATATAAACAACTTGCCAATATTCTTACATGTGAAGTGAGTTTCTTATAGACAGTACATAGTTGGGTCATGCTTTATAATACAGAAAGCCAATATGTGTCTTTTACTTGGTATATTAGAATATTTTAATGTAATGAGATTACTGATATGCTAGTGTTTGTCTATAATTTTATTTTTTGTTTTCTACTTCTTCTCTATGGTTTCTCTGTTTTCTTTTTCCTGCCTTCTTGTGGGTTACTGGAAAGCTTTTTAGAATTCTATTTTGATTCATCTATAGTGTTTTTCAGTTTATCTCTTTGTATACCTTTTTTAGTAGTTACTCTAAGTATTATATAAACATAACTTATCCCAGTATATACTGGTGTCATCATTTTACCAGTTCAAGAGAAATGTGGAAACTTTACTTTCCTTTATGCCTCTCTACCCACCCCTGATTATAAGTTGTCTCACATATGTTCTTTACCCACATTTAGATACACATCAAGCAGTATTATAATTTTTGCTCCATCATCAAACATAATTTAGAAGGTATGAGATGAGAAGTCCATGGTATTTACCCATAATTTGGCTTATCATGATCTTATATTGCAAGATCTTTTATCATTTCCTTTTTTTTTTCTAATTTTTTTTCATTTCCTTTCTGTTTAAAGAACTTCTCTTAGCCATTCTTCTAGGGTAGGTCTGCTGGTAACAAATTTTCTTAGTTTTCCTTTATCTGAGGAAGGTGATGATTTCTCCTTCATTCCTGAAAGATATTTTTACTGGATACTGGATTCTGGGTTGACAGTTCTTTCCATTCAGCACATGAAAAATGTGTGCCAGTTTCTTCTGGCCTCTATGGTTTCTGATAAGAATTCCAGGGTCGTCTGAACTGTTTCACCTCTGCTGGTAAGGGGATTTCAAGAATTTTATTTTTTGGTCTTTTGTTTCCAGAATTTTGACTATGATGTGTTCAGGCAGGATTTCTTTGAGTTTATTCTGTTTAGGGTATGTTCCAGTTCTTATTCTGTAGGTCTGTCTTTTGACAAATTTGGGGGTTTTATGGGCCATTATATCTTTTGAGTACTTTTTTAGTTCCACCCTCCTGCTCTTCTTCTTCTGGGACACCAAACATATCAATATCAGATACTCTGTTATAACCACAGGTTCCTTAGGCTCTGTTCATTTTTTTCAATTTATTCCCTTTTGTCATTCAGAATGTATAATTTTTATTGTTCTATCTTCAAGGTCACAGATTCTTTCCTCTCTCCCCTCTATTCTGCTGCTGAGCCCATTCACTGAGTTTTGTACATTTGGTTATTGTAATTTTCAGTTTTAAAATTTCCATTTGGTTCTTCTGTATATTCTATTTCTATATTTCTATTTCTTTGCTGAGACTATTTTTCCTTTGTTTCAAGCATGTTCATAATTATTCACTGAAGTCTTTTTAATGGCTGTTTTGAAATATTGTGTCAGATAATTCTAACATCTCTGTCATCATGTTGTTGGTACCTACTTGATTCTCTTTTTATCAGTTTCAGATCTTCTTGGTTATTGGTATGATGAGTGATTTTCCTTTGAAACCTGGACATTTTGGATTTTGGGTATTATCAGACACTGGATCTTATTAAACCTTTTCTTTTAGATGGATTCCTCTGATGCAGCATGGCGGAAGGAGGGAGTGATGCACCTTCCCAATACTGCCAGGTGATGTGAATGAAGCTCAGATCTCAACTTGGACTCCACTGACACCCGAGAAGGGGGGGCTCCTAATTACTGTTGGGCAAAGGTGGAACTTCCAACTCTCACTATACCTCTACTTATACCTCCCTGGCTGGGAGGGTTAGAAGTGCCTCATTATTGTTTCCTCTGTGGTCTTCCCTGATAGAGCAGGGGATGGGACCTCATTAACGACCAGTGGGGGTGAAAGTGCCAAATCTTTATTTAGCCTTCTCTGACACCATCCCAGGAGATAAGATGGGACAGCTCATTACAGCCTGGTAAGGGTGGAAGTCTGATGGTCTTTGTTGGTATGATTTGGGATGGAGCCACAGTTTTTTTGCAATATTTAGCTGTGGCAGAAATTTATTTTCTAAAAATCTCTATCTTGTTAAGCTGCCTCTTTTGTGGTTCTTTGGCTAAACAGGAGGATTTTGCTAGAGACTTTTTGTCTGTATTCATTTGTGATTCTAGGTTGTTGGCTTTGTCAGCTCCACTTTTGGGATATTTGAGGCAAAAAAAAAAACAAAATAAAACAAAACACAGGAAACTAACCACTATGTCATTCTTCAGGTCCTGAGCTCCCTGACCACTCTGCCTTTTTCTCTCCATCTCCCAGAATCTTCCTACATTTAAATATTTTGTACATAATGTCCAGGTTTTGCAGTTATACTTAGTGGAGAAGTATAGAGAAAAGAATATCTACTCCATCTTCCCAGATTTATTTTCATATATATCAATAAACAATATTAAAGAGGACAATATGTGAGATTACCATTGTTAACAAAAGGGATCATGGGTTTTTAAGTGTTGAGAAATAATAGAGATTTCCCTCTAACTTATTGTTAAGCATTTATTTAGCCATAAATCTGCCTAACTAAAACTTTTTAACCTTAAAAATCCAAGAACTCTTGGGGTACCTGGGTGGCTCAGTTGGTTAAATGGCCAACTTTGGCTCAGGTCATGATCTCACAGTCTGTGGGTTCAAGCCCTATGCCAGGCTCTGTGCTGACAGCTCAGAACCTGGAGCTGCTTTGGATTCTATGTCTCCCTCTCTCTCTCTCTCTCTGCTCCTTCCCCGCTCATGCATGCACGCGCTCTTTCTCTCTCAAAAAAAAAATAAACATTAAAAAACATATAAAAAAATCCAACAACTTTTAAAACAGTTTTCTGAAATCAAGATTTTCTCTGCATCTATCTAATCTACTAGCACTGTCCAAAAATATTTTTCCCCCTTTGGGATGACTTACTTATTTTTAGAAAAATACTACTGAATCCTACATGCCACTGTTTCTTGTTTAAATACAGAATATACTGTACAGAACAGCAAATCAAGTCATGTTTATGACTTAAATATTTCTAATAGGAGGAAAAGACAACAATCTACATAATTACAAATACTTCGTTTCACAAAGCCCTCAACCATCATATATTTTTATTGAGTAATCTTTTTTAAAAATGTAGTGTATTTACAAATACTAAAGCAAAAAAAAAACCAACAAAAACAAAAACAGGAATATTCAATTTCTGAACTGATCCCAGTAATATACAAACATTAATAAAACTGTGCTAAACTGTTCTCTCTTTTTTGAAAGAAATTAGGGGCGCCTGGGTGGCTCAGAAGGTTAAGTGTCTCACTTCAGCTCAGGTCATGATCTCGCGATCGGTGGGTTCGAGCCCTGCATCATGCTCTGTGCTGACAGCTCAGAGCCTGGAGCCTGCTCCAGATTCTGTGTCTCCCCTCTCTCTGCCCCTTCCCCGCTTGCACTCTGTCTCTCTCTCTCTTAAAAATAAATAAACATTCGGGGCGCCTGGGTGGCTCAGTCAGTTAAGCGTCCGACTTCAGCTCAGGTCACGATCTCGCAGTCCGTGAGTTCGAGCCCCGCGTCGGGCTCTGGGCTGATGGCTCAGAGCCTGGAGCCTGCTTCCGATTCTGTGTCTCCCTCTCTCTCTGCCCCTCCCACGTTCATGCTCTGTCTCTCTCTGTCTCAAAAATAAATAAAACCTTAAAAAAAAAAAATTAAAAAAAAAGTAAATAAATAAACATTGAAAAAAATTTACACAAAAATAAACTCAAAATGGATGAAAAACCTAAATGTAAGACAGGAAGCCATCAAAATCCTTGAGGAGAAAGCAGGCAAAAATCTCTTTGACCTTGGCCGCAGTAACTTCTTACTCAACATATCTCCGGAAGCAAGGGAAACAAAAGCAAAAAGGAACTATTGGGAGGGACCTCATCAAAATAAAAAGCTTCTGCACTGGGAAGGAAACAATCAGCAAAACTAAAAGGCAACCGACAGAATGGGAGCAGATATACGCAAACAACATATCAGATAAAGGGTTAGTATCTAAAATCTACAAAAAACTTTTCAAACTCAACACCCAAACACATAACCAGTGAAGAAATGGGCAAAAGACATGAATAGACACTTCTCCAAAGAAGACATCCAGATGCCCAACTGACACACGAGAAAATGCTCAACATCACTCATCATCAAGAAAATACAAATCAAAACTACAATGAGATACCACCTCACACTTGTCAGAATGGCTAACATTAACAACTCAGGCAACGACAGATGTTGGTGAGGATGCAGAGAAAGAGGATCTCTTTTGCATCGCTGGTGGGAATGCAAACTGGTGCAGCCACTCTGGGAAACAGGATGGAGGTTCCTCAAAAAATTAAAAATAGAACTACTCTACAACCCAGCAATTGCACTACTGAGGTATTTATCTAAAGGATACAGGTGTGCTGTTTCGAAGGAGCACATGCACCCCAACGTTTATAACAGCTCTATCAACAATAGCCAAAGTATGGAAAGAGCCCAAATGTCCATCAATGGATGAATGGATAAAGATGTGGTGTGTGCGTATGTATATGTGTGTGCGTATGTATATATACGCACACACATATACATACGCACACAATACACACACACACACACACACACACACACACACAAATGGAGTATTACTTGGCAATCAAAAAAGAAGGAAATTTTGCCATTTGCAACTACATGGATGGAACTAGAGGGTATTATGCTAAGCAAAATTAGAGAAAAACATATATATGACTTCACTCATATGAGGACTTTAAGATACAAAATAGATGAACATAAGGGAAAGGAAGCAAAAATAATATAAAAACAGGGAGGGGGACAAAACATATAAGAGACTCTTAAATATAGAGAAAAAACAGAGAGTTGCTGGAGGGGTTATAGGAGGGGGTATGGGCTATATGGGTAAGGAGCATTAAGGAATCTACTCCTGAAATCATTGTTGCACTATATGCTAACTTGGATGTAAATTAAAAAAATAAATTAAAAATAAATAAATAAGTAAATACATCTTTTTAATAAAATTAAAAAATAAAAGAAATCACATCCAAACACATAAACCTGGCATCTAGTTCATTATTGCTATAATAAGTAACTATATATTAATAAACATCTAGAATTTACAAAGTCATTTTCATCTGACAATGTATTTTTTAAAAATCCTTTATAATATTTACACTAAACAAATGAAAGCATAAAGATTATGGGACCTTCCAAAGTAATATAAGACTCTTTTGTTACAAGCTTAGTTATTATGAGACCTCAGCCTTTGTTTGCTATGTTGAGAAAAACTGCTCTAAATCCTAGAGGACAGAGCAAAATCAAAGAAAATAAAAAAATAACCATTCTCTATATCATATCTAGTAGTAAAATGAAAGAGGTAATACAACATGCAAAAATTGCTCATTATTCTCAACTGTGGGGTTGAAAAAAGGCAAGTTTATAAACTATAAATCTAACTCTTCTCATGTCTAAGTAATGGACCAATGAATTTTTAATGCATTAAGGAAGTCTGAACTATAAATAAATGAGGCATGCTTTTACTTTTCTCTTTGTCCAAAATTTGTCATTCTGTTGTGATAACACATAGATCAACATTAACTTTAAGTAAATAGTATTACCACCAGAACAGCCTACAATAAAATGGTACTCAAGGCTTAATGCTATTCACCTTTGATGATTGACAAATTAGCCACACTGGTCAATGGCAAAATTAAAAACTATAAATGCTCAGGTAAGAAGGTATGCCTATGAATTTTACTTAAAAAGATTATATACTGAAAAACTTCAGTCATGAATTTACCTTATCAGCTTTGAGCTTTCTAAGGAAGGACGGATTGTCATATCCTTTTGCCTGTCTCGCCTCTTGCAAATGGTTGATCATCCACACGTTCTTTCTCTGCTTTGCCAAATCAAGTGCTGATTCACCCTGATAAGTAGAAGAAATTCATATTTAAAAAACTTTTAAAGCACTCCCATAAAAATAAACTGACTGAACAATTAGTTCACTAACATTGTTTTGACATCAGGCAAAGTCAAATACTAAAAGAATCTAAACCATTACATATTACTTATGCTCTCCCATTCAAGGTGCAATCAGTAAGAGTATTTACTCATCTTATTCTATACATTCTATTTTTGCTTGCGTTTTGGCTTATATTAAAGTACATCAAAAAGTAGGTATTTCAGCACCTGCTGGATCAGAGGCTATCAAGTTTATCGGTTATTTCATATCTTTGTTTTATTAGTAATACTTATTACTACAAAACATCCTACTAGAATACTAAATTGCCAGAAACCTCTCAGTTTAATTTCAATAATGACAAAGGTCTGAAGAGAATAGGGAAGAAGAAGAAAAGTCAACTTCTATTTCTCCTACTGTTGTACTATCATCTTAAATTCATTCACACATCCAGAAATTTCCAAAGAGAATGAGAACAGTAACAAAAAATAGTGAAACTCAAGTTGTGGACCTGTAGCTTTTAATCTCAAGAAGAAGAATGCCAAAGAGTAGAAGTGAATGAAACTAGTATGTTTTAAAGGAAGAAACAAGATATAAGCGCCCCCAACTCTAGATCTATGCTTCTTTTTGCCCTTGTTAATTTCAAATCTTCTTTCTCATTAGTGAGAAACCTACATTTCTATTCTTTTTAATATTCTACACTATTTATCTACTTTAAATATAAAAGTAAAGTGAAAAATTGTGTCTGCCAAAATTTTAAGAATGTATAGATGAATATTCAAAATTACTTAAAAAAGGAAAATACTGAAATTTTGTGAAAAACTAGATAAAAACAAAAGAATAAGGAGCCTTGGAGAGCTTTACTTATGAGGGATGATTATTTATCAAGTATAAAGTACACTCTATGAAACAAAAAAACACTAAAAAATAAAAAGCAAACAAAACACAGCACTACCACCAGTGGCAACAACTGTAACAATACAACAATAACAACAAAATGCCCAACCAATCCTTTAATAAAAGATCAATAGTATTTAATAAGGCACGGGCTTAAGCTAGGTGAGTCTTCCACAAATAGGAATATTTACTGTAAAATACCTCCTTACCTATTCAAAACTTCTATCACCTAAGTTGTAAGAACCAGCTAATTAATCCAAACTATAAAGATTACCTGAATAAAAGCAATCCCTTGGGTAACAATTCCCAGAGAATATCCTGCTGTTGCCTCGGTCCAGCTGAGCATCCCTTCCACTAGAGGGCCATGTGACACCTAAGGATTGCCTAGATAAAAAGATGGAGGGAGCTTTAAGAAATCTTTCAACTATTCCTCTAGTCTTCTGACTGCTTTTGTATAGTTTTTATTCAGCTGGTAAAATAAACAAGCAATTAATTTAAAGAATGATACTAAAACCAGGGTTCTAAGTCAAGTCTATATTTGATTACTCCATGTGTCAGCCCAAACAGTAAATTATAATAACAAGAGCAATAACAACAAGAGTCATGGAGTGTTTATAGACTATGTAACTGGTAATAAAAGAAATATTTCAAAGGTTTTGGTGAGATAAACACTATGGAAGGTGGAAAGGAGAAAATCACTTTTTGCCTGAGGTTGAATTTCATTGTTAAAACTAGGAAAATTCTTGTTTGGAGACCATCTAGGGCAGTTACTTAAGAGGTAATAAAAACTATTTTTAGAAAAAAGTATCTTATCTCATGTCAAGAAACCACATAAGATTTTTTCCATATATATATTAACAAAGCTCAGTAATCTTACAGCCCGCACAAGGTAAAAATTATGCTGTTTGATAATTTTAGAAAGAAAAATGATAAATGCTTGGGCAGCACTCGGAGATTAATTGTCCTCCCAAAACTCAATTCATCTAAATTTATCTGTATAACCAAAACACGTGGGAGAGGGTAAAATATTATTTTTTAAAAATTCACAAATGAGATGCTGTAATAAAAAGGGATTACTGCATAGGTCACTTTAAAAAAATCCTTAGTATCCCAAATCATTTTTCCCTTCCTTATTGTTATCATTTAACAAGACTGGATTTATTCCATGTAACTATTATCTGGGGCCACGGTTCTTAAATTCTTTTGAGTCATATTTCATGAAAGCCATTGACCTTCTCCCCAAAAAGCACTGATGCAAGTAATTTTTTGGTAACGATTTCAGGGGTTCATGGGCTCACCCTCTAACCAAAATTCACTAGTAAGTCCCAGATTAAGAATTTCTAATCTAGAGTATATGACCACTCCTGATCCTTCTAAGGATCAAAATAGTCATTTTAAAGTTACCTTATTTTGAAAAAAAATCATGTATTTACATATTAAAAGAATTGAATTTTTTATTCAAATAACTAATTTATAAGGGTAAATAATATAAAGACAGATTTCTAAGAAACTTAAATTTAATTTTAATTAGAAAAGCTATTTTAGAAGAAAAAGGATCAATATTTTTATAACTATAACACAAAGTATAATTTTTCATATTCTTTGAAAAGTACAACTTTTATTAGCTATTACAGCCAGATTTGCAGACTATATCTTTTTTGTTATAATTCATGATTATCAATTAGTCTCTTTCTTAGCTCTCGAAATGAAAAATGGAAAAATATACAGGTATAAATCAACTTTGTCAAATTCCTGGACAAAGAATCTACGTTGTTTTCAATTAATTAATTTTTCCCCTGTTGACATTCATATCAACTTAAGTTTACTTAATTTGCTTGCTATTCCACATAGCTAAAAGGCACCACACCTCAAATTATAATATTCTTACCACCCTCACCCCAAGAAAGTCTTCCTCCTTCAGTCTTCACAACCTCAATATATCACAAGACAGTTATTCAAACCAAAATCTAAGTCATCAATATTTCTTTTCATCCTCATATCTAATCTACTCTAAACTATCATTTTCATTTCTAAACTATCATTTCCAAATCCATTCATTGCTCTCCATTGCTATTCCTACAATTGTAGGCTAAACTAACATCACCTGCCTGGTTTATTACAATAGCCTAACTGATCTTTACCCATCCCCTCCATTTTTTTTAATTCTTCAATGCATTCTCCATCAGCAACCAAAGTAGTCTTTTAAAAATATTTAAAACACAAAGATTATAAAGCCAGCCTATGTAAATCCTCCCAAACTGCTTCTCGTGACTGAGAACACAAAGTACCTTATCATGGCCTTGCACGATCTGGCACCTGCCTTCCTCAGTGACTGCACTCCCGTGCTCACTGCACTCAGTCCAGGCTGTCATTTGCTGCACCTCTAACAGGGCAAGCTTACTCCTGACCTTGGGACTTGCACTTGCAGGCTCATCTACGTGCAGTTTCTTCCTCACATGTCTTTGCATAATTGATCCCTTTATCAGACAAGTCTGAAAGCAATGTCATCTCCTCAGAGGTATTCACAAGTCATTCTCACCTCATGTGGCCCCTTCATCCCTCATCACTGTACCACATTTGCCTATGAGGATGCATATGCATGTGTTTTTACTTATTGTCTATTTTCTTAATACAATGTAAATTCTGAGAGAATACAGACTTCATCTATCTTAAACACCTGGACTCCCGAGCACTGATATTTGTTAAATGAATGAATGAATGAATGAATGAATGGTTTCCATTAGAAGGTGGTGACTAGACTTCAGCATACGGAATCTGGAATGCCAGATTCAAGCAGAAAAAGCATCTGATACTTCATCTTTTTAATTCCACAAAAAGTGCATTTTAAAACAAAAATCTACTTTTCCACCAGTGTGGATAAAAAGATTAGTTTTCCTCTGAAAGTGTAAGTGTTCCCTGAGCAACTGAAGCAACTCCTTAAACTTTATTTCCTTTAAAAATAATGTCACTCCAAATAAGTCACAGAAAGATAAATACTGTATGATCTCACTTATATCTGTAATCTAAAAAATAAAACAAATAAAACGAAACCAAGTTAACTGATACAGAGAACAGACCAGTGGTTCCCAGAAGCAGGGGTTGGGGGTGGGTGAAATAGGTGAAGGGAGCTGAAAGTTAACAATAACTTCCATTTTTAAAATAAGTTAAGTCCTGAGGATGTAATGTACAGCATGGCGACTACAGTTAATGCTCCTGTATTGTAGGGGCGTCTGGGTGGCTCAGTCGGTTAAGCGTCTGACTTGAGCTCAGGTCATGATCTCACAGCTCGTGAGTTCGAGCTCTGCCTCAGGCTCTGCGCTGACAGCTGAGAGCCTGGAGCCTGCTTCAGATTCTGTGTCTCTTTCTCTCTCTCTCCCCCTCCTCCACTCATGCTCTGTCTCTCTCTGTCTCAAAAATAAATACTACTGTATTATATATCTGAAAGTTGCTAAGACTGCAAATCTTCAGAGTTCCAGTCACAAGAGAAAACAAAGTTTTGTGACAGATGCTGATTGGACCTGTTGTGGTCATCTCCTGACAGGTTCAGGTTACACTGTACACCTGAAACTAGTAAAATGCTGCATGCCAACTATACCTTAATTTAGAAAAATTTTAAATAATAATAACAATGATAATGATAATGATGATGATGATGATGATGATGATGTAACTCCAGAAGCTATCAGGGAACTACATTTCAAACTAACTTCTTTTTGTCAATAGCCAATCCTGCTTATACAAGTCAGATAAAATTAAAACATTAATAAAAATAAAAAAACCAAACATGAATTTAAATAAAAGTTCTACAGGCACAATAATTATTTTACACTGTAGACGCTGGACTGCACTAGTTAAGAAAGCTATATTCAAGCTTTATCCTATCTTGGTACCAAATAATTCACATGCCTGAACCTACAAACCATTAAAATTATAAGGTTCAAATTATTTACATCATTTCAAATATCTCTCTTACCATTACCTTTCTGTTGAAATTCATTACAGATTATTTCTTTTACTAAGTCTAATAAAAGTTTATGCAATGGTTGGGGCGCCTGGGTGGCTTAGTCAGTTAATTGTCTGACTCTTGATTTGGCTCAGGTTACAATCTCACAGTCACAAGATCAAGTCCTGCATGGGGCTCCACGCTGGCAGTGTGGAGCCTGCTTGGAATTCATTCTCTGTCTGTCTGTCTGTCTCTCTCTCTCTCTGCCCCTCCCATGCTTGCGCATGCTCTCTTTAAAAAAAAAAAAAAAAAAAAAAAAGCTTATGGGGCACCTGGGTGGCTCAGTCGGTTAAGCATCTGATTTCAGCTCAGGTCATGATCTCATGGCTTGTGAGTTAAATCAAGTGAGCTTGAGCCCCGCTTCAGGTGAGCTCAAGCCCTGCTTCAGGCTCCACACTCTCCCTCTCTCTCTGCCCCTTGTGGGATTCTCTCTCTCTCTCTCTCTCTCTCTCTCTCTCTCTCTCTCTCACTGTCCCTCGCTCACTTACACTTGCTCTCTCAAAAATATACATACATACGTACATACATAAATAATCTCATCTTTATGCAATGGTTAATGCGAAGTGCAAGGGCTCACTATTTATTTGAAAAGACATTAAATTTACAATCTACACTTCAAAGACTTAAAGATCATGATCCAAGTGAAGTTATCCAAAAGTCTATATGTATAAAAAATATACTCTTAAATGGTCTAAAAATACATACTACTAGCTTCAAATTCCAGAACTGTTCAGTCATGTTATCACAATTTTTAGTATTATTGTAATTTCAATTACTGTTAAAATTGGTTCTATCTTTTTAATAATGTAACATGAAATATTTTGAAATATATTCCTGGGGCATGATCACTTTAAGAATGGCTGTCCAGGGGGCGGGCACCTGCCTGGGTGTCTCAGTCGGTTAAGCATCTGAGTTTTGATTTTGGCTCAGGTCATAATCTCGCAGTTCGTGAGCCCCACATCAGGCTCTGCACTGACAGCACGGAGCCTGGCTTGGGATTCTCTCGCCTTTCTTCTCCTTCTGCCCCTCCCCTGTGCCTCTCTCTCTCAAAATAAATAAACATTAAAAAAGAAAGAAAGAAAGAAAGAAAGAAAGAATGGCTGTCCAGTACCAAACAGAAGAGAAACAATGCTCTAAAGCAATACAGATATAAACATAAGGTAAACTCACTAATTTTTTCATATGGGGATATTAGCCTTAGTCAAACTCTTCCTTTCCTGTCCTTTAGGCCTTGAGGTTAGCCCAATTTACTAATCATAGTGTTAAAAATGTTTCTGAGCTTCCTATTTAAGAACATTTGGGGGACACCTCAGTAGCTCAGTAGGTTAAGTGTTGACTCTTGGTTTCAGCTCAGGTCTGATATCATGGTTTGTGAGATCAAGCCCCATTTTGGGCTCTGTGCTCACAGCACAGAGACTGCTTGAGATTCTCTCTCATCTCTCTCTCTCTGCCCCTATCCCACTGGTGCTCTCTCTCTTTTACAAAATAAATAAACTTTTTTTAAAAAATTAAATTAAATTAAAAAAAACATTTCAAAAAGCAAACTTTTCTCTCTATAACTTCAGAAGTGGCAGGGAGGTATAATAGCAGAGTGTCAGAAAAACTAGCTTAGAGGTAAAGCTCAAGACTACATAAATCTTCAGTCTGTCAGAAAATATTTAGAGTGCCCATCATGTGTCAGGCCCTATGATATGCTGACTTTCCTCTTTCAATATTTTATTGTCAGATATTCAGCCATTCTGATCACTTTGGGGAAAGACAGAAAGACCTGAAATTTAAAAAAGAAAGAAAGAAACTTTTTCTCAATTTCTTATAGTTTCAACAAGATATTTGATATCTACTT
Organism: Panthera tigris; assembly: GCF_018350195.1. Classification (NCBI taxonomy): domain Eukaryota; kingdom Metazoa; phylum Chordata; class Mammalia; order Carnivora; family Felidae; genus Panthera; species Panthera tigris. The sequence continues at coordinate 99,352,624 of NC_056666.1, read as the reverse complement.
TTAACTAAGTACTTTTAATTAAACTCATTTTTAAAAATTGGTTAAAATTTTAAGTAAATTAGGCTCCATACAGCTAGTCTAAGCTATATTATTTTAGCAGTTTAACCTCAGAGTAATTGAATACAGAAAGAACTATTCAATGGAACATAATTAGATGCCCTGATCCAGCAGGAGATAACCTACTTTTTGATTGCCATTTCAGAATATTGTGTGGCTCAAATGTCTTTCAAATTTAATTAGCACATCTCCCTTAAAAATTTAAGAGATCTGACTCCAAAAGTATTATGGTTTATAGTCAAAATTAAAGAACACTTGTCAAAGGGCACAACGTTATTTATGAATTCACATTATTGAAAGATGATGTTTCAAAGTTTAAAGTCATTTCACAGAAAGAATGGTGCCAAACAACATGGTGGATCCTGAAGCTTTAAAAATAAAAATGGTTAACCAAAATTTAAGACTACTAACAGAACTGTCTTTCAACTACTCATGAAATGTCTGCAAATTTCTAAATGTTCAGAATGCAAATGTTAATTAATTGTGCTTTGCTCTTAGATACTCTTGTATACTTTTCCTGGATCAGGCCAAACATCCGCGGGAGAGGTATTTACATTTAATAAATCTGTAAAGGTCCTGATCTTTAAAACAAGACAATTACAAGGCAAAGAATCACTGAAAGTTATTATGCATAATGTGGTTTAACTACAAACATGTGATTCTTTGTACTGGTCTTCTTAAAGAAACCAGAAAATTATTCCCTTCACCTATGAAGATATGGGTTATGTAATTTAATTTTCAAAAGAAAGAATTCACAAATGAAAAGGCCATCAAAATCTGGCAATTACTTCAATACTACAAGACAAAAGTAAATAAACAAATCTTTCAAAACAAATTCTTGCATGGAAGCAAAGGGTGTGAGCTTAAATAAGACGTTTCTTCCATCTTTGACAGTCTGTGAAAAAATCTAGTTTTTTATTGAGGAATTGAGATCTTAACAACATTTCACATAACATAATCAATACAGGGTATTTTTACCTTGATATTCTGGGCATCAACATTAGCCCCAGCTTCCAGAAGAAGACTAATGACTGTGGTATTCCCTGCTAGTACTGCCCAATGCAGAGCAGTGTTTTTGTGATACTTGTCACCAAGGTTAACTGAAACATTGAATGTTAAAAGCAATCTAGTTGGATCCACACTGAAAAGGAAAAAAAAAAAAAACAACAACAACAACCCTAATTTCAATTATAGAAATCATTACAGATACTAAACTGATCGTGGTTGCATTTGCATCCCATTTTGGAACACTTCCATTCTAACCTATACTCAACCTTATAATCAGTAATGAGACAATATTCTAATCTGAAGGATTAAATATGTGCAACACCTATACAAAGTTCCAAGAGAGGGCATACGTGGTCCTGACATTTTCTGTTTTTCATTAGGGATTGAGGTCTTAATACCTACATAATTAAACAATTAAATTTTTTAATTAAAATCTGGATTGTTCCAAAAATATTTTCAAGCTACTTACTAATTAATATATCAACCTTGTCAATATACAAATAATGTGAAAAAAATCATTTTTAAAAATAAGATAACATCTTTCATTCTTAAAAACTGCTAAAAGAGGAATAGATTAAGGATACCGTAACTACCAAGGTCAAGGTAAGCACAAAGATTCAAACATTCAAAAAGGTAATTGTCATACACTATGTACTCATAATAAGAATTTTAAATATTAGCAAATAGAACATTAACTGCCTTTTCCCATCATTTATTTTACATTTTATTATGCTGACAATGATCTGAATAAATATTTTATGATGGTTACATACCTATGTGTTCTATAAGCTGCCCACATTAAAGGTGTCATTCCATTCTGATCCATCATATCTACATCCTAATAAATAAAAAGAAAAAAGTAAGACAGTAAAAATTTCTAAGTTCCTACAAAACTTACTTGAAAAATCTAATTTGCATGTCACAGGAAAAGCCAATATAACACTCTTCAATCAAGGGTCATTTATGAAACTTTTTCTAACTTTAAAATAAAACCACCTGTTGTCACTAAATATTTTAATTAATGGGCATATAAATATTTAATTGACAAAACATTAAATATGTATTTAATTATCATATATTTATAGATTTCCCTTTTCAGATGCTTTAATCAGCCTTTCTATGTTTTGCATTTAAAGATCCTGACCTACTCTTCATCTTTCATCCACAAATGAGAAGTTAAATGATTTAAGTGTCCAAAAAACTTATTTATACAAATTCGTGATAAGAAGGAATAACGAAACCCTGTTTACTTCTAGTCATTTCAAAACAAAGAATAAAAAGACCTATCTTTTCAATAAACTCAAAAAAAGTCCGCTTCCTTTTTATTTTATTGGTATGCACGTACATTTTTAGAGTCAAATAACTTTGCAAAGTTTGTGGTGATAAAGCTGTTCTCTGCCTTTCTCCCCACTATTTTCACCTCTTTTAGCTCATTACTTTGGTATTTACCCTCCACATCTTAAAGTAAGATGCATGAATTACTACTTTTTGATTTTTCAGTTTTAGGCATTATCTTCTGAGACTCTTCGGTATGCAAAATGAGAATTTTTTACTCTTCCTGCCCCATAACAAATATGCACCTTTCTATTCTTTCAAGAGATCTACTGTATTTTTGGTTCTATAAATATTTGATATTTACATTATTACAAATGTATATGAATACTATTCCCAGCAAAATAGTGATTATTTTATTTCTCCTACCCAACTTTTTGCTTTCCTAATGGTACTTCCCCCCCCCCCTTTTGCTTAGTTTTTTGACAAATTAGAATTAAAACTATGATTTCTTTAACCAAAACTCTTCCCTAGTTACTTAAATCTCCTTTCAAGACATCCTGATGTATCAGGGATTCTATCAGTTTCACTTCTCTAAAATTATCTCTCCTAACTCCAACCTGGACTAATTATCCTCTATGCCTGAGGTATTTGTCCCATTAGCTAAAGAGAAGTTCTTTGAGGATTAAAATTGTTATAAAATTCATCTTTGTATTCTCAGTGCCCAGCAGAGTGAAACCATTGTGAAGTGATCAAAAACCATTTGTGAAGTGAAAAGACATGTTTCTCTACCTATTTGTTTGGGAAAGGCATAGGCTTTTAGACAGACATGGTTTTGAATTCTTAGCTCTACCACTTACTAGCTAGAAGACTGGCAAAATCACTTTAATTCTCTGAGCTTCAGCTTCCTCATTTAAAAACGTGAATATATAATGGCTTCCTAAGAACCCTGTGATGATTAAATGGAACAATGTGTGTAAAGCACCTACAGCCTAGAATATAACAGGCTATGTGTTATACATATAACACCCATGTGTGTAAAGCACTCTATAGCCTAGAATATAACAGACATTCAACAGATACTAAGTTTCCTCTTCTTCCCTTCCCCATCGCCCAATTCTGGATTATATAAAAGTAGCAGCTGTAATCCAAGTTGTGTTATCTAGTATACCAGTCATGCAGAGAGGACAGAGTCATAGTCGAGTATACTGCAAAACACTTTAAAACTCTATGCAGCAATTCTCTTGAGCCACTGATACCGAGGGAATATGCCTCAAATGTGAACATTTTCAAGGGTATTGAGGCAGAAAAAATGTTGAGGAAATAGTACATTAGACAAACTAGACTCATCCTTGGATATCATCAGTTTTGTCCCTCGTAGTAAATACTATAATCAAATGGCATGCCTTATCCATTATAAATCCATTTCTGGATTCATGTTAAATGTGGGTGGGAATGTCCTATGTAACCTCATTCGATACTTCCAATATACACACCGATTTTTTTTTCAATAAAAATCTTTACGAAAATCTTCTCAGAAATGACAAGTTTCCTTGTTTCTTATAGGAGTCAAGCACTGTAACTTATTTTACTTCTTTCACTGTCCTAATTTCAAGATAGCTCTACTAAATTTGATGTCCAAGTAAGACAGACATGTAAATTCTTTAGTTTCTTCTTCCTTCTTAGTTGTCTTTTCCTATCCTTTTAAAGAAGTGACAGTATTAAAAAATATAAGTGAAATTAAAAATGTAAAATAATGCCACATCTATAGAGTACTAAAAGAAAAATGAAATTCAACCTTTTCTTTCTTTGGATCAGGATTTAAAACTTGGTACTTCTTTTCCAAGTTCAGCCTGGACGTATGGGTATTCTCTATTAGGAAGAATTAACAAGCCCAGATCAAAAGCTTATGGGGATTCCATGATCAACAGGGCTCCATAACTTAGCATTTTCCCTTTTCTCCTGAAAATCATCCAAAAGAATTGGTAGTGAACACTAAATATATTTTAACAATAGAGCTAAAATGAAACAAATGTGAGGAACAGAACGACAAACTAAATGGAAATGTTATGCCCTAAGAATGTAAAACTGATACAATTAACAAAAAAATGGAGAAAAAAATGAAGACAAAAATGGAAAAAGAAGGTTGGAAAGAAAGTGTGAAGAGTGCCTAATCTGTAATAGCTATGAGTCCAAGGATATTACTTATAGTTAAAAAAATCAAGTAATGGAAATGTACTTATATCTACCAGAAAGAAGTTAACACTAAGAAAAACAGTATTATAGACTAAAGTCAGTGAAAGGGAAGAAAAAGAAAAAATAAAAATATAGTAATTTTATTATTACTTATAATTGGGAACTAATCAGAACTAATAAAATTTGAGCAAACATCTGACTGAAATAAAACAGACAGAGAACTGTGTGACTATCTGAGGGAAGGATTTACCAAGCAGAAGGTAAGATCAATCACAAAGGCCCTAAAGCAGCAGTGTAGCAGAGCCGCTCAAGGAACAGGAGGAAGACTGGTGTGTCAAAGCAGAGTGAGTGAGGGGAAATGACAAAAGACGGGCTGGAGAACCCATGGTTCTGTAGGCCAAAGAACCCATGGTTCTGTAGGCCAAAGAAGGACTTTGGACCCCAAAGTATGATGTAATGAACACTACAGAAGTTTACTTTTATAATTAGTGTATAGATGGAAAAAAATTCTGGAAAAATATACTAAACAATTAAAAGAAAGTGATCTCAGTTTGAGATGCGGGTAAGGGAAGACGTGGGGTTTCATTTTCTAAGTTATACTGTGCTCTTATGTTTGAATATTTTACAGTAAGTGTGTTACTTTTGCAGCAAAAAAAATTACTCATGGCAAAGAAAACAAACTGCCATTTGTTATTATCATGCATTTATTATATACAAAAGGTACTGTAACAGGTAGAAATCCCTGCCCCAAGAATTTTATAGCCAATATCCTATGCCAGAATTAAAAAGATTATTAAAACATCCAAAACCCAAAATCAATATGCTAACAAAAAGACTAAAAAAAATTTATACCACTTTTCTTACCCAGTTAAAAAAACAAAAGGAAAAAAAACGAATATAAATTTATACCTGCAAAATAAAAAGCCACTAACAACACCATCATGGTTTACAACACCATTTGTTGGTCCAAACCCCAGCCTAGAAGGAACTCTGGGAGAACAAAAGTAATCTCCTGTGGCAGCTGGTATCCAAAGATGGCCCGCAACAAACTTCACCTGCTGGTATTCACATCCACGTGTCCCCCAAAGAACATGGACTGGCCCTGTTACTTGCATTAACCGACAGAATGGAGCACAAATGTTGCTGTGTCAGTTCAAGACTTAAGACTTAAAAGAGGCAGAGCTGCTTCTGTTCTTTTGGGAGCTCCCAACACACAAGAAGTCTAGTTGCCCTGCTAGAAAGACTACGTGGAGGGTGCTATGGAGAAAGAATTCTGAGACTGCATGGAGAAAAAGAGAGAGGACTAGTCATCTCAGCATTCCACCTGGACCCAGCCTTTTAGCCATTCCTATTAAGATACAAGGTATGTGAAGAGCCATCCTCCATCTCAGTTAAGCCCCCAGACGACTGTAGCCCCAGCCATTATCACAAGGCAAAGAACCACCAAGCCAAGACCAGTCAACCCAAGGAATAGCTGACATTGTTCTAAAGCTGTCAGAACCGCTTTTGGGGGTAGTCAATACCATAACAGAAACCCTTCCCCTACTAGCAAGTAGCCGGTCTACGCCTCTTTCCTTAAGCTATAAGCACAACACACAAGGGTCAGTGCTTGGCACTGCCAACAACAAATATCTTAAAAGAATTCATAAGACAAATGCTATTCAAATTGCGAATCTGCATAAAAATTTTAATCTAAAATAAATGTTAATAGCCTTGAAGTAAAATCATTTGTCTTACTCTTATGATGAGATCCTTAGCTATAAAACTAATATTTAAGTATGACCAGAGAAAACACATGAAACAAAAACTGAGAAACATTAATTTTAATGAAATACATTTATCACAAAAACATGGTATCTATAAACTGGTACCTATTTAATGTAATTATAGTCAGTACACACTCAAAAAGTCAGGAAGAATCCCTTAAATCATGAGAAGTTTTCTGACATGTATGAAGCAGCATTATTTTACACAGCAGAAACCAAGAAACTGATCCTAAACAATTTATCCCCTTCTCCAAGAGGTACCTAATAGAGAAAATAACCAGTAAATTATGTTCAAAAAGTTTAAATGAATTCAGAGGATATATTCAAAAGATGTAATTAAGGGAAAAAATAGATACTTAAATTTTCTTACTTTCCAGGATTCATCTCTATCATTCTCAGAAATAAAAAATGCAATTTAATAGATCATTATCTGGTTCTTGATTATCTTTCTTATTTTCAACTTAACTACATTTACTATCTCAATATGAAAGTAACTATATATTTATTCACTGTCATCCATCAGAGAGTACTATTCAAAATAAACCATGAAGAACATCTGATTAAAATCCACACCATTGTAATTTTTTTACCTGTCCTTTTGCTATGAGATAAGCAACAATTGAGGTATGTCCAAACTGAGCAGCCAGATGAATACAGCTACATCCTTCTCCATCAATTAGTGAAGGATCTGCACCATATTTCATTAGTTGCACAACCATAGATAGATGGCCTTGTCTAAAACATAAAAGAATAAACACTTAAATATATAAAGTTATTTCAAACAGGATCTCCGGGAAGATCTCTTTTTAAATAGGATAATGGTGGAAAAGATTATACCAATGTTTTAAAAAGTTTTTTAAAATAGGCATATGTCAAGACATACTTAGGATTTTAAGGTTTTTAAGTCTCGACTGAAAAAAGTCTTTTAAATTTTAGAGATACTTATAACTTCTTTAAATATGTAATAAATAGTTACTATATTCTATTAATCCTATTCAAATATTATCTTAATTATCTCAGAAACTGAGCAACTTCTTTAATTGTAAATATACAGAGGCTGCATAATATTACATTTACAAACTCAAAGTTTAACTCAGTCTTAACCTAACTGGATTAACATCAGCATGGTGAATTCCCTAAAGATATTCTGGGACAATAAACTGCTGCCAATGCACGTAACACTATACGGCAATACGTTAGTACACTGTTGGTATTAACTATTACTTTAAGTTCTCTCATTCATTTTAGCATATCATTAAAAAAATAAAATTGTTTAGTTATAGACTAAAAAAGAAACCAAAGGAAAAAAATAATCCAGAAGCAAATTTAAACCTTGTGGCCCAGTGCAATGGAGTTGAATTTAGGTCTCCTCCAAGTTGATCCACAATAGCACCTTTCGAAATATAGTATCTATAAGACAAAATTTTAAATAATTTAGACAACTTGCATTTTCAATTTTATGAAATTATGTAAAAAATAAAGAAAAAATGTTTTCCATTGTAGATCTCATGCTAGTTTATGTCTCTATGATAAACAATCTTTTGTGATCTTTAAAAAATATACTTAGTAGAATTTATATCAAACACATCACTCTCTTTTGTTCTAGAAGCAAAAGGAAAATAATTTTTTTAAAGTTACAAAAAAGAACAGCAATACCAAATTAACAATTCTATAAAAAAAGAAGGCGGTGAGAGAACCATTAAGACTTGGATCAAAGAGCAACAGCACAGAAAAGTTGTAGAACAGGCCACTTAGTCTACCATTGGTAGAGGCTCAGCTTTTAGAGCTTTACTTTCCTCACAAAATTACTGTAGATTAAATCAAACAATTTACGTGCAAGAATTTTATAAATTGTAAGTATAACATAGAGGTTCTTCAGAATGCCTTGTTATGCCTTTAAAGGTATGTTGCTTTAAAAAAAAAAAAGCAACCTCACTGCTTAATATATTAACATTATAACATCTTGATATCTTCTGAAATGAACAGGACTTAGCTGCTTATCATAATGCTTACTTTGAACTGATCAATATAATGAATCTTGAATATAAGTGATTTCACACCTCTGATGTCAAATACTTGATGTGTGTATATTACTGAGATTCTTAAACTGTTCTAAGTGATTACTGCTTTAGATCACTAACACATTCACTTTTAATGTACACAGTTTTAAACATTTAATATACTCATATGTTTGATTCAGAAATGTATTGCTTTATGTATTTGTTAAACTGGTGTTTTTAAAACATTACACAATAAAGGGCCCAACTCTACCGTATCTTCTTAAATAGTTTAAGTAACTTAACAAAATATTTCCAGACTAAAATATTTCCAGTCCAAAATATCAGACATTAGTCTGAATACAAACATTTAACTATTCCTAAACTGTTTCTTAAGTTTCAACTATATAATAGCTGAAAATGATTTTCTGAGCCCAAAGAGAAATATAGCTTAGCCAAAGAACAACTTTGATAAGAGCTGGGATGTTTTTTAAGGCAATTTTATATTATGTTCTCTATAGTCAATATATTTGTTCATGAGAGTTATTTTTACTCACATTTCAAATCCTTGCTAGGGCTATGGCAATGAGTGATTTCCAGACTGGTTCTAAAGTACAACTTTTTTTTTTTTTCTGTATGCTAAAGAAGAATAACTTTTATTGCCTTTTCATTGTAAACTACTGGAAGAGAAGTACCAAATTTTTATAACATGTTATTCTTTATAGCTATTAGACCCTAGTTCAAAACTACAAAATTCTGAGAAGATCATTTAATTCTTACTTTTAAACTTAAGCCTCCTGTATACTACAAGAAGGTTACCAAGGAATGTTCCTGCAGGTATTAACTAATGATCCCTAGGTTTTGAGATAGGACCATCAATGAACAAGAGATATTAACAAGTATTTGAAAGATGAAAAGTAAAGAGCTAAAACTCAAATGTCTCCAGAGGGAACACCAATGAGAAGCAATCCAGAGTTTATAAAACCCTGGAAAGACTAAGGGATTAAAGGTAAGTGTTACCTCTGTAGAATGTAAAGAAGCTAGACTATAAACAAAAACACTGGCTGTAAGTTAATAAAAGTTACTGAAAAAATTGTTTTGTAACTTACATTCTTGCCAAAAGTTAAGTATTTAGCACCACAAACAGGCATTTGAGTGACATGGATGGAAACAAGCAGCTGACAGTGCTAGGTAAGTACTTCTTTGTGCACTGTAATGTTGAATTTCAAAATGTGACTCCTCAAAATTTCAAAATTACTGTAATAATACCTCAAACTCTTAAAAGTTCAGATTCATTCTTACATCTCTAAATTTCATTGTATGATGATGACTTCTGGCTTCAGCCTCAGGCTCATACTGATTTTAACACTCACCACTCAGCATTTGCTGAAAAGTATATTCAGAGCACCTTCATCAGAGAAATTTGAGACTCAGGGAATTAAATCAGAGAACCATATGAGACACTATACTGAAAACGTAGCAATTCAATGAAAGTTTACATGCTAAACAACAACTACAACCCCAAACCCCTTTCCTTGCTCAGTTCAGCTGGCAGACAGAGATAGATACTCAGCTCCTCCTACAAAGAGATTAGAAGATTCTTCTCTAAGAAACACTGAACAATGCCAGAGAAAAACTTCTAGAAGTAGACATTTGAGAGGTTCCTGTTGTGATCTAAGTTCTACAATTTCCAATCAGCTTTGTTATGTCTCTCCTAAATATGATTAGATATTTGAGGAAAGTTGCAAATATGGAAGGAGACCAAATAAACAGAAGAAGCCTAAAATAAACAGATAACATAAAGCAAAACTTAAAAAACAAAAAATTACAATTAACATCCTCCAAAAATAAGAGAAGATGATATACTCATGATATGAAGAACAAAATATTTTTTTAAAAAGGGAGGAGGAGACAGAGATCAAAAAAAAAAAAAAAAAACACTTGCAAATTGAAAATGCAATTGGTAAAATTACAAATTCAAAGAAAGGATTAGAAGATAAATTATATAAATTAAGAAAATCTCCCCAAAGTACAATGGCTATACTGGGAGATAAAAAGTATTTGGGATAAATGGTAAGAAAAAGAAATCAATCTGGTTGGTTCCATTATCTGACAATAAAAGTTCCTGGGGTGGGGGGGAAACAGAGAAAACGAAAGGCACTCTTGAGGGCACCATGCAAGAATACCTCCCTAAACCAAAAAGGCAAGTTTCCAGATTAAAAGTGGCCACTTAATGGCCATAAATTAGATATAAAGTAAGTAAATGTGTAAATAAATAAATAAATAAAATGCACAATAATGTGAACTTTCACAAAGCCAAGGATAAAGAAAAAAAGTACATGTTCCCAGGGAAGAAGAATAAGCCACACATACAATGTATTCTCAAAAAATTGTGAACCCTATATTTTTTAATAAAGCCCCATATTCCTTAATAAAGCTTTGACTTGAATTCAAGTATTACTTACTTGACTATTTATAATAATCAAGTATTATTTACAATTATTATTATTACTCTTAACGAAGACTCTTAAGGTAACAAGAGACTGTTGAACACAAGAGCTTGAGCTAATCCTTTCTATTTTATTACATTAGGGTAAAGCTGAGAAATAAAGACTTTCGCTTGAAAACATTGGAACTATAGACAATCCAGGCTAAGGTGAAGGTCTCCTCCTTTCCACATTATACTTATTTTATTCCTTATTATCATGAAAGTGTCCCGACCACTTTGTAGTTAAATACATGCTAATGAAACATAACTGTTAAGAGAGACATTTCTCCATGGGTCTCTCATGTTTCCATATGCCTTGCTAGGTATAAACGAAGAATACAAGGCCCTGACCACTTCTACATAGGTCATTTCTCAGAGTTGTGTTTGTATCCAGCAACCTTGAGAGATGAGGTAATGTCTCCCTCTGGAACAAAGAGCAAGCCTGCTCTTATTATAAAAGCAATGAATTCCCCAAGATGCAATACAAACCCACTATGTGTGCTGTATACATCTGAACAACCGCAAGCCACTCCCATAAGACCTATGTGTACAAGGACCCTAGGCAAATATGATGCTCATGCTATTTGTTGTGGTAGGAATAGGCTGCAGTTTTTAAGTGGGGGTATAATTCCAGATCGGTAGTAAAAAGTAATCTTGAGGCTATAAATACCAGTTGTTACCGAAAACTGCCTTTACTCACCGTGTTTGTTTTAGGAAAGTAACTTGCTAGATTATGCACTATAAAAAATTAAGTTTACCCACCTGAAGATATAATACGCAGATACTAATTATTAACCCACTCTACAACTACTGACTACTCTATAACCTCACTATTCCACAAGTGGCTTGGAACACTTGTAAGGCAGGCAGCATCAAGACTTTTTGTCTATTATTTCTCACTTCAGACTTTATTTTTACACATAAGACAACTGTGAATTTTTTGACCAACAGAATCTCAATTGTAACATATGAATTAAGAAAATGATGAAGTAATGCTTCAAAATTCTAAGAAAACTACTTTTATTATTTTTTTATTTTATTTTTTTTTTTTTCAACGTTTTTTATTTATTTTTGGGACAGAGCGAGACAGAGCATGAACGGGGGAGGGGCAGAGAGAGAGGGAGACACAGAATCGGAAACAGGCTCCAGGCTCCGAGCCATCAGCCCAGAGCCTGACGCGGGGCTTGAACTCACGGACCGCGAGATCGTGACCTGGCTGAAGTCGGACGCTTAACCGACTGCGCCACCCAGGCGCCCCAGAAAACTACTTTTAATCTGTAAGTCCATGCTCAGCCGAACAACCAATAAGGTGTAAGGACAGAAATAATTGTAACTTCAAATCATTTACCTCCCAAGTGCTGTCTCTCTCAGAAAGCTATCAGAAATTGTGCTCTACTAAAATCAGGGAGCAACCCAAAAGAGATAAAAAACCGGAGATCCAGGAAACTGAAACCAACATTGGAGCAAAAGGATTTCCCAGAATAATGGCAAAGCAAAGTCTTAAGATAATGGCTGTATGTTAGTTCTAAAGAGCAAATAATCGGGGTTGGAGCAAAAAAGTGGAGAATTCCAGGAATGATTTCTTCCCCCTCCCAACTCCAAAAATGGAACAGATAAATTAGGTGATACTGTTGGCAGATAGAGGGGTTTTACGGTTGTAACAATATGGGATACGGGAAGGATTAGTTACAATATGGAGAAAATTAAACAAATGAAGAAAATAAAATGAAGTAACTGCTGCTTCAGACAAAAATCAAAATTCTGCAAGGAAAGAACAAATAATCATAGAACACTTCTGAGCTTAGCAGTGAGAATTTACATTCTCACAACTTACACTATGCACAGTGACTTAACTAATACTAAAATAGAGGATGGAAGAATGATTAGTGGTGAGGATCTCTAGGACATCTAGTTATCCTAAAATAGAAAGTCAAAATATATAATAATTGATAAATCAAGAAATACCAGCATAAAGGTGGGCAATATTTATTAAAATTCAAAATCTGAGGCACCTGAGTGTCTCAGTCAGTTAAGAGTCTGACCCTTTATTTCAGCTCAGGTCATGATCTCAGGGTCATGAGATCAACCCCCGTGTCAGGCTTTGCACTGACAGTGCACAGCCTACTTGGGATTCTCTCTCTCTCTTTCTTTCTCTCTCTCATTCTCTACTCCTCCCCTGCATGCAGTCTCTCCCTGTCTCTCTCAAATAAATAAACATAAAAAAAAAAAAAATCAAAACTCTTTTTTTCCCCTATAAATATTACAGATATATATAAAAATAAACAAAATGATATATGACCAAGATTAGCAATCAGAACACTGGCTGTAATGGTAGAAACATCAAAATCAATCCAAACATCCATCAACAGGAAAACCATGAAATACATTAAATCCATATAAATGAACACCGTACAGCTGTTTAAAAAGAATGATGCATCTCTATTTGTACTGACAATGAGAAATCTTGAAGATATATATATTAAATGAAAAAGCAGAAAAAGTACTGTCATTTTTGTAAAGAAAATAGATTTCTAGATAAAAGTAGCAACATAAATATATAAAATAAAGAGTATACACTGAAAGAAACAGCTCAAGTACTGAAAATAGTTATTTCTGGGCTATAGGACCCAGGTGGTAGGGAGCGATTGCTATTTCCTACTGTAAGACTTTAAGTACTATTTGAGTTTTCAAATTGTTTATACACTACTTTGACTTAAATAACATTAACCAAAAAAACAAACAGAGGTTTAGAAGGCAAGATAATTTGAATCAAACCTCCCATTAAACTAAAAAAGTTCAATGAAATATAAGAAACATTTCCTAAAGAGTAAAACCTAACAAGATTAAGAGCATTAACCAGGCCAAAAGTCAGGAGACGTTAAAATTCGGAGAAGTTAGAAAACTACTTGGGCACCATCTGCCCTGGAGACAATTTGCTGATGCAGAAAAGCTGGCCAAGAAGCAAGCTAAGCAGACAAAAGCAAAACAAAACAAGGGCTGGGACCCCAAAAAGCTGCACTGTAGCAGTAATTATGAACCAGAAATAAACCTGGCTCTAGCCTGTGTTTAGCCACGTGGGTGATCCAGAAAATCTAAAGCCTTGAAATTAAAGGTGTGCCTAGCAGAAACAAATGGAAATCTCATTTTAGGCCTCAAATTATTCAACAAATAATTTTTCAAACACATTGTGTGGTACATATTTAAAGACAATCAGCACATGAAGAAACAACATTAACAGATACAGACCCACACAAACTACAAATGCTATCTTCTCACAGATTATAAAATAATTATTTACTATGTCCAAGTATACAAGATTGAATATTTCAGCCACAAATGATTTCAGTAATACAGGCTTAAAAAATAAAATGACGAAAATGCTAGAACTGAAAAATAAAATTAAGAACACACTCAATAGATTTAACAGCAAATTACACATAGAGAATAAATGAACTGGAAGGTAAGTAAGAAGTTTCCAGAATGAAGCACACCGGAGGACAGTACACACAGAAAAGAGGATAAAAGACACAGAACATACAATGAAAAGGTCACACATATGTTTAACTGGAGTTCCAGAAGGAGAGCAAAAAAAGAATGGGATGGAAGCAATATCTGAAGATATAATAGCTGGGATTTTTCTAGAACTGATGAAAACGTCAATCTGAAGTATCAAGAATTCATTGCAATTTCATTCAGGGTAAATAAAAAGAAATCCACACTTAGTTAGATCATCATGAAACTGCAGAATACCAGAAACAAAGAGAAAAAACTTAAAAGCAGCCAAGGGAAGAAAAGGAAAAAAAAAAAAAAGCCCACAAAAGCACAACAGTTAGCCTGATTCCTCAATAGTAACAGAAGCCAGAAAATAGTGGAATGATATTTTCAATGAGTAAAACACAAAAATAAAACAAAAACTGCCAACCTAGATTTCTATACATATGGAAAATTTCCTTCACAAATAAAGATGCAATAAAAACATTTTCTGACAAACAAAAACAGAATTAGATATCAGGAGACCCATATCGAAGGCAGAGGGAAGATGAGATATACAAGAATACAAAAGGAACAAATAGAATAGAGCTATGCTCTCTGGAAGAAAGTGATTCAAGTTCAATGCTTTCGTTATTACTTGCTTATCCTTTCTTTCATACTCAAAATGGAAAATTCTTTTACCTGGCATTAATATCCTATTTGTCTCTGGACTCTGTGTGCTGTACATAACTGCACATCTGCAACTGGTTTACTTCAGATTCATATCTTTATCTAAAGAACTTATGTCCAAATTGTCAGAGACTACTAAACTAGATTCACTAAAAAGACTTTCTATTAACCTCTTGCTTATCTAACTGCCTCTTATTAAAACTAAAAAAGCAGATTAGCAGTAAGTAATAAAAATCATTTATACTTAGTAAATATTCATTACTTATGCTGGCATGAATAGTTAAATTAGATTATTATTACCTACTATCTTTGTGACTGCTCCCTTTTCTTTTGTAGCTTTTTCCCAAAGAATTCACATTTAGAACGTGAGCTGCCAGTTAGATTGTTGATTTCCTGATTCCAACTGATTAGCTGCATGTCACTGGTAACCTATTTAACCTATTTATATGCTCCAGTTTCCACATCAAGACAACAGTGAAAGTTGTTAGTTTTCACATAGGGTTATTTCAAGAATTAAGATTAAAGGAAATATACATGGAAGAGCACTCAGCACAGCACCTTGTACAAATAAGTGTTTGATGTATGTTAAAAACTATTTTTTTTCAGGAAAAAAGGTACATAGAATCTACATTTTAAAAACAAGGCGGGGGGGGGGGGCGCCTGGGTGGTTCAGTTGATTAAACATCCGACTCTTGATTTCGGCTCAGGTCATGATCTCACAATTCAGGAGTTCGAGCCCTGTGCCGGGCTCCACGCTGACATCAGAGGAGCCTGCTTGGGATTCTCTCTCTGTCCCTCTCTCTCACTGCCCCTCCCACGCTTGCACTCACACTCTCTCTCTCTCTCAAAATAAATAAGCATTAAAAAAATAAAAAGTAAAAGCAATGAATTTTAGAAATTACTAATTTTTATAATTTAGAATAATTTTATAATAAATAATTACTTTAAAATACAAACAATACATACTTGACTAAATCTATTCTGTTATTGATGGCAGCCCAATGGAGGAGTGTAACATTTTCTTTGTCTGGTTGCCGTACATCATAACCTGCTTCCACCAATTCTCGGCAGCGTTCATATATTCCATATCTTGAAAAGAAAAAAATATAAGATTGTTATTACTATTTCACAACAAATGTAAAGCTGAAAGTAACATTTCCAGAAGAAAATAATGCTCCATTATGATACCTGGAAATTAAAATGGATTTCTCAATGTAAAATGTTACTTTAAAAATATCAATATTCCAACAGTTTTTCCTAATCCAGTTAGCAACATTTTCTGTTTTAAATGTCTCATCTATAAAAAATGCAATATCTCATCAATTGGAAGAGAAAAGGATACCAGAAATAAAATGTTTAGTGATTGCTTGTTTTTATCAATATCACCTCTTAGTCCATAAAACACTTAAGGCTGCTTATAAAAATACAGACAATTATATTAAAAAATACAGGGGCGCCTGGGTGGCTCAGTCGGTTAAGCGTTCGACTTTGGCTCAGGTCATGATCTCACAGTCCATGAGTTCGAGCTCCGTGTCGGGCTCTGTGCTGACCGCTCAGAGCCTGGAGCCTGCTTCGGATTCTGTGTCTCCCTCTCTCTCTGACCCTCCCCTGTTCATGCTCTGTCTCTCCCTGTCTCAAAAATAAATAAACGTTAAAAAAAAAATTTTTTTTAATAAAAAAATATTAAATCACAAAAAAGCAGTAACAAAAAGCATCAATGATTTAAAAGAACAAAAAGAAGAAAGGATATTTCACAAGCCTCAGGATTCTTTGTTTACAAATTTAGCTTTGATATTCCTTAGGGCAAATAAAAGAGGACAGAGGACATGTGGGGACAGGAAGTAGGGTGGGTAGGGAAAGAGTCCTGCGAGTTCAAGCCACTGAGACATAAGACAAAGTACACTGGGAGAGATCTAGGAAAGATGTTTTTATTTGATAAAGAAGATAGGCACTTGCAGAGAGCCTGATCCTACCCCACCTTTCAGCTTTTGAATACTGTTTGGCTACATAGTTTTTAAACTTTTTATTATGGAAAATTTTAAGCATAAGCAAAAATGGAGAGCACAGTACAATAAACTACCAAGAATGCACCATGGAGCCTCAAGAACCACCAGCTTTATTCTAAACAAAATATCACGTCCTTGGAAATATGAGACACAAAAACAAATTTAAACGAGCTTTGACTACAGTTGTATTTCTTAGAGTGGTCTCCAAAATGGGGAAGGCACACCACAGGGTGAGGTTGGGGGAGGGGTAGCGCAATAATGGGGCACTAGAAACAAACACTAAAATGTCTAACTATATTAATGCCATAGGTAATTAATCAAGCTTCACTAATATTTAACAGAGCCTTCACATTGCTGCCCTCACTGGCTCTGTACCGTATATGTACATGTGCACACACACGTGCACAACGTAATCAACCAAAGGGAAGAGCAAGAGTTTCACAATTCAGAGATGATAGTGGTATCTTAAGCTCTTTGTTCTTTTTCAGAAAACTGCCTACAAGTGCTTCGTTAAGTAAACTAGACACATTACCTTGAAGAGCAGAATCTACCTCACATTTTAAATGAGATAAGTGACCACGAAAATCTTTGTTTTTCTAGTGTATGCATGTATGTAAGTAATTGCTACACCCAATGTGGGGCTCAAACTCATGACTCGGAGATCATGAGTCGCACATTTCTCCAACTGAGCCAACCAGATGACCCGAAAATCTTCTTAACCATACAAAGAAGTGAACTGCATTTTCCCTCTAACAAAAAAGAAAAGTATTTCAAATGTACTGGCTTGGGGGGGGGGCTGAGAGGGGTAGTGACAGCAAATGAATGCACAGTATACTATCAACCATATATGCTTAAAATGGATAAAGATATTTAGTCTGTTCCTCTTCAAGGCAAAAGGGTATTTTAGACACAGTGAGAAAATAACTACTTCTACTTTAGAAGAAAACTTGCTATAAAGAGAACAGTTTTTAAAAACCGTATAGTTGAAAATGTTTGCATCATTACATAATATAGTTTCTGAAAGATCTAAATATATCACCTATGAAAACTTCCTCATGTGGATATGCTAAAATTTTTGACACAATTCTCTAACATATACGTATAAACCCATTTATTGTCATTGTAAAAATGCCAGAACCTGAATAGGTTGCAAGAACTGTCATTAAAAATGGGTATTTCAGGTTAAAAGTCAGTAAAATATTTGCTTAGTGAATAATACTGAAAAAGTAATTACTGTGACTTAGTCAATGTAGCATAGACTATAATTCTTCCATCAGGAAATTATGTATCTTTGTGAGGTTATCTTTTTTCAGAAAAAAAAATTCATTAAAACAAAGTATCCAAGTAAAATATATTTAGGATCAGATTCCAATATCATTATAATATGAAATGTTAAATCATCTAAAATAATGAGAAAGCACATTTAATTACACTGCTCTCACTATAAATAACACTTATGACAAATATATACACCAATTTCCCCTATATTAATCTACAAATTCAATGAAATTCTAATTAAAATCCCAAATGAGTATCTCATGAATTTCTCAAGTAGAACCTAAATTTCATTTGTGGGGGTGCCTGGGTGGCTCAGTCAGTTAAGTGTCTAACTTCAGCTCAGGTCATGATCTCACGGTCTGTGAGTTCAGGCCCCACATTGGGCTCTGTGCTGGACAGCTCAGAGTTTAGAGCCTGCTTCAGATTGTGTCTCCCCCTCTCTCTGCCCCTTCCCCACTTGCACTCTATGTCTGTTTGCTTGTCTCTCTCTCTCAAAAATAAACATTAAAATAAATAAAATTCATTTGTGAGAGTAAAAGGCCAAAATAGCTAGGTCAATTGTGAAGACTAAGAAATGATTAAAACAATAAATATTATACAAGATGAAATGGACCAGACTGATGTCAGCATCAGGGTAGTATAAGATATCCATCATTTTGTCCCCCTTCCAACAATAATTTGGCATCTACTCATGGACAAAAGTGCCTCTGTGGCAGTTATGGGATCCAGTACCACACTAAAAGGGAGATGAGAAGTCTCATCCATCCATGTGCTGGGTAATAGGCATACAGACCTCAGTGCCCCAGCCACAGATCCTGCAGTGGCCCATGACCTGGTTACAGTTCTTCTTGGCAATGGTCTGGGAACCCTGGACAACACTGTCTTAGACAACCTCCTACAGATGAGAGAGCCTTGTGGAAATCCAGGTTTCCAGAGGAGAACTTCTACCACATTGTTGCAGAAAAAAAACTGAAGTTTGTACACACTGGAGAGGAGTACTGAATGGTGAGCTGCATGTCTGGGAGGTGTGAAGGGGCTAGCACAGCAGCAAAATAGGACTCTGAAGGGCACTAAGGGGACACATGCCACTAACTTCTTGTGGACTCCCATCAAAATACATACAAAACTTTTACAAATCAATTACAAAAAAGACATAAGAACTCAAAATGGGTAAAAGATTTAACATGTCAGTTTGCACAGGAAGAAATGCAAACGGCTAATAAACATAGGAAATATATTCAACACTATTTGTTATCAGAGAAAGGCCAATCAAAACAGAAAACCAGGGCACCTAGGTGGCTCAGTCAGTTGAGCATCTGACTTCGGCTCAGGTCATGATCTCACAGCTCGTGAGTTTGAGCCCTGTCAGGCTCTGTGCTGACAGCTCGGAGCCTGCTTCGGATTCTGTGCCTCCCTCTCTCTCTGCCCCAACCCACTGGCATTCTGCCTCTCTCTCTCTCTCAAAAATAAATAAACATTAAAAAAAAATTTTTTTGTTTAAATAAAAAAAAAAAAACCCAGAAAACCATTTCACAACCATTAAACTGACAACAATTATTAGTGTGACAAAACTAGGATTTGGCAAGAAGTAGTCAAAGAAGAACGCATTTGCTGCAGGTTAAAGTACAAATTGGCACAGCCACTTTGGAAACCAATTTGGCAATAGTTGGTAAGGTTGAAGAAACATTCTGAAGAAGCCAGAAATTCCACTTGATTTTTCTACCCTAGAACTCTTATTTATGTATTCAGGAAAACAGGAAGAAGGATATTCATTGATGCAATCTTTGTAATACTAACAAAGTACTATAGAAGCAGTTGTAAGTATCCTTCAGTAAGTAGAATGATAGAATAAGACAAAGCAGTTAAACAATAAATTAGGTCCTTGGGGCACCTGGGTGGCTCAGTTGGTTAAGCGGCCATCTCTTGATTTCAGCTCAGGTCATGATCTCATGGCCAGCAGATCGAGACCCAGACCAGGTTCTGCACTCAGCACAGAGCCTTGCTTAAGATTCCCTCTCTCCCTCTGTCCCTCTCTTGCTCTCTCTCTCTCAAAAAACAACAAAGAAAAATAAATTAGGTCTTTATCAATACTGATAAATCGCTAAAGGTATACAGTTTTTTTTAATTTAAAAAAAAGCTGCAAAATGATATGTAAAATAGAATACAATTAGGGGCACCTGGGTGGCTCAGTCGGTTAAGCAACTGACTCTTGGTTTTGGCTCAGGTCATGATCTCACGGTTCGTGGGTTTGAGCCTTCCATCAGCCTCTGTGCCAACAGCATGGAGCCTGTTTGGGTTTCTCTCTCTCCCTCTCTCTCTGCCCCTCCCCTCCCAAAATACATAAATAAGCTTAAAAAAAAAAAAAGAATAGCATACAATTTATATAAATTTTAGGTATATATTACAATAGCATATTTTTTATAGATGTTTGTAGAAATAAATGTACAAGAATGTTCGTGAGAATAATTCACAGCACTTTCAAGAGAGGTTCCCTTGAGGAGAAGGAAGAGAGTAGTACACTGAGCAACCTGTAGCAATTACAGCAAAATGTTAGTAGCATCTGCTTAATCTGACAGTTATATTCTTCTCTACACTTTACACTGTAGGATTGAAATGTTTCACAATTTAAACGTTTTTAAAGATAGAAATTACAGACAGATACTTTTCAAGAAATTGAATAGTTAGAAGAGTATGTAAGGGATAAAAAAGGGTGGTTGTTTTCTTCTTAAGATCAAAGATACTGGAGTGTATTTGCTGATGGAAATGATGCATTTAGGTGAGACAGATTAATCACGAATCAGAGAAAGGAGATATCAAAAGAAGCAGTCTCAAAAGGAAAGATGAATGTAAAACAGTGTAATCGGTTTGCTAAATACAGGGGGCACAATGTGCTTTGATATTTGACTATATATAACATTCAAGAAGGCAGAGTGACATCAGTGAACTAAGGACCTTTGAAAGTTTGTCTCTCCACAAAAAAAATGAAAAAATGGCAAAAACTGTCAAAATTAACGCTTTCAGAACTATGGAAATTAACAAAAGGCTTTCAACAATCCAAAGAGCATTCAGTCAAAAAAACAGCTGAATTTCGGTAAGAACAGAGAACTTTGTGGTATTTTAACATATCATAGTCCCAGACTCTCTGCTCCCCAGCAGCCTTGAAAAATGTTTGTATTCCTGGTACCAACATCACCAGCTAGACTCCAAGACCTGACCTTTATTGCTTGAACTCACCAACCTTCATCCCACATTTTTCCTTAAGCTCTTCTTTCCAGCTTATCTCTTAACTCAGAAATGGAAACCAAAACCACCCCTCAAGCAATAGCAACTGCCCAGACAGGACCTCCAGCCAGTCCAGACCATCCAGACCAGTTTGAGCATAACCTCTGAATCGCACCTGCACAGACTGTGGCATAACCTCTAGAGTGACTGACAACTACCTTTACTCATTATAAGACCAAAATCTCCGCCCAAGGAGGAGCACATGACTTTTTTTTTTAACGTTTATTTATTTTTGAGAGAGAGAGAGAGACAGAGACAGAGTGGGGAAGGGGCAGAGAGAGAGGGAGACACAGAATCCAAAGCAGGCTCCAGGCTCTGAGCTGTCAGCACAGAGCCCTACGTGGGGCTCGAACTCACGAGCCGTGAGATCATGACGTGAGAGGAAGTCGGACGCTGAACCAACTGAGCCACCCAGGCACCCCAAGCACATGCCTCTTTTACATAACATACAATGTGTATACAGGCAGGTTTCCTTTTCCTTAAGGTGTGTGTGCAACCGTATGCCCATCTCTACATATGATGACAAGGATCTCCTTTTTAAATATTCATCTTAACACTAAATAAAAGGAATCCATCCACCCTTGGTCAGGGAGTCACAGCTTTGCAAGTTATTTCCCATGATCTCCTCATTTGCTGCAAATAAAGTTTAACTAATGTGACAGCTCCACCTGGTGTATCTGTGACTCCCCAAGGAGCAAACTCACACTGGTTCCCTTACACTAGTACCAGAGTAAGCAGAACAGGGATGGAGTTCTTGCAAAGCCTTCTTCCAAAAGAGAGGTCATTGTTTGACCTGTTTGGTGGTTCCCTAGAAGAGTCCACTTGAAAGGCTTATCTACTGAACCTAACTTAAACTGATTAAAAGCTTCTGTCTGGGGACTGCCAATGTTTTAACATCACAGTTGCTTGAGAGAATGTGTAACAGCTGGGGCAAAAAAAAATCTGAGGAAAGAAACAAAGGCTGAGGAATGAGATATCCATAGGGGCTTTGAAAAGCTCAGACATATTCCTGGGAATCTAGAAAGCCATGCACAAGCATAAGGTTATGTGCATATATTCAACAAAAACCTAAGAAAACCCTAAGCTCTCACATCAGATTGACTTTGAGGCTCCAGGCAAGCAAACAATGAAGGCTAAGGCATTGGAAAACTGTCTGGAAGAGTACTGAGTGTCCAAACCATACAGAAAGTCCCTCAACAAAGACCAGGATTTACTGGTTCTAGGGATTTAAGAAGTTTCTGGGGCACCTGGGTGGCTCACTCGGTTGAGCAGCCAACTCTCAGTTTCGACTCAGGTCATGATCTCACAATTTTGTGAGTTTGAGCCCCACATGGGGCTCTGTACTGACAGTGAGGAGCCTACTTGGGACTCTCTCTCTCCTGCTCTCTCTCTCTCTCTCTGCACCTCCCCCATTCACACTGTCTCTGTCTCTCAAAATAAATACATAAAGGTGAAAGAAAAAAAGAAAAAAAAGAAAAAAAGTTTCTGTCCAATCATTTACTTACCACTAACTGAGCTGACACTTCAGTGGCCACACATGACAAAGATAGTTTACAGAATTAATTTAGAAATGGCACAAATAACAACAACAAACCCCAGGAGAATCTGATATTAGAACTGTGACCTCATATAATTTTAACAGTCTAGTTTTCAACAAAAAAAATTAAAAGACATGCAAAGGAACAAGAAAGTATAATCCATTGAGGGGAACAGAGAACAATTAACAGAAACTGTCACTGAGGAATCCCAGACATTGGACTGACTAGACAAAATCTTTAAATCAGCCATGGTAAATCTGTACAAAGAGCTAAAGTATGAAAACAATATCACACCAAATAGAGTATTATCAATAAGGAGAGAGAAATACAGGTGCTCATATTTTACTTAAAACATAGATATCAAAGAAGAAAACAACTATAATAAAAAACTTACTGTGTAGCCTTCACTATGTCCCATGTGCTGTAATCATCAATATGAGTTTTCCGTCCAAGAGATTCACCATATCCATGGTTATAATGGCTTTGGGATTTGATTTCCTGTTAAAGAGTAAATTACACAAAGGCAAAAGTTCAGAAAACAGATACAGAGAACATTTCAATATTTTACTACCAGTTTTGCACTGTTTGAAGAAGGTTCATTATTGAAATGGTTGTTACCTTATTCTGAAATATGTCCTCTTCAGAGAAAAAGCATGTCAAGTAGATCTACCCCTGCACATACTCTCAAAACACAAAAGCTGCCAGACTAGAGATAGAGATGAGTGACAAATTTGCAACTGAAATTCATCTTTAGCTCCACAGAACCCTGAACTTCAACTCTCATTCTCTCAGACCAATTTGTCTTTTATTCCAGCAAAACCTCTACCTTGAGCATTCTATTTTTTATTTCTGAATTTGGTTGAGTATAGTGAACATGCAATATTACGGTACCTTCAGGTGTACAACATAGTGATTCAACAAGTTTGTACATATCTAACACTCTAAAACCCTCATCACATGCCACAGGACACCTGGGTGGCTCAGTTAAGTGTCCAACTTGTGATTTCCGCTCAAGTCATGATTTCACTCTTCCATGAATTCGAGCCCCGCATCGGGCTCTGTGCGGAGCCTGCTTGAGATTCTCCCTCTTTCTCCGCCCCTTCCCTGCTCACACTTTCTCACTCTCAAAATAAATAAACTTAAAAAAAAAATTTAGGGGTGGCTGGGTGGCACAGTCGGTGGCTCAGTCAGTTGAGCATCTGACTTTAGCTCAGGTCATGATCTCGCAATTTGTGCATTCGAGCCCCCGATGGGGTTCTGTGCTGACAGTTCAGAGCCTGGAGCCTGCTTTGGATTGTGTCTCCCTCTCTCTCTCTGCCCCTCCCCCACTTGTGCTCCCCGCGAGAGCGCGCACGTGCACGCTCTCTCTCTCTCAAAAACAAACATTTAAATTTTTGTTTTAATTTTCAAACTTTCATCACATGCCAAATAAACTCTAAAGTGGTAAAGAAACAAACCAACAGAAATTACTCTTCTATTATTTTCAGATATTATCTTTTCTTACACTCCTTCATGCTGAGGGCTTGTTAAGCATCTATGTTGAGATGAGTAAGGAACAATGGGGCAGCTCTGATAAAATGTAAATCTACTTAAATAGTTCTAAAAAGGTCAACACTCCTAATTTTAAACAGTTTTACAGAATATTACATCCCATTCAAAGCTAGTATGTTGTAATTTTGTATTTAACAAAACTTGTTATGCATAGTCAGCTTCCTCAATATAACACAGCACCAAGATACAATTATGTTTATTTTATATGACAACAAAACACAGAGCATGTTTGGCCTGCTGTACATAAAGCACTATACAATGTACTGCAACCTCAGGCCAGAACATGGTAAGGGCAGTGCAAAGTTTAAGAGGGTGCCAAAAAAATTCAGTCACCAAGAATAAAAGTGCCCAAGTGTCCACTGACAGATGAATAAAGATGTGGTATATATGTACAGTGGAATATTAGCCATAAAAAAGAATGAAATCTTCCCATTTGCAGCAACATGGATGGAGACAGGGTATAATGCTAAGTGAAATAAGTCAGAGAAAGAGAAATATCACGTGATTTCACTCATATGTAGTATTTAAGAAGCAAAGAAAGAGACAAACCAAAAAACAGGCTCTTAAGAACAAACTGATGGTTACGGAGGGGAGGTGGGTGAGGGGATGGGTGAAATGGGTCAAGGGGATTAAGAATACAATTATCATGAGCACTGAGAAATGCAGTAATTCCATTAGCAACAGCTTGGTGTAACAGAAAAAGTCCTTAACTGAGAGGCTACTGAATCCAAAGTCTGCCATTTTCTTATCTAGGCTACACCCAGTGAGGCAATTCACTACTGTAGGATTCAGGTCCCTTATTTGTAAAAAGAGAAGGATGAATACTCACTCTCCCTCTCCAGCTCTCCTACCTGAGCGCTTTCTCTCTCACTCTCTCTCAAAACAAAACAAACAAACAACAACAACAACAAACTTAAAAAAAAAAGAGAAGGATGAATAAAATCAGGTCAGAGTTTCTCTGAGGTGCCTCAAGGACCAACAACAAGGTGTTAAAGAGCTTCATTACTCTCAATTCTTTAAACACAGCATTTTGTTATCTACCCTGCCTTTTAGATACTGAGGTTTTATATAAGATTTCTTTAATTGAAAAAACATTAGCAGCTTTTTTAAAAAAGTTTAAAAACTACTAGATTACAAGTCCTCCAGGATCCCTTCTAAGGCTAACACAGTGATTTTCTGTATTGGAGTAAAGAAATTATGCCATATGAAGATCCTTAAAGTACATAGTTCGCAGCCAAAGGTTTTTACAACCCTGGTGTTGTTGAAGAGAACTGGAATGAGAAAGCACCTCCCCAATCTAATGCTGACACAGTAGACAAGAATGAGAGGAGCTGGGAGAGCTCAGCTGCTGCACACTGCTGCAAAGAGAAATCAACATGACAGAACTGAAACTTACACAGCAGGTACAGGCAAATGCTGGCTTGTGTATCAAGATGATAGATGCCACAATACACGTTTATTCACATGTCCAGATGGAATATAACCAACTAACTAGTTACCAACTGTCTGTGTGCAATCTAGTTAACTTTTTTTAAATGCCAGACTTATTAAACCTTTAGGTGACATTCATTTTTAAAAGCGGCAGTGGGAGGGGGGACATCTGTGGGGGACATGAGGGTTTGTGAGATCGAGCCCCACGCCTGGCTCCATGCTGAAAGTGCGGAGCCTGCTTGAGATTCTCTCACCTCCTCTCTCTCTGCCCCTTCCCTGCTCATGTGCGCATGCACACTCTCTCAAAATAATCTTTTTTCTTAAAAAAAAAAAAAAAAAACCAACTTAAAAAAATTAGCAGTCTCCAACATAAAGGCTAATATGCTTGATATAAAGATGCTAACAAATACAGCTAAGGATATAGTTTCCTTAATGGCAGACTCTCTCAAAACTCTCAAAACACTCTCTCAAACACTCAACACTCTCTCAAAACAATCTTTTTTCTTAAAAAAAAAAAAAAAAAAACTTAAAAAAAATTAGCAGTCTCCAACATAAAGGCTAATATGCTTGATATAAAGATGCTAACAAATACAGCCAAGGATATAGTTTCCTTAATGGCAGATGATACTGAAATGTGTCTGAAAATAACAGGGCCACACAGAGAATTCAGGGCAGCATGAATGAAGGCTTCCCAGGTCAGCCACACTCCCCATAAAAACATACAGATACCAATGTGAAAGAATGATGGTTCACCTGGTGAGAGAAGGATGCATCTTCCTGTTCTTGGGGAGTGTGTGCACTCCCTGGACTCTTCTGACTGTTCTGGACTCTCTGGCCATATACCAAGCTCTGAGAAAAGCATGAATAACATCACATTTGACAAAATAGGCAAAGGATATGAAGAGAATTCAAAGGGGGCAAAATACAATTGCTGGAGAGAGAGAAAGGGAGCAAGAGAGATGAAAAGATGCCATAATTCCAACCCCCGCCCCCCTCCAAAAAGGGAGAAATCAATTTAACAGCATTCTAGGGTGTATACATGTTACCTACAAGGCACATGTTACCTGCCTGTCTTTGGTGCACAGCCCACATACACAGTGAATTAGCAAGCCAGCAGGGATTAAGTATATGCCTGTGACTTGCACTGTGTAAATGTCTGCTGTCAGGTATCATTCTAATAGGATAGACTCTGAATCAAGAAGTGAAAGGTACTTAACTATATAATTTTGAGTCGCTCACATTTAATCCCATTAAATGTAGAGAGATAAAATTAGAGCACTATAAAGGGTTTCTGATAAGAACAAATAAAAGGAAAAAAGGTCTACGCACACTTGACTAACTTTTAAGTTCCAGCTAAAATTGACAAGCCAAACATGAGAACTTCTTAAAACCTGAGGTAGTGATGAATTAAATTCTATGGATACCATAAGGATTTTTTAAAAAGGAGTATCGGTTATATATAACAAAAAGACAGCACAAGAACAAAACAAATATAACCAAGGGAATAATGAATAAGGAAAACCAGTAGACATTACAAGATTGTAAAATGATTTTTAAATGTATTTAGGTAATAGTGCCAGCAGATGGCACTACACTCAAGACAACTCTTCCTAACTTTTTTTGCTGCACTCTTAACAGATTAGACAAAAATGATTTGATTATACAATGGAAAGATTTCGAATCAAGTTTTTTCAGTAAGCAACAGGTCCCATTTATTACATATTCTACTGTGGTCCTGGATCCCTGGCTAACACTACATGATAGTTGATTCTTTCTCTTTCTTTTCTTTTCTTTTTTTTTTTTTTTTAACAATTGTTGCTTCTAATAAAGAATCCAATTTGACCCACAGGTTCTCTCATACTGTAGTAGTACCACCATCACCTCAATCCAAACTATCAAATTAATCTTGCTTGCTTCCAACAAACTTTAGAGTGGGAAACTGTTCCTCACCTAGCTTCTTTAAAAACTGGTTTTCAGGGGCAGCGAGGTGGCTCAGTCAGTTGAAGCGTCCAACTTCAGCTCAAGGTCATGATCTCACAGATTGTGGGTTCGAGCCCCTCATTGGGCTCAGGCTCTGTGCTGACAGCTCAGAGCCTGGAGCCTGCTTTGGATTCTGTGTCTCCCTCTCTCTCTGCCCCTTCCCCCCTCATGCGCTCGCTCTCTCTCTCTCTCTCTCTCTCTCTCTCTCAATAATAAAACTAAATAAATAAACAAACAACTGGTTTTCACTTTATTTCCCTCTGGAATCCATATGTATACAAATATTTGTAACTATATACATATGTATATGGCATACTGTTTTTTTCTATCCACAGGCATTTGATGAATAGATGCCTGCATGTGTATTTTTCTCCCTTTCCTACCTTCTTAGAAATAAACTTTATTTTTAGGATTTTTATTCAGAAGTTTCAGATTTACAAATAATGCAAAGTTCTCATATTCTACACACCCAGTTTCCTCTAATATGAATACCTAGCATTAGTATGCCATATTTGTTACAATTAATGAACCAATATTAATATATTATTATTATTATTATTATTAACTGAAGTCTATATTTTAGTCAGATTTCCTTAGTTTTTACATAATATCCTTTTTCTCTTCCAGGATCCCATCTAAGATATCACATTACATTTAAGTTGTCATGGCTCCCTAGGCTTCTCTTGGCTTTAATAATTTCTCAGACTTTCCTTGTTTTTGATGATCTTGACAGTTTTGAGTAGTCAGGTATTTTACAGAATGACCCTCAACTGGGATTTGTCTGGATTTTTTTTCATTGTCAGACTAGAGTTATGTGTTTTTAGGAGAAAATGTTTTCTAATTTAACCTAATTTTTAAATTTTCTTTCAACACTACTGTACAATCCTTATTTGTCCAAATACTTTTATGTAGTCTGTAATTATAGTATTCATATTTTATATTCTTCCATTTTACATTTCTTCATACCATTACAGGTAGTTTTTATAAGTAATGCTTTTTACCACTACAAAATACTTAAACTGATATACTGAAACATTTCCTTGTCACTTGAACATTCAGGTTAATCTTACATTTCCTAACTAAACTCAGATGTTTTTTTCTTAGGCATTCCCTTCTTAGTCCTCCCCTAACATTCTCTTGACCATTGGACTGTAAACTATAACAAGTCAAATTTCATATTTCACTAGAGATTCTCAATTTTATCTTCCAACTACAGGATTCGGACCAGCATTCTTTTAATATATCTCCTAGTTGGCCTGAAAATCTTATGGAAGTCACCTTCTCTCCTTCCTGCCTTTCACACCCACAGCCAACTCTTCTCACCAGTAGTCCAAGCTCAAGTGCTGGTCACACTTCCAATTTGGCTCCAGAAAACTATAGGGCAAACACAAAATGTCCTGTCTGTGGCAAATTCTGAGGAAGTATCTCTTAAGCACTGTAAGCTGTTTTGTTTGTTTTTTAAATGTGTGAGTCAAGTGCACGTGTACATTAGGTTTCAAATTTAATTACCAAATTGCAAATATCATGGCAAAGAAACACTGAAAAGCCTAAAAGAAGAAATTCACAAATCACATCTTCAATTGGGAACAAACAAAGGCACTCAGGTACCTAGCTCAGTAGTTAACAATCAGGAAGTTCTGAGCAAAATTACAGATTACACGTACAATTTATTTTTTAATTTTATTTTTTTAATTTACATCCAAATAAGTTAGCATATAGTGCAACAATGATTTCAGGAGTAGATTCCTTAATGTCCCGTACCCATTTAGCCCATCCCTCCTCTCACAACCCCTCCAGTAACCGTCTGTTTGTTCTCCATATTTAAGAGTCTTTTATGGTTTGTCCCCCTCCCTGTTTTTATATTATTTTTGCTTCCTTCCCTTATGTTCATCTGTTCTGTGTCTTAAAGTCCTAATATGAGTGAAGTCATATATTTTTCCTTCTCTGACTCACTAATTTTGCTTAGCATAATACCCTCTAGTTCCATCCATGTAGTTGCAAATGGCAAGATTTCATTCTTTTTGATTGCCGAGTAATACTCCATTGTATAAATATACCACATCTTCTTTATCCATTCATCCATTGATGGATATTTGGGCTCTTTCCATACATTGGCTACTGTTAATAATGTGCTATAAACATGGGGGTGCATGTGTCCCTTTGAAACAGCATACTCGTATCCCTTGTATAAATACCTAGTAGTGCAATTGCTAGGTTGTAGGGCAGTTCTATTTTTAATTTTTTGAGGAACTTCCATACTGTTTTCCAGAGTGGCTGCACCAGTTTGCATTCCCAACAGCAGCGCAAAAGGGTTCTTCTTTCTCCACATCCTCGCCAACATTTGTTGTTGCCTGTATTGTTAATGTTAGCCATTCTGACAGGTGTAAGGTGGTATCTCATTGTGGTTTTGATTTGTATTTTCCTGATGATGAGTGATGTTGAGCATTTTTTCATGTGTCAGTTGGCCATCTGGATGTCTTCTTTGGAGAAGTGTCTATTCGTGTCTTTTGCCCATTTCTTCACTGGATTCTTTGTTTTTTGGGTGTTGAGTTTGATAAGTTTATAGATTTTAGATACTAACCCTTTATCTGATATGTCATTTGCAAATATCTTCTGCCATTCTGTCAGTTGCCTTTTAGTTTTGCTGACTGTTTCCTTCATTGTGCAGAAGATTTTTATTTTGATGAGGTCCCAATAGTTCATTTTTGCTTGTTTCCCTTGCCTCCGGAGATGTGTTGAATAAGAAGTTGCTGTGGCCAAGATCAAACAGGTTTTTGCCTGCTTTCTCCTCACGGATTTTGATGGCTTCCTGTCTTACACTTAGGTCTTTCATCCATTTTGAGTTTATTTTCGTGTATGGTGTAAGAAAGTGGTCCAGGTTCATTCTTCTGCAGGTCGCTGTCCAGTTTTCCCAGCACCACTTGCTGAAGAGACTGTCTTTATTCCATTGGATATTCTTTTCTGCTCTGTCAAAGATTAGTTGGCCATACGTTTGTGGGTTCATTTCTGGGTTCTCTATTCTGTTACATTG
Organism: Panthera tigris; assembly: GCF_018350195.1. Lineage (NCBI taxonomy): Eukaryota > Metazoa > Chordata > Mammalia > Carnivora > Felidae > Panthera > Panthera tigris. The sequence continues at coordinate 99,321,582 of NC_056666.1, read as the reverse complement.
ATCTGAGTGTCTGTTTTCGTGCCAATCAGATGTACAATTTAAAATTTTTTTTTTCAACGTTTTTTATTTATTTTTGAGACAGAGAGAGACAGAGCATGAACGGGGGAGGGTCAGAGAGAGAGGGAGACACAGAATCGGAAGCAGGCTCCAGGCTCCGAGCCATCAGCCCAGAGCCCGATGCGGGGCTCGAACTCACGGACCGCGAGATCGTGACCTGGCTGAAGTCGGACGCTTAACCGACTGCGCCACCCAGGCACCCCAGATGTACAATTTTAAAAGATCATCTAGGGGCACCTGGGTGGCTCAGTCGGTTAAGCGTCCGACTTCAGCCAGGTCACGATCTCGCGGTCCGTGAGTTCGAGCCCCGCATCGGGCTCTGGGCTGATGGCTCGGAGCCTGGAGCCTGCTTCCGATTCTGTGTCTCCCTCTCTCTCTGACCCTCCCCCGTTCATGCTCTGTCTCTCTCTGTCTCAAAAATAAATAAACTTAAAAAAAAAAATTAAAAAAAATAAAAGATCATCTAATCATTTTTTTTTCCTCCTCACCACCTCCACAATACGTTTTTCCTCCTTCCTGTATGATTTACTAAAAGGCATTTCCAACTACCAAAATGTTCATACTAAATCTCATTCAATCTGGATTTAGTCTCCCAAAATTTCAGGTGTAATTATTATTTTTTTTAATGTTTATTTATTTTTGAGAGAGAGAGAGAGAGAGAGAGACAGAATGTGAGCAGGGGAGGGGCAGAGAGAAAGGGAGACACAGAATCTGAAGCAGGTTCCAGGCTCTGAGCTGTCAGCACAGAGCCTGATGCAGGGTTCAAACTCACAAACTGTAAGATCATGACCTGAGCCAAAGTCAGACGCTTAACCAACTGAGCCACCCAGGTGCACTTCAGGTGTAATTAATTAGCTACCAAGTCTTACTATTTTTCTCCAAACAAATTCATCAGTTCTTTTCTGTTATTGCCTCTATAATACCTTCTCAAATAGTCTGTCTACCTTGCTGTTCCAATCACTCCCCTGTTTAAAATCTATAATCATGTATATAGGGGTAAAACGGTAACATTTCAGTAATCATGCAAAATTGCATGAATTGGCCCCAACTTCTTCCAGCTTTGGTATCCACCATTTCCTTCCAAGCATCCTACATGTTTTTGTTTGTTTAAATGTTTATTTATTTTTGAGAGAGAGAGAGCAGAGCAGGAGAGGGGCAGAGACAGGGAGACACAGGATCCCAAGCGGGCTCTGAGCTGACAGCAGAGAGCCTGTGAGATCATGACCTGAGCAGAAGTCTGATACTCAACCAACTGAGCCACCCAGGCACACCAGCATCCTGTATGTTTAACAGCCATTCCAAGGTTTTGTATATTGAAAACCTCAGTGTCCTTTTGCTCATGTTAGCTATTCCACTTAGAAGGCACACCCCATCTCAGGTCTAGCAAACTTTTACAAATCCTTCAATTCACAATTCAAATGTCATTACAACATTCCTTGTTTCCCTGAGGCAGAGTTAGTGATCCAGTTTTCTGTGTTCTGCAAACAATAATTACAGTACTGTGTGATGGTGTGTTAGTTTCCCATTGCAGGTGTAATAGGTTACCACAAACTTAGTGGCTTAAACCAACACAAATATATGATCTTATAGTTCTGGAGATCAGAAGTCCAAAATCAAACATCAGTATCACAGGTGTCAACAGAGCCATGCTCCCTGAAGAGGTACTAAGGTAGAAGCTATTCTTTGCCTCTTCCAGCTCTGGTGACTTCTGGCACTCCCTGGGTTGTAGCAATATCACTCCAATTTCAGGCCAGCATCTCCGAATCTCTCCAGTCTGCTTCATATAGCCTTCTGCATGCGTGTGTGTTCAAATCTCCTTCTGCCTCCCTTTTATAAGGATACATGTGACTATAATCAGAGTCTGCCTGGATATCTAAGATAACTTCCCCATCTAAAGACCCTTTATTTAATTATCCCTAGAAGCTCTTTTCCCTTCATAAAGTAACAGAGGTTCCAGGGATTAAGACTTGATATCTTTGGAGGGCCATCATTCTGCTTACCATAGGACAGAGGCAAGTTCATATTACATAAACTGGTGCTATCTGTAGTTTTCTCTTGGCTATCAAATACCCTCAATCATCGGTGATAATGTGTCTCTCTCCTGTGGAGCATTTTGAGATTTCTGAAATTCACCCCATGAGGACAAACAGTAACTCTTAACCAAACTTTGGTCAGGGTCCTCTGAGCCCTCTTCTCAACTAGGTCTCGCCCTTATTCCCCATAACTTTACTAGGACTGCACAGTTTAGCTTTCAGAAAGAATTCTGTTAAGTTAGTTTAGCAAGAATCCCCCTACCCTTGATGTCTCCTTTTAGTATTCCCATCCACTGAGCCCCTCATTCTGTTATAAATCCCCAATTGTCCCTGCTGTATTCAGAACTGAGCCCAGTTCTATACTGAGGGGCTTCTTTCCTCCCTATTGTAATAGTTCCCGAATGAAATTCATTTTTCCCATTCTAACTATTGTCCAGCTCTGGTTTTCTCTGACAGAACCTCCCTCTGTAACATTTTCTGGTATAAAATAGGCATTCTCTAGCTCATTTCTAAAACTCCTCCTCAGCTCTTATGCTAGTGGTATAACCCTGGGATTGCTTATGCCAAGCAGAAAACTTTCTTTTGGTAAGTTTATTTCATGATGGCTCTAATCTAGCCTCTAAAGTGTTTGCCTGGTCCAAAGGAAATACTCTTAACATCACTGCACACACAGAGGAAGCCCTGTCTCTGGCTCTTCCACTGCAAGGCTATTTTATGTATCCCTTACCTTTATACTTCACCAGGAAAGCAGCGGCAGCCCCCCATCTCTGGGCCTTCAAAAACTCCAGGGGACCCAAATCACACTTTTCCATGAATTCTTTAACAAGACAGCATCCCAAGAGAAGCCTAACTATTTTTTGCAACCCAGCAGACATCCAGCTATAGACACATTTTCCCTCCTGAAAAGTGCCCGTCTTTCAAAGAAATTGTTTGCAACCTACAAAGGACAATAAAAACACTACATCACTCCATTTTGCCTTGATAACTCTTCAAAGAGCCCTTCTTCCCAGTAAAGTCTCTATTTTGTATAAGCTGGAGGTAATAGAGTTCCAGGACAAATCATGGCCACTTCCCATCAAGTTCAGCATCTCTGTTTACACTACAGGGATCTTTTGTCAGCTATTGTCCTCAGCTTTGAGCTCCAGGAAACATGCTTAGATGACAAGAAGAGTTTCACTTAATATCTTATTATATACAAATACATCATAAAGCATTTATCCTTTCATACCTAGTACTTTTCACTTAACATCACGTTTCTTAGATTTTTCTGTGCTGATAGATGTTGTTCTAGTTTATTCAATGCAACTGCTACATGGTACTTGATTAGATGAATAAATAACATACATTTCCCTGAGACTTTTTGCCGTTATAAACCATGAACAATCTTACACAGAGCTTACCTGTAAAAGTTTCTCTGTGGTAAATACCTAGTAGTACAACTTCTGGATAAAAGGACTTTGAGTGTCTTCAACTTCATTAAATTACTTTCTAAGGTGGTAGTACCAGTTTATACTCTCACTAGCAATGCAGTTTTCCTTTCACTATACTTGGATTTACCAAACTTAATTTTTAGGAAATCCGATGGGTACCAAACTTATACCTTGTTTTGATCTGCATTTCCCTGAATCAAAGTGAAGAAAGTTTATCCAGGAGAAATCAACTGTATCAATGGAAATGAGAAGTCAAGAAGGATAAGGGCCTCATGCTGACCAGTGGATTTAGCAACATAGATGCTGCTTTACTTTGACAAGGTAGAGCATATGCCAGGCGGAACTGATTAAAGATAAGATGGGAAGGAAAGGAACTGGGAACAGCAAATATAAGCAACTTTTCTGAGGAGTTCTGCTATAAATAAAAGCAAAGAAATAGGGCAGAAGACAGAAGGTAAGTGGGATAAAAAGAAAATATGGTTTTGGTTTGGGGATTTTTTTAGGATGGGAGAAATCACTAGTACATATAATCTGATAAAGCTAAAAACTGATGAAGTAGGAGTATGAGAACTGCTGGAGAGACGCCATAAGTCAGCCTGAGAGGATAGAAATCAGTGTAACTAAACATATACAGTACTTTTATGCTGAAAACCACAAAACACTGATGAAAGAAATCAAAGATGTAAATAAACAGACATACCATATTCATGGATTGGAAGACTTAACATGGTAAAGATGCCAATTCTCCCCACATTGATACATGGGTTTAATGCAATTCCTATCAAAATCCTAGCAAAAATTTTTGTAGATGTAGACAAGGTTATTCTAAAATTTATATAGGAAGGCAAAATAGCTAAAATAATTCTGAAAAAAGATTAACAAAGTAAGAAAGCAGTGACTCAATTTCAAGACCTATTATATAGCTACAGTAATCAAGATGGTATAGTGCTGGCTGAGGGATAGATATATAGATCAATAAAGCTGAACACAGAACCCAGAAATAAACACACACAAATACGTTCAACTGATTTCTGACAACAATGTAAAACTAATTCAGTGGAAGAAAGGTAAGCTTTTCAACAACGGGTATTGAAGCAGCTGGACCTTTACAGGCCAAAAAAAAAAAAAAACCACAAAAACAAACAAACAAAAAAGAAAACAAAAAAACAAAAACCCTCAACCTAATTCTCACACTTTATGCAAAAAAAAAAAAAAAAAAAAACAACTCAAAACTGATCCTGAACTTCAATATTTCAATGAAACTATAAACTGTAAACAAGAAAAAGAAAGTCTTTGAGATCTATGGCTAGGCAAGGAGAATCTTAGACTTGACAGAAAAAAATACAGCCCATAAAAGTAAAAATGTATAAACTGGATCTCATCAAAATTTGAACTTATCCTCGAGGGGTGCCTGGGTGGCTCAGTCGGTTAAGCGGCCAACTTCAGCCCAGGTCACGATCTCGCGGTCCGTGAGTTCGAGCCCCGCGTCGGGCTCTGTGCTAACAGCTTGGAGCCTGGAGCCTGTTTCAGATTCTGTGTCTCCCTCTCTCTCTGCTCCTCCCCTGTTCATGCTCTGTCTCTGTCTCAAAAATAAATAAACGTTAAAAAAAAAAAATTAAAAAAAAAAAATTTGAACTTATCCTCTAATAAAGACCCTGTTGAGGTTGAAAAGACAAGTTATTGACTGGGAGAAAATATCTGCAAACTAAGACAAAGAACTAGTGTCTAATATACATACTAAAAACTCTCAAAACTCACCAGTAAAATAAAGAATCAATTGAAAAAAAAACTGGCACAAGACATTGTTATGGGCTGAACTGTGTCACCCCAAAATCAATTTGTTGAAGCCTAGCTGCCAGTACCTCAGAATGTTACTGTATTTGGAGCAGGCCCTTTAAAGAAGGAATTAAGTTTAAATGAGGTCATGAGGGTGGGCCCTAATCCAATCTAACTGGTGTCCTTAAAGGAAGAGGATATCTGGACACAGACACCAGGGGCACTGTGAGCACAGAGGAAAAACCATGTGAGGACACAGCAAGAGAGCAGCCATCTATAAGCTAAAGAGTGGGACCTCAGAAAAAAACAAACCTACTAACACCTTGATGTTGGACTTCCAGTCTCAAGAACTATGAGAAAATAAATTTCCATTATTTAAGCTACCTTGTGTGTGGTGTTTGTATGCCCTAGCAAACAAAGAGGATATGAAGATTTCACCCAAGAGGATATAAAGACATATTTCACCCAAGAGGATATAAAGATGGCAAATAAGCACATGTAAACATAGTTGGCATCATGTGCCATTAGGGAAATGCAAATTAACACCACAATGACTTATAATCATATACGTATTAAAATGGGCTACAATCATTAAGTGTCAACACCAAATGCTGGTGAGGATACAGAGATCAGATCACTCACACACTGCTGGTTGTGTACAGTCACTATGGAAACCAGCTTGACAGTTTCCTAAAAACACTGACATAAAACTACCATATAACCCAGTAATTGCACTTCCGGGCATTTATCCCAGAGAAATGAAAACTTATGTTTACACAGGACCTGCACACAAATGGTTAACGTAGCTTCATTTATAATAACCAAAACCTGTAAACAACCCAGATATCTTTCAATAGGTAAATGATTAAACAAACTGTAGTATACCCATATACTACCCAGTAATAACAAGGAACAAACTGATGATGTCCGCTACAACCAGATCAATCTCCAGAGTATTATGCTGATTGAAAAAAGCCACGCCCAAAAGGTTACAAACAATTATGATTCCATTTAAATAACATTCTTAAAATTACAAAAACTACAGAAATGGATACTAGATTAGCATGATATACAAAGGCAATACAAAGGATCTTTCTGGTGATGGAAATGTTCTATATCTTCAGTGATTCAATATCAATCTCCCAGTTGTGATATTACTCTATAATTCTACAAGGTGTTACCATTGGGAGAACCTGGGTAATGGGTACACAAGATCTCTCTGCACTTTTTCTTACAACTGCATGTGAATCTAAATGATCTCAAAATAAAAAGTTTAAGTTAAAGAAAAATTATCAACTTAAAATTTTTTAATTTACACAATTTATCATAAATAAAATATACCTCAACAAAAATGGCTCTGCAGTAAAAAAAAATATTTTTAAAAAACATACACATGGTTAAAAAATCATCCAGGGGCACCCAGGTGGCTCAGTCGGTTAACTGTTTGACTCTTGATTTCAGCTCAGGTCACGGTTCATGGGTTCAAACCCCGCATCAGGCTCTGCACTGACAGTGTAGAGCCTGCTCAGGATTCTCTTTCTCTCCCTGTCTCTCTGCCCCTCCCTTGCGCGCGCGCGCGCGCTCTCTCTCTCTCTCTCTCTCTCTCTCTCAAAATAAATAAATAAACTTTTAAAAAATTTTAAAGAAAGAAGATTTTCAGGGCACCTGGGTGGCTCAGTCAGTTTAGCCTCCGACTCTGGCTCAGGTCACAATCTCGCAGTTTGTGGGTTTGAGCCCCTGTCCAGCTCTATCCTGACAACTCAGAGCCTGGAGCCTGCTTCAGATGCTATGTCTCCCTCTCTGTCTGCCCCTCTTCCACTCATGCTTGTCTCTCTCTCTCTCTCTCTCAAAAATGAATATAAAAAAATTTTTTTAATTGAAAATGATTCTCTCTCCCTCGCTTTTTGCCCCTCCCCCACTTGTGCACCCGTCTCTCTCAAAAAAACAAAAAGCAAACAAACAAAAAACCCATCCAGACCAGTGTTGTGCAATAGAGCTTTCTGCAATTATGGACGTATTCTACATTTCTGTGCTGTCTCAAACAGTAGCTGCTGACCACACATAGCTAATAAACACTTGGAACTTGACTAATGTGACTGAAAAGCTGAACTTTTTACTATTTTCATTCTAATTAGTTTAAATTTAAATTGCCACATGTCATTGGTGGTAGCTACCACATTAACTAGGCAGGTCTAGGAGAAACCAAGATGACAGAACAGCATGGAAGTTTTTTTGTGTGTATCACATCCATGAAATACAGCCAGATCAACACTAAACCATCCTGCACACCTAGAAAACTGATTTGAGGATTAACATAATAATCTGCACAACCTGAACCACAGAACTCAGCAGGCTGTGTCTGTTTATAATATACACTTTAACTTCCCTGTTTATAGTCAAATAATATTATAAAACTGCATTAAATATAAGAACTTTAAAAAAAAAGGCAGGTCTAGATATTACAAAGAATGGTAAAAATAATTATATGCTAAGATGGAACTATGTCCTAAGTGTATTAAGAAAAAATGCATCGGTTATATACTTTACCTTCTACTGTACACCTTCTATACTCCTTAAATTTTTAACAACAATCATGTGCCATGTTTCTTAAAAGCCAAAAACCCATACTGGAATTTAAATTTCTGATACCTTGAAAATTCACACATATTATTCAACAATATAGAATAAATCAGATGTTAGGATGACAGTTCAGAAAGGTTTAAGTTTTTATTTGGTCTGCTATCTTATAGTGCTAAATTCTAGTTTGTCAATTTTTTCCCCCCAAGTGTGACTTTTTTTTGGATTTGGTTACATTCAACTATCCACAGAAAAAAAGAAGACAAGGAAAAAACAAGTTTAGAAAATGGAAACTTATGAAATCAACTTAATTAACTTCTTACACAAAGAGTTGAAAGATCTTGGATATTCGTATTGAGTGTTCAATCAGAAAGGAAAATTCCCTTAGAAAGAATGTCTACAGTTTATTCATGACCATAGTCACAGAAATGCAAATGGAGAGTAGTGAATATTTATAATTACAATGAAGGGTGATAACACAAATGATAGTGTGACTCTTCAAAAAGTTTTACACCGGAGGTGCCTAGACTCAAGCCAGCACTTGTCCTCTCATCAGCTACTACCACAGATTTAATGCTAAGAATACTTATCTCCAACCCCTCCAAAGCCTCCCCTGATCCATAACTAGGGTTATTTCATTTCCTTTCAAGGGATTTTATTAATGAAAACATATGTTCCCTTATGAGTTTAGACTAAGCAGAAGAAAGAAAAAAAATAAATTGAGTTAACAAAAATTTTGAAGCAGTGTTTTTACAAAAATCTAGTTTTAGGATTTCAAGTCAATTATTCAAAAAAGTAACCTTACAGCAACTGCCAAAACGGAGTCCTCCCCTAACTTCTTTAATAACAAAAGCTGATAGTAACTCTGATAGTTTTTCTATTATATAATCAAAACTAATTTGTGTTTTGGCCTATTAAATTATATGGCAGAGTATATACGAGGATTATGAATTTGGAGTCAGAGTTTAGATTCTAATATAAACTCTGCCAACTGCTAATGATGTGAACTTGAATAAATTACCTCACCTCTCTGACTCTGCTTCCTAATCTATAAACAGTTCAATAATACCTACTTTTCAGAACTGTAAAAAGTAAATGAGCAGTACACAGAAATAACCAAAATGTCCTTCGGTAGGTGAATAAACAAACTATGGTATATCCAGAAAATGAAACAGTATTCAGCATTAAAAAAGAAATGAGTTGTCAAGTCATGAAAAAACATGGAGGAAACTAAAATGCTATTACTAAGTAAAGAAGCCAGCCTGAAAAGGCTACATACTGCATGATTCCAACTACGTGGCTTTACAGTAACAGCAAAACTATGAAAACAGTTAAAATATCAGTGATTGCCAGTTAGCAGGAAGGGAGGGATGAACAGGTGGAGCACAGAGGATTTTTAGGGCAGTGCAGCTATTCCATATACTACTGTAATAGTGGATGCATTATACATTTGTCAAAACCCATAGAATTTATGCCAAAAGTGAACCCTAAGGTAAACTATGGCCTTTCGGTGATGATGATGTATCAATGTAGGCTCATAAATGTAACAAATGTAACTCTGATGCAGGATATTGATGGGGAGGGTGGTACAGGTGTGTGGGCAGCCAGTATATGGGAAATCTCTGTACTTCCTGTTCAATTATGCTGTGAACTCAAAACTAGTCTAAAAAATAAAGTCTATTAAAAAAAACTTTTAAGAATTTTTGAAAAGTAAATGAGGGCATCTGTAATCCCGGGGCATTGCTAACCAGTGCCTTGGCAAATAATAATACTCAATCAACTCTATGACTGTATTATCACTATCACACTGTGCTGCACTTTTAAAAAGGAGCAACTAAATTCAAACAGTAAGCCTGGATTCAAATTCAGTACTGCCACTTACCAGCAAGTTACTTACCCTCTCTCTGCCTCTATTTCCTCATTTATAAAATAGGTATGAAAAAATGTACGAATTAAATGAATGAATATATATGCAGAACTGTTTCAGGATAGTGACTAGTTCATGGTTATAATTTGATAAATGTTAGCAATTACCATTATTGTGATCTATCAAACCAAAGAGATAACATGAATAGCAATAAGTACAATGCCTCATATATTAAATGTCAAGTTACCCTCCTTCCTCCTCCTGGAGTAAAAGTTTTCCCACATATCAAGTATGTATCACTGAACGGGGAACAAAATATGAGAGTTTATAAGATAAGAATCATCTCTGGAACTTTTTCAAAATATGCATACCACAAACCCACATACTAAATTGGAAACTGTGAGAGGTGTGCATGGAAATAAGTGTATTCTAACAAAATTCTCAGTAAGATTCTAATACACACACACACACACACACACACACACACACACACACACACTCATATTCTTACTTCACCTAACCCATCTCCCACACAAATCCAGTTGTGATAAAGTTACTGAATACCAGTGATTAATGGGATTCAATGCACTGAAATCTGTATTTTAATATAAGTTTCTTGGAGTACCTATGTATTGCCCAGATAAGGGACAAATATAGCCCTGGCAAATTTAGCCCACAGGTCAAATCTGGCCCATCACCTGATTTTACATATAAAGTTTTATTGGAACACAGCACATCCAATCATTTCCATATTGTCTTTGGCTGCTCTCATATGACCACCACAGAACTGAGTAGTTGCCAAAGAGACTCATATGGCCCACAAACTTGAAAACATTTACTATCTGGAAACTTTACAGAAAGTTTCCCAACCCCTGGTCTAGGTTATTTGTTATTCAGTAACCCAACTAGAACATTTGGCATTAAGAATGAGTTCAATGTTATTACAACATCTCTTAAAGCATAACAACAACAACAACAACAACAACAACAACAACAAAACTGGATGGCTGGAAACAAAGCAAACAAAAAGTTCTTTAAATTAAAAGTATAGAGGACAGAAATAATTTCACATGCTAGCATTCCTTAAGGAAACTGTTCTTCCCCCAGATCCAACCAAAAGATCTTAGCAAATAACAGGCCCTATCTCATGGCTATAAGAATGGAAAAAAACCTAAATCAGGAAAACCCAATTCCAATGTGGAAAAGGGAAAACATGCAGTCCCCCTCTAATGGTTGGCTGATATTTGAGACATATGGCAAAAAAAAAAAAAAAAAAAAAAAAAAAAAGTCCACATCCATATCGCCACTACAGAGAAGAAGCTGTCCTACATTAGGAGAAAATAGAGCTGAAAGGCAGAGATGAGGATAGAGGAAAAACAGTCTTGTTGACATTCTTGGCTCAGATTCCAGGGATCCTTGAGTCTCTTGCTATCCTAAGTTAGAATTATAGGAATCAGTAACTTCCTTTTTGCCCAAGTAAGTTTTAAAAGGATTGGAGACATGGGGCTCCTGGATGGCTCAGTCAGTTAAGCTTCCAACATCAGCCAGGTCACGATCTCATGGTTTATGAGTTCGATGGTTTATGAGTTCGAGCCCCACGTTGGGCTCTGTGCTGACAGCTCCGAGCCTAGAGCCTACTTCAGATTCTGTGCCTCCCTCTCTCTCTCTACCCCTCCCCCACTCACACTTGCTCTCTCTCAAAAAATGAATAAACGTTTTTAAAAAGAATTTTTAAAGGGTTGGAGACATTTGCAACTCAAGGATTCTTACGCAACAAATAACTTCTCTTTTCAGTGAAGGACTTATTTATTTGTTTATCAATCATAAGAACAGGGATAGGTTTGTTCATCCCTCATTAAATCCTTCATAAATTAACAAATGTTGGTAATCCAAAAAGTCATTTTTAAAAATTCACAATGGTAAGGGTGCCTGGGTGGCTCAGTCGGTTGAGCGTCCAACTTTGGCTCAGGTCATGACCTCACAGCTCTTGAGTTTGAGCCCCACGTCAGGCTCTGTGCTGACAGCTCAGAGCCTGGAGCCTGCTTCGGATTCTGTGTGTGTCTCTTTCTCTGCCCCTAACCCACTCACATTCTGTCTCTGTCTCTCTCAAAACTAAATAAATGTTAAAAAAAAAATTTTTTTTTAATTCACAAGGGTACAGTACAGTAAATTCTCAATCAGTGGTTACTATTTTTTCACTTGATTTTTCCTAGTATTAAATAACCAATTGAAAAACACAAGCTATTTAGGGGCACCCAGGTAGCTCAGTCAGTTAAGTGTCCGACTCTTTCAGTTCAGGTCATAATCTCACGGGCTCGTGAATTCAAGCCCCATGTCACACTCTGCACTTACAGCACTAAGCCTACTTGGGATTCTCTCTCTCCCTCTCTCCCACTGGTGTGTGCACACAGGCTCTCTCTCACTCTCTCAAAATAAAATAAGCATTAAAAAAAGATACAAGCTATCTAACATATATACAAAAAAAAAAAAAAAAACCCTTCAGATACATTTAACCCCCTCATCTCCATCTCCTCAATAATCATTGATAATCACAAAGACAAGCTTAAGACACTATAATATTGCAATTTATCTGGGATTCTATCATATTTAGAATGTATCAACCCTAGAAAATGGAGTAATATGGCAAATTTTCACCGATTAAAACAGAAGACAAAAATATTCTGTTTATCCCTCTATAATTCAGGAAATTAAGTTCTTTGCAATATTTCCTTCACAGAAAGCTAAATTTCACTGTACTTTCAAATTAGTTGCCTGTAGCTCTATTCTAAGGATATTTTAATAGAAAATATTATCCTACAATTAGAAAATTATTACATGGGTGAGAATTTTACTTTCATTTTCTATAAATACAATATTGCCTTGAATCAATTCTTCTAATTCCAAAGTTTAAAGTATTTGATATTTGGGGCGCCTAGGTGGCTCAGTCAGTTAAGCATCTGACTTCAGCTCAGGTCATGATGTTGCTGTTCCCGAGTTCGAGCCCCTCGTCGGGCTCTGTGCTGACAGCTCGGAGCCTGGAGCCTGGAGCCTGCTTTGGATTCTGTGTCTCCCTCTCTCTCTCTGCCTCTCCCCCTCAAAAATAAACATTAAAAAAAAAATTTAAGTATTTGATATTTTATTCTTAAATTACCTATCGGTGACAGAATCTAATTACAAAATAATATTAGAGTTAGATGATGCTGTGAAAGAGAATTTCATGTAACCTTGTATTGAAATAATGTTTTTTGGATTGGGTGATTATAGGAGGTTCCATTAAAAAAGTACACTATATCAAGATGCCTTAACTAACTAATCCTAATTACCCTAACATAACCTTAGGATACTTTCTAGAGGAAAAGAGGTTTGCCATGGGTTTTTAACTTTTAACAAAATTTTAACATGCTCACTTTCATCTAGTGTGAGGGATCTGGAGGCCTACAGTTAATCTTTTGTTATTCTTCAATGTCTTATTTTATATTCCCCATTACTCTGTGGACTATCAAAGCATCAAGATCATACTTAGATGCTCAACAAACACTCCTCATATCAAAGCACACATTTAAAAATAAATAAATAATATAAAAAAGGCTTAAAATAGAGTCCTCTGCCTATCTTCTCCTCAATCCCCAATTTTAATTTTCTTACCTACTTAGTTGCCTCCATACCTAATAATAATGTATACTACTGTTGCTTGAGAATTACTAATTTCTTACCACAACATTAACAGCTAACATGTATCGTGTTATTAAGCACCAGACTCAGAACTTTACATATATTATCTCATTTAACTTTCACAACAACTTCATGAGGTAGGTGCTATTATACTCTCATTTAAATCTGGAAAATTAGGACACAATTCAATAACTTGCCCAGGGTCACATAGCTAGTAAGTGGCAACACTAGAATTTAAACTCAAGCAGCCATACACTAGTACTCACACTTTTAACCTCTATCTTACATCTATCCACTCCACAGTCCGTTCTTAAATATTTTTAGAATGATTCTCTCAAACTAAATAAAAATAATGAGCAAAATAATACAAAGAAGTCAAAACTGTAAAATGGCATTTCTCACAGCTAAATTTAATTTGGTTTATAGGTCAGTAGTTTGCAACTTTGGCTTTGCCACAATCTATGAGGTCACCAATCAGTTGCATTTGTATTTTATATACATTGATTCAGTGATTACTACGCTTGAGGTACAGTGTTTTTAAATCTAAATTACAACTACATGACCTATAGCGTTCCTCCCAAGTAAAAAAAGGCATCAGATTCTAAAGACGGCCAGAAAGACATACTTTAAAGGGAAAGAGTGTGCCGGTAACCCAACAGAAGAAGAAAAGCAATTTTCAAAGAAATTTTCTATCTACTTTCTGAAAGCAAATGAATTAATTTACTTATGTGTACACATGTATCTCTAACTACATGATAGGGCAAAAAAATAGTAACGGAAAAAGGCAAAATCGCTTTCACTAAAGAAAAACTTCAAAAAAGAGATTTTTTTTTTTAAATCTGAAGGCAGGAGACAGTAATATTTTGCCTTAAAATTTTAAACAAAAAAATGAGACATGAATATGGACAAAATTAATGTAAAGCAAAAAAAAACCCCATATATATACCATTTAAAAAAGAGAAACTAAAGAAAAAGCAGTGACAGAAGTTCTTAAATTGAGAAAAAAAGAAAACAAGAGATGAAAGCCCTCGATAATCTAGGCAATCCAGTTCAAAGCTCTGAGTCAGATCTTGCTGAAACAGAGAGTCCCTATAATAATACTCTGGCAAAGGGGGGTATTGTGGCCTCATTCTATGAAAGAGTTAGGAAGGCTTACTGAGGATATACTAGCGGGTGAAACGGAAGAGTGATGATAGCAAGTCAGCTGGATTGTAGACCAACATATGGTCTCTATGTCCCTGCTAAAGTCTTTCTTCTAACCATTCTAGATGACAGAAATCTGACACTGCTTGCAGGCTACACTACTCAATTCAGCACTTATTTGCCTTCTGTTAAGTGTTTCACACTTAACAGCGTATATATTCCCAATTAGATCATTAACTCTGGAGAGCAGGAGCTATCCTATTTATTTTCACCCATATAACCTAGCACAGTGCTATGCACGTAGTAGATAGATGCTCAAACCTACTGATTCTGAAAACTCACAACATACAATCACAACATTAGAGTTTGAAGAAATCTTAAGAGATCATCTAGTCTACCTCTTTTATCTTCAAAGCAAAAAAACTAAGAGTAGTTAAAGGTACAACAGCCTAAAGTCAAGAGTTAGGATTAGCACCCTAATCCCATGATAATCAGTTCATCTTTTCCCAAATAACCTCTAATTTCTTCCATTATGATAAAATGAATAATCACCTATTTCATCAGAAAACAAAGTAATAGCACCAGTATTCACTACATGCCAGGACTCTCAGAAGGTTAGATTTGTTTGGCAGCCTCAGTCTGGGATGACTGCTTTATAAACATTATATAAACACTTAAAAACATTATTATACTACTTAATACTCACAATAAATACTCTAAGAGATACTGACCCAATTTTACAAATGTAAATGGACCACGATAATAGCAAGTGGCAAAACCCAAATTCTGCTTATCACCAGTGGCTCTTAACCCTATCCTGTCTCTCACTGAATTTAACACAAAAATCCCAAAGTCTTAAGAGTCCAGCACAGTACCTGACCCAAACAAAATAAACAAATGTTTAAAAGACTGACTAAATGAATGGATCACTTAATTAAAAAGGTTCTCTCACAGGAAATATCTCTAAAAAGGTTTCACTGTTTATCCAATTACGTAATCCCTTGAGAACGGTTTTAATAGTGCACAGTTTGCATACTAACAGAAGGTTTATGAAATGGCTTATTTCTTTATCCTACAAATAATAATTCGTCTGTTCAACAAATATTAAGTGAGAAACTATTTTTGTGACACAGTGTTAAATTAAGATAAAAAGTAAAATAAAACTTGTTCCTACAAGATTCTATTCCATAAATTAAAGTCCACACAAGTCTCTAAACCATTTAACAAAACCAAAATGTGTAACATCTCCCTCCTTCTTCTGGTAGAGGAAAAAGAAGTAACATTAACTGAGCACCTACAATGTGCCAATTCTTAATCCTCAACACGTACAGCTTCACCTAATCCCTTACAGCTAAGTGAACTAGCCCACATCTCCATTTCTGATGAACAAATTGGGACCTTAAAGAGATTAAGTGCTTGTCTCAGGTCCCTCGGCTAATTACTACAAATACAGATTGGAACCTAAGTCTGTCTGACCAAAGGTCTATGTTCTCTTCTAAAAGAAGTTAAAAGCATTTTTATTTGCTTACCAAGGCAGAGAATGGGTTTCTTTACAAAAGAAGGTGAAAACACTGCTTATTTTAACAACAAAAAAAGAATACATCGTCTCAATCCTCACAATAGCCTATCAGTCATTATTCCAAACCAGTATTATAAACGATGAAGCTAGAACTCAGAAGTAGCTTGCCCAAGCACATACTGCAAGGAAGCAGAACTTTACCAGGTATGCAGGCAACACTAACCACAGGAAAAATGCAGAAAGACCTTAGCTCTTGTAATTCTAAGCTTAAGACTCATAACATCTAATCAGACTTTGTGTTTGCTAGGTGAAAAGGAATGGTAGATATCGATATCAACTTCCACTTTCAATCGATTTTCTAATAACATCCTATTACATGCCACCCGGAAGACTGGTCTGTAAATTTCAAGCCTACAGGCCATTTCATTATACCAAGCAATCTCTGGATTGTTACCAAAGTACCAAACAATGTACTATTTTACAAGGCAAAGGTTTACCAAGAGAACAGTATGTTAAAATACATAAAATCAATATTTAAGTATTTGAAACTTTCACAGGAATAGACGAATAATAAATATTCCTTAGTACTATTTTCAATAAATCATCTGAAAACTACTTTGTTTCTTGGTATATTTTTCAGGCCTAAGCTCCAATGACAGTTCTAAAAACCTTACTACCTTGGTCACAAAAATATTTAGTTTTACTGGACAGCTCTGTTTCTCAGAAATCCAGAGAAGCCTTTTCTATGGACAGCTCTGTTTCTCAGAAATCCAGAGAAGCCTTTTCTATGGACAGTGGCTCAGGCATATTCCTAAGGAACGGTCCCATCTGTTTGTGGTAAAGCAAAGTGATGAGTAAGAGGGTGATTGAGTAGTAATACAGAACATGTTTAAGTGTGTATCTTTATTTACATTTTACTAAATAATAAAAGCATGCAATATAGCCCAAAGTTCAGAAACAAGTAGAATCATTCTACTGTAAAGTAACCAGATAGAGACTTCCATGTTGGTTCCCCTCACTACAACACAAAGGTTGTCTTCATCCTTAACCTCATAAAAACTACAGTTCTTCAGTAAGCTTTGCCGCTACCTGACCCACACCTAACTGTGAATCATTGAAAACTGGAATGCATCACGAATTGCTTCCAGGACTGAACTAGCACTAGCTCAGCTATAAACTAAGAAGTAAACAAGTACAGAATATGACAGATCCTGGAGCGGGACACTGTTTACTTACATGGGAAGATACTCCTGTTGTGATGGGAAACGTGTTGCACTGTCTTCCCCTGGCTCCAAAAAAACAAACAAAACCAAAAAAAAAACAAAACAAAACAACCCATACTTTGACAAGCTGGTGTAAGCGTGGCTCTATTCTCAAAACTTTTGACCTCTCTCGTTAATCGCATAAGGACAAACGCTCATATAAGGACATCCGACACAAGGTGCCCGAGGTGCTGCCTATGGCATAACCTGGAAGGACATCACTTTATACAGAAACTGTGTTCTTACCCTGCACTACCCACAGTGATGAACTGAATGGGAGGAAGAGCTACCACCATTCACCACAGCGAAGCAAAGGAGAAGAAATCAAAACCAGACGCGCTCCGTCCTCGCCCCCGAGAAGCTTGGAGCAGGACTAGGGGCGTAAGCTGCGGTTCCAAACCAGCACTAGGCCCCCGTCACCTGTGCACCCGCGAGCAGCGTGGCGACAGAGCAGAACCATCAACATCTCCACCTCTGTCCTCTAGGCACAGCCAGGGACTGCGTCCCAGAGCCCGCCCCGACCAGGCCCGCCCCGCTATCTCCACCCCGTTATCCGCTCGCAGCCGCGCTCGGGCCTGGATTTGCCTCCCCGCCCTCCCCAACTTCGGCACGTTCCACTACCCCCACACGGTTAGGCCATAGCCCTCCGCAAGTTCGGGGGAGAACGGTCGGGGCCCGAAGGGCGAGGAATGCGCTCGGCGCGGTTCCTCACCTCTGGATGGAGAAGGGGCACACAGCCCGCTTCGGTATCGTACTCATCCGGGCCGTCCGCCATCTTGGTGTTAAATCCCTCCTCCCGCTGCATGCCGGGAGAAAGCGTTTCACCCTCGCGGGGCTCGGGCGAGGCGGAGGGCACGCGCGAGGGCGAGCTCGAGCCCCGCCGGAGGCGATGCGGCCGCCGCCTCCTCCTTCTCCTTCCCCTCCCCCGTTACCGCCCCCTCTGCCCCCACTCCCCTCTGAGGGCGGGGGGTCCCAGCGCGCGTGCGCGCGAGCCGGGCCGGCCCCGAGCGGGAGCGCGCTCTGCTGCACTGCGCCGGACCAGACGGGAGGAAGGCTCTGGGCGTGGGCAGCATAGCCCGGGGGCGGGCCCCCGGCACGAGGCAGATGTGCGCCACAGTCCGCTCGAGGGAGGCTGCCAAGGGGGGACTGAGTCAATAACGCGGGAAACCTGGAGGCGGCGCGGGAGCAAGACACAGCTCCCGCGCCGCGCAGCGGAGAACTGGAGGCTCGGGCAGCCGAGGCGGCCCACGCCCAAGAGCACCCTGTCCAGAGACCCCCGGGACTCCTTCCCAGAGACCCGGGGTGGAACCATCACCCGGCTCCAGGTACAAGGTTTTGGGCTGTCAGGCTTGAATCCAAATGTGCATCGTTCCCGAAGAAGACAGACGCACCCCTTTCCTCTACATTCAAAAAGGTCATCCGGCAATTTGTGCCTCCGGGGTCGTCCGGAAAAACACGGGTGAAGCTTGGGGCTTCCTCTTCCAGAAGCCTTTTTTAAATGATCCAGCCCGTCCTCATTGAGCTAACAGGAACTACATAAAAAATTTACACCCTCAAAGCCCAACAACCCTCATCTGCTACCTTTTTAATGTAACCCAGGAATTCAGAACCGAAGTCACTTAAACTGAAATCGCCGAAATTTGAACCGGATAAAATGACTAAAGCCATTTTTAAACAGATATTAGAGGACTGTATGATGGGGATAGGGGAAATTCCTTCCTAGAAATGTGCTTATGGAACCATTAGAGAAAGCACGTATCTTTGTTTGTAGCTATTAAAAACTATAAACCTTAACTGCTGAGATGAAAATTTAGCAGAAATCATGAAACATGATCCTGATACTAACTTGCTTCCTGTTAAAGCCAAATCAGCCAAAGAACCACCGGGAAGAAGACTGCCATCTGATTAACATCAGATTTATTTGTAAATCAGGAGGAAGGGCACTCCAGAGAAAGCGTGGAAACCAGGAAATTGGAGGATGAAGTGTCTTTTGTAAGTTTTAGGTTCCCGCCAAAGGGAGTCAGGAGGGTCTGGGGAGAGCGGGAATCAGTTCTGGATTGGACGCTATTTGTGAGGTGGGATTTGGAAAAGTGGGGATTAACCAGGGATTGGATGCTGTCATGAGGAGAGGGCTGTTCACTAATTGGGTGCGCCCAGTAATAAATAAAATAAAAATAGCTAATAATAGCTATTAAATAGCTAAGATAGCCTGGGCATCATTGGTAAAAGAGAAGTATGAGAGGTGGACAGAGCATTTTACAGCTGCTGAATGGCTGTGGGAAGAACAAGGTTCTCTGTTAATTTTGCAGCTGGCTTGTCTGTCCTCCAGGCACTGCCTGCTGCTTTTTCTCATTTCAGTCTGAGCTGATTTTTATTCTTTTTGGTCCTAGCCCAAACCAAGATTTTTAGTTTGATCATTTTACCCAGCATGCTTAACTAGACAGAATTAGGATTCTCCCTTTGGACCTCCAAACTGCTTTTAGATGCATTTTAACATGGACAGAAGTAATTTTTATTTTAGCAATTCAGTTTTCATCTTGCTCCTCCTTTTCCTGGATTTACTGGAAATAGAAGATAGGAGTAAAAAGAAATCGTGAAAAAGTTGGAAGATGGAATAAAGAAGATATTGAATTGGGGACAGTGACATAGAGACAAGGCATAGATAACAGGAAAGAATGTGTCATGGGTGCCCAGCTATGTGGAATGTTGGGGCATATGAGTTTTTAAAAAAATGAAGATATTTAGCCTTGCTAGTGATCTTAGGCTCACAGAGATCCTAAATGGAAAGATCAATGGCCAAATTCAGCCAGCAAAAATGTTTCATTTGGCCCACGTGGTAGTTTTCCAAATGTCTTTTAAGTAGATCCCAAAATTCAATAAAGCAGGAGATTTACTTTAAAATCTAGATTTCAGGGTGCCTGGGTGGTTCAGTTGGTTAAGTGTCCAACTCTGGATTTTGGCACAGGTCATGATTTCATGGTTTGTGAGATCAAGCCCCGCATGTGGCTCCGTGCTGCCAGTGTGGAACCTGCTTGAGATTGTTTCTCTCCTCTCTCTCTGCTTTTTCCCTGCTCGTGCTCTCTCTCTCTCTCCAAGTAAATACATTAAAACTTAAAATAAAATCTAGATTTCTAATTTATCTGGAAAACATGAGAGATCTGGGCCTCTTTGTTTGGTCTCTCCTGGACTAATGGCTCTCCTGCCTCACTCATTTTCATTGCCTGGCTGCTGTAGACACTTTTATTTGTGACTTCTGGGAATTCTACAACTTTTTTTTTTTTAATGTTTTATTTATTTTTGTGAGAGAGAGTGCAAGCAGGGGAGGGGCAGAGAGAGAGTGGGGGACAGAGGATCCAAGTCAGGCTCTGTGCTGACAGCAACGAGTCAGATGTGGGGCTTAAATTCACAAATGGTGAGATCATGACCTGAGCCAAAGTCGGATGCTCAACCAACTGAGCCACCCAGGTGCCCCACGGGAATTCTACAACTTAAACATAGACAGAATACTAAAAGTGGGTGAAAAGAAGTTGAAACTACACAACCGGACTCCATGTTTGCCTTGCTCATTGCTGTATGACTGAGAACAATAGTTACTGAAATAAAAAAGAAATCAGGATTAAGAGCAGCCATTCTTAGGAAAATATATTGAATATGCTTGGGTGAGGTTCAATATGGACCAAAATGAACCCTATAGATAAAAATCAGAGTCCATCGTCGTAATTGCAGAGTTCTTATCTACATGCAGTTTTGAGACAATATATTCAGGGTGCTACTAAGGACAGCCAAGAAAGTAGACATGTCAATGGATAAACTGGCAAAGGATAGCATAGGATTATGGAGGAATGCAGAATAATTGCTGGAAGAATAAAATACAAAGAGAAAATGGACCTTGTTAGAGAAGAACTGTGAAATGGATTTAGAAGCAGAGAAGAATGGGGAATAATTACATAGATGTGGCTTCATAGGTAATTTCAGAGACTACTGGAGCTAAAGTCGTAATTAGAGATCATCCAGTTCTAGTCTAACTCCAGAATTTCACAAATAGGGAAATTTAAGAAACCTGCTTAAAGTAACAAAACTAGGTAGTAGCAGAACTACATCTAAAAAACCTCCTGACTCTTCCCCATCTACTGTTCTTGGTTCTACCCCACATTTTTTCTGTTGTAATTATCCTCAGTGAATTATTATTTGTTCCATTTAATACTGTATTAAACATTTGTTCAGTGAAATGCTATAATTAGTAACCACAACAGAGATAACTTAAAATAACCATACAGATTATGTGACTTAGCTAAATGAGGTTCAGTAGTTCTAGTCCTTTGAATTCTAGTGAGATCATTGATTGTCAGATTTTCCTATAAGCCATTTCATAAATTTCTGTATCTCACTAGAATTGTGGACTCTAGAACCAAATAAGATACCACCTACTTAAAACTGGGATGGGATGGGGTGCCTGGGTGGCTCAGTGGTTAAGCATCTGACTTCGGCTCAGGTCATGATCTCATGGTTCCTGAGTTTGAGCAGCTGTCAGCACAGAGCCTGCTTTTGATCTTGTGTTCTCCCCCTCCCCGTCCTCCAAAGGAGCACATACCCTCTCACTCTCAAAAATAATAAAACATTAAAAAAAAAAAAAAAACTAGGATGGGGCGAGATATTGCTTTTTTAACACAGAAAAGCAAGCACATATAGCAATACTCTATAATCTTATTTTAAATGAAATGAGACTAATATTTTTGCACTCATTCTGTATGAATCATTGATGTAGATAAAATGAAGCTGGGGAATTAAAGGAAATATGTAGAATTTGACATATGCAATAGTCAACTTCTAAGCCAACAATTCTCATCTTCTGGTGTTCACACTTTTGGTTAGTGCCCTCCCACACTAAATAGGCTGATGTGCATAACCAGTAAGATAGTACAGAAAAACTATGTATGACTTTTGAGGCTGCATCCTGAAAGGCATTGTGGAATCTGCCTTATTCTCTCTTGGATTACCATTTCTGGAGGATCCAGCTGCCGTGTCATGAAGACACTCATGCAGCCCTGTGGAAAGATCCACATGGCAAGGAAGTGAAGCCTCCTGCCAACAGCCAGCATTGACTTGCCAGGCACATGAATAAGCCACCTTAATAGCAAATCGTCAAGCCTTCAGATGATTGCAACTCCAGCTGACATCTTCACTACAAGCTCATGAGAGACCCTGAGCAAGAACCACCCACCTAAACTGCACCTGGACTCCTGAACCACTAAAATTATGTGAAATATAAGTGTGTATTTTTCTGAGCTAAGTTTGGGGATAATTTATTATACGGCAATAGTTAATACAGTGTGTAAAGCCTGAAACCCCTGAAATCATTTACAAAGCTATATGTTTACAAGAATACAACAGGATCAAAACATCCAGTTTGATTTAATAGAACAGTTTTTTTTCCCCTAAGTTTTACTCCCTTAAAAGGAATGTGTAACAAACCCCCCAATGTTTGTTATTGGGGGAAGGAGGGAGGTGTGGTGTGCAAATTCTTCCTTTCCAGGGAATGTTTAAAAACTGAGCTGGTCACATCCCTAAAGAGAAGGGAATCAGTACTAGTCACTTGGGTCGGCCCTCAAGAGCCATCAACGAGAAAGACAATGGAACTTTGTGTTTAAAAATAACGAGGATTTGAAACAACAATGTGTATAATGAAGGGGGGCGGGGGAGAGAAGGAGAAAGGATTGTCCAGGGAGCAAGAGTATAGATTGCTGGATCTGAACTTAGAAAGTGTCCTGCTGCCAGGAAATGGGAGATTGTGGGGAGTGAGTGCACTCATTGAAGACAAGATTCCCTTGTGAAGGCGCGTTGAGTACCCAGGAGCCTCACAGATCAGAGCCCTTGCAATACCCAGGGTCTCTCATTCAGTACCTGGAAAAAAATTTTTCTTGTTAGGCACCAAGACTCCCATCATTTTACTATTCCTCTGGAAATAAGGTATGACCATGCAAGGCAGTGCCACTAAGTTTTACTCTTTGTCTTTTGACCCTCCACCCTCTGCAATGTTCTAGGGCCCCTCTAAGCCCAAAAAGATCCCATAAGCACCTGCAAATGGGGAGACAGGAAGAGTATCTGAGAAAGGCTCAAGTGAACAAACTTGAGACTAAGACAGTGATCAATAAAAGCCTTTTTTATATGCATATGAACTTTTTTTTTCTGGAGAGAGAATCTATAGCTTTCATCAGATTTTCAAATGGGTATATAACCCAAAAAATGTTGCTCAAATCTAGGAACATTTAAAATATAAAATCTATTTCTTTAGAAGTATTTCTCCCTTTTACATAAATGAAAAGTTATAATGGGGATTTTTACTGTATTATTGTATTATTTACATGATACTAAATTATTTGACTTGTAAATGACAATCTCCATAAGGACAAGAATACCAATCCTATACATAATACTTAGCATATTGCTTTCTCAAGGTACTTATTCCATAATTATTTGTTAAATGAATAAATAACAAATGAAGAAGATAAGAAAAAAGGAAAGCATATATGAACCTTTATATGAACAAAATTTCACATAATTTATTTCTCATAGTAGGGAAAAGATGCAGTTATACCAACTTGGTTAGGATTCAGATAGTTTGTTTTGGTTTAAAATAGAAAA
Source organism: Panthera tigris (assembly GCF_018350195.1). Classification (NCBI taxonomy): domain Eukaryota; kingdom Metazoa; phylum Chordata; class Mammalia; order Carnivora; family Felidae; genus Panthera; species Panthera tigris. The sequence goes on along the minus strand of NC_056666.1, from coordinate 99,297,604 downwards.
TGAATCAGAGTACATTGGTTAATCTGCATTCCCCCTTCTCCCCATTACCTCACCCCCCAAATCCATTATTTGCTCTTTTCTGCCTTATGCTCTAGCAAACTGATCACCAAGGACTGCATGTCCTGCGCTATCTGGCCAAGTTGGCTGCTGTTTAAGTTTGGCTGATGGGAGGCACTGGCACAAGAAATAGGTCAGAGTATTTCTTCCCAATCCCCCTCTGCTTTGACAAAGCATCTCTGTCAGCAGTTTCATCCCTCTTAGATTACAATGCCTACCGGGTGGTCCCTCTCCTACAGTTCCAGCTAACAGCTGGCTCTCTTTCCTGTGTCCCCTCAGCCTGAGGAGTATTGCTTGTCTCCAGGTGCCTACCAGCCCTTGCTTGTTCCCTTCCCCCTAACCTCATGTATGCAGTACTTTCACTAACACTTACTCCTTTGGGTCATATGGAGAGAATTCTACTTCCTGGAAGGGCCCCTGACTTATGATACACATTTCTAGGTACCAAGCACTATTCTAAATCCTTCATGCACATGTCCCATTTAATCCTCATATGATGCCTAAGAATTAAGTACTGTAAATATCTCCCTTTTACAGGTAAGTTTACCCTTTACAGTGAGTTAATATGATGGCTACATGGGCTTCTCTAGGACATTTACATACTAGGCAGTTTGCAAACAACTAAGGGATGCAGCAACAGGCCCTGAAATCAAATACGTAGACAAGAGCTAATAAGCCATTAGGTTGATATATGCTAGTTGATTATGTTATCATGACTAGATAGAAAAGTACACTTCTGTTGCCATAAAATTACCTCTTTGATCCAATGTCAAATACACTATTAGCTTTTCTATGAGAATTCAACAGTCCCAGACGATTTTTTGTTATTGACTATCTACATAGTACTTACAATTAGTCACAACTTGAAGAGGAGATGAAGTTAATTCTTATTGGAAATACATCTTTTACATTGCTACCGTAAGGCAATGAAAGCAGTTGAGAGAAGCTTTGTGCCACAGCCCTCTGTCTAAATTAGGGGAAATATGGAAAAGTCAATACATGGTTTCAGTAATCTTCCACATCTTTTCTACATCGCTACCTACCCTCTGCTTGCCCCCTGTATGCTGCCATTATGTTCATGTCATTTATGTTTTTCAGAATGACTGCTGGACTACAAGACTAGAGATCAAACCCATGCTAGGAACAGATTGGGTGCTCTTTACACTTTGTCTTAAAAAAAGAATAGGGCTTTTGTTGTTGTGGTGCATGAAGGAAATGGTCCCAACTATGACATCTACTCTCTTGTCACCCAGATTCTAGGACAGGATTCTCATATTTTAGGCATGTTTAACTTAGTAATGGAAAGGGCAACAGTTGTGCTAATGGTGTCTTGACTCACTATGCTGGACCCCTGCAAAGGTTCCTGTTCAAGAAGATATTAAAAGAAGTAATCTTTTACAGCAGGACTTCATTAGGACAGTATGCATGTATGGTAGCTATTGTAGGACTAGACTGTGACCAGGCCGTGTCAATAATGTTCCTCAGCACTGCTATCCCTGGCTCTTCCCCAAGCTCTGGTCCATCATTGTAGAAGAGATCCTCATTGATTCATGTCCCCTAAGGTTATGAGATCAGACGTAGGGGCTTTTCTCTCATTGGCTTATTTACACCGAAGAATCAGAGTTGGAAATCTAACTACAGCTGGCTCAATGGCTTTATCTCATTTAGGAAAATGGTTTAGTAAATCAAACATTCTTCTATCCAGATTTTTCCAGGCTAGTCAGACCACCTGGGTTTGAATTCCAATTCTACAATGTTAATTCTGTGACCTGATGAAAGTTACATACTATAACATGCTTACGTGGTAGCCATGCCATTTCTTTTCATTTTTCTTTTTATCTTGATTAAAAAAAAACTATTGCTAAAAAATGCTAACTATCATCCGAGCTTTCAAGCAGACATAGTCTTTTGTTTTGGTGGAGGGTCTTGCTTTGATTCTGATGGCTGCTGAATGATCTTGGGTGGTGGCTGCTAGAGGCTGGGGTGGCTGTGGCAACTTCTTAAAATAAGACAACAGTGAAGTTTGCTGCATTGACTCTTCATGAATGATTTCTCTGTCACACACAATGCTGTTTGATACCATTTTACACACAGAACTCCTTTCCTTCCCCCATTTTTAATTTTTTTTTCTTTTCCTAAATGTAATTTATTGTCAAGTTAGCTAACATACAGTGTATACAGTGTGCTCTTGGTTTTGGGAGTAGATTCCCATGATTCATCACTTACATACAACACCCAGTGCTCATCCCAACAAGTGCCCTCCTCAATGCCCATCACCCATTTTCCCCATCAACCCTCAGTCTGTTCTCTACTTAAGAGTCTCTTATGATTTGCATGCCATTTCTTTTCATCTCACTCAGGCTTGGATAGCTCTGACAGACCTTCTATTTGCTGTGATACAGTGTGGATGACATTTTTACTTCCTTTCCTCCATATCTGAATCCAGTTTGGTTTCCAGTCAGTTTCTGTTTGAGAGCAGAGTATTTCATCTTCTGTTCACTTTTCTGTACCTTGAGGAAATGGCAGGAAGGAGAGAGAAGCTCTGGTGAGGAAAGGTAGAACTTGTGTTGCAGGATTTTCTTTTACCTCAATACCCAGGATTCCTTGTCTTGCCACATCAAAGAATGAAGAGATGGACACAAAATGAGCAGCAGGAAAAAGTTATTAAAGTATAAGATTAGAAAGGAAGAATAGTATGAAATCTCTCTTTACAGAGAGGTGACATTCGTAAGTGAATGCCGGAGGACTATAGGCAAGGGTCCTTGTTTTGTAAGGTTCTGGTCACCCCTCCCCCTCCCCTTCCCTTCCCCTTTGTTCCTTCTCAGGTTCTAACCTTATTTATTGGCTATATAACTCTGGATGCTGAGTTGTCCATTCCTGGTTGGTTCATTTTCATTGTATGAGGGGTGGTCTATGGCCATAACATTCCTTGTGGCTCATAGGTTTTATGGTCTACTTATTTTTAGTGAGGTCTTTTGTCAACTTCCTAAGGGAAACTGAGGGGAAGTAGGTGGTGTCTGTTACACTCTTAGGAAATTTTAGGGAGAGAGAGAGAGAATCCCAAGCAGGCTCTGAACTGTCAGCACAAAGCCCGATACAGGGCTTGAACCCACAAAACCATGAGATCATAACCTGAGTTGAAACCAAGAGTTGGACACTTAACCCAGTGGGCCACCCAGGTGCCTCGATAGTCTCCCCATTTTACTGAGTAGCCCTGGAGCTCTCTCTTTAGAGTTAGGTCCATAGTTCACTTTCCCCATTTCACCAGCCTTTCTTGCAGCTCTTTCTAGAAATGTACAGTGTGAAAATGAGAAATGTAAGGAGGTGCATTAGGTTTATTTCTATACAAATTTGGGGATATTTGTGTTAATTTCATAATTTGGCATTTGTTTCAGAATTGTTACATTTCTTTGTGCGTCTGCAACTTTTTTATTTTCTTTTTACAACTTTAGGGTATGCCCCTTTCATTTTCTGTTTGCCGAACTGGTAAATTTTCTAGACCTTTTGTGGGGGGGGGGGCAGGCATTAAGGAGAAAAAGTCTGTTGTACATTTTTAGTTGGTCACCTGGACTTTCAAAAATTCCCAGCACATGAAAGTTTTTCTCCATAACCCAGTCAGCTTTTGATATGCTAATATAGTCAGATGCTCTTGAGAATATTCCCCCATCACTGAACCTGGAGGGTCCCCTTAACTTCTCCACCTCTTGTTTCTGAGGTTGGATTCGAACTGGTTACCTCATTGATTGCATGATTTTTTCCACTTTCATTCTTTGAAATTAATCCCAAATTCAGCTTTGGGGAAACTTACTATTAGATTAATCCATCATAAAGAGGCACTGGAAACTACAGCTTTCCAAGCATACATAGACATAATTTTGCATAAATATCAAAGGGTTCATGACTCCCCGAGCAAGGACCCAAGGTGGAAAAAAAAATTCCCTGGTTGTGATAAATCATAGCTTTCGTTCTTGAGTAATGTTTTTAAGCTATAAAGGACTTTTAGAAGTCATCCAGTTATTCTACTGCCTTCAGACAAAATAATTCTCAGGAAATGTGGTATAGAAGAGTCTATTTTAAGAAACTAAACACTGGTCTGGCTTTATAGCTAATTAAGTGTATGATCTTTGTCAGTTTAATTTCTCAGCCTCAGTTTTGTCATCTGTAAAATGAAAGGGCTTGGAATAGGTGATCTCCAAAGTCTCTTTCATCTTTATGGTTCTAATGATAATACCATCCTACACAGCTGATAATTTCCTTTTATACTATCATAGTGAAAAGTCTACAATGTGTGTAACTAACCTCATTCTCTTCTATTTGCAATAGTTTTTACTATCAGGCATGTCTTCTTGATTGCTATCCTAAATCCCTCATGCTTCTCTTTATTTTATCTTCTTCTCAGTCTTCTTAACATTCTCTTTTGGGGCACCTGGGTGGTTCAGTAGGTTAAGCCTCTGACTTGGGCTCAGGTCATGGTCTCATGGTTCCTGAGTTTGAGCCCCTCATCGAGCTCTGTGCTGACAGCTCAGAGCCTGGAGCCCACTTCGAATTCTGTGTCTCCCTCTCTCTCTTCCCCTTCCCCGCTCACACTCTGTTTCTCTCTCTCAAAAATAAATAAACATTAAAAATTTTAAAACAAAACAAAACACATTCTCTTTTATCTCCCTCACCCAAATCATTCCCACACAGTTAAGTCTCACTAGTGAAATGTAAGGAAGGACTTCCATTACTAAATGCCCTTTTTCCCACTTCTAAATCATTAACGCACGTGGTAATTGAGACAAGACACAGTCCTAACACCCAAGGGCAATGCATTTGATATTCTGTCTATCAGAAAGATAAGAAGAGCTAAACAGTTGTAGTTGCAGTATCTGGTATTCTCTGCTCTTCTCTTCTAGATTATACTTTTCTAAGCTCCACTCAGAGAGAAGATGGCATAGATGAAGATACCACATTAAGAGAATAAAATAGAACTGAAATCGTGTATCTGAATCTAAGCTTTACTACATTTTAGGCATTAGCATTGAGTTGCTACATCCCCAGACTCCTGCAGAATCCTATTCACAATACTTGCCTATCTAGGCATTAACAATTTTCATTTTTTTTAACCAGGTTTTTCAATCTTAAAAGTAATAATTGCACATCCTTTAAAATTTATAAATAATAAAGTAATAGCTACAATTAGACTTAAGTCTCTTTTCCTCCCCATTCATTCCAATAACACTTCCCAGAGTTAATCATAATTAATCAAAGTCTTCCCCCAATTTTAAGATATATACCTATATATCCTTAAGATTACATTCTAACTGTGAAAACTGTTCCACACCCTGTTGTTGTTTTTTTCCACTTAAAAATTTGTCTTGGATATCCTTCCACTGCAGCATATATAGTTTTAGTTTGTTCTATTTCATGGCTTAAGTAGTATTTTCCTGGGTCCTTGAATATCAGAATATTTTTGGCTTCCAGAAAACTTGACTAAAAACGGCTTATATCATAAGAACCTTTATTGTTTCTTACAACAAGGAGTCTAGAGTCAAGTTAACTCAACACTTTAGTAATTTCATGAAGATTCAAGTATTTTCCAGATTAATTCCACAGCTCATTAATATGATGAAGATTCAATCAGATTCTTTCTACTCTTCCATTGTCAGTAAAAAAGCAAGAAGCCTCTTGGTCACCACATTGTTGTAGCAACTATAGGCATTATTCATCACATAGCAGTATCCACAGGAAATAAAATGACTGTTCTTTCTCATGAGCCTCTTTTTTAAATCAAGGAAAGCTTGCAGAATACCATCCTTCATGTTGCATTGGTCAAGGTTCAACTACCTGTCCACAGTGAATCCAATCTTTGGCAAAGGAAATTAGACCAACCTGATTAGCTTACACAAGGGGTTAGCAAACTATGGCTTATAAGCAAATCTGGCTCATTGCCTGTTTTTGTATAGTCCATGAACTATGGGTTTTATATTCTTAAATAGTTGCAAAAAATCAAAAGAAAATCATATATTGTGATACAGAAAAATTAGGTGACTTCTGGGGAAGATGGCAGAGTAGGAAGATCCTAGGCTCACATTGTCCTATGGATACAGCTAGATAGTATCCACATCAGCATAAATAACCCAGAAAATGACCTGAAGACTAGCAGAACAGACTCTCCACAGCTAAACATAGAGAAGAGGCCACATCAAAGAGGATAGGAAGGGCAGAGACATGATCGGCAGCCAAACAGATTCACAGGACTGCCCACAGGAGCGAGGGATGCTGAAGGCATGGAGAAGGGAGAGGAACAGATCTCACACCAGGCACCCCAGCCATGGGGGACCCACCCTGGGAAGATAAATTGAATTCCCATAATATTTGGCATTGAAAACCAGAGGGTCTAACTTTGCATGCTCTTATAATCAGTGGGGCTTAACACCTGAAACTTTAAAACTCAGCCTTCTCAGCTCAGGGAGAGATGAGAGGGTGGTAGAAAACTGAGTCCCTGCCCTTAAAGGGACAACACAACAATACAACAAACTGCACCATAAAAATAGAGCATAGAAGCAGCAGTTTGAAAAATGCCTGGGGTATATGGGAGGGAGCTACATTTACTAATCTCAGAGCATGTGCTGGAGGGGCAGGGATATTTGGGAGACTTCTCCAAGAACAAAAGAGCCAGTAGGTGCTATACACCTCCTCTACTCCTCAGCCTAGATACACAGATACTTGTGGGAAATAGCACAGCTCAAACACTCTCCACCTAGCTTGCTAACAGTGTGCCTTGCTCCCACACTCTTATCCAGGTCTGCCCCCTCCAGCCTTGGCAGTTTTCCTAGACCATTACAGGTCCCCTCCAGCACTGGACCAGCACACTCCACCCCTGAGTTTTCCTGCAGACCCATCCCTTTCAACACACATGGCAGGTGTCCATCCAAAGCAGCACCCCAAGCATGGCAGTGTGTAAGCAGCCACAACAGGGGCCAGCACCACCCCAAAGTGACTCCAGTCCCAGGGAGAGTGGAAAAAAAAACATACACAGTAGTTCAACCGGGGCCCTAACAGTGGGCAGTGGGCAGTGGACAGACATCTAGTCTGACTCCAATTCTATCCACCAACAAAAGCTTCTTGGGGACAACATAGGGAAAGCACTCTGCAGATTGATTCTATCATAGCTTTGGCAAATCCCTGATCTGATTCAGCCCAAGGTGGCCCCAGACTGGCCCACTAACACTATAGGGAACAAATCCTGCCCAAGACAGGCAAAAAGAGCCATTGCAGATGACTGAACTAAAGGCAAACGTGGCTCAGCTACAATACAGTGCACACAACACACAGAGGAGACGCTCCCGAAATGCCACGTTCTGGTGAACAGAGGACATTGCACTGCAAGACACCACAGGACCTCTTCTTCATAAGGCCACTACTTTCAAAATCAGGAGACGTAGCTGATATTCCTAACACATAAAAAACAGACACAGAGAGTTAGACAAAATGAGGACACAGAGGAATATGTCCCAAATGAAAGAACAAGACAAAAATAACAGCAAGAAAGCCAAATGAAAAAAAGATAAATAATATGCCTGACAGAGAATTTAAAGTAATGGTTGTAAAGATACTCACAGGCCTGGAGAAAAGAATGGAGAACCTCAGTGAGACCCTCTACAAAGAGACAGAAAACATAAAAAAGAACCAATCAGAGATGAAGAACTCAATAACTGAAATTAAAAATACACTAGAGGAATCAAGAGTAGACTAGAGGAAGCAGAAGAATGGATCACCAAACTGGAGGACAGAGTAATGGAAAGCAATCAAGCTGAAGAGGAGTAAAAAAAAAAAAAAAAAAAAAATACAAAATTAAAATAGACTTAGGGAACTCAGTGACACCAGCAAGCATAATAACATTCGTGTCCTAGAGATCCCAGAAGGACAAGAAAGAGAAAATGGGTCAGAAAATTTATTTAAAGAAGCAAGAGCTGTAAACTTTCCAAATCTGGGGAAGGAAACAGAAATCCAGATCAAGGAGGCACAGAGAACCCCCCCCCACACACACACAAAACATCAACCCAAGGAGGTCCACACTAAGATAAATAGCAATTAAAATGGCAGAAAAGTGATAGAGATTTTTTTAAAGCAGCAAGAGAAAACAGTTACACACAAGGAAAACCCTGGGTCTATCAGCTGATTTTTCAGCAGGCACTTTGCAGACCAGAAAGGAGTGGCATGATATATTGAAAGTGTTGAAAGAAGATAACCTGAAACCAAGAATACTCTATCCTGCAAGGCTACCATTCAAATATAAAAAGAAATAGTTTCCCAAACAAACAAAAGTTAAAGGAATTTATCAACACTAAACCAGCCTCACAAGAAATGTTACAGGGGACTCTTTCAATGGAAAGGATAGAACAGAAGTAGGAGTAAAAAAGTAGGAAGCACAAAACCAGTAAACATCTGCCAAGGGATTCACAAAATAAAAAGATGTGAAGTATGACACCATATACCTAAAACGTGCAGGGGAAGAGGAGTAAAAATTTAGTGTTTTTAGAATGGGTTCAAACTTGTGACCATAAACTTAATACAGACTGCTACATCTTCAGATGTTATACATAAACCTACTGGTAACCACAAATCAGAAACTTTTTTTTTATGAAAATGCAAAAAATAAAGGGAGAGGACTCCAAGTACATCACCACAAAAAGTCAGAAAACCATGAGATAAGAGAAAAAAGGAAAGGAGCAGAAAAGAACTACAAAAACAACCAAACAAAATGGCAACAAGTACATACTTATCAATAATTACTTTGAATGTAAATGGACTAAATGCTCTAATCAAAAGGCATAGGGTGATGGAATAGATAAAAAAGCAAGACCCATCTATATACTGCCTACAGGAGACTCATTTCAGACCTAAAAACACATGCAGATTGAAAGTGAAGGGATGGAGAAGCATGAATCATGCAAATGGAAGTGAAATGAAAGCCAAAGTAGCAGACAAAATAGACTTTAAAACAAAGTCTATAACAAGAGACAAAGAAGGATACTACATAATCACAAAAGGAACAATTCAGCAAGAAGATACAACAATTATAAATATTTATGCATCCAATATAGGAACACCCAAATACATAAAGCAGCTTATAACCAACATAAAGGAAATAACTGATAGTAATACAATAATAGTAGGTAACTTTAACACTCCAGTCACTACAATGTGTGGACCTTCCATACAGAAAATCAACAAGGAAACAATGGCTTGGAATGACACACTGGACCACATGGATCTAACAGATATATTCAGAACATTCTATACTAAAACAGCAGAATACACATTCTTTTCAAGTGTAAATGGAATATTCTACAGAAGAGATCACATGTTAGGCCACAGAGCAAGTCTCAACAAATTCAGAGATCGAAGTCATACCATGAATCTTTTCCGACCACAAAACTATGAAACTAAAAATCAACCACAAGAAAAAATCTGGAAAGAACACAAATACATAGAGATTAGATAACATGCTACTAAACAATGAATGGGTCAACCAAGAAATCAAAGAGGAAATTAAAAAATATATGGACACAAATGAAAATGAAAACACAACAGTCCAAAATCTTTGAGATGCAGCAAAAGCTGTTCTAAGAGGGAAGTTTATAGCAATTCAGGACTACCTTCAGAAGCAAGAAAAATCTCAAATAAACAACCTAACCTTATGCCTAATGGAGCAGAAAAAGAAGAACAAACAAAACCCAAGGAGAAGGAAGGAAATAATAAAGATTAGAGCAGAAATAAATGAAATAGAAACTATAAAAACAATAGAACAGATAATGAAATCAGAGCTGGTTCATTGAAAGAATCAGAAAATTCATAAACCTTTAGTCACACTCATCAAAAAGAGAAAAAAGAGAGAAAGGACTCACATAAACAAAATCAGAAATAAAAGAGGAGAAATAACAACTGACACCATAGAAATACAAAGGATGACAAGAGAATGTTATGAAAATTTATATGGCAAAAAATTGGACAACCTAGAAGAAATAAATTCCTAGAAGCACCTCCCAAACACCTAGAAATAACCTCCCAAAACTGAATTAGGAAGAAATAGAAAATGTGAACAGACTCCCAACAAACAGAAGTCCAGGACCAGATGGCTTCACAAGTGAAATCTGCCAAACATTTAAAGAAGAGTTCATACCTATGCTTCTCGAACTGTTCCAAAAATGGAGAATAAAAGCTTCTAAATTCATTCTGAGACCAGCATTACCCTGATACCCAAACCAGATAAAGACCCTACAAAAAAGAGAGAGACAGAGAGAGAGAATGAGCTACAGGCCAATACCTCTGATGAACATAGAGGCAAAAATCCTTAACAAATTATTAGGAAACCAAATCCAACAACACACTAAAAAAAATCATTCACCACGATCAAGTGGGTTCCAAAGGTGGTTCAATATTGGCAAATCAATCAATGTGACATATCACATCAGCAAGAGAAAAGATAAAAACCATATCATCATTTCAATAGATGCAGAAAAAGTATTTGATAAAGTACAAAATCCATTCATGATAAAACACCCCAAAGAACAAGATTTAGAGGGAACATACCTCAATACAATAAAGGCCATATCTGAAAAACCCACAGCTACCATCATACTCAATGGTGAAAAACTGAGAAATTTTCCCTTAAGGTTAAGAACAATACAAGGATGTCCACTTTCACCACTTTTATTCAACATAGTGCTGGAACTCCTAGCCACAGAAATCAGACAGGAAAAAGAAAAAAAAGACATCCAATTTGGTAAGGAGGAAGTAAAACTTTCATTATTTGCAGATGACATGATACTATATATAGAAAACCTAAAAGACTCTGCCAAAAAATGACTAGAACTGATAAATGAATTCGGTAAGGTCACAGGAATACAAAATCAATATACAGAAATCTACTGTGGTTCTATACACTGATAATGAAGCAACATAAAGAGAAATTAAGAAAACAGTCTCATTTACAATTGCATCAAAAATAATAAAATACCTAGGAATAAACTTAACCAAGAAGATAAGAGACCTATACTCTGAAAACTATAAAATGCTGATGAAAGAAATTGAAGATGACACAAAGAAATAGAAAGATAATCCATTCTCATGGATTGGGAGAATAATATTGTTAAAATGCTCATACTGCCCAAAACATTGATATAATCTGTATCAAAATACCACAGCATTTTTCACAGAACTGGAACAAATAATCCTAAATTCTGTATGGAACCACAAAAGACCCTGAATAGCCTAAGCAATCTTGAAAAAGAAGAACAAAGGGTGCCTGGGTGGTCAGTCGGCTAAGCATCGGACTTCAGCTCAGGTCATGATTTTATGGTTTGTGAGTTTGAGGCCCATGTCAGGCTCTGTGCTGACAGCTCATAGCCTGGAGCCTGCTTTGGATTTTGTGTCTCCTTCTCTCTCTGCCCCTCCCTGACTCACATGATCTTGCTCTCTCTCTCTCAAAAATAAATAAACATTAAAAAAAATAGAGAAGAACAAAACTGGAGGTATCACAATTCCGGATTTCAAGATCTACTACAAAGCTGAAATAATTAAAACAGTACGGTACTGGCACAAAAATAGACACATAGATCAGTTCAACAGAACAGAAGAACCAGAAATAAACTCACATTTATATGGTCAATTAATCTACAACAAAAGAGGCAAAACTATGCAATGGGAAAAAGACAGTCTCTTCAACAAATGGTGTTGGGAAAACCAGACAGTTACATGTAAAAGAATGAAACTGGACCACTTTCTTACACCATACATAAAAATAAACCCAAAATGGATTAAAGAATTAAATGTAAGACCTGAAACCATAAAAATCCTAGAAGAGAGCACAGGCAGTAATTTCTCTGACATCGGCCATAGTAGCTTTTTCTAGATATGTCTCCTGAGGCAAGAGAAATAAAAGCAAAAATAAGCTATTAGGACTACATCAAAATAAAAAGCTCTGCACCATAAAGGAAACAGTCAACAAAACAAAAAGACAACCTACTTATGGGAGAAAATGTTTGAAAATTACATATCAGATAAAGGATTAGTATACAAAGTATATAAGAATTTATACAACTCGACTCAAAAAAACCCCAATAATCCAATTAAGAAATGGGCAGAAGACATGAACCCACATTTCTCCAAAGAAGACATGCAAATAGTTAACAGACACAGGGAAAGATGCTCAACATCACTAATAATCAAGGAAATGCAAATCAAAACCACAATGAGCTATCATCTCACACTTGTCAGAATGGCTAAAATCAAAAACACAAGAAGTAGCAAGCACTGTGAGGATGTGGGGAAAAAGGAACCCTCATGGACGGAATGCAAAGTGACGTAGCCACTGTGAAAAACAGTATGGAAGTTCCTTAAAAAATTAAAAATAGAATTACCAGATGGTTTGGTAACTCCACTACTTAGTATTTACCCAAAGAATATGAAAACACTAATTTGGAAAGATATATTCACCCCTATGTTTATTGCAGCATTATTTACTATAGCCAAATTATGGAAGGAGCCCAAGTACCCGTCGATAGATGAATGAATAAAAAAGTGGTATACATAGGGGTGGCTGGGTGGCTCAGTTGGTTAAGAATCCGACTGTTGATTTCAGCTCAGGTCATGATCTCATGGTTGTGGGATCGAGCCCCAGGTTAGGCTCCACACGGCACAGAGCCTGCTTTAGATTTTCTCTCTTCCTCCCTGTCTTCCTCTGGTGCTCTCCTGCTCGTACTCACTCAAATATATAAATACATAAACACATAAATACATAAATAAATTAGAATTGTTGAATCACTATATTGTATACCTGAAACTAATATACCACTATATGTTAATTTTACTGGAATTACAATTTTTAAAAATTGTTTTTAATTAGGTGAATTCAAGGTTAAATATCATAAATAAAGTTTAGTATTCTTTTTTTTAATTTTTATTTTAGAGAGAGAACACATGAGTGGGGGCAAGGGGCAGAGGGAGAGAGAGAGAATCTTAAGCAGGCTCCACACTCAGAAAGAAGCCCTCCGCAGGGCTCAATCTCATGACTCTGGGATCATGACCCCAACTGAAATCAAGAGTCAGACACTCTGACTGAGCCACCCAGGCACCCCTGAAGTTCAGTATTCTTAAAGACTGCCCTTCACACTTCAAAAGAATTGTTGAACAGTTGGAATAAAGTCCATGTTGCTCATAAGACCTAAAATATTTACTATTTGGTCCTTTTTAGGAAAAGTTTGCTAACTTCTAGCTTAGACTATCACCTGGAGTTAGGAAGCCTTTCTCTTGTTCAGACTATACAGTCAGAATGCACAGACAAAATTGGGGTCTTTTGTTTGGGAGGGAGAGGGGGAAAAAATGAATTTGGATAGGTAGTCAACAGTGTCTGTTTTATGTTACCACATATTTTCTCTGGAATTTTCAATGAGCTTTCTCAGAAGAGCTTCATCTTTAAATATTCATAGGTAATGGCAACTCATGTTTCAGCTGGAAATTGAAAAGTAAGCTGGTTTTCACAATCCTTCAGGCTAGGCAGAAAGTTTGGTATGAGTTAACGTAATTGTTTCTTCATTGTTTGCAAAAGGAAGTCCCAACGAGAATGGCACATAAAATCTTCTGTATCAGAGTCCTGTTCCCTCTCCAGCATCCCCTGCCACCTCAAGCACATGACTCCATTGCTCCTACCATCGTGAAACACTTAAAATTTCCTGAATTTACCAACCCCTTTCCTACCTCTTTGCTTTTGTCCATGCTTTTACTTCTATCTGGAATATTCTTTTCCTCTTATCCACATGGAAAATTTTTAAGGTGAGACTTTAGGGCATAACTCAGTTTTAATTTTCTCTGAAAAACCTTACAGCACCACATCTGGGGCTCTATCTTATTTTGGTGTCTTTGCTGTGGTTTTCTAAAAAGAAGAACCTCAGACACGGTTCACATTCACATTCACTTAGTTTGGGACATGATCCCAGGGAACAAAAATTGGGGGTAGAGAACTAGGAGTAAAACAAGATAACAAAAAATTAGTATAGAGGTACATTATTGATCTGATTACCTTTATAGGCAGTAGGGGTTCTGCCTTGCTGGAGAACTTCTGAGGGGGCAGAATTAGGAATTGTTTGCTGAGACACAGATAGAAGGAAGCATCTTGTCCCCTACTGATATAGTTGCCTTAAGGAGTGTTCACTCTCTCATGTTTGCAGAGCAGAGAAGCCCCAGAGTAGAAAGTACGAGATTGCAGCTATCAGCTATCAGGTGTCACCTTGGCTCAACTGGATAGGAAATGGGCATAAGAGATGTCTGATATACTCCACAATGTGTATTACTCAGATTTGCTAGTACCCTGCTTTTTATGTGGTCTATCATACAGGCGGTAGCTGACAGCAATGCCCACAAAAGATTTAATGCAGGAGTGTTACAGAGACAAGCAACATTTCCTTACAAGCTGTAATTGGACTCAAGGCCATAATTAATATCCATCCTCTCTCTTTTCCTCCACCCTGGTTTAACTAGGTTGTTGGCCTGGTGAGCTACCCATTTCTTCATCTTGGAGGGGCTGAAGCCCTTATTGCTTCAGCCTGATTGGGTAAGGGCTGTTGCATTTATCCATTTATGGTTATCATTGGGTGTGGAAGCACCTTGCTACTCACCTTATCAGTGTAGCATGATAGTCTATAGAGTATCCATTTGATCAACATCCTTGTGGACATTGTGATCAATGTCCTTGTGACAAGAGAGCAAGAAAGTTAACATAGCTCTGGGGCAAGACAGTGAATGTGTGTGTACTCCTCTCTTTTCTACATAAATGGTGACTGCTTTTGCTCTTTTTCACTGACAGGGATGGAGAAGAACCTACTTACTGGAGTGATAACCATGTACCAGATGTCACAGGCTGCATGGTAATATTCTATCAAATATACCATACCTGGCACAGCAGCTGTATTGGGGCTATTCTTAGGTTAACTGAACAGGGATATCATGGGCACCGAAACCTATGCATCTCTTTCTCTCTCTTTTTTTTAATGTTTATTTATTTTTGACAGACAAAGTGTGAGTGGGGGAGGGGCAGAGAGAGAGAGAGAAGGACACAGAATCCAAAGAGGCTCCAGGCTCTGAGCTGTCAACACAGAGCCTGACACGGGGCTCGAACTCACAGACTGAGAGATCATGACCTGAGCCGAAGTCGGACGCTTAACTGACTGAGCCACCCAGGCGCCCCAAAACCTATGCATCTCTTAAGTCTTCAATGGTGACACTGGTCTCTATATTTCCTCTCAGGATGCTATATTCCTTCTGAATCACTATCTTAGCCAGTGAGAATGTTCAGTTTCAGGGGCTTCCACTGGTCCTTCCTCTTATAATAATTTTTACTGCATAGAACAAGAAACCAAAGTAAGATTCTGCTGGTTTCTGAGTGCATCCATTCCAATCATTCACTTGGAAACCAGGGATATAAGCAAAACTGGGTCTGTGACTCCAGGGGACCACCGTAAGAGGAACCTGAGCCATCTGGTTTCCATGAACTACCACTTTACGCAGAAGCTATGATAGTGCTTCTAGCTCTATGGTATTAGTGTCAGCTCAGAACCTGTATCCAACAAGCCTTGCAATGCTTTTACACTTCTCCTTTCTCAATGTGCAATTTCCCCTTGAATGGGCATATGCCCTTCTGGAGAATAATCGGGAGAATATGTAGTATACATACTTATTCTAGTATTGCTGGGTCGTTACTCAACCCCCCCTTCAAATAATGGAC
The DNA here is from genome assembly GCF_018350195.1 of Panthera tigris. NCBI lineage: Eukaryota > Metazoa > Chordata > Mammalia > Carnivora > Felidae > Panthera > Panthera tigris. The sequence continues at coordinate 99,281,781 of NC_056666.1, read as the reverse complement.
TTCAGGTTTGAGAACTTGCTTAATCTGTAAAGTGGTTAAGAGGCTGCATTTTTTCATTGAGACAGCTGGCATCAGCCTTCTGCTCACCAGCTGCTGACTGTTTCTGGTTATATGTATAGGTTAAGTAACACCCTAGTGGATGCTCATTTAACTTGCCCTGAGGAACACCACGGTCTATTAATCATTATCACAGAGTCCTATGGGTGAAGACATTCTGGTTGCCACTCTGGCCTTGCAGCCCATTATCATAATTATGTACACTTTCCTTCTGTCAGTCAAGTGCTCCATCTGGCCTCTTCTATTTTAGGTTTTTATCAGTCCAATTGATACTGGGGAGTCCAGTTCTACAGTACCATCTCTTAATGTCAACTAGAGTGAATAGTTGTAACTGAGCTTTTCAAAGATGTCAATGGTGCCCTCATAACTGTATTTCTTAGGGTACGTCTTCTGGGCCCTTACAAGGAGCATAGTCAGATGGTAGGTTTTCAGGTCTCATATTTTAAATTTATTCTAACCTCCCTGAGCCTTCTGACACCTTCCTTAAGGCAGTCAAGGCTCTTCTAGAATCCCTCCTTCATTCCTTATAGGACTTCATCCTATCTAAAATTTAGAGAGCCATCCCAGCAATATATTAGGACTGCCTCCATGTATTCTGGCTATGTCATGAAACTCCAAGTATTTTTAAGTGTCAATAAATACTCTCCTGTCCACCTTTATATTCAGCCTTCCCCAGCCCAACACTTTAAAAATTCATTCCTATACCTGTATCCTCAGTCCTTTTAGGTAAAATATTAACCAAATCTTAACATTCTTTGTTTCATTACATGCTATTGCCTCATCTGAGGCTTTTGTAGGGTCTCCAGAAAATGGGAGTCTATTCTTCTCAAGTAAAGTAGAGGGAGGCACCTATGCCAACATAGAGGTCAAAAGAATCTGGGGGTTCAAATTTCTCAGGCTTGTCCACCTACACGATACAGTTGCAAATCTCAGGGTTCCTTTCTTTCCCTACCAGGACCCTGCCTTTGGCACAGAGGACTTGTCAAGGCAGTATATTCAGTATCCTTGTAGCTATACTACCTTATTGGTCAGTCCTGGATCTGATTATCAGCACAGTTGGCTCTATGGGTGCAAAAGATAAGCATGTCTTTGAATACTGCTTTGGATGATTTCTAACTTTCACAGCTGTCTTGAATTGAGAGTTGGTAACTTGAGCCTATTTTTTTCTTTTTAAAAAAAGTCTTCAAAAGCCCTTAACAAAAGTGAGCCAATCCACAGGTCTTATACATATCATCGTCTTTTGAAAAGATGCTCAACATCACTAATCATCAAAGATGCTCAACATCACTAATCATCAGGGAAATACTGCAATGAGATCTCACCTCACACCTGTCAGAATGGCCAAAATCTGCAATGAGATCTCACCTCACACCTGTCAGAATGGCCAAAATCTGCAATGAGATCTCACCTCACACCTGTCAGAATGGCCAAAATCAAAAACAGAAGAAATAGCAAGTGTGGACAAAGATGTAGAGAAAATGGAATCCTCATGCACTATTGGTGGGAATGCAAATTGGCGTGGCCACTATGGAAGACAGTATAGGGGTTCCTCAAAAAATTAAAAACAGAATTACCACGTGATCCAGTAATTCCACTGCTAAGTATTTACCTCCCAAAAATGAAAACACCAATTTGAAGAGATATATACAACATGGATGGACCTAGAAGGTATAATATTAAATGAAATTAGTCAGTCAAAGAAAGACAAATACCATATGATTTCACTCATATGTGGAATTTGAGAAACAAAACAAACAAAAAAAAGAAAAAAAAACCAGATTCTTAAATATAGAAAACAAATGGGTGGTTGTCAGAAGGGAGGTGGAAAGGGGGTTGAGAAAGGCAGATAAAGGGGATTAAGAGTACAGGTACCGTGATGAGTACTGAGAAATGTATACAATTGTTGAACCATTATATTGTATACCTGAAACTAATACAACACTGTTCATTAATTATACTTGAATGAAAAAAAGTACTATCATCTTTCAATTGTTCAAGGCCCTTCCCAGTCCATAAGCAAATGCTTGACTTTCCATCTATACCTCATTCCAAACATCCACCAGTGAAAGTCTTAGTGATGTTGATTCAGGCTAGGGGTTATCAGTACCCACACTTTCTACCAGCAGAGGAGGCATCTGACCAGCAAGGGGTTCAATTCCAGAATCCCCTCTTGGTGGCCTGCTTTCTAGGTCTACTCCCGATATCAAATGTCTTGTCTTGAATTCTCTCAAAAGGCAGAGTCTGAGACAAGGACTTGGATGTAGTTGGTTTACTTTGAGAAGTCATTCCAGAGGGCAGGAGCGGGGTGTGTGTGTGGTGGTGGGGGGAGAGGGGGAGTGTTCTAGAGAAGATAATAAATGGAAGGAAAGAAAACCAATCCAAGGATACATTATTGAGCTGCTCACCATTGTGGGCACCTGGAGCTTGGTCTTGCTGAGAGGCCTTTGAGAGCTGTGAGAATTGTGTCTCAGAATAATCAGAATTTTCTGACACAAAAGAGAAGACGATGGATTCACTGGCTCTACTCCTCAGTGGTAGTGCCACTCCCTCACGCTCCTCAGTCTGTGCCTACGCCAAAACACCTGGATGGGCTTCTGCAGGGATTCCACATGGTGGTAGCAAAGAAGCCCTTACTGCAAAAAAGGGAGAGATGATCCATGCATTTGAGGCAAGGCCATAGCAGAGTATAGTTGGCTGCGGCAGCAATGACTGGAGCAAAAAGGGAAGCCAAGTGAATGTAAGGAAGGAATAAAAAATGTCTGACACATACACATGAATGCCTCTCTTATTGTGCTAATCAGACTATATCACAGTTATTTCTCTGTTTGCCTGTCACCAATCCTAGATGCCAAATACTTTTAAAAGAGGGACATGGGATAAATTGGTAATCTATGCCTCTTGAAGTCACACATTGAAAAGAAATATCACTTCTGTGATACTCAGACCAAATGTCAAATCCTAAATCTAATCATTAAGAAACATCTGATAAACCTAAATTGAGGGATATTCTGCAAAATTTATTGCCTGTATTCAAAAAAAAGTCAATGTTATGGAAGACATACTGTGGAATTATTTCAAATTAAATAAAAACTGACTGCAACATATCACCCAGACTTTTGTTTTGCTATAGCAGACATTAAGACAAATGGCACATTTTGAATATGATCCATATATCAGACAACACTTTTGCATCAGTGTTAATTTCCTGATTTTAATCATTGTACTCTGGTTATATAAAAGAATGTTCCTGTTTTTAGGAAATATATGCTGAAGTATTTAAGAATAATGGAAGATAATGTCTGAAAGTCTCACAGAGAAATTGATAATAAAATATTAATTTATTTTATATCTAGGAATCTAGGTGAAGGATATGTAGAAATTTTCTGTACAGTTATTGCAACAAAGGTCTGAAATTATGTCAAAATTAAAATTTTTAATTTTAAACAAAAGAAATGGATATATATTTATTTATCCATTTAGGTGTGTGTATGTGTGTGTGTGTGTGTGTGTGTGTGTGTGTGTGTGCGCGCGCGCGTGTGTGTGTTCACCAAATACCTAACACAATCCGTAGGGCAGGTTTCTAGGTGATCTAGCACTTCATTTTCCTGGGACGATTATTCAGAAAACCTGCTTAGGATTTGAGCTCTTTTTACCCTACACTACTATATTCTTTCCAAATGAAAACTGCTTTAAAATTTTACCTTGATCAAATATTTAAGGAAGAAGCTATACCAAGTCTCTAAAATCTCTTCAGAGGGCAGAGGGGATATTTCCTAACTCATTTTGTAAGGCCAGCATTACCCTAATATCAAAACCAGACAAAGATTTACAAGAAATGAAAACATAAACCAATGTCTCTCATGAACATCGATGCAAAAATTCTCAACAAAATATTAGCAGATTAAATCCAACAGTGTATAAAAATAATGATATGCCACAACCAACTGGAATTTATCACAGGTATTCAAGAGTGGTTCAACATTAGAAAGTCACTTAATGTGATACAACATGTCAACAAGCTAAAAAAGAAAAATCACATTATCATATCAACAGATTCAGAAAAAGCATTTGACAAAACCCAAAACCCATTTGTCATTAAAACTCTCAGTAAACTAGGAGTAAAGGGGAAATTCCTCAATTTGATTTTTAAAAAAATACAAAACATCTACAGCTAACATAATACTTCATGATGAGAAACTAAAAGCTTTCCTTCTAAGATCAGGGATAAGGCAAGGATATTCTCTTTCACCATTCCTTTTTAACATTATACTGGAAATACTAGGTAACACCATAAGACAAGAAAAGGAAATAAAAGGTACAAAGATTGAGATGGAAAAAATAAAACTGTCTTTTCTTTGCAGATGACATGATCATCTATGTAGGAAATCCAAAAGAATCAACAACAACAACAACAACAACAACAACAAAACCCTTGTGACTAACAATTTATCATAACAAGTTTTCCAGATACAAGATTAATATACATAAGTCAATCATTTTTGTATGTACCAGTAATGAACAAGGGGAATTTGAAATTAAAAACATAATACAGTTTACATTAGCATCCCCCCACAGTAAAATTCTTCAGTATAAATCTAAAAAAATATGTACAAGATCTATATGAGAAAAACTACAAAACTCTGAAGAACACATCAAAGAACCAACTAAGTGGAGAGATATTCCATGTTCAGAGATAGGAAGACTCAATATTGTCAAGATGTCAGTTCTTCCCAACTTGATATATAAATCCAATGCAATCCCAATAAAATTCCTAACAATTTATTTTGTGGACATTGACAAACCGATTCTAAGGTTTATATGCAGAGGCAAATGACCAACTGATACTGAAAGGAAAGAACAAAATTGGAGAACTGATGCTATCCAACTTCAAGACTTACTATAAAGCTACAGTAATCAAGAATGTGATATTGGGAAAAGATTAGACAAATACAGCAATGGAACAAAACAGCCCAGAAATAAACCCAAATATATATAATCAACCGACCTTTGACCAAGGAGCAATGGCAATACAATGGAGCAAAAATAGTCTTTTCAATAACTGGTGCTGAAACAACTAGACATCCACATGCAAAAAAGTGAATGTAGACTCAGACCTTACACCCTTCACAAAAATTAACTCTAAATGGATCACAGATCTAAATGGAAAATGCAGAACTATAAAACTCCTAGATTTTAGAAGTTAGGTGAAAACCTAAATGACCTTGAGTATGGTGTTGACTTTTTAGATACAATGGTATAGTCCATAAAAGAAACAATGGATAAGTTGGACTTCATTAAAATTAAAGACTTTTACTCTGTGAAAAACAATTGTCAAGACAATGAGTCGAAAAGGCACAGACTAAGAGACAATATTTAGAATATATATATCTATTAAAGGACTGTTATCCACAATTAACAAAAAATTCTTAAAATTCAACTAAAGAAAGCAAACAACCTGATTAAAAATAGGCCAAAGATCTTAACAGACATTCCACCAAAGAATATATGCAGATGGAAAATAAGCATAAGATGCTTCACATCATATGTCATCAGCAAAACGCAAATTAAACCAACAGTGAAATACCACTACACACCTATTAGAATAGTCAATATCTAGAACACTGACACCACCAAATACTGGCAAGGATGTGGAACAGCAAAAACCCCCATTCACTGCTGGTAGGAGTGCAAACTGGTACCTCTATTTTGAAAAACAGTCTGTTGATTTCTTATAAAACTAAACATATTCTTACCATTAGCAATTGTGCTCTTTGGTATTTATCCAAAGGAGTTGAAAATTTATGTCCACACAAAAACCTGCACATGCATATTCATAGCAGCTTTAATCATAATGGCCAAATTTTGAATCAACCAAGACATCCTTCAGTAGGTGGATGAATAAATAAACTGTGGTATATCCAGACAATTGAATCTATTCAGAGCTATAAAGAAATGAGCTATCAAGCCATGAAAAGAACACAAAGAATCTTAAAGGCATATTACTAAGTGAAAGAAGCCAATCTGAAAAGGCTACATATTGTATGATTCCAATGATATGACATTCTGGAAAAGGCAAAACTACGGAGAGAATAAAAAGATCAGTGGTTGTCAGGGATTGTGGGGCTTGGGGTGGTGGACATGGGTAAGGTCTGAATAGGCAAAGCACAGAGGATTTTGGGGGGCATTGAAAATACTCTGTGTGGTATTATAATGATGGATATATGTCGTTAGATATTTGTAATAACCCATAGCATGTATAACACCAAGAGTGAAACTTAATGTAAGACTTTGGGTGATAATGATAGGTCAGTGTAGGTTCATCAACTGAAATGTACCTACTCTAGTGCAAGATATTGATAATGCAGGAGCTATGCATGTGTCGGGGCAGAGAGTCTATGGGAAATCTCTGTACCTTCCCCTCAATTTTGCTGCAAACCTAAAACTGCTCTAAAAGAAACCCTAAGGTGTTTGAATACAAAAAATATTGAATCAATGGACAAATAGGCTGCCATCAATAAAAATATAGACTATATTCTTGGGTTAGTTCAAATGAAATATCCAAGGAAAAGGTAAAAAGCTGTATATACTTTGGAATTTACTGAAGAGGTTATAGGTGGAAAAAGAACAAAAATAGTCCAAGAAAAGAAGGAATTACCTGTTTTAAGTAAAGGGAATAGAGATGATGTCTCTAAAAATGGAATTAGTAATAAATTTTTATTAAAAAAATAATAAATTTTTATTAAATATAAAAAAAAAGAACAGGGATGAGGTCTTCTCACTCATGATTCCCAGCACTTACGAAGTCACCTGGCATTTGTTAGGTAAAACCTTAATGCTGCCGGTGACCACAGGGAGAGCCCACTGGATAAGTAGCCCATGTGGAGAAAAGCAGGCCAGAGCCGGAGAACTAAGGGGCAGCCAGCCCTCAAGAGCCAGCCCTGAACTCATTGATGCGTGAACGTAGTTAATTCTCAACTTGCTTTTACATAAACCAGTGAATTCTTTTCTAGCCTGAAATAGTTTGAGTCAGGCACCTGAGCTTGTGACTGAAAACCACCAGTACCAATCAACAAACTAACTAAAACAGCTGGCTTGTTCTGCTCAGGGGTGTCCTCATGCTGGCGAGCTACTTACATTGAATGTAAACAAAGATAAATAGTTCCTTTGCTTTATCTTTGTGCGCTTTTCCAGAATCAGACTCTCCCCAGTACTAGTGATCTTCTCCCTTGCACTCGACTGCTGTCTCCTGTTTCTTTCACAGCTGCACTTGAGAGCAGCGCTAATCCCAGCTTTTTAGTTTCACACATGGCGTAATCATGCCGTTTTCTTACCTCCTTTTTACATAATCTCTGAAAAGCTTTCTGCACTGTTAGCACTGAGCCAACCCAATCTCTACAATTTTTATATTTCTGAGCTACAATTTTTGAGGCTACAATAAAGCATGCTGCACAGCTTTTTTTTTTTTTTTAAATGTTTATTTATTTACTTAGAGCATGCCCACGAGTAGGGAAGAGGGGCAAAGAGAGGAGGAAATCCAAGCAGGCTCCGTGCTCTGGGCGGAGCCAGAGACAGGGCTCCATCTCACCAACCCTGAGATCATGATCTGAGCCAAAATCAATAGTTCAACCAACGGAGCCACCTAGGCGCCCCCATGCTGTGCAGCTTTTTAAAAAAGATGTGAATATCTGAGACTACCATTCACGGGCATTAAAAAACGACGGTGCAAATTCAAGCACACTGTACTGTACATGGCAGGAGGAGGCTCCCAGGAACCCAGATGGGCTGGGCATCTTTTCCTCATATCAAGGATCATTGTTTCATCATATATGACCCTGGCACCGATCTAAGTCTAATTTTAAAGGTATGCTTAAAAAATGTCAACCATTTAATGTGAAATTCAAAAATATGTACATAATATACATTCTTAGAAACTACCTGCAATATAAAAAATCCAGCCCTCAAAAGAGTATAGATCAGAGAAATAGAAATACAAACGGTTAACAAATATGTGACAAGGTGCTAGATAGATCTCAGTCCTGGTGAAAGAGATGCGTATTAAAATAACAATGCTGTATCATGTTTACTACCAGGTGGGCCAAGCTCACAGACAGGCACCCTCACATACATGCTGCTGGTAAGAGCACAGGCTGACACAACCTTTTTGGACGGCATTTTCATCGTATCTATCTGAATTTCAAATATATTTACTTGTTGACCCAGCAATTCCATCTCTAGAAATCTGCCTTATAGATACATAAGCATGCAAGGTTATTATTACAAAGTTATTTATGATAGCAGTGTTTATAATACTGAAAAAGCTAAAATTATTGTAACCATAATTCAATAAATGGTTAAAGATACCACACAGAACATTCATACCATGACATAGTTCTATGACGTGGACAGATTGTTTAGTGGGGAAAGCTGATTATAAGATTGTGCGTATATGTGTGTGTAAGCTCATTTGTGGGATTTGTGAGAAAAAACTGTAATGCGCAAACAAATTGATGTGGCTTCTGGGAAGTGGAATTTGAGAAGAAAAAATGGTAATTTTTAAAAATTTCCCAACTACTTCTATTTATAGAATATATACTAGTTTTATAATACATTTTTGAATTCAGTCACAATTGTGCATTACTACACACTCCATAATACAATAGAAAACACAATTATCCTCTGCTATAAAATTAAACAGTAATTAAAGCTTATACGCCACTGTCATAGTAGGTGGTATTTTAAGATGATAATTAAAGTAGGAGAGCAGAGTAAACAAAAGCATATAAAAGTGAAATTTAAAGGTTAGTGACTTTTTAACTTAATACAAATACTAATATAAACGAACCACTGAATTCTATTTTATTCTACTGCATGGAATTATATTTTAACTGGCCAACAGCGAAATGTCTTGTCTTCAAGTTTACATTTTCTCTTGCTGCTCTTCCACTGCCATTTTGGTAGGGCAGTAGGAACTATTTTGCAGGACCAGGGATACAGAGTTTTCTCAACTTGCTATCCCCGCCCTAGAAAAAGCCAGGTTCTTTGGACTTATGGCTAGGGCCTCTGGTACAATGGTGTGCCAGTAGAGGAAGGCAACATGTGTTATAGTTAGGGCAGTTATTCTCTCCCTGTTTTGTTATGCAAAGCAGTGAGGAGGGTGGGAGATGCTAAAATTTGCCTATGATTACAAGGTTGAACTAAGCGTTCCCAGCTATATTCCTGGGAGGCGACTGGGTATATAACATAGGAAAGAAAGAGCAGGAAACACTTAGACTGCAGAGAAATTGCTAGATCAACCGTATCAAGGCCTTGCTAAATGGGGCTGGGCTTAGCAATTATGTATTAAAGTGTTTCCACGTCTGTCTTCCTCTCAGCTAAAAGTTCCTGGGGTACAACTAGCATAATGACTGGCATATAGTGGGCACTCACTAAACACAGATTTAAATAAATGGATTCATCAATGAATGAATGCCCAAGACAAATGAAAGACTCAAGAGAGAGTTTCACGAACTTCCTAAATGAGAGGGGTAAAAATATACAGGTGAAATGAATGAGGGAGGATGGCAGAAAAGCATGCCAGGAAGAGTTAGAGTGGCAATCTTGAGCCGTCTCAATGGTGTGGGAGGACTCACTATCCTTGAGTAACCTAGGATAACCCAGAGAAATACACAGTTGAAATCAGATACCTTAAACCTAAGATGGAGTATGCTCAGATTTCCCCCAAATAAAGGGAATCCCAGCATTCCTACTAAAGGAGAATTTTGGTAAAACTCAGAGTTTACATAAAATAATTTACACCATTTGTCTGTTTAGATTCTAGTATTCCATACCAATTATGGCTTCTATACCATCTACTTTCCCAAGCAACTGAGCCCCACTTCAACCCCAGAGGCAAATAATACTTAGAGAAACTTCAGGACATCCAGGCACATCCCGGAGCAGAGCTACTACTGCCACTATTATTAAATATGAATATTCAATATTCAAATATGAATACTCTTTTTTTTTAGAATATATGTTGAGAAATATTCTTTTTTTTTTTTTTTTTTTTTTACAGATTTCATTTTTAAGTAATCTCTATACCCAGCATGGGGCTCAAACTCACAACCCCAAGAATCGCACATTCTACTGACTGAGCCAATCAGGTGTCCCATAAATATGAATTCTCTTATCATTACCATTACCATCATCACCATAACCACCACCATTAACTTAGAGTGAAATCATCCCATAGTATATCATACCCCTGGACCCCAGGGTCCGGTACCCTGACCAGTCAGGGTGTGCCTCTTCCATTCCTTCTTTGGATGGTAGCCAGGAGAGCAGTGGGCAGAGTGAGGTGAAATGGTCCCTGTCGTTATATCTCTATCACTAAACTTATGTTTATATTATTAGAAATAAACTAGAGAAACTTTTAGAATTGAGAGAAGACCTTCTAGAACCAGACCTATTCTGGAACTTCAGAAACACAGTCTGGGACTTAATACCTCCAGGATTTTTCTTTTCACTCATTCCATCTCTCATGTTTACTTCCTTCTGCCTCCCTTCACTCTCTCCTATAACAGATGGGCCTTTTCCACTGGCAGAAAACATATCTGCCAGCAGCCTTGGGCTTATACCATTCCAGTTATCTTTCCCAGAGGAGGAGATATTTTCTGAGCTTCATTTTGGATTTTTCCAAGGAAAACTCTGAGTGGCTTGAGTCTTTACCTATCTCTGGGCCAATCATTATAGTCAAGAAGAGAGTTTTCCCTGGTCCTGTGTATGCTGCATGCCCACTTTTCGGCTGGAGAGTAGGGTCCTACAACTGGCAGCTCCAGGAAAATCATATGGGATGCACAGTGTGGGTGACGCCCTTTCAGGAAGAAGGCAAAGATATTACTTAAAGAAAAGAGATGCTTCAAATGTTCACAAAAGATCGATCAAACATAGCTAGCTTGATGGGAAACTAGCTAATTAGATGAGGTCACATGTGTTAATAATTATTAACAGGTCTAATATATGTTCTCATTATGTTTTTCCAAAAGATTTATTTTTGCTGTTCTCTCCTGTGCAATTATTCAAATGTCTTGTAAAAATGTCATATACCAAAAAAGAAAAATCTGTTGATATCTTAATTAGAACTGATGACACCTAGAAGTGATTTGAAAAGAGCAGACATTTTTACAGTAGACTTCCCGTCCAAGTACATAACATCTTTCCACTTATTCAACCTTGTTGCAATCTCCTAAAAATTTTTGTAGGTCTTTTATGTAATATAGGTGGAGGTTATTAGCATAATAACTGATACGAGAACAGTCTTTGATTAGGAAAATATCTTAATAAAATAGAGGTAGGGTCGCCATGTACTGCTGCGCAATCTGTGCACTACACAAGTGCAGGAAGCCCTGGTTACATGGACTGCAATGTGAGGCCCCTGGAGCTATGCAATGAAGCAGCTCTGGGAAAAGGTAAGAATATTGACAGGAGCCAAAGCAGTGAGAGGAATGGCTAAGCTTCTCTGCATGAGAATATAAGAAAAATTTTATTTAGTTCTTGAGAGAGAAAAGAATATGAGAAAAGAATATGGATCAGAAAGGTAGCCAAAGAGAAGCTTATGTGATGGATAGTACATAGGTGAAGAGGCCAGTGAGAAAGTCTTGGTAGTGAGACATTTACAACAGGAACGTTCCAAATGTTCAGTTGTTTGAAGTGGGACCGCAGGCTTCTATCTGCAGTAAAATTTCTGCTCCTTCAACTACTTTGGGATGGGAGAGGGGAACAGAGAAGGTACTATGCCCTGGCTTCTATTAAAGTCACAGCAGAGATAAAGGAAAAGACACAATATTGCAGAGAATAGAAATATTCAGGGCATGGAAATGGGAGATTTGAGCCAATCATACCTGGAACTCAGGATTCCAGATGGAGGGCGTTCCTGCTGATGCCTGAATTGCATTTATAAGGACTCCATACCACTCTTAGTAGCGTTCTGCGAATTACTTTGTGGGTTTTTTTCTCTTTTCCCTCTAAATGGGGCCCTATTTTCCTGCCAGTTTTTACAGGTTACAGAAATCTGTATCACTGTCTCTATCTATCTATCTATCTATCTATCTATCTATCTATCTATCATCTATCTAAAGATATATAAAATATATTGAACATATAACATATATATGAAATAAAGAATACTAAAAAGATGCATTAAGCCTTCTGGTGCCTTTTATTCCTTCCTACTGACCTGGCTTTTATCGGGTATCATTTCCCTTTAGACCAAAGAGTTTCTTTTGGCATTCCTTGTGGTTTAGGTCTGCTGTCGACAAATTCTCTCTATCTTTTATCTATCTGAAAATGTCTTTGTTTTGTATTTCTTTTTAAGGAATCATTAGGGTATATTATAGGTTGACTTTTTTTTTTCTTTTGGCACTTTAAAGATGTTGTAGTTTGACTACAATATACACATGTGTGTTCTCCTCGTGTTAATCTTACTTGTCATTTGCTGAGCTTCTTGGTTCTGTGAGTTGATGTCTTTAAAAACATTTTGGAAAATTACTGGAGAATTCCCCACTCTTTCGTCTCTCTTTCTTGGGCTCTAATTACATGTTTTGTATCAGTGGTACTGTTCCAGAGGTCTTAGATGTTGTAATCTGTTTTTATTTTTATCTCTTTCTCTTTGTGTTTTAGTTTCGGTAATGTCTATTGACCCAAATGTTTCCCAGTTCAGTGATTATTTTCTCCACTGTGTCCAGGCTGCTTTTAAGCCCATGAAATGAATCGTTTGTAGCTTTTAAGCTCATGGAATGAATTCATTTTTAGCATATCATTTGATTTAAAAATTTTTCTATCTCTGTTGAAATTCTCCATTTGTTCACATATGTCGTAGACATATATATATATATATATGGGAAATATGGTATGCACACACACACACACACACACACACACACCAGAGGCCTCTCTGGTTTGCTTAAGATGACAATGCATTTGCTATCAGTGAGAAAGAACAGCACTCAGGCCCAAGGACATCCAACTGGATTGCCAAACCCATAGAGAAAATGCTTTAAGTCAATATGAAAGAAACGTTATTTTCTCTCTCTCTTTCTCTCTTTTTTTTTTTTACTGTTTGAGAGAGAGCAAGAGCATGCATGAGCAAGGGAGGATCAGAGAGAGAAGGAGACAGAGGATCTGAAGTGGGCTCTGCACTGACAGCAGAGAACCTGAGGCTGGGCTTGGGGCTTGAACCCACAATGTGGGATTATGACCCAAGCTGAAATCGGACACTTAACCAACTGAGCCACTCAGGTACCCCAGAAAATGCTATTTTCAAATAAAAAAAACAAAATCTTTTTTTCCTCTCATTGGTACTTATCACCATGAGATCATAGAGAGGCATTGTGGCTGAGTGTTTCAGTGGATAGAGTTCGCATTCAGGCAAACTAGAATTGAATTCCGTGCTCTGTGGCTTATAAACTCTTTAGTTTTGAGCAAGTTCGATATTCCTCAGTTCTTCATGTGTAAAATACCTTCTTCATACTTGTTGAAAGGATAAATTAACAAAACTCTTCTCTGAGTAAGGCAATCCAAAAGATTGGGCTCACCAGGAATCAGACTTGCCATAAACAATAACCCATCCAGAAAAGGGAGGGTTTTATCAAATCTATTTGACTTCAGAAGACCCTAGAAATTGTATTGAAATTCCTGGTTTGTGCATACACACTTCAGAGAAGTTTTTCAAGGCTATGAAAGGGCCCAAAGGCTTTTCAGGCTTTCTCAAGGCTTTCAGGGCCCAAAGGAATGGGAAATTAATTGCACGGACACACAGAAGTGGAACTTTTTGAACACTTCCTTCATTCCACGAATTGAGAATCACTGTGAGTCTTGCCTAAAGATATCAGATCGATACTGCTTTAGGCAAAACTGTAAATGAAAAGGTCATCAAGACGATCAGCAAAGTATATATTAATCTTTGTACATAGCAAGGTTCATTCTTTCCTGAAAAACAAGTCTAATACTATGGTAAAAAATGCTAAAGAATCAGGGAGACAGTATTTCCTGATACTACTTCACCAATATAGAATAATTAGAACTATGCCTCTTTGTTTCATAAAGGTTTTCAAAAGAAGAATTTGAAAGAATGTAGAGTATATCCTCACTGGTAAAGGAGGAGTTAGTCATTTTATAAAATGCTTAAAAACCACTTTATTTTTAGAATGTTCCCTTCTGTCATTGACATCTTAATGTACTGTAATTTTGAAATGTTTGCATGTTGAGTGAGCATAGCACAAGCACTTTGCAGCAGTGAGAATAATTGCTACTTAAATGTGCTATAAATCGATATATAATGCAAGGATGCACAATAATGGCTTGGAACATTTACTATACTTTAATAGTAATAAAAAATAGTTTAAAAAATCCAAAATACTGAACAGAATACTCGCTGTAGGTATATTCTCTAGTCCTTTATTCGTTAACTATTTGTTAAAGTGATACTCAAAACAGTGAAATCCATGATTTTAAAGCTGTGTATATATAAGCTTCACACTTTTGAAAGAATCACAAGGAGGATATAATTGCATATGTAGAAACATGAATTAAAATGTAAAGGAAAGGGGCACCTGGCAGGCTCAGTTGGGGGGGGGGGCGGTGGACATGAAACTTTTGATCTCAGAGTCGTGGTTTCGAGCCCCACGTTGGGTGTAGAATTGTTTAAAAATAAAAAAAATCTTGGGGCGCGTGGGTGGTTCAGTCAGTTGAGTGTCTGATTTTGGCTCAGGTCATGATTTCATGGTCTGTGAGTTCTAGCCCCGCATCGGGCTCCGTGCTGACAGCTCAGAGCCTGGAGCCTGCTTCAGATTCTGTGTCTCCCTCTCTCTCTGCCCCTCCCCTGCTCATGCTCTGCCCCTCCCCTGCTCATGCTCTGTCTGTCTCTCTGTTAAAAATAAATAAACATTAAAAAAATTTAAAAAAAAAATTATTTTTTTTTTTTGACGTTTATTTATTTTTGAGACAGAGAGAGACAGAGCATGAACGGGGGAGGGTCAGAGAGAGGGAGACACAGAATCCGAAACAGGCTCCAGGCTCTGAGCTGTCAGCACAGAGCCCAATGTGGGGCTCGACCCCACGGACCATGAGATCATGACCTGAGCCGAAGTCGGCCACCCAACCGACTGATCCACCCAGGCGCCCCTAAAAAATTTTTTTAATTAAAAAAAGTTTAAAAATCTTAAGAGGTAAAGGAAAAATAAATCATATTGTCTCTAAATTTAAACATTTCTGCATATCTTTAAAAACAACAATTTTGTGCACAGTTGAAAACTTTCTAATAGAACAGGTAAGTGCAAAAATACTGCAAGTAAAAAAGTTTTCTTAATATTTAAGACCTGATTAGAACAAGGAAGTTTCAAAAATTGGAGGGAAAAGTGGATAGTGTTAGGGGAGAGGATTTTTCCTGAATTCAAAGTCCAAAGCTTAGTTATTTGTGGAAAAAGTTTAGAAAATTTTAAAATAAATACACCTTTTCAGGGTGCCTGGGTGGTTCAGCTGGTTAAGTGTCCTATGGTAGAGCCCCTCCCTAAGAACATGGTGGGGGCCTCCTCAGAACAAGGGAAGGCAATGTGGCCCAATCAACTCCTATACACATATGCGTAGCTCTGACATGACTCTGTGACCTGGACTGTGTCCAATCAGACTGTATATAAAGCCTCGGTGTCCTGTCTCTCTGTGCGAGAATTCTGCTACATTTCGTGGGGGCTCATCCAGGATTTGGAGATGGCGCGTTTCTACCTCTTTTGTCATTGGGGTGCGAGCCTCCAAGAGCTGGGAGAAGCAACCTTGCCTGGCACCAACAGACCGGGTTTATAGACTAGCCCCTCCCAGCCTGCAGGGCAAGGACCCCGTGTGTACCAACAGAACCCATGAGGCCCAGGAACCAGCTCAGGTAGCACCGCTGGTCAGACTGGTAAGAACCTGGGTTCATTTTGGTAGACCTGCCCCTAAGAGGCAGAAGAGGAACCTGATCACCTCCCAGAGTTGCCTGAGTAGTTCCATAAGGAACGAAACTGCAATTCCAAGGCACTGGGTGCTGGGCAGCGGGTTGGAGTCACTGTGTGACTGTGTGTGAATGAGACAGACAGCAGAAAGGTTCCGACCTGACCGATGGGCCTAAGCAAGTGTTGAGTCCCTTTCCGTGGTTCCATGGCAACCTCATACAGCTTAAGGCAGTGTCAGACTTCTTCGGGAGTCTGATCTGGGTCAGAGCTTGATACTGAACCCACCAATGCTAAGAGGTGCCTGAAATATCTCCTGGAGGATGGAGAGTGCTGGCCTCCTGAGGGAGGTATTCAGTACAGTACTATCTTACAGTTAGATCTATATTGTAGGAGAGAGGGTAAATGGTCAGAAGTTCCTTATGTACAGGTCTTCTTTGCCTTAAAGGGGCCAAGAAAGGCAAGTACTTGCAAACTCACCCACTGAGGCCTCTCCTCAGGAAAAGCCACCTGTTAGACCCTCATGCCCTCCTTATCCAGGATTGCCAGGGACAAAAAAAATTCTCCCCTTAAAGTCAAGGCATGTTCAATGTATCTATTGACTGAAAAGCCTCATGGGGGATTTGGCCCCATAAAGGTTTCATTTTCCTTGCAAGATTCTAAGCAAATAAATAGAACCTGGGCAAATTTTCAGACAACCCTGATTAATATACAGAAGTGTTCCAAAACCTAACCCAGATTGTGGGAAAAAAAGAGAGGTAAAAAAAGGTGTTGTTTTTTTTTTTTTGTCAGCCCCCTTTTGTCAGCCCAAAAATACGGGGAAAAAGTATGATTTTAACCAAAAGGGCAGGACAGCAGGACAGCACACCCCTTTAAGTTGTTTTACTTAAGTCTTGAAATTGCCCCTCCTTTGATCCAAAAGCTGGGGAGATGGTGATGATGTCCTCACTGCCAGCCTCCAAATGCTCTACATTTGTGTTGTTTCTGTTTAGCAAAGGAATGGATGCCTGTGCCATATAAGGGACAGATGACCATGTATATATAAAGGGCTTTTACTGGAGTACATAGGAGCCATTTTGCTACACTTAGCCCAGTGTATACCAATTTGTAACAACCTAGATACTCTACAATGGATATCCACGTGACTGGAGCATATTTACGTGGCACTGTTGAAAAAGGCAAGGGAACAGACCTTGACTTTGGCCCTTTTAGCCCCCTTGATGGTCAATTTCATCTTTACCAAAAAATGGTTTTTGCTAACCTTTTAAAGTATATTTGTAAAGATGATTACTGTTGGGCCAAAATAAAATTAGTGCATCCTTCTACAACCAGGGAAATCTTGCTTGGCCACAGTCAATACCCCCAAAGTCCCACAGGCAGAAAACGGAGGGATAGGGGAAATCAGCGAAGACAAGGTCAGCTCTCAGAGGTAGGGTCAAGCCTGGATAAGAACAAACGCCCCCCGCAACTCACAAGACTGACAAACTTTTTGGCTGCCAGTCGAACAGCCAGCCAAAACGCAGGGCCAGGAGATGAGGTTTCTCCTGGCTAGCTATGGAAAATTAAGATAAGTGATGCCTCTTCCTCCTTTTGCCTATAGACAGGCAATTCCCCAACTAAGTCCAATACTCCTTTGGGGTGCATTCTGAAAAACTGGGATGATTTTGATCCATAAACTCTAACAAAAAAAACCCCAACTCACTAATTATGATGGGGCTGGAGGTCCTATAGGGAACTTCCCATTTCCTACTGGGGCCCAGGTAATTCCATCCCAAGATCGTCATTGGGACTATGACCATCCCATTGAGAAATGGTATTGCCAACACTTCTAAGCTTGTGCTTTAGAGAAATTAAGGAAGTCCAAGGTTAAGCCCTTAAATTATGCTAAATTAGCCGCTATTTTATAAACACAGAATGAGAGTCCAATGGCCTTCCTGGAGAGGTTGAGGGAGCTTCTCATTAAATATATGGCTATCTCCCCTGACACCCCTAAGGCTGAGGACAAATCTGTCACTCAATCAGCCCTAGATATTCAGAGGAAATGCAAAGATTGGCTGTTGGCCTGGAAGGAACCCTGGAGCTGTTTTTACAAACTGCCAGTTGGGTATATTACAACCAAGATAAAAACAAGCAAACAAAACAAACAAACAAAAACAGGAAAGGAGGCTTAAGAAAAATCTGAGTCTTTAGTTATGCGCTACGTCAGACCAGGCTTCCCGAGGTCCTGGGACCAAATGCCACTTATGTGGCCAGTCAGGGACTGGAAGCGAGATTGCCCTCAGAAGGGACAACAGAAGTCCCTTGTGTGGAGACAATCACTGCAAGTCTGAATGCCCTCGGGGACCTCTGTCTGTGAGGGCTCAGATAACCACTGCCCTGAAAGGGACTGATGGGGTCTGGGGCTTTTTGGGGTGGAACCCGGGAACCCACTGTCTATTGGAAGCCTGGAGCCTTAGGTAACTCTGGAAAACTCCAGTAACTAAAAAGCTGGTTCATTTCCTTCTTGATAATGGAGCCACTTTCTCTGTCCTCCTTTCCACTCCAGGCCAACTATCCAAACGCAGCATGACGATTAGAGGCTTCTCTGGAAAACTTATAACTAAATTTTTCTCTCAGCCCCTGGGATGTATATGGGGAAAACTAATTTTTTCTCATTCTTTCTTGATAATACCAGAAAGCCTTACTCCCTTGCTAGGAAGGGACATTATAACTGAATTACAGACTATAGTGCTACTAACTCCAGAACAGATAAACAATTGTGTGAGTTTTGGGGAATTACTGGATATTATATGCTATAGATACTGGGGTTCAGGAAAATAGCTTGCCCACTACATCAATTATTAAAGGAGACTCAATCCCACCTACTCTCTCAAGGAAATAAACTGGGGTCTTACTCATGGACACTGTCTAGCCCTCAGGATGGTTACAAACAGAGCAGGGCAATTACTATTATCTAGCTAACAGAGCTAAAAGATCATTAAAGCACTGCATCAGGCCTTTCATTTAGGGAGGGATAGAACTTATCAAATGGCCCAAAGGATGTTTACCAGGAAAAATTTGTTAAGGACAGTTCAGCAAGTAGTATCAGCTTGTGAAGTATGTCTTAGAAACAATCCTCTCAACCACAAACTTGCTCTCCTAGGCAATCAAGGAACTGGAGGCTATCCAGGGAAGACTGACAATTAGGTTTCGCTCATATGCCAAGGTCAAAGGAATTCCAACATCTGTTGGTATGAGTTGATACTTTTATTAACTGGGTAGAGGTCTTTCCCTTTAAAAGAAATGGAAAAGGCACAAGAAGTAATAAAATCTCTGCTTTATAAAATAATGCCCAGGTTCAGCTTACCTAAAAATTTGCAAATTAATAATGGTAAACGGCCGCCTTTTTCTCTGTTAAGACTCCCAGCTCCTGAAAAAGTTTTACACCTCGAAATGAAGCAAACTGGCTGCTTATGCTCAGCAAAACTCTAACACCTCACAAGCATTAGATGCTTAATAAAAAATTAAATATAGTTAGGACCGGACTCTTGGAGAAGAGAGCCGCCATCGATTACTTACTGCTCCTCCATCACCTGGGTTATGAGAGATCCCCGGACATGTGTTTCAATCTAACTGATAATTCTCAGAGTCTTAGAACCGATAGATGACATCTGGGCATAACTGGACAAAGTCAGGGTGTTCCCTGGATTGTTTCACTGGTTTGGGAACTGGGGGGGACATTATCTTTAGATACCATCTTGTTGGTCAGTATAATCTTCACTTTGTGTTTTTCTCTCTGTGTCTGCCGATGTGGGCGCCACCTCATGCCAGCCAGCCTGCCTGTAGAACCATGCCGTGGGCCATATCAACCAACCCTTGGGTAGACTCTAACTGCCGTACCCCCACACTGTCCCTTATCAGCTTGAAGAGCCGGAACAGTCATCATCCCTGTTCCCTAACGTCAGTTAGGGGCCCTGTTCCAGGGGGAGGAATGAATAGGGAAAAGGTTAACATTAGGCAGGGAGAGATAAGGGACCTTCAGGGAGGCAGACTGCAGCTGCAAGTGGGAGGCCGAAGAAGCAGATGAGGTTCTCCTCTTCTAAAATCCTTTATGGGTGCCCTCCCCCATTTATCAAGGGCATAAGAGGGGATCTAAATGAGATAGGCAATCTAACCCTAAGGCAATAGATGCCGGTCCTCGGCTCTACCCTAAGCACTTTACACCACTGGGTTAGGGAGCGATTACCTGTGAGTCTGACCACAGACGCTCACCCCTTTGCACCAGAAGATGCTGTATGGGTGAAGGAATGGAATGCCCAACCCCTAAAACTCCTCTGGAGGGGCCCGTTCACTGTCATTTTGTCCATCCCTACTGCAGTAAAGTGGCCAGAGTGGGTCCCTGGATTCACCACAGCAGAGTGAAGCTGGCGTCTTTAAACTGGGAGTGCATTCCTGATCCATCAACGCCGTGCAAGCTAACCATATGGAAGAAGCATTCTGCAACTCCAGAGGCTCCAGGAGACTGCCGCCCTGCTTTAGTCACTCCGGAAGCTGACTAATCTACGCACGGCAGAAGCTTGAGGAATCGGTGGTACGGAGGAACAAACAGACTGTCCTTCTTTTCTGTATCTGTTTCCTTAATGCGATGCGCTATTACCCCTTGTTTCTCACTGTTATTGTGATTCTTGCTCTACTTTTTGCCATAGGATCGGTAGAGGCTGCCCCAGCAGGCTGGGGGTGTGGTGAGAGGTTTCTGCTAGCACTCATCTTCCTTTTGTGGATAGGATGCCTCGTTGGTATTGGTTGCTTCTAATCTGGAAGCAACCAGATTCTAATGGTCCTCATGTGACCCATGTATTCGCATAACCAGGTCAGGCCAGGGAGTTGCTTGGACCTTACTATACCATACACACTTCTCCTGTCAGGGAAAGATCCTGGGGACCTGCAGACACAATAAGACCACCTATTCCATCTGCCAATGAGAACATCAATACACTTGCTTCAACCCACACAGCACTCCCCAGTAGAGGAATGTCTAGAGGTCCGGAGTCACCCCAAGACAGGCACCGCCAGTGTGGGTTGACTAATTAACAAAACTCAAATTACCAATCCAAATTGGCCGGTGTCTATATTCTCTGATGTAGGTATAGCCACAGGTGACATATTGCCATACGGTTTGCCATGTGGAGGTCTGACATGGGACCGAGAGTACCAACTCAATGATAAATACATGTGTGAGGGGTCTGGTACGTGTGGTTCCTGGCCCCAGGCACGGGAACTCTTCTGTCTTTATTGGAGCTGTGTCACATGAACCACCTGGCAGACTCCAAAACAGACAAAACAGAACTCCTCCAAAAGGGTGTGGCTGAGTCAAACTACCAATCAGGAACCTGTAGCCCCATTTATTTTACCATCCTTGACCCAGGAGACTCAAAATGAAAAACGGATCACCAGATTGGTAAACTTATCTATGGGCAGGGCACAGACCCAGGAACCGTGTTGGATTTTAAGAGAGTTACTGTCACATAACCATAAGGCCACAACCCACCAGGTCTTTCATTCCTTTTATGAAGAAATGGATAAGGGTCCTCTCCTGCTTCCATCACTACAAAAACTCCGCTTCGAGCCCTAGCAGAGTTTATAGCCCAGACTCTAAAGATGTCTTTTTGTTATGTATGCAAAGGAACCAGCATGGGGGGGGGGGGGATGGGGATCAATGGCTATGGGAGGCTAGAGAATTAGATCTCCACAAACTTTACAGTGGAACAGAACACCCCAGTCCTACTACTGGGGTTTGACTCCTCAAAACCTCAATTCTTGGAAAAAACTGCCTTGCCCAGTGGGGAAGGAAGTTCACCGTCTCTGTTGGAAGCTTAACATGACTAGACTATAACTCAACCACCCAGGAAACCCAATGGTGGGGGTCCCCAGAGAACCTTGAGCCAGATCCCCACCCCTTGTCTAACTTCTTCTTCTCTGAGAAGCCTGGGACAATGTCGACGCAGCCATCAAATGAAGGGCCCCAGGTGGACTATACTGGATATGTGGAAGGACAGCCTGTACAGTACTTCCCTCAGGCCTGTCAGGGTCATGTGTGCTGGAAACTATTTGCCATCTTTCTTCCTGCTCTCACCTACCAGGGAGGAACATTTGGGAGTCCAAGTGTATGGGGACCGGAGACTCAAAGGAAATGACATGCCCTACAACTTGGCAATTGAAAAGATAATGAATGGCCTCTGAGCATATAATCCAATGTTATGGCCTTGCCACCTGGGCAGAGGATGGGTCCTCGGGCTACCGCATCCCCATTTACATGCTAAACCACATAATCAGACTGCACATAGTTGTAGTAATTATAACCAATAAAACTGTCAGAGCTCTTAACTTACTAGCCAAGCAGGAAACCAAAATGTGCAATGCTATCTGTCAAAATCACTTGGCCTTAGATTACTTACTTGCTTCTGAGGGAGGAGTTTATAGAAAGTTTAACCTGAGCAATTGCTCTCTATGGATAGATGATGAATAAAAAGTCATGGAGGAGATCATGGATCAAATGAGAAAGGTTGTCATGTCCCAGTCCAGACCTGGAAAGTTGGAACCCTGGGGAGTTATTTGGAGGATGGTTTTTCAACTCTCAGGGGATTCAAAACTCTCATAGGTATTATTTTCTTGATTTGGGGATCTTGCTTAATTCCACCTTGCCTAGCTCCCCTGGTTATACGGTCTATCTCCAACCTCACTGAGGTAATGGTCGAAAGGAAAATGGCCACGCATGTGATGATGTTATGGAAATATAAACCTCTAACCGAGATGGTGCTCTTTGACCCCAAAATAGGGGAGTCCGAGCATCAAAGGGGGGGAATGTGGTAGAGCCCCTCCCTAAGGAACGTGGTGGGGGCCTCCTCAGAACAAAGAAAGGCAAAGTGGCCCAATCAACTCCTATACACGTATGCGTAGCTCTGACATGACTCTGTAACTGAAATGCCCAGAGTCTAAGAGACCCCCAAAAATGAACCACCAGAGTCCAGAGTCAAAGCTAAGCAGCAAGGGTCATTTATTGCAGGTTCGAACCTGGACCTCTGCGCCCTCGTTGCCGGTGACGCCGAGAGGTCCTGAGAGAGGTTTTTACACCCCTTTTATAGACAGGTACAAACAAGTCATGGGGAAATCAGGAATTTTCCACAGTTACAGAGCTGCGATTGGTTGGTGTTAAAGTTGGACACTTAACAGTATTCGATTGGTTCCTGCCTTTAGGTCAGACCACAACCGGGGGTACAGGTATCACAATGATTGATCAGGAATACACGGATGTGCCAGGCAACAATGATTGATCAGGAGTACACGGATGTGCCAAGTAACAATGGTTGATCAGGAATATACGGATGTGCCAGGCAACAATGATTGATCAGGAATACATGGGCGCGCCAAGCAATTGTACAGAAGCGGAACAAGCTGGTTAAGCTTGGTTAGGTTTCAGTTTCCCGTAACTTAAGCTTTTAAGTTTTAATTTTCTCAGGCCTCTCATAACCCGGACTGTGTCCAATCAGACTATATGTCACCATACATGGGAGACAAAGAAGTAGAAATTGCATAAAAGGCTACACCCTGCTGTACTCGGGGCTCAGTTTTTCGGGTAAAAACCCACTGAGCCCATGCCAGCATGACAAATAAAGTTGCTTCCTAGACAAAAAAAGCCTCGGTGTCCCATCTGTCTATGTGAGAATCCTGCTACAGTCTCACTCTTGATTTTGACTCAGGTCATGATCTCACAGTTGTGAGATACAGCCTTGCAGTGAGCCCATGACAACAGGCTCCATCACGGGCTCCATTATGCACTGAGCCTACTTAAGAATCTTGTTCTCCCTCTTCCCTCTGTCCTTCTCCTGCTCACGTGTGCTCACTCTCTCGTATGCACACTCTTCAAAATAAAATAAAATAAAATAAAATAAAATAAAATAAAATAAATATACCTTTTTTAGGATGGAATTTTATTTCTTTCTCCTACATCCTCCTGGCATCTGGCAAATTAGTCTATAATAAGGTAAAAAAAAACAAATGCTCTTTTATAAATAATGTACAGGAGGTTAATCTAGATAATGCTTGGTTATTTTGCAGATGTCTGAGGGTACTCAACATAAAATCTTCCCTGGCTTCCACCCTGTGCCTTTGGTCTAGCTGCTCAAGCTGTCACTAAAACTCCAGGCTCCTTCCATCTTTCTGGTCTCATGCCTGGTGTAAAGAGTGTTTTCCTCATGGTAACAAAATAGCTTCCTCAGCTCCAGACATCACATTTGCAAATGACAAAGTCAAAAGACAAACCAGAAAGGACCAAGAATCTCTCCTCATATATATCTTTCTATTAGGAAGAAAAATATTTTCTAGAAGTTCCCCAGCCAATTTCTCTTTTCTTTTGTTTCAATGGCCACAACAACAATGTCACCTGCCACCCCTAAGGGAATCACAGCAAAAAGGAATGGATATTTCCACTGAGTTACTTCCATTGAATTAAAAACTCACAATTTGTCCCCTGGGGCTAATGAGGGACTCACCTGTCCTGAGTATTCTGCTATCAAATCTCTGAATAAAATCGGGTTTCTGTTAGGAAGGATAAGGGGTAACATTGTTGTATGGTCAGTAACCAATAGCTCCTACCATACATACCACAGAGAATGGTATAAACACCTGAAGGGCAATTTATTCAGTTAGACTGAAAAATATTATTGCCAAGAGAACTAGGCCCTTGAGTTCTCTGGCCAGCATATTATTTCTTTATAGAACAAAAAAAAGCTTCAAGTGAAGTTAAATTATCATGAAAAAGTGACTAGAATCATACATAGAGGAATAGTTATTTCTCTGTGCTCAGGTTGATTCCTTTGCCTGCAATGCCTTTTCCCTTTTTAAACTCCCACATATCCTTTAAAATTCAGCTTAAGCATTATCCCCTTTAGAAAGCTCTCTTTGTTACCCCCATCTTCTCCACCTGCACTTCCCACCCCCAAGCTGAATAACTTGCTTCTCTTCTGTATTACCATAGTATAATAGCACAAGTGTATCATTACACCTACTCTTTTGTATTGTACTTATCAATTTATGTGTCCTCTCCACCAAATGTGAGTTCCTTAAAAGCAGAAACTAGGCTAACTTGTTTTTATAGATTTAGTGGTTAGCACAGAGCTCAATATATGGATAGATATTTGCAGTGAGGCAGAATAATCACCCCTCTCCCAAAAGATACTAAATTTTAATCCTTGAAACCTGTTGCGATGGTTTTATGTGTCATCTAGGAGAGTGTTTTAGGATGAGATTAACATTTAAATGGGTGAACACAGATTGCTCTCCATAAGGTGGGTGGGCCTCATCCAATCAGTTGAAAGCCTGAACAGAACAAAAAGACTAGCCTTCCTGAGCAAGACAGAATTCTCCAGCAGACTGCCTTAAGTCTGCCTTAAGTCTGCACCATCCACTCTGGTCCACACTGCAGATTTTGGACATGACAGCCTTCACAATAAATTTTATATATATATATATATATATATACACACACACACACACACACACACACACATATATATATATATATATATACATATATCAGTTCTATTTCTCTGGAGCACCCTGGCTAATACACCTGTGAATATATTACCTTACATGGCAAAAGGGAGTTTGCAGGTGTGATTAAATTAATAATCTTAAAATGGGAAGATTATAAGATTATTGGGAATTATTCAGTAGGCCTAATGTAATCTTTGTAAGAGAGAGGCAGAAATGTCAGACTCAGAGAAGAAGATGCAATGACAGAAGCAGAGGTCCACATGACATCATTGCTAGTTGGGGGCCCCAAACCAAGGATAGTATTTAGAAGCCTGAAAAAAACAAGGAAATTATTTTCTCCTAGAGCTTCTAAGGGTCCAAAGCCCTGTCAACATGCTGATTTTAGCCAAGGGAGACCCTTTTTTTTATTTCTTACTACCATAACTGTAGGATGATAAATTTATGTTGTTTTAAGTCAGTGTGTTTGTGGTAAATCGTTGGAGCAGCAACAGGAAACCAATACAGGGGCAAAGAAAATTTTTTGAGTGGCAAGATGACAAGTATTTGATGCATTAAGCTATTATAATAATAACTACTATTTAATCATTGCTTGCTACACACTAGGCATTTTTACACAATCTTGATCCAAATAACCAAACCAAGATCAAGATATTATTATACCCAGTTATAGATAAGCAAACCAAAATTCAGGAAGATTGAATAATTTTATGAAACTAACATGCTAATAATTGGTATAATAGATATTGGATATGAAGGCACATTGCTCTAAATCCCAGTAACCCCAAGATATTCTGAGATATTCAGCTCTAACATAGCACACCAAAGGATGGTTTGAGAGCCCTTTAGCCTTCCCCAATATCCTCCAGCACCCCTAAAGCAATTTATTTATTTAAAAAAATTTTTTTAATGTTTATTCATTTTTTGAGAGACAGACACAGTTTGGGTGGCCGGAAGGCAGAGACAGAGGGAGACACAGAATCTGAAGCAGGCTCCAGGCTCTGAGCTGTCAGCACAGAGCCTGATGTGGGTTCAAACTCATGAACCATGAGACCGTGACCTAAGCTGAAGTCGGACCTTTAACCAACTGAGTCACCCAGGTGCCCCATAAAGCAATTTAAATAACAATGAAATTGCAGTGAGATGTAACAGTGTGCTGATTTGCAAATGTAGTTTTCAAGACAGGTTCCCAGCTTCTCATGATGGAAGCAATGTCTTCTATAAGTCCCTTCCATAGGAAGTTCTGAAGCTGCCCAAGCCTGCCTTCAGGTTGAGTCCTATCTATAGGCTCCCACTCTCCATGAACTGAGACAACTAAATACTGGGGACCTGGCTTGTCTTTATTGTCACATTTTGTATGTTTATTAACTCTTATCTTTTGAAAATATTAATACAATCAATTAGACCCTATTCAGGGTTTGTTCAGGCAATGAGCTCATCTCTTAAGATGATTTTGTATATCTATCAATGCATCCATTTCATACAGATTTTATAAACTTATAATGAACTGAAACTCTATTTTCAAGCTTATGTGCTTCAACTCACCTTTGCCCAATTTACTGCCTACACAACAACTACATAATGAACACTTATGTCAATGCCCATTTGTTTAGAAAATCTTTTTAATGAGTTAAGACATAAATTTCTTGTATTATAATATACGAGTTGAAATATTCATAAAATGTAGAAATTCTGCTAAAAATGTAAATAGACACAACCACAGGTTTCTTGTGGGTTATCATGACTTGGTAGAGAAAGTCCATTAGGAAATATTATATAGTAATAATAATAACTTTTATATATCTATGAATTAAATAGAAAGGCTTGTTTCTTTTCTTTTAAATAATTTATTTTCTTTTAATTTAAATCCAAGTTAGTTAGCATATAGTGCAACAATGATTTCAGGAGTAGATTCCTTAATGCTTCTTACACATTTAGCTCCTTACCCATCTCCTACAACCCCTCCAGCAATCCTCTGTTTGTTCTCTGTACTTAAGAGTCTCTTATGTTTTGTCCCTCTCCCTGTTTTTATATTATTTTTGTTTCCCTTATGTTCATCTGTTTTGTATATTAAAGTCCTCATATGAGTGAATTCATATGATTTTTGTCTTTCTCTAACTTTGCTTAGCATAATACCCTCTAATTCCATCCACGTAGTTGCAAATGGCAAGATTTCATTCTTTTTGATTGCTGAGTAATACTCCATTGTATACATATACCACATCTTCTTTATCCATTCACCCATTGATGGACATTTGGGCTCTTTCCATACTTTGGCTATTGCTGATACTGCTGCTATGAAGATTAGGGTGCATGTGTCCCTTTGAAACAGCACACCTGTATTCCGTGGATAAATGCCTAGTAGTGCAATTGCTGGGTTGTAGGGTAATTCTATTTTTAATTTTTTGAGAACCCTCCATACTGTTTTCCAGAGTGGCTGCACCAGTTTGCATTCCCAACAGAGATGCAAAAGGGTTCCTCTTTCTCCACATCTTTGCCAACATCTGTTGTTGCCTGAGTTGCTAATGTTAGACATTCTGACAGGTGTGAGGTGGTATCTCATTGTGGTTTTGATTTGTATTTCCCTGATGATGAGTGATGTTGAGCATTTTTTTATGTGTCGGTTGGCCATCTGGATGTCTTCTTTGGAGAAGTGTCTATTCATGTCTTTTGCCCATTTCTTCACTGTATTATTTGTTTTTTGGATGTTGAGTTTGATAAGTTGTTTATAGATTTTGGATACTAACCTTTTATCTGATATGTCATTTGCAAGTATCTTTTCCCATTCAATCAGTTGCCTTTTAGTTTTGCTGATTGTTTCCTTTGCTGTGCAAAAGGTTTTTGTTTTGATGAGGTCCCAATAGTTCATTTTTGCTTTTGTTTCCCTTCCCTCCGGAGACGTGTTGAGTAAGAAGTTGCTGCAGCCAAGGTGAAAGAGGTTTTTGCCTGCTTTCTCCTCGAGGATTTTGATGGCTTCCTGTCTTACACTTAGGTCTTTCATCCATTTTGAGTTTATTTTTGTGTATGGTATGAGAAAGTGGTCCAGGTTCATTTTTCTGCATGTCGTTTTCCCAGCACCAATTGCTGAAGAGACTCTTTTGTCAAAGATTAGTTGGCCATGTTTGTGGGACCATTTCTGGGTTCTCTATTCTGTTCCATTGATCTGAGTGTCTGTTTTTGTGCCAGTACCATACTGTCTTGATGATTACAGCTTTGTAATACAGTTTGAAGTCTGGGATTGTGATGCCTCCAGATTTGGTTTTCTTTTACAAGATTGGTTTGGCTATTCGGGGTCTTTTCTGATTCCATACAAATTTTAGGATTGTTTGTTCTAGCTCTGTGAAGAATGCTGGTGCTGTTTTGATAGGTATTGCATTGAATATGTAGATTGCTTTGGGTAATATCAACATTTTAACAACATTTGTTCTTCCAATCCAGGAGCATGGAATATTTTTCCATATATTTGTGTCTTCTTCCATTTTTTTCATAAGCTTTCTACAGTTTTCAGTGTATAAATTTTTCACCCCTTTGGTTAGATTTATTCCTAGGTTTTTTATGGTCTTTGGTGAGAAAGGCTTGTTTCTTTCATTTGCTTCTTTTATAAAGAAAAGTACAATTTGTGTTATTTTTTAATTTTAGAAACTATTAAAACTGCTTTATGCTGGTGCAGGAAAGAATTGACTAAATGTAACTATGTGACTAATCGAAGGGTACTTTTTGAGAACATAATAATTAGAAAAGATTGTGGCTAGGACATTTCAAATATGGATAGTATAGAGTTGGTCTGTGTAAAAACCATGTGGTGGTCTTATCACTACTACCCATGACTTTACATTCAGACCATTCTTTTAAAATTTGAGAACTACACAGAGTTTACTTAGTGTACACACATAAAGTACAGGTATCTTTACTAGTCTTTTTGTTAAACATTTTAATTAATTGAGTTCAAAATCTTAAGCAGAATAGTAAGAAAATCTGTAATTAAAAGAAGTACCCTTCTTACTATTTGCTGATTACTAATCACAAACACAATTTATAATAGTACATTTTTTGCAATAAATTAATACAGTGGGGATTTCTTTTAAAGGCTTGTTTGGAATAAAAGTTACCTCACACCAGGGTGTGAAACTTTAAAAAACACATAAATAAAAGCCAAAATCCTTTCAGTGAACTTTTTGCCTTCTCTCTGCCAAACCGTTTTCAACCTAGACTTTTCCTTTTCCCAATTAGGTGCTTTCTGTTATCAAACCATTCACTGGGTCCTGCTCATTCCACATCCTTAGCATTTCCATCTGTGTATCCCCATCCCTAGTGCAGCCAGCTCTCTTAGTTCCGGCCACCATCATCTCCTTGCTTGGGTTTACTGCAGTCGCCTTCTAAGCAGTTTCTCAGTTTCTTTGCCTCTGACCTCCACTACAACCTCCTACCCACAGTCACCATCTAAAATTCTAATAGACCACTTAGTCTTTGTGAAATAAAAAGCTAATTGTGCCACTCTGCTGCTTAAATCCTTCAACAGCTTTTCGATGATCTCAGAATAAAGTTCAAACCTGGAAGGTTGGGACATGAGGCCTTAGATGATTTAGACCCCAGTTAGGTCTCCACATGTGTCGTCACTTAACACAGTAAGCACCAGAAGGTCAACAACCGCAGTTTGTTTGTCTTAGTCTTTATATTCTCATCGCCATCTCAGTGCTGGAATACAGTAAGTAGATGTTCAATCAATATTTGTGAAGGAGTTTCTGGCCTAGTTCTGTGGTTTAAAAAAATATGCTTTCAACTGGTTAAAGCTTATATGAAGGTGAAAAGCTTCCTGAATTCTATCAGCTCTTTGGGACTCATCTTTATGCTTGGTTCCCAGAACTTCACTAGGCATTTGTCTCCTCCAATACGGCGCTATGTTTTCCTGACCTGTATAACTCAATGGCATTATACCATCCCAGGGGTTACTTCCCAGACTATTGCATTCCCCATCATCAACTGAAATCCAACTCTAAGTTGCATAAGGAGAGCTTTTGTAAAAATTAGTATTTTTATTTTAATCACTAAAATTTAATTTTGCTATTCTGAGGTATAGAAATAACATTTCAAATATATTTGCAAAACCCAGGAAGTTATTCTAACATTTAGCATCTGCATAAATAAATAAATACTTTTAAGTCTGGGAGGTTTTTAAGTTTTAAGCCTAGCTTTCCTAGAGATTTTGGTTTCAGCTCTGAGCTACTTAGTTAACCATTCCAACGTTCCCTGAACCTCTCATTACTAACCATTCTCCCTTTCCTGCTTTTTTTTTTTTTTTTTTTTTTTTTGGACACACACACAGAGAGAAAGAGAGAAAGAGCACACACATGAGAGAACATGAGTGGGGGAGGGGCAGAAGGAGAATCTTAAGCAGGCTCCATGCTCAGCATGGAGCACCATGTGGGGCTCGATCCCATGACCCCAGGATAATGACCTCAGCCAAAATCAAGAGTAGGACACTGAACCAACTGAGCCACCCAGGCACCCCTTTTCCTGTCTCTTTAAGTAGTAATTATGACTCTGATAGTATTCAATTCCATCATGAAATGAATTTCATCCTTTAATATTGGGATTCATTGGATGAAAAATGGCCATTAACATAATTTAAGTGATGAGATAAGTGTGTTAAGCCATTAATAAAGATATAGAGATTATATACTTAGCATCTTTGACTATATTACCACTAAATGGTTATTACTTTTTGAACAATTAGTATCTTAATCTTTACTTACATCCAGCCATTCATTCGTTTTTGCTGAAAATTTCTTGTTGAATCATTTCACAGTTATTTCTTGGGATTCTACTTTGTGCCATGTTCTATTCAAGGAAGTGTGGATATAGGGTCTGGTATATAATAGGTGTCATCTCTACCCTGATGGAGTTTGTATTCATTGGGTAGAGACAGATGGGACACAAAGTGTAAAATAATATGGTTTTGGAAATTGCTTACTACTATAAAATAAATAATATAGGACGATAGGATGGAGTGATGAGAGGAGAAAGGCTAACGTAAAGTAGTGATTCCTCTGGGGAAATAAAGGCTCTCAATGATGAGATCTCAACAATGAGAAGGAGCTATGGGAAGATATGGAGGAAAGATGGACTAGACAAGTACAAGAGCCCTGACACAGGAATAAACATGCAGTTTAATAAACTAGTGTGACATATTATACAATGACTCTGGGCCTGGACAAGACATAAAGATGGAATGAATTAGTTTTAACATTGAAGATGTTAAGGGGTTGAGTTCGGTATATATTTTGGAGATCCAACCAACAAGACTTGTTAAGACATGTGAGGATATGAGGAAAAGAGAAGTGCCTAGGTTTTGACTTAAGTAACTGGGTAGGTGGAGGTGCCATTTGCTGAAATATAGAATATCGAGGAGAGTTCTCTTTGGAATTTATTTGTTATACTTGGAATTTGATAAATATATAATACACCCAAGAAGAAATGTCAAGTTGCAAGTTGAATATATGAGTATAGAGTTCAAGAAAGGCCAGGAGTAGAGCTTTCATCCAACCCTTTTTTGCTGCAGGCTATTTTGTTCTGCATCAACTTAAAGTTCAGAACTGTGGCCATCTGCATCAATGTGATACAGCTAGAAGGGCTAAGAACTGAGGCCACATGTGTCAACATGACTTAGCTATTTGTTCCAGGAAACTGCCCAAGGAAGATAAAACCACGAGCCAATAAATAACTTCACTGTTGGCTTTAGGAAATCCCTGCAAATGAGTTTATCTGAGACAACGTCTCCCTTATCAAACCGTGGTTTATTTATCACCTCAAGATTCACACCTCACTATGCCCACCAACCCTCAACTATCATTTCACAAACTTGCCCAATCCCAATCTGGCCCTGACTTTGTGATACCTGTCATAACTCCCGTGAGTCCAGACTTCCCAAATCCTATACCATCCTTCTCTGACTCCTCCCTCTTGATTCTGTTAAGGCACTGTTCTCCCTGACCCCAGTGACTTCAAATAAACTGATGTTTGCTTGTTAACAGTTTGTCTGCTTGTATTTTGAGGAATTCAAGATTTGTTGCTATTTTTGCTTCCTGCCTTTATAGTAGGTGTCAGTCCTATAAACAACTGTTTACCCACCTGCTCTGAAACTCACAATTAGCAAAATGGATTTCCAAAGCGGGGAGGACTCTTAGACATTTATTCTAATCTATTGATTTTACAAATGGGAAAACTGAAGCCAGAGAAATTGTGACTTGTCTAGTGTTGCAGATAGTAGCTGCTAGATCTTAAGACATATAATTCTCAGTCTGGCACTTTTCATGAAAGAATACATAAGCTCATGCTGAGCAAGATGAAATAAACTTTATTTTTATATTTTATTATCTATAAACTTCCTAGCAGGTAAGAGAGAAGTCTGGCTGTTCTCGTCTTTGTTCGTGGTTGTAATGCTTTTGTACCACTTGCCAGGCTGGCTTAGGCACCAAGTACTTGCATTTATAAAGATATAAGTAAATTTTAATTTGCATTTACCAAAAATCCAGATATTAAAACGTTCATTAATCAACAGAAAGATGAAGAAACATCAGCTCCCAAGCCATACAATTCCTGACGTAGCTGCAGTTTTCTCATAATCTATATACAGAACAAAGGAGAAAAAAAAACAACTAAAAAAACTCCATTTGCCAAGTTAACAAAATATCCTTCTCAAAGGATAGGACTTGCCATGTAAAATATTTAAGAAATTAGAGCTTTTTGAATAATCAAGATACAGAGTATTTTTGAAGAAGCTGAAATATACAAATATGTTATGGGTACACCTTACCATTTTGACTCAATCTGGTAAATGTGGAAAATCATGAACATTTTCTGAAATAATACTATACCAATGCAGTGGATATGAATGGCATTCTTTTCTCCTCATTGCTTTATTTCAGAAATTATCTCTGCTGAAGTAGTCCATATTGTGACAGTGGGAGCAGGTCCCTAGTGACCCCATGCCTCCATGGTTTCATGCCTCCATGCCCTTGCCGTAGTGATGGAACTAGAGGTGAACACCTGTCTCATGTTGGGCTAATGGGCCAATGAAGTGGAGACCTAAAACGTCAAATCAGCCACTCACTGCCTGAATTAAAAATGCACAAAACTCAGGAGTTACTGTTAGCTGTGTTCTACCATCTGCCCCAAGGAGCAAAGAGGACACATTTTTGCTTGGGTGTTCTACAGTGTCTCTGGGCCCAAGTATAAACGGTGGTTAAAGCTATTCAAATCAATCCTCACTTATCCATCTTAATTGCCAAATTGATACTAGACAGTTAAAAAGAAGAAGAAAAAAAGGAATTGAGAAGGAAACAACATCAAATCCCTGCCCTACCCCTATCCCCTGAAACCAAGGCAGTAAACTATCATTTGTACATTTTCCCACATGCCAGGCATTATTCTAAGCATTTTATATGCATTGTCCTATTTAGTCCTTACTACAATGCTATGAGAAAAGTACTTTTATTATCCTCATTTTATAGACAAAAAAACCACTGAGGCATAGAAAGTCTACAGAGATAGAGATATAGCTATATACAGATACAGCTAAATATAGATACACAGAGATATAGACTCTATATCTATAACCTGGGGTCATAAACATGACATTATACTGCCTTGTATTAAGGAAAAAACCTGGTCGGTTTTACTTTGTAGATAGCCTTCCTTGGGGAAATAGACCATAAACAAATAAAGTAAAATACATGGAATGTCAGGTGATGACAAGAGCTATGAAGAAATAAAAAGCAAAGGACAGGACAGGGAGGGCTAGAGGGCAGAGCTAGTGGGCAGTTATAATTTTACATACGGGAGTTAGGGAAGGCTTCACTGAGAAAGTGATATTTGAACAAAGACCAGAAAGTAGGGAGACAGCAAGCGTTGCATATGCCTGGGCAAAGAGCCTTCCAGGCAGAGAGATCAGGAGTGCAAAGACCTCTAGGTGAGAGTGTGCTTAGTATATTCAAGGACATGCAAGGAGCCATGAACAGTAAGGAAGTGAAAATGGGAGATGATGTCCAGATTCTGATAGGGATCGGAGGTGGCTACTCTAAGGACTCTGGCCTTAACTCTGAGATGGACAGTCACTGCAGGGTTTGGAGCAAAGGAGTGACATGATCTGACTTGTGTTTTATACAAATTGTCCTGGCTGCCATGTTGAGAATAGATGAAAAGGGCAAGCCCCAAAATAAAGAGGCCAGTTAGGAGGCCATTATCTAAGCAAGAGACAATGGCCACTTGAAACTGGGTGGTGGCAGTAGTGGTGGTGAGAAGGGGTGGGAGTCTTGACACATTTTCTAAGTACAGCCAACAGGGTTTGCTGATGGGTTGAATATGAGTAAGAGAAAGGAGTCAGGGTGGTGATGAAGCATGACTCTAGTTGCTCACCCAAGCAACCCGAAAGGTGAAGTTGCCTTGTGCTGAGATGGGTAAATCTGTGGGGAGGAATAGGTTTAGAAGGTGGTGGGGGAAGATCAGGACCTTAATTTTGGACATGTTAAGTAGTCAGATGTGTCACTTA
Organism: Panthera tigris; assembly: GCF_018350195.1. Classification (NCBI taxonomy): domain Eukaryota; kingdom Metazoa; phylum Chordata; class Mammalia; order Carnivora; family Felidae; genus Panthera; species Panthera tigris. The sequence continues at coordinate 99,246,690 of NC_056666.1, read as the reverse complement.
GATTTCTAAGAGGAGACACTGAGAAGGCAGTTGGATATACAGATCTAGGGCTCAAGGGAACAGTCTGGGCTGAAGAAGTTAATTTAGGAGTCTTCAGTGAAGGGACTATATATAAAGTCTTGAGACTAGATGAAAACGCCTAAGCGTGAGTATAGATAGAGAAGAGATTTGAGGTCTGAGCTCTGGGGTATTCCATCTGAAACAGGACATCAACACTAATGGAATTACGAAAATATGCAGGACGTTATGGGAAAAGACCACATTACTTTTCAAAGGCATAAAGGTTTAGTGTTGTTCAGCTGCATAGCTGGGGCAGTTCTCCCTAACAGGATGAGGCAATTTTATAAGCCCAGAAAGAGGGACAGAAAGAGGGAGTTGTGGTTACACTGACATCTGTACTGTTTTATCCCAGCTTTTTCCTCCAGAATTAAAAAAGAAGAAAGAAAGAATCACGTAAATTACTGAAACCAAGGTCAGAAACATCTGTGCTGGAACAGATGCTTTGGTTGTACAAATGAGGTCCTGAGATAGACTTTCCCACCGGTAAACATCACTTAGATCTAACACTATCAATGCAGCAAATTACAAGACTGAAAAATGTTCACCTTGTCTGATCTTTTTCAGAATGGTTTCAGTATAGGGTTGATGAGCATATGTATACATTTTATGTGGGGTAGGATGCAGAAGATAGATTTAAATGGGTGATTCGAAAGTGAGAAAGTAGAACTCGAAAATACAGACTTCATCTTTCAAAAGCTTATCTACATGGTAAGAATAATTTTCAAAAAGAGTAAAATCAAAACTCTCATACAGATACGAAGTGAAGACAGGTAAAGATTATTATTATATTAATAATATTGGATTACATTATATTAATGAGGAAACTGTAATGTTACAACCAATCTTCAGTCAGAGATCCACAAATTTATGTGGAGTAAAAGAATATTGAAATGAATTTAACAAATGACTGCAAAACTGGCTTTTTCCCATGGGATTGGGGGTGGTGGAGTTGGGCAGTAGGGAAGAGAGGGGCTGTCTGTCTTCCCACTGGACAGAAGTTATTTGTGTGTCTATAGACACACAAATTAGTCACATAGCACATAGCAAGAATTAGTCACATAGCAAGGTGACTAGAGAGGCTAGGAAACCAAGTCAAGAAACTCCATCACAGTTCACTTGCAGGGCTCATATAGTTGAGTGCATTCCCCTGAGACTACAGGACAGGAAGGAAAGTACAAATACAGGAAAGTAGTGGGTTTGGAAAAAAGTAGAGATAATTGACATATGATGGTCTCAGTCCTACTAATGAAATAGTGGTATCATTGTTATTAAAAACCATAATTCATTTAGAAGGCAGGGAATCTGGTATAACACTCTAATAAAAATTGAAGTCTAAATTTTAATTCTGAGTTTCTTGGTAGCAAAGGCAAAAGTGGAAAGGTGGCAATTATGTAATTCTGAGTGGCAAACAAGAAGAAGAATGCACGTTTTTCTGGAAATACAGGTTTGACTGCTGAGGCAAAGAAGGCTGTGAGCTATGTCAGGGAAGAGGGTGAAGGTTCAGAAGTCGCTAAGCAGATTGCGAGATGGAATTGACTAAAGACAAGTTCAAGAATTTTTAAGCTATGTTGTGGGGCTTCAGGGGTCAGAGATGCGTGCATTTGGAGTACAGGAGTAAATCTGGAATATAAATAAACTCTTCCAGGAAGCCTTCCCTGGTAATTACGGGCAGGGCTCAGATGTCTTCTGAGCCCTTGTAGGACGCCGGGGTCGGCCTCTTTGTGGTAGTCAGCACCTCGTTCTACTCTTTCTTCTCTGTTTCTCTCTCCCAAACTCCAAGAAGGCAGCAGGTATAGTTTCATATTTCTGGTGCCTAGTGCAGTTGGCTGACACTAGTGGATCTCAGGGAAACTGAAAGCGCCAGGAAGGAGAGAGAGAAAATGTCTTAGCTCATCATTAGGGCTGCTATAAAAGAATATCATAGCCTGGGTAGCTTATAAAAAAACAGAAATTTATTTCGGTTCTAGAAACTGAAGTCCAAGATCAAGGTGCTGGCAGATTTGGTGTCTGGAGAGAACCTGCTTCCCGGCCATCTCCTTGCTGCATCCTCACATGGCGGAAGGGCAAGGGAGCTAGCTACCTGAGGGTTTTTTTGAGCAGCACTGATCTCATTCACAAGGACTCCACCGCCATGACTTAATCACCTCCCAAGGGCCCCACTTCCTAATAATACCACATTTGATAGTACTTTTCAACAACTGAATCTGGGGGGGGGAACATATTCAGTCTATAGCAGAAGATATGAACACAGACTGTTTAATTGGGTATACAGGGTAAGGAATGGCTCTCTCTAGGGCATTAAGCGTGGAAGAGGCCAGCACTCACTGGGCATTCTTGGGCACTCCGTGCACCCTCTTGCCTTACTCATCTTGCCTCAGACTTGATAATATCAAGAACCAGTTACCTTCTCACAGAAAGATATGATGAGAAGCATTGCAGCGAGAGCAGGACTTACATGCAGCTTGGGGGCACTCTACCCTGCTACTTGATGCTTTAAATTCTAGTTAAGGGTTAAATGAAATCCCTTAAATTTGTTTTTTGTTCTGCTTTATAACTCTTTTCCTATCCAAATAATATGCTTTTATTGTAGGGAATTAGCAAAATACAGAAAATGACAAAGAAAAAATAAAATTTCTACCACCCAGGTATGAGTACTATTAACATTTTCCTGTATTTTTTCTCATTCACTTTTCTTTGCATTATATGTGTAGTTATTTCTTTACAAAATTGGGATTGTGGCGCATATATATATATATATATATATATATATATATATCTTTATATTGTTACAGATATTACAGCCCTATATAATCATATATTGTTTTGTTTCTTAAACTTATATTCTAAAATGTTCCAGGACCAAAATGATTTTTGTGGACATATAATATTTATCTTATTTAATTATTCTTCTATTGTTAAGCACTTAGGGTGCTTATAATTCTTTTCTGCTTTTAAGTGATGCTTTGATGAATGTCCTTGTTCAAAAAATACTTGACCATACCCTGATTATTTTCTTAGAATAAATTCCTATAAGTGGAATTATTGAAATCAAGGGTATAAACTTTTAAAGAACTCTCTTAAGGCAAGTAGCTCCCAAGAAGATTGCTTCAGTTAATACTTCCATCAGAATGTTTAAGAGTGTCCATTGCCCTGCATCCTAAGTGTCGAGCATTTACAATAAAAAAATATATAAGGAAGGCACTAAAGTCAGCATGGAGCATCAGAATACTATTGCTCCCAATATAATATTATTTTCACTAATCTGCCTTCATTCTGGGAGAAAACAATAGTGGAGTTTTTCAGTCTAAATATAAATGGATTATACTAGCACAGTGTTACATGATAAAATTAAAATTCAGACCAAAAATGATCTTATTTTTACAAAAGTCTTGCTTTTAGAAAATTCAGGTACAAAAGAAAATAGAATATCAATTTAAAACATATTTAAGAGAAATATCTTGCAACAGGCACTGAACAAAAATTTTTTAAAGTATGTATAATCTCCAGTAGAAAGCACGTATGGTTCAGGAACTGAAATGTGCAAATTAATTCCATGTGCAATCACAGGAAGAATCATTTCATGTTATGCTTTAACGTGGAGGAAAAAGAGAAAAATGCTTGCTTTCCTTTGGTAGTTTATATTTTATTACTTGTGCTAGGTTCTTTATGTTCATGATCTCTGATACAAATCTCAACACGGAAGATTTTGTTAACTTTTTTTAAGCATTTAAAAAATTTTTTTTAATGTTTATTTATTTTTGATAAAGGGAAAGAGACAGAGAAAGAGGGAGGCACAGAATCCAAAGCAGACTCCAGGCTCTGAGCTGTCAGCACAGAGCCGGACATGGGGCTCAAACTCATTAACCACAAGATCATGACCTGAGCCAAAGTCAGTCACTTAACCGACTCAGCGACCCAGGAGCCCCTAACTTTTTTTTTTTTTTTAAGTAGGGTCCACGCCATTAGTGGGGCTTGAACTCATGACCTCGAGATCAAGAGTCACATGCTCTACAAGCTGAGCCAGCCAGGCGCCCCCAAGGAAGATATTTTGGTTCTGATTTCACAGATAAGGAATCAGGCTGAGAGAAGTAAGAAACTTGTAGGCCAGTATTTGAACCGAGGATTGTCTGATTCCAGAACTTCCGCCAAGCTAGAGTGACTCCCAGAAAGATACAATAAGGTTTCATGCGAGAGAAAATGATGGAGATCCTGACCCTCAGCTAGTGACAAAAGGGACTGATGATACAAAACCATCAACATCCCTCTCTGGTGGCCTGAAGTGGAAATGTGAACAAGTTAACTCTTTCGTTATTTTTGAACTTTAATATGTTGTAAAATTAGCATTGAACTGCTTTTGTTCATTAAATTATAAGGAGAGAACAAAAAAGAAAAAAGAAAGAATAGTTTTTAAAAAGGAAAAACGAATAAAGAAGAGTAAAGATCAGCCCTTGTAGTATTGAACAATCCACAACAACCTAGAGAGTGTCTAGGTGCTGAGTGGGGTAGGGTAATTTTGAAGCCATTTCAGTATATTTGGAGACTAGAAAGCAAAGGAATGGGTGGTTTTAGAATCAGGCTCAGCTGGGGAGTTAGCTGGATGGCCCCACAGGGCACCGAGCCATCTCTCTTTTTCCGTTTTTGCCACCTGGCCCCCACCCCAGGGATGTGCCTGCCTCACAGGCAGGCAGTTGTGTTTGTGGGTCAGGACATCCCTCTCTTGGACAGGCAAATCCTTAAGCATTTTTGTTCCCTTTCTTTTTCAACCTTTTTGCTATACCTGCCTTCTATCCCCCAACGGTGTGTTATTGGTCTTTCTTCAGATGGGTCTGCAAGCACTTGACTGGAGGCAAGCTATGCTGGACAGGCAGTGTGGTATCCTGCTTGAGAGGATATTAAATGCTCCCACATCAGGCTTCCACTCCTGTATGAGCTTGGACAAGTTACTTGATCACTCTTGGCCTCAAGTCTCCTCATCTGTAAAATGGGAACCTGTACAGAAAATATTTACGAAATACTTACTGTTTGCCAAGAATCATTTGACTCTCTTGAGGATATAGCAATTAGCAAAACCGAGAGTTTATTTTCCAGTGGGTCAGACACACTTTAACCAAATATATACTACAATGGTAGATACTAAGTATAATGGAAAAATTATAAAGGAAGATAAAGAGACAAGAGTGACAGAGCAATATTTTAGATAGGTAGTCAGAAAAGACCTCTCTAAAGAAGTGGTGTTTGAGCAGAGACATGAAAAAAAGTGAATGAGTCATGCTATAGATCTAGGGGAATAAGAATAGTAGGTGCAAAAGCCCTAAGTAAGGGCAAACTAAGAGCACAGTGCAAAAGTCCAGTGTGGTTTAAGTGGAGTCGGTGGGAGAGAGTAGCTAAGGGCCAGATCATCCAGGGCTTGTAGGTCTTGGTAAGGGCTTTAGGTTGACTCTAAGTGTGATTAGAAGTGTATCAGTTAAGTTTCAGTCACAGGAAAAAGAAAATACTGTCATTATTTAATGAGAAAGGGATTTGGGTCCTTATAAAACCATTAGAAAGGCTATAAAGCAAGCTGTAAGCTGATCTTTAGGAATGAGATTCAGAACACTACCCCCAAAGGAGCTTGCCAGAAAAGCTACTACCTCTGTCACTATCAGAAAGACGGGCAATCAAGATTTTGCAAAGGAACTGATAATTTCAAGAACAGATGCCGTGGCTGTGACCCCCAGGAAACAGGTAGCCTTCATTGCTGCCACCACAACCATCTCTTAACACCCACACCAATTCAAGCATGGTCTCTGTGACCACAGTCCAAGCAGCCAGAACATGACTCTACTGCCCCTCCACCCTCCTAATCTCTCCTATGTGTCCAAGTCTGCAACAGAGTCTAAGAAACTTGCCTTTTAGCTTTCCACTCCCTGCAGGATGAGAAAGCACACTGGAAGACTGGAATGGATGCTGGAGGCCACTAGGAGAGTAAGAAGGATGAATGATGGGATATAATGTGTCTTACACTTTATAGCAGGGTCACTCTCATTTCTACATAGAGAATGCACTCTAGTTGATAAATGGAAGAAGTAGAACAGTTAAATGGCTACGGCAGTAGATTAGGTAGAGATAGAGTGGGAACCACAAAAAACTAAGAAATTGTGAAATTATATATTTTGTAGGTAGAGCCCATAAGACTTGCTGATGCATCTAAGGTATGATGAAAGTAAGGAATTGAGGACATCTTTAGGATTTTGATGTGAACACCTGGATCAATAGTAGTGATGTGTACAGAGAACACTGGGAAAGATATCAATTAGGAGAAGAAAACACTCCTATTTATCTCAAGCAATGCAGAAGAGTATAAAATTCTTAAGAGCAGTAACTGGCACACAGTAAATGTTCAACTGATATCAACTATTCCCTTTCATTAAGATAATGTTTTTGTCTAACCCCTTGAAGTTGAGATCACCAAGGTTGAAACTGATATCTCTGAATGGTAGTCATTATCTTCCAGGCAGAGAGAGACAGTGAAATGCCCAAAATCTGGTATCCTGGGCTAGCTACTTCCCAAAGCCACAGCAACCACCATTAGGTTGCAAAATCATTCAGTATTTCTTTCTGGAGTTGTGTATGTAAGCTCCAATGGAATTTAGTACTCAAGCTGAATCAAAATTATTCCTTATGCCTGGATTGGAGGAAGGCCTGGGAGAGGTTGGTCTCCTTTCCCATGGGCCAGGAGGACAGGATGCACTCCCCCATGTCCAGTTTATGGCACTAGCCACATGGAGTTCCATGAGCGTTAATTCACGGAAACTCTTAAACGGGGTTCAAAAAGAGGAGAATCCAAAAAGAGAAATACAAAGACAAAAGGAGAACCCCAGAGTGGGGGAAGCACACAAATGCAAGGATATATTTCCCCACAGGATCTTAATAATAGCTAACCTAATTACTAAACACTCCATGGAAACCTTATTCTGAGAGATTTTCTTATATCACCTGTTTAATCTTCACAACAAACTCTAAGGTAGAGTTATTATCCTCATTTAATGGACGAGGAAATTGAGGAATAGAAAGGCTAAATAACATGCCTAAGGCCATACAGTTAGTAAGTTGCAGAGATGGGATTCAACTTAGGCTAACTGATTCAAGACCTCATGGTATTAAATATAGCCTATCCAATTACACCTTTAGCCAAGACCTAGGTCAATACTGGGGATGGGTTGCATTGACAGATAAAGGCGGGATATAGCAGTCATTTTTGTTGGGAAGCCTGTAGGTTAATCTAGTTTGAAGTGTGCCACTATGAGTAAGAAATGATTTACAGACCCCTTTTATACTGGTCAAGGTAAAACTAGCCACTGCTAGTAATAAACAAACCTCAAAATGTTAGCTTAAACACAATAAAAATTTATTTCACATGTGCATGAAGCCCAAAATGATTGCTTCTGATAGCTGATGACTCTCCTTTAAGAGCCAGCCCATCTTATGTCTTTCATCTTCAACACATGACTTCCAAACTAGTGTTCATCTCCATCAAACTACAGAAAAGGAAAAGACCACGGGGTGAGGGGGAGTCTTATGGGCCAGTTCTGGAGGTGGCATACATCACTTCGATTCACATTTTATTGGCTAGAACTCAGTCACCCACCTGCATCTAACTGCAAGGGAGACGGGGAAATGTCTAGCTAAGTGTCCAGCTAGCCTGTCTACCACAACTGATTTCATTCATGACATGATTTCTCTCAATTTTACTCTCAAAAGAAAACTGGAAATTTCAGTTGAGGATAACCTTGCTTTTTTTCCCCATGTAAAATTTACATTCAGGTCAAATATACCATGTATACCAAGTTCTACATTCATTTCTTGAAGCTTTTAAAGTAAATAGCTCTTCTCTGATAATGTAGTCCATAACTTTTTCCATTACTTCCTTTTTCACTACTTTAATAGTGCATTATATCTTGCAGAAAGTTGTAAAGCTTTCACGTTTATAAAGACTCCTTTAAACCTTAACTGATAAAATGTTTACAATGTTATCATGCTTGCTTAATTTACTGATGCCTAAAATTTTATGTCCTGATGTAGACAAGTATATAACAATACGATTTTTACCCACAGAAATTTACAAATTAACGAAGACGATCAGGTGCTAACAAAGGTTGTAATGATGGTATTCTTATAGAAAACTCGTTAAATTTTGCTTAAATGTTCAGGAATATTCTTTTATTTTCTCCAAGTTTCGAAGAGTCCCCTGTTGTTACATATATTTTAACTTTGTTTTTCACTAATGATTCTGCCTCCAATTCCAATGCGTGGTAATTTTCCCAATACCATCAAGTAATTCTCCAACACCAGCAGGGTGTCCTATAATTCAACTCAATTATGACACCATCTACCTGGAGATAGTCACAAGATTGTCTTTCCTCCAACTCTAGATGCCAAATGCAAGTCCAGGTTGTTACCTGTAACTAATGACCCCTCCTTTGGTTCAATTAATTTACAAGAGCAGCTCAGAACTCAGAGAAACATTTTATTCACTAGATTACAGGTATATTATAAGAGGATATAACTCAGGAATGAGTTGGAAGAAATGCATAGGGCAAAGTATGGGGAAAGGGCATGAAGCTTCCATGCTTTCTGAGAGTGCTACTCTCCCGGGATCTCCACATGTTGACCAACCCTGGTAGCTTTCTGAACTCTATCCTTTTGGGTTTTTACAGAAGCTTCGTTACATAGGCAATTGATTAAATCATTGGCCTTTGGGGACTGAACTCAACCTCTAGCTTCTCTTCCCTCCTAGGAGGTCAGCAGGGGATGGGGGAGACTGATAGTCCCAACCCTTTAATCACATGGTTGGCTCCAATGGAAACCAGCCTCCCTTCTTAGCAGCTTTCCCAAAGTTACCTCATTAACATAACAAAGCCTATTTTTTATGGTTCTCATTATTTAGGAAATTCCAAGTATTTTGTGCTAGAAATGGCAAGACCTAATACAGTATATATTTTTATTATAAATCACAATATTATATTTAGTTATTAAACTAATTACAGTAAGACTAGAAAATGGACATAAAACAAAAAAGGCCAATAGTTTCATTTAATCCTCCCACTCCAACCCGAAGTGGGAAGTAATGTCTCCTTCTCCTGCTCTTCCATAGCACTTTACCTGCATTTCTCTTGACAACTTAATACACTCTTCTTGCCTCATTTTGTAGTTATTTATTATATGTCTTGTATACTGTTACTGTTGTTACTTCTTTTAAAGAAAAGGATCCCGTCTAATTCTCTGTAGTGTTTTCCATATAGTATGAGCACAATAAAAAAGACTGATTTAAACTCTTATTTTTTATTGTAGCTACAAATGTTTCTAAAAACATTGAACTACATGAAAACATTTTCTCTTAGCACTGCCAAAATACCCATTCATCCCACAACAACTAAAGCAACAATAAAAATTAGTGAGTAGCAAGTCATAAACAAGCCATTATAGTGCCAAGAGCTGAAGTACATTTATGAATAAAGAATGAAATTAGGGCTAAAGAGAGTCACTACATCTTAGAAAAATCAAAGACAGTGGGACAAAGAAATTGACATTTAAAATTTTAAGTTGGAGAGATGGGGGGAAAATTCCAGGCATAGAAGACAATGTAAGAAAAGTCAAGGGACTATGCCGCAATAGACATTTAGGAAAAACAAAAATCTCAGATGATAAGAGGCTTCACATTCATCTTCAATACTTCAACCAATAATCACTGAGTGATATTTTGCTGGGTATAATCAAAATGCAATTAAAAAAGCATTGGGTTTACTCCTTTTTTTTCTTCTTCTTAATTTATTTTTGAGAGGGAGAGAAAGTGCAAGCAGGGGAGGGGCAAAAGGGGACAGAGGGTCTGAAGCAGCTCTGTGCTGACAGCAGAGAGCCCAATGTGAGGTTTAAACTCATAAATCTTGAAATCATGACCTGAGTCAAAGTCGGATGCTCAACCAACTGAGCCATCCAGGTGCCCCAGAAACTCACTGGGTTTATTCTTGATAAGCTAAAAATCCTACTAAAGGATCTTGACTCCAAATGGGAAATTTTCCATTCCACTAGATCCTCATGTTTTCATGTTTATTGCATACCCACATACTTAAATTGGGTATGAATTCTCTGGTGTTACATAAAAAAAATATGAACAAGAACCAAAGGTTTTCCCACACTCATTACATTTATATTTTACTCCTGCATGATTTCCATAATTAGGACCTGATTTTTGACCAATTTTTCCAGTCTCATTACGTGAATGTGGTTACTGCCCACTATGAACTCTTTGATATCTAATTTGAACCAATAGGGAATGAGTATAAACAATGGACATTTTGTGGGGGAATATGTTTGCCAGGATATACATACTGTAATTATATATGTTTCTTGGTTCCTTTGATATCTTTTTTATTCACTTTGGTGGTCTGGTTGTAGAACTAGTCACTACTACATAGAAATCTACAAGAGTCAAGATGATACTAAACTGAAGTCTAATACAGGACTATGGAGAGGCTTTGGTATCTCTTTCTCTCAGCCATTGCAGTCCCTTCCAAGGCCTATAACTTGATGACTAGAGCACAGTTTGATGTCAGCCTCCACTTGCATCCTGTCAGGCTTGGTGTCTTTGTGCAGGATACAACCTGTACATCCTTCTATTTAGTCCTTGCAAATATATGTGGGAAAAAATCCTTTGATTTTCATCCAACTTATAATAGCCAATCAAATCATTACTGAACATGCTCAAGGAAGAAGGGCTTTGCAAAAATCAGCCTCTCCCAAGTTAATAATAATAATTTTAAAAAAGGCAGCATTGCGCATATAATACACACAGAAACTATCATCCAGAGACATTCTAAAATAAGTGTTTTCAGTCCACAATTTCTACGGTATCTGATTTTCTGGTGTTCCATGCTAACCCTGCTTTCTAGATTCTAGGGTATAAGACTTTCAGAACCAAAACTAAAACATGGTACCTGGGTGGTTAAGTGTCCAACTCTTGGTTTTGGCATAGGTCATGATCTCACCATCATGAGAATGAGCCCCACATCACGCTCTGCGCTGACAGTGCAAGGCCTGCTGGGGATTCTCTGTCTCCGTCTCTGCCCCTCCCCTGCTCACATAATCTCTCTCTCTTTCTCTCAAAAATCAATAAAGATTTTTAAAAATAAATCAAAACCAAAACAAACAAATAAAACATGACATCTCAGTTGACTGCAGATAATGAAGACCTCAAAAGATCATTTGGGCACAGTTGGTGGCTGAGTAAAAGAAGAAACTGGAACCTTGGCTAGTCAATATTCTTTTTGGACTATGCTGCACTGACCCAAGACACAGACCTCAAGCTTCTGATCTTCCTGCAATCAGGTGATGTCCATAGGCCTCTGCTTTAGTATTCATAACACAAGACTCTGCAGCATGAAAAAATTTAGAAGAAACTTCCCATTTAGACAGTGCTGGAAACTCTTCCTTCCTGCTACTAGCTAGCTGTTTGTGTGCAAACTTGAAAGAATAATATCTAATACTGATACCCTCTTGCCATACCTCTGATTATACCATCTCTAGAGGAAATTTTTATCTTAGAAGAACTACCCGATCCAAGTTTTCAGACTTATCAAATCATGCAAACAACTGAACAGGACCTCTGGTTGCCCTACATATTGAACTGAGTATGGAGGCATTTTCTGGTAAAGGAATCAATTGAAAAATACAAACCATTAACAAATAGATCGTCCAGGATAACTATAAATTCTTGGATCCTCACTTTCAGATCCAGGGAATCTCTAAGTATCATGCCCAGGAATCTGTATTTATAGGATGTCCCTGGTGATTCTAATAAAGACAGACCATGAGAACCACTAAGAAGATAAAAGTTACCTAGGAACTCACTCTGGGATGCCTGGATGGCTCAAGAGGTTAAGTGGTTAAGCATCAGACTCTTAATCTCAGTTTAGATCTTGATCTTGGGGTCCTGAGTTCAGGCCCCACTTTGCGCTCTGTGCTGGGCAAGAAGCCTACTTAAAAAAAATAGTTGCCTAGAAACTCACTCTAGACATTTCCACATTGTTCATTCGTTCAGGAAACATTTGTCTAGTGTCCTCATGGAGTTTACATTCTAATGTGCTAATGTGTGGGAGCAGGCAAATAAGTAAATAACCATATAACAGGACTACAAATAAGTAAATAACCATATAACAGGACTACAGAACACATAATGTAAAGTTAATGTTACATACACAAATATGATAAGACATGGAGGCAAAGTGCAATGGGCTGAGAGAGAGGGAATGCTACTTTTAGACAGGGTGGTCAAGAAACCTCTCTGATTCAATGACATTTGAGCAGAAACCTGGAAGAAGTGAGAGCCCAGTGTATATCTGAGAGAAAAATATTACAGTCTGAGAAAACAGCAAATGCAAAGGTTCTCAGGCCAGCAGAGCCTGAGAGCAATGAGGGTTGCCAGATTATGAGGATCTTAAATGCAATGGTAAAAGCCCTGGCTTTTATTATCATGGAAGATTTTGAGCAGAGCATTGACATGACCTAATTTACTTTTTTTTTTGTTTATGTATGTATGTATGTATTTATGTATTTATGTATTTATTGGGGGGGCAGTTGGGGAGGGGCAGAAAGAGAGAGAGGGAGAGCAAATCCCAAACAGGTTCCACATTGTCAGCATGGAGCCCGACACGGGGCTCGAACCCACGAACCCTGAGATCTTGACCTGAGCTGAAACCAAGAGCTGGACGCTTAACTGGCTGAGCCACCCAGACACCCCTGACCTATATTACTTTTTAAAGGAGGCATCCAAGTGAAACAATTTGATGAATCAAAAATTCAGTGAACTTATTGTCCCATTTATAACATGAAAATAAGGAGAAAGCTGGGACTTTAAAAAGTATTGATTTTACCACTTATTTGAATGTTAGTAAAAAGTAGCAAATAGCACATTTTTAAAATAGTAAAAACAAAACAAGTGAAATTGGCTGTAATCAATTCATAGCCATGCTTCCTTAAAATGGCAAGCTTGAGAGTCAAACCAGGTTCAATTTCAAGCTCTGCTTTCAACTTTCTCACTAGTAAAGCAGGAATAGTATGTACTTCCTAGATCACTGTAAAAATTAATTAAGATTACATATGCCTAGCAAGTAGAAGGTATTCACGTAAGGACTGCTCTTATTAGTGTTATTTTATCTACATTGACTGACTTTCCTACAAAACAGGAGAATATTTCGTTTCAAACTCCTATGCTGCATTTTCCAAATCTATCTTCCAATCTACTACTTTCTTCTGCCATGTGTAATCTGCTAATTAACTCACCCGCTGAGTTTTCATTGCAATGATTATAATCATCTGCTTAATTCTTTTCCAAATAATTTTTGTAGCCTTGTTTCTTAATTTTGCAGTTGTTTTCTTGTTTAAATATTTTACGTATGGCTTTTGCATTCTATGTCTGATGTTCAATATATATAGTCCTTGGGTCTAATGTGTTTGTTGTTTCTGCACACTCTTACTGGTGGTGTGTCAATTTGGGATTTGAACCTTATCATGAGCTAATATTGAGGGCATATATGGGGGGGATGCCTTCTGCAGAGAGGTTTTGTGATGTTTTGCTGGGATCCAGAAATGTGATTGGCCTGGCACCACACAAGTTCTCTTTTGGGATCTCAGTTTAACCTAAAAGTCTCTGCCCCACCTCCCCGACGTTGCTACTAGTCCAGAGCAAATCTACTGCAGTGCCAGTTTTGGCATTTGCTTTCAGAAAATCCACCTGTCCTTCCTGCATTTGGGGCTTGCCAGTCTTATTTTAGCCCATGGTCTTTTTCTCCTTCTCATTGCCCATAAGCCCGGCAAGGTCTATTTTTTCATGTGGGATCTAGCTGCTTTATAAAGAAAAATTCCCTCAGAAAAAGTGAATTTCTTCATTTTATTCAAGGCACATAGCCCTTCTCAACATTATATTATATTATATTATATAGTTACTTGTTTAATATTTTATGGCCAGTTTCTCTATCAGAATGTAAGCTTCTTAAAATAGGGACTTTGGTTCACTGCTGTATCCCCAGTGACCAGAACACAGTGCTTAGTTGATAGCACAGCCTGGAGCTTAACAACTATTTCTTGAATGTTGAAATGAATTCATGAATATATGAGTGAATTCCAGGGGGCACCTGGGTGGCTCAGTGGGTTAAGCATCTGACTCTTGATTTTAGCTCAGGTCATGATCTCCCAGTTGGTGAGTTCAAGCCCCACATCAGGATCTGCACTGACTCGGCATTGTCTGTGCAGAGCCTGCTTGAGATTCTCTTTCTCTCCCTCTCTCTGTCTGTCCCTTCCTTGCTCTTGCTCTCTCAAAATAAATAAATAAACTTAAGAAAAAAATAAAACCAATAAGTGAATTCCATCAATAAATTCATCAGTATCAGGTATCCCACTGGGCTCTCTAATACAAAGATGAATTTGGCAAAGATTTTTCCCCTTATTTACTAGAACAGTGAGGTAAAAAAGTAGAGGTACAAAGGATATAAAAGTAAAATGTAATAAAGTACATGCACATATACACACATATATGTATAAATAATACCATCTCAGGGCTATCTGTGTCCAGGCCACATTCAGTAGTTTTTAAACTCATCATACAAGCCACTCATAAAGGAAGCAATGGGATCAGTTTTATGAATTAGAAAGACTTTAGTGGAATATGGTAGATAAATTAGGGCAAGCAAGATTTAAGGCAGGAAAAGAAGATAAAAGATTACTGTAGTCCATGCTTTATTCAAATAATATTTTGGGGGAGGTGCCTGTGTAGCTCAGTCGGTTAAACATCTGACTTCAACTCAGGTCATGATCTCATGGTCCAATGGATTGAGCTCCACATTGGGCTCACTGCTGTCAGCACAGAGCCTGCTTCAGATCCTCTGTCTCCCCCCTTCTCTGCCCCCTCCCCCGCTCACGATCTTTCTCTCTCTCTCTCTCTCTTTCTCAAAAACAAATAAACAATTAAAAAGTTTTTAAAATATTTTTTGAGCATGTATCATAAGCCAGGTACCATTCTATATACCAAGGAAATATTTGTGAACAAGACAGTTAGGTCCTGGCATCAGAGAGCTTATATTCCAACAGAGTTAAATAAAATAAGTAAAGAAATCAACACATAAAATAATTTCACTTATGGGAATGCAAACTGGTGCAGCCACTCTGGAAAACAGTGTGGAGGTTCCTCAAAAAATTAAAAATAGATCTACCCTATGACCCAGCAATAGCACTGCTAGGAATTTACCCAAGGGATACAGGAGTGCTGATGCATAGGGGCACTTGTACCCCAATGTTTGTAACATCACTTTCAACAATAGCCAAATTATGGAAAGAGCCTAAATGCCCATCAACTGATGAATGGATAAAGAAACTGTGGTTTATATACACAATGGAATACTACTTGGCAATGAGAAAGAATGAAATATGGCCTTTTGTAGCAATGTGGATGGAACTGGAGAGTGTTATGCTAAGTGAAATAAGTCATACAGAGAAAGACAGATACCATATGTTTTCACTCTTATGTGGATCCTGAGAAACTTAACAGAAGACCATGGGGGAGGGGAAAGGGGAATAAAAAAGTTACACAGAGGGAAGGAGCCAAACCATAAGAGACTTTTAAAAACTGAGAACAAACTGAGGGTTGATGGGGGATGGAAAGGAGGGGAGGGTGGGTGATGGGCACTGAGGAGGGCTCCTGTTGGCATGAGCACTGGGTGCTGTATGCAAACCAATTTGACAATAAATTTCATATTAAAAAAATAAAAAATAAATAGAAACTAAAATAATAATAGTAACAATTTCACTTAGTGGTAGCTGCTATAAAGAAAGTAGAACAAGGTTATCAGAAATCGGGTTCTTGGTGTGGCTGTGGTGCCAGAGGCCCAGGGAAGGCCTCTTTGAAGAGGCAGCATGTGAACAGAGACCAGAATGACAAGAAGAAGGCACCCACGGGCAAGTCAGAGGGACAGAAGGTTTCAATTAAGGAGAAAGGCAAGTACAACCCTATGTTTTGTATGTCAAGGATGAGGAAGTAGACCACTGTGCCTGGCACTGAGTAAGTAATCAGAGTATTTGCTGAGTTTGCAGAAGTAAGCAGGGGCTGGACAACCTCGCTCTTTATAGCTATGGTAAGAAGTTTGGATGTTGTTCAAAGTGCAATTGGAAACAGTGCCAAAGTCCAAGGCAGGAGTGGGGAGTGTAATGTGACTTACGTTTAATGAAGTTCATTCATGTGGTTGCTCTTTGAAAAACAGGCAGCAAAAGTCCAGTATAAACTACTGGATTGGGCAAGATACGAAAAGTACCCGAGCTCAAGCTCTATTCATGCTGACCTATCTCCCCTTCCTAGACTGTAACTTCTACAGCTTGTTTATCTCAGGATCCCTAACACAACCCAGCGACTGGTATGCGATGGAGATGAGATGATCGCACTTACAAAAAACGCTTGAGTAAACAAATGGCTGCCAGGAGACCTTGCCCTTAGACGGTGTTAGCCAGTACACTCCATTGCTGAAAGGATAATGTTAAGGTGTGGATTCAGTCACAACGCAGGTCAATCAAATTTGGGGCTATTTCAAATCATGGTTAGTCACAAATCATGGTTACATTGTAATTATGGAAATTGTGGTAACAGCATCTATTTGTTTTACAAGTACCTTTTGCCACAGTGGAGTCTGGATAGTTCTATGTATATAATCCAGTACAAATCTGTCACCACTACTAGAAATTAATTGCAAAGAAATATGTACTGTTTTTTATTTGCCAGTAACATTATCATCATATTCAAGAGCATATGTTTAGGGAATTTTTACTGCTAATAATGATTATATTTAGAATGACCAATGGAATATTCTGTTTATATAAAGAAAACTAGTCTCAATTTCTTAAAGCACACTTCCAGGAAATAACTAGTGGGAGTACAGGGTTTTAGTTAAGAATATAGCTTTGGAGCTAAACAGATCAGAGTCTGAGTCCCAACATGGCTACTCATCAGCTGTGTGATCTTAGGTACGGTATTTCCTCAACTCTGACTTTTTGGAAAATGATACCAATGTCCAGAGTCGTTGTGAGGATTGAGTGAAATGCTATTATTCTTTTAGGCTTCTCAGCATTTAAATTCTGTGTTGTAGAAGTTCCTTCCCATTTATGAGTTTGGGTGGGGCAAAGATCGTCTTACCCTGTGTTAAGTGCTCGCCCTTGTTTTCCTGGGTTTCCTTGAAAGGAGGCCGTAAACATGGAACTCTGGGCTTCATCATGCAGCTGTAATTAATTGTTGACGCAGGAGTTAACGGCACAGGAAGGAAGGACCAGAGGCACAGCTGCCAGGGCAGCGGTTGCAGCGGAGACGACCAGGCAGGGGTCTGATGCAAACACAGCTCTGGCATGGGCAGCCCTGACTGCATGAAAACTGCCTCTGGGGCAGAACTGGCATCAGTGCGAACCATACCGTCCGATGCTTTGTGACAGGGACAGCAGTTTCCTCTATCAGCCCTGTGTTGTGCCTGCCATTACTCCTGGAAATTCAGCAGGAAGCCTGTTTCTCCAGGTTTTCAGGCAATTCTATGAGCAACCAACAGCCACTGATTACACTCTTCTAGTGTTATCTGCCAGAGTTAGCTTTGGTTGCTGGCTACCAAGAACTTTGGTTGATTTCGTTGTACCCAGCACAGTGACTAGCAGAGAGCACTCAATAAATGGGTCTATTAGTAACAGTCATTAACAACATGTCCCTAATTTCATCTAGGTATTTAATTTTATTTATTACATTTTTTTAAATGTTTATTTTTGGGAGAGAGAGAGAGAGTGAGTGCAGGGGAGGGGTAGAGACAGACGGAGACACAGAATCTGAAGCAGGCTCCAGGCTCCAAGCTGTCAGCACAGACCCTGACGTGGGGCTCGAACTCAGAAACCACAAGATCATGACCTGAGCCAAAGTTGGATGCTTAACTGACTTAGCCACCCAGGCACCCCTACATACTGGATTATATAATGATGCTTTAGTGATTTTGATCCACATTTAAGAACTATATTTAATATTGCCTTTATTGGTATGCCTTTTTGAAATGGTCTACTTATATTCTGAATTACAGCTTGATTATTCTGAGACTTTTTACTAGACTTTAAGCTTCTTAAAAGCAGAGACTGTCTTGTTCACAGATTTTATTTTCTGGCATAGTGCTTGACACAGGTGGACCCTAACTAAATATTTGTGAAGGAGGTACATTGTGAGCTTCTTAATGAGATAGAGGTGGCATCTCACAGGTATGTGGCTGGGGGCTTGGGCAGACAACTAGGTTGGCATTATCTCAGTGATGTAGCTTGATCTAGGATAGGTCCTCAGCTCCACAGACCTAGGAACTCAATATTGTGCCCTAGCCAAAGTTGATTATTTTCTTGGAGGTAGACTCAGACTAAACAAACTCTTAAGAGTCTGATGTATAAACTATATTTATTTCCTCTAAGAAATACTACATTTGGGTGGTCTGGAATTCTGCTCATTTATTCATTTAATGAATCTTAAGTGTTTACTATGTGTTAGGTATTGCAATACCTTTGTATAAACAGTGAACAAAACAGACAAGATCATTACTTGTCAGGCAATTTGCACAACTATGTCAACAAATATATAATTGCATATAATGGCAATTATTATAATATATATATTATATATATATTAATTATATATATTATATATATTATATATATAATTATATATATATTAATATATATTATATATATTATATATCAGGATAAAAGGATGAAAATTGTTAGGAAGGAGTGTTTGCTATTTTAAATTGGATAATCAGGGAAGGTATCCTGAGGAAGTGACATTTAAACTGAAACCTGGATTAAGTGATGGAAGAAAATACCAGAAAGGGGAAACATTAAAGACTCTAAGGCAGAAATAACCCTGGGGGTGTTTGAGGGATAGAAAGTAGGTCAGTGTTGTAGGCAGCATCTAAGATGGCTTTCCATGATCTCTGGCTACTGGTATTCACACCCTTATGAAATTCCCTCCCCTCGATGTCACCTAGATGTAGTAACTAGCTTCTAATGAATAAAATGTGGCAGAGGTAATGGAATGTCACTGTAGATATTGTGTTGCAAAAAGACAGTGGCTTTGGTCTTGGGCATTTTTTACTGTCTTGTTTTTTCACTGTGCAGAAAAAGTTAACATGGCAGACCTGAGATTGCTATCCTTAGAAAGGCCAACTTGTAAGACTGGCCCTTGGCTAGCATTTAGCAGTTCCCTACACTGCTATAAAACTTTCCCTAATTGATAAGGTGGCTCACTGTGTCTAGATTGATTGTGCAAACAATATGCTTTCCTCCCGGGAGTCTGGAATTTCAGTATGCATTAGGCAGAGGGTGCCTGCATGAGAAGCCCCCAATAAAATATTCAAGTGCTAGGTCTTTAATGGGCTTCCCTGGGCACACACATTGCTGCATTTTCTCTGCTAGGAGAAGTGTGTGATCTGTGTGAGCCCTTATAGGAAAGTGAGAGCATAAGGAATTCTGTAAATGGATTCCTCCAGACTCTTTGTGTCTTTTTCCTTTATGATCCAGCTGTGTATCCTTATTACATTCCTTTGATGAATCTTAGTGTGAGTACCACTACATGCTAAGTCCCATGAGTGCCTCCTAGCTCATCCCTAAATGTGGAACTGGTCTTGAGGATCTCCAACACACTGGCTCTGATGAAGCAAGCTTCCATGAGCTTCTCTATGCAGTCGTCTATGTGGAAAGCCTGTGGCCGATAGCTGGCAAGGAGGAACTGAGGCCTTCAGTCCAACAGCTAGTAAGGAACAGCAGTCCATGTGAGTGAGCTTGGAAGTGACTCCTTCCCCAGTTGAGCCTTCAGATGAAGCTGCTGCCGTAGCCTGCACCTTGATTACAGCCTTGTGAGAGACTTTGAACCAGAGGCACCTGGTTCAAAACTTCTTGGATTCCTGGTCTGCTGAAACTGTCAGATAATAAATGTTTATTGTTTTTAGCCTCTAAGTTTTAGGGTGACTTGTTATGCAGCAATAGATGACTAATATAGCCAGTATGGCTATAAAATAGGAAGCAAGGGGAATGCTGTAGGTGATAGGCTTCAGAGAGGTAGACAGGGCTCAGACCATACAGGGAATGATAGTCAATGGTAAGGATTTTGGATTTTATTCCATTAGAGGATTTGGGGTAGGGAAATCCAATCAGCACATTGTCTCCTGTAGGCCAGTGGCTCTCTAGAGTTTAGCTATATTTTAGAATCACCAAGGGGCTTTTTAAAAATACCTATGCTGGGGTGCCTGGGTGGCTTAGTTGGTTAAGTGCCCAACTAGTGATTTCGTCTCAGGTCATGATGTCATGTTTTGTGACAGCAAGTCCTGCATCAAGCTCTGTGCTGGCAGTGAGGAGGCTGCTTGTAATTCTCTCTCTCCCTCTCTCTCTGCCACCTGCCCCTGCTACTCACTCGTTCTCTCTCACTCTCTCTCTCTCAGTCTCTCTCTCTCTCAAAATAAGTAAATAAACTTAAAAAAAAAAAAAAACCCAACTATTCCTGGCCCCAGAGATTCTGATTCCATTGGCCTCAGGAGAGGCTCTAGTATTGTTACTTTTTAAAAGTACCCCAGGTAATTCTGACAGGCAGCTTGGATTGAGAACCCGATGTGCTTTAGAGCAGCAAATGTGTGTGGGAAGCCAGAGAGGACAGTTCACTGGGTAGAGAATCAAAACAAATGGAGTGAGATGTGTATTTCTAATGATGGGTTATTATATCAAATTAAGCAGGCTTGACATGCCTAGGACGATACCCTCTTCTGATTAGTGCTGGAGAAGTAACTAGTCACTTGCTCAACACTTGAAGTGTGCCTTCTTATGATAGCTGTCATCATCCATCTGTTCTATTCACACAAGATACAATATTATGGATTGGTCTTCAGTTATAAAGAGACAAGTTTAAGCACAGCAAATGTAAATCTTTGGCCTTAAAACTGCTTTGATAAATTCCAAACAGTGGCAATAGAAGGAGTCTTTTGTCCTACATTTCCAAAATGGAAGATAAAATGAACTCTTTGGTTTACCTGGCTCTGTTGTAAAAAGAATGGATCTAATATATGCTATATGGCTCTATAATCAATATGTGAATATTTGTAAGACAGCAAATTAGGAAAGTAGATGCTAGATATTTCATCAAACCTCAGTTTCTTAAAATTTCAACTCCTGTGATGAGAAGCACCTATATGAAAACACTGAAAGAAAACAAACAAATGAGGTCTCTGGATGGCTCAGTCAGTTAAGCATCCAACTCTTGATTTTGACATAGGTCATGATCTCAAGGTTCACGGGTTCAAGCTCCATGTCAGGCTCCATGCTGATAATGTGTAGCTTGCTTATTCTCTCTCTTTCCTTCTGCCCCTCCTCTGCACAAGTATCCTCTCTCTCTCTCTCTCAAAATACATAAACTTAAAAAACAATAAAACAACAACAAAAAAACACTTTCATGGGACTATAAGAACTTTGGATTTTTATGTTTATTGTATTTTCTATCAGTGATATTTTGTATTTTTGATCAACACACGGACATTCTTAACTGAAATATAATTAAAAAATTAAATAAAATTTAACTTAAATGTAAATTTAAAAATCTTGATTTAATATGAAACAATATTAAAAACTTTATGCCTTTTTGAAATGGTTATAATGATAATTATGTTTGCTTTTCCTCTCCTGTCAGTTTGGGGCCTAGACAGAAGGGGAAAGTGCTGCCAGTATTCTAAGAACCAGAGGGAATATCCTTACACTCATATTGAAAAGAAACAAAGGGGCGCCTGGGTGGCTCAGTTGATTAAGCATCTGACTTTGGCTCAGGTCATGATCTCACAGTTTGTGAGTTCGAACCCTGCATTGGGCTCTCTGCTACCAGTGCAGAGCCTGCTTCAGATCCTCTGTCCCATTCTCTCTGCCCTTCCCCTGCTCTTTCTCTCCAAATAAATAAATAAACTTAAAAAAAAAAAAAAAAAAAACAAACCCAAAGATGGCCAGTTCAAAAGCATTAAATCACAAATTATTCATTCATTGATTCAACAGACATATTGAGTGTATTGGATGTCTAGTGCTCTTTTGGTGCTAGGGATACATCTGTTAACAATTTATACAGGGTCCTTACAGAGCTGTCTTTGCATGGAGTATGTGTGTTTCAGATAATAAATGTCAGATAGCAATAAGTGCTATTGTTATAATAAAACAAGATCATGTAATTAGAAGGTGGGACTGGAGGGTAGAAGATGGCCACTTTTGGTTGAGTGGTCGTTCAGATGTCAGATTGACTCCAGGAGAAAACTGATCTACAGTGTTTTAAATATTTTTAAATTGATTTCCAATCTTTAATATTTGGGAGATTTCACCAAAAAATCTACATTTTTACCTTCCCTTGAAAAATCAGAAGATAGAATTGTGTTGGGTGGGTATGTCTGCATGGCAACAAGATTCTTTTCAACAGGAAATGTCTTTCCTCTTCATAAATCCTCCTTTCCTAACCTAGCTACTCTCATTTGCAATACCTGCTTGCTTCTGAATTCTGGAAAACTTTCAAACCCTGGGCTAGTAAAAGAACAGGGGCCAAAATGTGGTGTGGAATGGATCCAAAGCATCTGGAAAGCCAGGAGCTAAGGAGCAGTGGGGAGCAGGCCTAGACACCTATGTAGCCATCTGAGATCACTTTTTTTGCCTGGTCCCACCATGGGCTTTTAATAGTATATAAGTTCTGTGTTTTAAAAAGTGCAGAGTAGAGCAGAAAGTTTAGTAAGATGGAAAAAAGAACGAACTGGTGGTCACGCTCTGCTGCTATGCAGCTATGTAATTTTACATGATCACATGTTTTTATATGATTATATGCTTTTCTAAAATTAGGAAAAATAAGATATTTAACTACTATTTATTTCCACTCAGAATTCCCATTTGTTAGATTTTCTCTCATGTCAGATGGCATTGGAATGGCAACAGGCATTTTTAGAATCCAGCTAAGGAAAGCTGAGTTGGAAAGGGGCCACTTTAACTACAATTTGGAAAGCCATTTTAGCAAAACTAGTCAGAAATGATAGACTTTTAATTTGGAAATATACAAAGGTAACTTCTTTTGTCAGCTTTAAATTTATTAAAGAGCTGATAAAAAATTCTGGTAAAAATTTAATGCAGCATGAAACAAAAGGGATGAAGAATAACAATAAAACCAATGGCAATTATTCTGACATTGAGAGGCAAATGGTAACAAGATTTTTTTCAAACCGTAACAAAAGCAATAACTTTTGTTAAGAAAAAGGAAGAAAAGGGGTTTGATACTGTCATCAAAAGAAGATCACATGGAGAAAGTTTGAAATATCTCACTTATTTGATAGATGCGTGGTTACTGGTATACTGCCTCTCAGTTTCAAATCACCCTTTTTTGTCCGCTCTTTGAAAAACTGATGTTGGCCCTTAAAACAATTTTTCTTTCCTAGCTAGCATTGAGTCTTTGTCAGTAGAGGGTGCTGGAGAAGCACTGCAGGAGGGAAAGAGTTTTGCTTCCTAATTCCCGGTGTGCTTGGGCAGGTTCCTGCAGCACACAAGAAGTGCTCACAGCTTGTCCAGCATTAGACTCCTACGGGTGTGTGGTTTTGCCACCATCGGGCTCCTACAGTGCTTTAGCTTCTCCAGTACCCAACTCCTGCCGCACACTGTAGCCTGTAGCTCCCTCTGCCCTGGCCGTCACACACACACACACACACACACACACACACACACACACACACACAGACACACACACACACACACACACACACACACACACACACACACACCCAACCCCGCAAGCCTCTGGGGCAGTTCTGTTAAGGAGTTCCTCAGGTGCGACCTAGATCCACCATCAGCTTTCGTCAGCATTCCATAGCCAGACCCCCAGCTATTTCCGCCAGGGGGCACCATAGCAACTTCTCTGCCATTCAGTGAATTACAGCCAGACCATGTATGTCAGTCTTGACTGGGGGGCGAGGGGGTTTGGGATGCTCTATCTCAGCCCTGAAGGTAGTAGCTGCCTCTATTATTTGCTATGTCTATATTCTATATTATTTTTAGTTTATTCTTTTTATGTCTTTTTATTAAACTTTTTCCTATCAGATTACTGTGTGGTTTTCTCTCCTGATTGGACCCAGACTGAGACAATATGAAATGCTCATATCTATGAAAATAACACAAAACTCATTCTACACAACTACAAGGAAAACATTGATGATAAAGTAGTTAACGGCTATTATCAATTTAAAGAGGATAAAATTAGTCATTTCTCAAGAAAACTTAAATGCCCTGAGAACCTTGCAGTTTACACATGAAAAAAACTTGATAGAGGATTTTTTTTTTTCAAATTTGACAATCCTAAAAATTTACACAATCCTACTAATCAGAATTATAAAACTGAAAAAAAACTTTTCTAAGAACTATAATAAAAAATAAGCGTTGGTCAACCATGTTGGAGGAAAAATCAAATTACCTTTCAATTATTTGGAGAGGTGACTAAGAAGTATGCAGTCAAAAAAGGTAGGAAAGAATAACAGAGGTGTGGTGGGGCGCCTAGGTGGCTCAATCGGTTGGGCGTCCGACTTCAGCTCAGGTCACGATCTCTTGGTCCATGAGTTCGAGCCCCGCGTCGGGCTCTGGGCTGATGGCTCGGAGCCTGGAGCCTGCTTCCGATTCTGTGTCTCCCTCTCTCTCTGCCCCTCCCCCATTCATGCTCTGTCTCTCTCTGTCCCAAAAATAAATAAACGTTAAAAAAAAATAATAAAAAAAAAAGAATACCAGAGGTGTGTTGAGCAGATGGTTAATCAGAATATTCTGGTATTTTTTGGATTTTGTAGTATTTGTGATAGTTAATCAGCTTTTAAAAATTTATGTGTTGTGAATTTTTTTCATTATAAGTAGATATTTGCTTGTGTGCCTGTTGTTTCATTCATATTTGTGTATTCTTTATCTTAAAGAAGATTCCCACCACCCCACCCCCCCTTCGTCGTATAAGGTTTTTCCACTAGATTGGATTCGCCATCTGTGTACTGAGGAGATTTATTTGGGTAAGAGTCCACCAGAGAATGCTTATCCCCACTTCCTTGAGAGATTGTATTCATAAGGTGACTTGTACCTATGAACATCATGAGACAGGAGAAAAAAAGTTGATGAATTTCAGTTCTCAAATTCTAACACCCTAATTGACTTATTCTCTGTAGAAATGTTCTCACAAAATAGGCAGGAGGAAAAAAAAAAGCTTCCTCAGATATTGAGGAAGTTTAGCTTCTACTCACATGTCAAGCACAGGAGGGAAAGAGCTGTGCTGGGCTATACGTGCCATGTGATACCATGTTGGGACCACCCTCCCGTTCCCCCGACTCTTACAAGAGTCAGAACAAAATTTTAAAAGTCTCACCATATAGACTTTTTAAAAAATCTTTTTTTAAAGTTTATTTATTTATTTTGAGAGAGCAAGAGCAGGAAAGGGGCAGAGAAGAGGGAAAAAGAGAATCTCAAGCAGGCTCTGCACTGTCAGCACAGAGCCTGATGTGGGACTTGAACTAATGAACCATGAGATCATGACCTGAGCCAAAATCAAGAATCAGACGCTTAACAAACTGAGCCACCCAGGCACCCCATCACCATATAGACTTTTCTGATGCCTGGAACTGGAGAGATCAGAAGATATCATCAGAAAGATAAAACTTGTGTTTCTACAATAAATAATAAAGCTATAGATCATAAGATACAGATACTTTCAGAGAGTGTAACATATTAACTCAAGTTCATACCGAATTGTCAAATGACTGCAATTATATCCTTTCCTCTAGTTTTTTTAAACTTTATTGAGAAATAATTGACAAATGTAACTGTATATATTTGAAGTGTGTGATGATTTGATATACATACACATTGTAGAATCATTACCAACATGAAGATAATTAATACATCCATCACATCACATAAAGTAATTTTGTGTACGTGTGGTGAAAATGCTTTAACATCTACCTCCAGCAACGTTCAAGTTTACAATACCATAGTAACCATAATCACCATGCTGTATATTAAATCCTCAGAACTTATTCCTCTTAGAACTGAAAATTTGTACCCTTGACCAATATCACATTTCCCCTTCCATAGCAACCAATATTCTATTCTGTTTCTGTGAAATTAGCTTTAATTGATTGAGGAAAGGAAAAGGAAACAAGGATTGGAAAGTACCTCCAGAGAAGAGACTCTCTTTTCCATGTAAAAAGAGGCAGTAAGGCCCTTGGAGAGGGACCATTTCCACATCCAAGTTCCATCTGAAGACTGGTTGGAGAAGCTAACTAAAGTATAAGGAATATTTTTAATAAGAAAAATATGCATAAAATTCATTGTGGACAGAAATAGTCATAAATATGCAAAGGGAAAAAGAAATCCATCAAGAAATACTCATTGCTAGCCCTCTAAGGAACATGAGATGGAAAATTATAATAAGCTTACCACAAAGCTTCTCCGACTCAAAGACATGACTTTTCTGAGTTCTTTCATATTTAATTGTATCTATGGTAATATTTCAGGGGATATCATTACTCTTTATTCATTATTTCTACTTATAGGGAGGTAAATTGGCTGCATTTTCTTTTTAGGAGAATATGATGTTTTCATTTTTTGTCAATTTTGAGAGAAGACATGTAATACTTGTCCTTTTTAATACCTGACAAGTACTTTTACATGAATGGCAGATCTTTATGGGGAAAATGTCTAAAATGGGAAATGAGTAAATATCTCACATTTCTATACTTATTGAAATATTCTAAGTTATCATACGTGAATCTTGTATTGCAACTGTACTTTCTGAGAGAAGTTGCATATAAGTGATAAGGACAGAAGGGCCAATACTTCATTTTAAAAGTTTATCTGACTGTGAGCTTCATTTTACACTTGCAGGGGGCTGTAGCAATCATCCAGTTTAAGAGCAAGGAAGTTGAGGCTCACAAGAGTTTAACCATTGGTAGCAAAGCTGAAACTAGAATTTATATTAATATATGCCCAGTTCAGGGATCTTTTCACCACACCAAATTACTCCCTGTATTTGCCTCACTGTTCAAATGAGAATAATAATCAGGTATTACAAATGATTTATTGTCTTCTACCATAGAAATTTTTAAAGGTTTCTTTAGAAAGAAAATGATCCCAGGAGGGTCTGAGATGCAAGACAAATGGCAGGCAAAGACCCTGGTAAAAATCTAGAGCTATTTAAATACTGTCTGTGAAAAACAAATATTATCATCTAATTTGTAGAGGTATTTTATTTTATTTTATTTTATTTTATTTTATTTTATTTTATTTTAATTTTAATGCAAGCTAGTTTTTAGTGTAGTAATGGTTTCAGGAGTAGAATCCAGTGATTCATCACTTACATATAACACCCAGTGCTCATCACAAGTGCCCTCCTTAATGCCCATTACTCATTTAGCCCATCCCCCCCTCAGCAACCTCCCCTTCAGCAACCTTCAGTTTGTTCTCTGTATGTAAGAGCCTCTTACAGTTTGCTTTCCTCTCTGTTTTTATCTTATTTTTCCTTCCCTTCCCCTATGTTCATCTGTTTTGTTTCTTAAATTCCATATATGAGTGAAATCATATGATATTTATCTTTCTCTGACTTATTTCGCTTAGCATAACACTCTCTAGTTCCATGCACATTGTTGCAAATGGCAAGATTTCATTCTTTTTGATCCTTCCCCTATGTTCATCTGTTTTGTTTCTTCAATTCCATATATGAGTGAAATCATATGATATTTATCTTTCTCTGACTTATTTCGCTTAGCATAACACTCTCTAGTTCCATGCACATTGTTGCAAATGGCAAGATTTCATTCTTTTTGATCACTGAGTAACATTCATTGTATATATATACCACATCTTCTTTATCCGTTCATCAGTCGATGGACATTTGGGCTCTTTCCCTAATTTGGCTATTGTCACTAGTGCTGCTATAAGCATTGGGGTGCATGTGCCCTTTCAAATCATCATGTTTGTATCCTTTGGATAAATACTTAGTAGTTCAGTTGCTAGGTTGTAGGGTAGCTCTATTTTGAATTTGTTGAGGAACCTCCATACTGTTTTCCAGAGTGACTGCACCAGTTTGCATTCCCACCAGCAGTGCAAAAGAGATCCCTTTTCTCTACATCCTCACCAACATCTGTTGTTTGAGTTGTTAACTTTAGCTATTCTGACAGGTGTGAGGTGGTATCTTATTGTGGTTTTGATTTGTATTTCCCTGATGATGAGTGATGTTTAGCACCTTTGCATGTGTCTCTTAGCCATCTCGGTGTCTTCTTTGTTAAAGTATCTATCTGTGTCTTTTGTCCATTTCTTCACTGGATTATTTGTTTTTTGGGTGTTGAGTTTGGTAACTTCTTTATAGATTTTGGATACTAATCCTTCATCCGATATGTCATTTGCAAATATCTTCTCCCATTATGCTGGCTGCCTTTTAGTTTTGTTGTGCAGAAGCTTTTTATTTTGATGAGGTCCCAATAGTTCATTTTTACTTTTATTTCCCTTGCCTGTGGAGCCATGTCAAGTAATAAGTCATTGCAGCCTAAGTCAAAGAGGTTGCTGCCTGTTATCTCCTCTAGGATTTTGGTGGTTTCCTGTCTTACATTTAGGTCTTTCATCCATTTTGAGCTTATTTTTGTGTATGGTGTAAGAAAGTGGTCCAGGTTCATGCTTCTGTCTGTCGTTGTCCAGTTTTCTTAACACTATTTGCTGAAGACACTGTCTTTTTTCCACTGGATATTCTTTCCTGCTTTGTTGAAGATTAGTTGCCCATACACTGTGGGTTCATTTCTGGGTTCTCGATTCTGTTCCATTAATCTATGTGTCTGTTTTTGTGCCAGTACCATATTGTTTTGAGGATTGTAGCTTTGTAATACAGCTTGAAGTCTGGAATTGTGATGCTTCCAGTTTTAGTGTTATTTTTCAACATTACTTTGGCTATTCAGGGTATTGTAGAGGTTTTTTTAAAGGGTAAAATAATGGACAAAAGATCATTATAATCAGGAGGGAGGTGATCAGATTTATGGTGTTCTAAAGTTCTCCCCAAATGTTAACATTTTACTTAATCATAGTGCAATGACTAAAACCAGGAAACACTGATATAGCTAATTTACAGTAAATTAATTTACATAACTAAACTAATAAACTAATTTACAGACTTTGTTCAATTTTACCAATTGTTTCACTATTGTACTTTTCTAGTCCAGGATAACACATTAAATGGGTGGGCTTGTGACTGCTTCAACCAATAGAATATAACAGAAGTGATGCTATGTGACAAGGGGAAGAAACATAGATCCCACCTCTCAATGGGAAGTATTTAAAGAATCTACTCCCATATTTTTTAAACTATCCCAAAGAAGAAAGCCCCAAAGATAACTAAGACACTCCTGAAAAAAAAGAATAACAAATTATGGAAATTTTGTTGGTAGATATCATTATAAAACCATTAATTAATATGATATTGATATAGGAATAGACAACCAATGAATAAAATGAAGAACCTACAAGAAGAAATCCACACATGTAATGTTCCTGACATATTATATGGGTGATATTGTCAGTCAGTGGGAAAAGGACAAAGATATTCAATAACTAGTGCTCAGACACTTGGTGATCCAAATGGGAAAAAAAATGTTATTGGATATTATACTCAGAAGTCAATTAGTCATTTGAAACTGGGGTGAAAGCATTGGATAAAAATATTATGATGGCATCTCAGTTCCTATATCTTCATCAGAGGCCCATCTTCATTCTTGTCCTTAGGTTTTTATAAGTCATCGTTATATCCTTATAATAAACCCCACACCTTTTTTGGTTTGGCTTCAGCTAGCTATACATGTTTTCTGCATAAGATGTTTAAGTTAAGCTGGTAGAAAGGGAAGGTCAAGCGTTTATCTACCACTTACATCGTGGCCAGAATCCTGTAAGCACTTTACATATATTTACTCATTTAATTCTCACAAAGAAGCCAGTGAGATAGTCACTGATTATCCCCATTTTATGACGGACATACAGAGGCACAGAGAAGGTAAGGAACTTGCCTAAGGTCACAGGGGTAAGTAGCTAAACCAGGATTTTAATCTGGATATTGTGGCTCCAAATCTTAACAAAGGAACTGAAATTTGGACTCAGACTGTCTGGCTGCAAAGACCATATTCTTTAACCTCTATGTTGTGCTGTGAAAACCAGAGAATCACTGCATTCTTTAACGGTTTTAGTTGTGGCCAGGCCAATCCCAACTCTTGGCATTCTCCAGAGCCTCACAGAGAGGAGCCCTCTTCTGCAACAAACTTGGCAAAGGCTTCTTCTGGAAATACTGTGGTATTACCAAATAATTGCTTCTCACAGGCACTTCTGATTCTGGGACCAAATTTAACCTCTGTCATATTTTGGCTTTTAAGTTCCAGCACCATTTTGCCCTGCCTCCTTCCTCTACCCCAAGCATCTGTAGTAGAGTTCACTGCAGAGGACAGAGGAGACACAATTTGCTTCATCTGTGTTCAGTCTCTCCCACTTCAGGTGTCTGCAAGTCACAACTAAAGTACCCTTAGGCACATTTGGTTCAAGGAAATCAACAATGGTTGAATGTTGACTACAAGTCCAGCACTCTGCTAGGTGTGGCACATGAGATCTTGTACCATCTAGATTTTGCAGATCCTATAAAAATAAGAATTTCTTTTCATCCATCACCTTCAGAGGCTTTGGTTTATAAAAGGGGCCACCACCCAGGCTTGACTTGTGATATTGTACCTTGCAGTTGACTTGGGCTGTCATAAGAAGCTGTTACTGAGTGCTACCTGAAGCCCAGCTCAAAAACTGTTAGTTTTGTTTTGTTTCTCAATGAGACATTTAGGGTTTGAATATGGTAAAGAGTCTAAAATATGAACTAATAGTGTCTATAAATTGTTTGGAATTTTGCCTATCTTTTCTTTCTTTCCTTTCTCTTTCTTTCTTTCTCTTTCTTTTCCTTTTCTTCTTTCTTTCTCTTTCTTTTCCTTTTCTTCTTTCTTTCTTTCTTCTTTCTTCCTTCCTTCCTTTATTTTTTCTCTTCTTTCTTTCCTTCTTTCTCTCCCTGTCTCTTCCTTCCTTCCTTCCTTCCTTCCTTCCTTCCTTCCTTCCTCTCTCAGCAAAAGCCTCTCTGAATTACCACACCTAGAAATGATCTGCTTCTCTAGCTGCTATACAGTGTAGGCACTTGAAACATGCTCATGCTCTTTTACTGAATAAAGACCTATATACTTCTCTCACCTATCTACCAGACCAAATGCGGTGGTAACATGTGTTCTGCTTGAGCATAAGCTTCAAAAGTTGGCTCCTTTACAATAAAATTTTAAAGGTAAAATATTGCTATGACAAAGAGATGACTTCTGTGTCATTCTTGCATTCCCCACCACACTTCCATAATACCTTGGCCCACAGTGGACCACCTCATGAAGCATGTCATCACAGCTTTCAAGCAGATGTATTGAGAAATAGTTACCATATGTAGCTAAGTCACACAGCCCTGGGTGTTTAATCCCCACACCTGGACTACTTTAAAATGAAGGAAAGAGGTGTTAAGAAAAAAAAGATCCAGTGGGTGCTTGGGTGGCTCAGTTGGTTAAGAGTCAGACTCTTGATTATGGCTCAGGTCATCATCCCTTAGTCTGTGAGACTGAGCCCTGTGTTGGGCTCTGCCTTGACAGCACAGAGCCTTCTTGGGATTCTCTCTTTCTCCCCCTCTCTCTCTGCCCCTCTCCTTCTCATACTCACCCTCTCTCTCAAAATAAATAAATAAATTTAAAGAAAAAGAAAAATCCAAAACTTAGAAATAAGGCAAAGGAAAAGCACCATGTTCTTTCAATATTAAACATTTTAACAAAGCCACTCAAGGGTTATTTAAGTATCTAAGGGATTATACCTTTGTTTGACTCACCACCTAGCACTGATTAAAAAAAACAACCACCCAGATTTTGTGAAGTCACATCTTACCTTACAGATTTTTTTTTTCTTCTGGGAGAGATATAAATGATCTCTGTCTAGTGGAAGAATTATCCTAAACTTATGGTTTTATTGCCTTATAGGACATTAACCAGTTTTATATGCACCCTAACAATCTTAATCTAATATTCTTTTTTCTAATGTCTTTAAATACCCATTTACTTAAATCCTCTGTGAATCAGCTTTGCCATTTTATTGTCTCCTTCATTAGTGACTGAACAAATCTCTGATATTGCCCATTCTATGTATGAGAAACATAGTTTTAAATTTTTGAAAAGTATACTTTGCCCAAGAAAACTACAGAAATGGAAGTCTTGTTTTCTTTTTCTTTCTTTCTTTCTTTTTTTCTTTCTCTTTCTTTCTTTCTTTCCTTATTTCTTTCTCTTTTTCTTTTCCTTTCCTTTCTTTTCCTTTCTCTTCCTTTTCTTCTTTTAGGGAGAGACAGTGCACACAAGCAGGGGAAAGGGGCAGAGGGATATAGAGAGAGAATCCCAAGCAGGCTCCATGCTCAGCATGGAGCCTGATGCAGGGCTTGATCCCATGACCCTGGAATCATGACCTGAGCTGAAACTAAGAGTCGGACACTCACTGACTGAGGCACCCAGGCACCCCAGGAAGCCTTGTTTTCTGATATGAGTACTGGATTTGGTTTTGGGGAACACAGCTTAGACTCCCATTATTTCCTACCCAAATCACAAGGCTCCATGTTGGAGAAGTCTGTAGCCCCACCTGCCCAAGGTGGCCAAGAAGTCCCACCCACCTGGAGGAATGCAGTCTAAGTCAATAATGCAGAATCTAAGAGGAGAGCAAAGGTACCAAGCAGTGGAAGTAGTGGCAATCTACACTCCCCACTTCCTAGGGCCAATATAGGCCTAGGGATGGTGCAAATGATTGGATTTCAAGCTCTTAGGAGAGAGTTTTTGAAAAACACTGGAAATGGACATAACAAGACTCAGTAAGAGTAAATCTCCAGTTCACTTACATAAGCCAACAAAGGTAAAGGGAGGCATGAAAGAAGTGGATTTCAAATATGATGGCTCAAACCCACAGGCAGTTAAATATCAGAAATCTGTCATTAGTTGAACACAAATTCAAATGTTTTGTGAATCCAGATATAATTTTATCTACAGCATGCACGTTAAATATTAATCTCTTTTTGAGTACTTGTTCCTCCTCCCCCTAGCAATTCAAAATAGCTCAAAATATTCAGGGAAAAATTATGTTATCAAAACAAACTTGAATCAGAGTGAATCGTCCCAGCTATCTAGTCAAAAACCAGTGCTAGACAAGGATGATTCATGTCTGAATTTGCTTGCCTGCAGGGAGGCAAGAAGCCACAAAGTGGGCCCTGCACTTGTCTCCTGAGTACCTTTTCCAGTAGTGGCTTACTTTCACCAGTTTTAATGTCCCCCCAAATCACTGCTTTTCAGACCGTGATGAAAAAATGTTGGAAGAAGCAGCGTCAACATCAGGAAAGAAAAGAGTCCAAGAGAGGAGTCTTCTTTATACTCACCCCTAGGTGTCTGCGGAAGGCATGCTCCCTCAGATGATGGATCCTTAGTAACTCTCTCCTTACTAGTGGGTAAAAAAGAACGTGTATAAAAAGGACTGATGTTGGGGCGCCTGGGTGGCTCAGTCGGTTAAGCGTCCGACTTCGGCTCAGGTCATGATCTCAGAGTCTGTGAGTTAGAGCCCCTCGTTGGGCTCTGTGCTGACAGCTCAGAGCCTGGAGCCTGTTTCAGATTCTGTGTCTCCCTCTCTCTCTGCCCCTCCCCTATTCATGCTCTGTCTCTGTCTCAAAAATAAATAAACGTTAAAAAAAATAAAAAAAAAAAAAAAAAGGAGTGATGCTCCAAAAGAAATGTTCAACTGGCTTAAAAAAAAAAAATTGAACAGTACTTCAAAGGCATTATTAAATTGTACTTACATTAGTAAAAGGATAGAAATCAAACCTGGACAGGACCTTTGTCTATAAAGGAATGTCTTTGGTATCACTGAATTCAATACTCAGGTAATAAAATTTCCATTTAGTAAACATTTTTCTATACAGGAAGCAGTTCTAATTCTATTTGAGGAATATAGATTGTTGATGAAATTCAGAGACCATTATCTCTTCTATTTAAAGGATTCAGATTCCCCCATCTTACAAAGCATCCAGTAGTCTTTTATAATCCTCAGGATAATCCTCAGGATAATCCTCAGGGAGGGGTTGGGGGGAAAGCAAGGCTTCAGAACAGGTAGAATTGCTTTTATTGTTCTTTGTTGCCATGACAGGAATTACAATTCAGCTAAATGCTGAATTCACTAATACAATGTTTTTCTCCCTCACTAGGAATAAGACAAACCATTAAATCATTATTTTCTTTCCAGCTAAGGGTCCTTGTTGTCTTGACCAACTAAATGAAACATGGAGTATCTCCTTGGAAAAAAAGTGTGGCAGAAGTGTAAGTGGTTAAATGGTCACAGAAGCTGGGCTCTAAAAGTGCACAGCTGATTGCATAGTCACTGTTTGCAATTCGCTGCGGGCATCTGTTGCCATTCGGCACATCGTTAATAGGCTACCCCTGGGAGTTAGAGCTGATGCTCTCTGAGTAACTCACTTCTAAAATCACCTAAGAAGTGAAGAAATTTTTATTTGCCAGCATGAATTATGCTGCTGGTAAAAGTCTTGAATCCATGTTGTCAAACCAATGTGGATTTACTCTATCTTTGCATTACTCAGATTAATTCCAGTAATAAAAGGCTAAGCTGCTGTCAAGAGCCAGATACCAACAGCTTTGGCTGGAATCAAAGACAAAAGGGGCACCTGGTTTGCTCAGGCGGTAGAGCTGTAGACTCTTGATCTCAGGATCACAAGTTCAAGCTCCACTATAGGGCACAGAGATTACTAAAACAAAACAAACAGTAATTATCTCTGCAGAAAGCTGCCTCCACCAGCACCACCCACCCAAAGGGTCTATTAACATGAAAAAGAAGGGCTTTTGAAGTTTCCAGTTTCTTGCCTCCTGGCCTTTGTTGGCTCACCTAAGCAAACTGTTTGTTTTCTCTCCTGGTGCTTGCATTCTCCCATCCGACAGTGTAACCTTTGCTTCCTTTTTTTTCCCTCTCATCTAATACAGGAAAGGCTATTTCCCTTTCCTGTCCGACAGGAAGTGTCCACACATCACACCATCCTTCTCTTTTACAAAATGGTATTTGGCAAAGGGAAAACACATCAGGAGCTAGTTCTTAAATCTTTATTGCACTGAGTATTTAAATCTTTATTGCACATCTCTAGATGACTGTTCTGTGCCCAAATAGCAAAGAGATGGGCTTCAAGGTTTCCAATGAAATTTGCTATTTACAGCTAGGTTGGGGGAGGAGTTGTGGCTCACAGTCAATGTCAGGAAATAGGGAGTGTAGTTTAGTATGTGCCTCCTCCTTCCTTGACTTGCTGTTGGAAGGTGCCGCACTTTGAACTCAAGTGGAATTCAGACATTTCAGGGCTCTCCTGGTGAGCAACAAGGGTGGGGCTTCAAGAATTTGCAAGAGGAGTGCTCTGGGGAGAATCATTCCCAGAGAAAAGAGAATAGACATTACAGCTGTAGGAGGGGAGAGGCAATTCTGAATACTACATAGTGTCCTCAACCCAGTCTTGCCGTTAGATCAGGCCCCAAAGACTCACATTCCATATAGGATGTAGGGATGGCTAGTTGAGAAAACTTCTAAGTAAAAATTGCTTGTTCACAAAAATTTGGTGAGACACCAGAACTGTCTTGGCAAACGTCTAAAAGGAGAGACAATTTGCACACATCACTGGCACCTACAGGGCTTTGCTCTATAAGAAGTATCAAGTGTGAGGAATCTGTATTGCCCAGCAGGCATAGCCAGTGTAAGTGAGAGCAGGGTCTCACAGACTGCTTCCATCTAGAGAAGGAGGGTGACATGATGAGTAGAGGTGAGAGGATGGAACGAAAATGGCTGTTTCTGTAGGTTAACTGAACAGCCTTGTTTGGAGTGACACCCTGGGGACCTTCATAAATACTTGGTTTGAGAGGATCCTTTACAGAACACTGAGATCTTGTATTAGCAGATGGGAACAAGAGCCAGTGAAACCAAGAAGACAATTGATTCTTTTCCTAAGTGTGGTTTTACTTTGCAGGGAATAACCAAGAGAACAGACTCTTGATGGTTTTTCTTTCAAAGGACAGATGGAGAGCCATGTTGCCCAAGCCTAGCTCCTGAAGTGCTTTGGCACCAGGAGTAGCAAAAGTGGAATGTGCTGTTTGTTTTTGGGGTGCTGCTGACCCACGGAAGATGTCACCGAGAACACTGCCAGGACTACTGATAATTTTAGCACTCCACTGAAGGAATTAAACTACAGTTAACTCTTCATAGCCTTCATCGTTGTCAGAGTAAGCTCCACCCCCCAAAAAACTGAGATCATATATTTTTGTGAATATCCTACACATGGCTATGACTAGCAGCTATCACAAATATGTTATGGAGTATTGTTGAAAAGTTGTTTTAACATTTAATTTCTGTAGCTCTTTATATGTTTATTTTTTTGAGAGACTTGGTTCATCACTGGTGTTCTATGAGAAAATCTTCAAAGAGCTCAGATCTGGATCAATTCTCCATGCTTGTTTTCTATTGTATTTTGTGTATACTTAACTTAAAATTTTATTTTATATTTAAATAATTGGTTTATATTCCTGTCTCTCTTGGTGAGCCTATAGGCTCTTGATGGAACTTACAGGGACAGGGATTGTATCAGACATTTGAATTGAACTCTTCATAGCCTTCATCGTTGTCAGAGTAAGCTCAGCCCCACCCCCCCCCGCCCCCAAAAAACTGAGATCAAATATTTTTGTGAATATCCTACACCATGGCTAAGACTAGCAGCTATCACAAACACTATTTCCCTCTTCCTCAAGAGTAATAAAAATCTTAGGCGGACCTAAAACAACCCAGTAAATACTGTAGTTCTGGCCACTGGGTTGTGAGTGAAGTATTGAGTGTTACTCCCAGTCTGTGCCAGGATACAGAAGGAGAATATCTTCCTTCCTCCACATCCTGCATCTTGGATCACGGATTTGGTGATGAACCATCTCCACCCTTAAAGACAAAGGCCCCCCTCTAGACATGGTAGAAAAAAACAGCTAACAGGATCCTGGGACCTGACAACACAGTCATCACAACACCTCTGGACTGCTCACCTCTAAACCATGAAATTCTGTGAGAGAGAAATAAATTTCTATCTAACTAAAATAATGGAATAATCACTTTGGTGTGTGCTGTATATAAAAATAGTCATTCCAAGGAAACGGTCAGTGTTATTTTCTTATTTATCATACCTTACAAATGCTCTTGGCACAAAATAAGGAGTTTAATATCTAAACAACCATAATAAGTCAGTAGCTGGCATATGGAATTGTCAGGATCTCTTTTATAAACTATCAAATTTCTAATATTTTAAGTCTTTCAATTGTGAAATGAGAGAAAAATCTCCCCTTCAGCATTCATCATTTCCACAACCACGTGTCAACCACGTAAATATCCATTGGTCCAACTCCAAAAGGCTGAAGTCAAATGTTCTAGTTCCTGTCCTTCCATTGCCCTGAGGTCATTCAAGTGTGGCTGGCTTCCTACCCTCAATGAAACTCACAGATCACATGCTGAACTCTGATCAAATGTAATGAGAACAAGTTGTAGTTTCTTTCATAATCACCTCCTTCACTCCTCTCTCATTATTTTATGCTCCTCTCCTTATTCCTTAATCCTATGTCTCCCACACATCAATTATTTCCTACCACCCACCACCACCACTGCCTTGTTCCAGAAAGACTTGCTCACAATATCCCCAGGAAGTGTTCATATCCGCAACCAATTCTGCAACCTTTGCTCACCCAGGATACTTTCCATGTACTGTGTGGTTCCACTTATAGGTCCTCTATAGCCTGGCACAGTGCCAGCCATGTGGGCTGAGGCAGGTTGGGCCCTCAAAGACCAGGAGGATCCTACCCTGAGACAATAAGCATTTGTGAAAATGAGGGATATGTTTGATAAAAAAGCCTTTCGAGAGAGCAGAGAGTCAGACTTTAAGCATTTAAGGTAACATCATAAAAGGGCAACAGAGCTAAAAAAAAAAAAATGAATGAAAACAAGTCAAATTGAAGTTGGAAGTTACATGTTTCAGACCATTTCAGGTTGCTTGCTGGAATGTAATCAAACCTATACTTTGTTGTTTTTGATTTGAACCTAAGAGAGAACTTATTTACTGATGGCACACTGCTATTATCAGTCTGGGCAAGGGCTCCCTTTTATTTGGTTTTGTTTGATTTTCTTCTTTAATCCTTGATTCCCACTCTTGTTCCCTTCTCCATCACAAGGACCCACCCTAGTGTATAAACGATACACGTCCTTAACGATGTTTATATCATCGTAAAACATATAGTATTATTTTGTGTCTGTATTTGTAATTTGTAAATTCCAAATTATGTATAGTAACTATGTGAAAGAACTTCAACATGATTTAGGTAAGACCCACTTTCTCCTGACTTCTACAGCTTCATTGTCAATATTCGAATATGTCCAAAGGAACATACTGTGCTCCAGTAATGAAAAGTAATGTCCCTCATTTTCACATTCCCAGAGCCCTGTGCATCTGAAAAGATTCCCACTCCTTACCTTACCACATTCACCACAATCTGCCTATAGATAGACCAACAGAGCTAATACCAAATACTTGTGAGGTTTTTTTTCTGGCCCATATACCATGCTCCACTGGGCTTGGAGGTGCCTAAGAATGTTCATGTCAAGAACTGTAATGGACTGAGGGACACCTAGGTGGCTCAGTAGGTTGAACACTGATTTTGGCTCAGGTCATGATCTCATGGCTCATGAGTTCAAGCCCCACATCAGGCTCTCTGCTGTCAGTGCAGAGCCCGCTTCAGATTCTCTGCACACACCCTCAAAAATAAATAAACTAAAAAAAAAAAAAAAAGAATTGTAAGAGACTGAGATTTTACTCCACTTGCAAGCTAAAAGCTACCCTGGCATAGTTTCACAGATGTTGGCAGAAGACACGAGACTCCTAGGTCAGGGACAAAGAACAGTTTATTATTCACAGCAATAGCAACTGCCAGAGTATCACTGTTTATTCTTTTTTTTTTTAACGTTTTATTTATTTTTGAGAGAGAGAGAGAGAGAGAGAGAGAGAGTGAAAGCGGGGGAGGGGGGGCAGAGAGAGAGGGAGACACAGAATCCAAAGCAGGCTTCAGGCTCTGATCTGTCAGCCCAGAGCCTGGCTCGGGGCTCGAAATTGTGAACCGTGAGATCATGACCTGAGCCAAAGCCGGACGTTTAACCGACTGGGCCACCCATGTGCCCCATCACTGTTTTTTCTTATACCAGTTTGTCAAAGACCAATTCCTGTAGGGTGACACAGAGTCAGGTAATACTTGCACACATGGGGATGCATTACAGGAGAGGAACCCTGAGCTTAGGGAACACAAATCTTTTAAAATGGATAATAAGCCTGCCTGATCTTTGCCATATAGAGAGACATTATTTTTATTATAATGAACAGTAAACAAACTTGTCCTTTGTTATCTATCTTCCAAACCTGTTCACTATATAAGCATCCTTTTAAAGATAGAACAAATGCAGTCCACTCATGAGATATGCAAAATTTAAGAGAACCCTTGGAGATTGTCTCCCAAACCTCCTTATAGGCAATTTTCTTCTCTCTTTCTCAAACACCCCCCTATGAAGCTTATAATATCAAATAACTCTTTCTTGTTGCAATTGTTTACAAACTTTATGATACTCTCTCTCATTTTCTGAAGATTTCTGAAGAAATCAGTGTATTGATGATCCTTTACTACCATAGCTTTTTGGTTCCATGACTTCTCCTTCAATAATCTTAACCTCTATTTTCTGATTATTTCTGAAGTTGAATATCACTTCATATGTTAGTTATTAGTGTTTCACTTATGTGACTGCCATTTTCATATCCTTTACCCATTTTTCTCTTGGGTTTATCATTTTCTTGTAATTAACAAAATGTCTTATTTACTGTAGATATTTATCCCTTGTTGACTTTAGTTATTTCACATATCATTTTCCAATCTGTAATCTGCACATGAACTTTCCTTATTATATCTTTTGATGAAGCAAAGCGTTTAATTTTAATGTCTTTTCCATCCATTTCTTTTTTATCTTAGAGTTTGTGCTTTCTGGAGTTAGTTTAAGTTTTCCCATACTCCAAAGTCAGAAAAATAATCTACGTTTCTCTTTTTTCTTTTATATTAGTTTTTCAGATTTACATTTTCCATTTATGACTTTAATTCAAGTAAATTTCACTCTCCCAAGGGACATAAACATATATATATATATATATATATATATATATATATATATACACACACACGCATATATATGCATATATATGTGTATATATACACATATATGCATATATATGCGTGTGTGTGTATATATATATGTATATATATATACATACATATATATACACACATATACATATATATGTGTATATATGCATATACATATATATGCACACACATATGTGTATGTGTGTGTATATATATATACATATATATAATACTTGTGGTATTAAAATGTCATTGGAAAAGATGGAAAATTGGGGGGGAGTTCAAAAAAGTTTCTTAAGTAGGCAATATGAAAAAGGGTTGAGAAACACTGCTATAGGCTAAGAATCCAGCATTACTTTTCTCCATAAAATGACACTTTCCTAATACCATCTATTAAATGTTTCATCAATCCTTTCTCCGCCTGCACCTATCAGCTGTATAATACCTGAGCACCCGCAGGTCCTTTTTCAAAATTGTTTCAATTATTCCTAACACACTTAGTCTTCTTATACCTGGCAGAATAAGAGTGTTGAATTCATTTTTTTACAAGTCCTACTGGGGTGAACCTGGGTGACTCAGTAGATTGCGTGTCCAACTCTTGATTTTGCCTCAGTTCATGATCCCAGAGTAATGGGATTGAGTCCCACATCAGATTCTGCACTGAGCATGGAGCCTGCTTGAGATTCTCTCTCCTTTTCTCTCTGTTTCTCTCCCCTGCTCATGCATGCTCTCTTTCTCTCTAAAAACAAATAATAAATAATAAAAAAATAAAGTCTTACTGGAATTTTCATTGGGATTGAACTGAATTTACAGATTAATTTTGGAGAACTGACATTTTACACTGATGGCTCCATTCCTTGAGCATGGTATAGCACTCCCATTTATTTAAGGCCTTTATGCCCTTAATAAATTAAATTTTCTTTTCTTAGAGATCATATGCATTATTTATTCAGTTAAATTCATAGTGTATAGTTTTAATTGTTATTAGGAATGGCATCACAGAATCTGTTATATTTTTAGTTAGCTATTGCTGATGCAGAGGAACACTACTGACTTTTGTAAATAGATCTTATATCTGACATTCTTATGAAATCTCTTATGAGATCTATAGTCTTTCTGTTAACTTACTCGGGATTATCTCAACTGGAAAAAAAAAAAAAAAAGAGTGAGGAGATACTATGGCAGGGGAGATACCATGATCACGAAGGTAGTTTTCCCAGGATGAGGCTCATCCATTGCATTCCAGATGTCTTGACTCTTGGGATTTCCCCAAATGAGGGAAACTTGACTGCATAATTTGTGGTAGTAAGGAAATGTGTTCATGCTCTCCCCTCCCTGTGCCACCACACCAAAAAGCAAAACAAAATAAAACAATCCAAAAACAAGAGAGAGGGGAGAAGAGGAAAGAAAAAAAAAGAAGAGGAAAGAAAAAGAAATACTTTCTCTGAAGCAGATAAGGAGCAAATCTAGTAACCTATATGTAGCAGGAAGAACAGAGAATTGAACCTTTGTGGAACACACTATAATCATCAGCTGGTCTGTTTAATGGCACAGGCAATTTCTGCTTTGCATTTGCAATGATCAACTTATTCAATTCTGCCTCGTAAATACTTACAATTACTTTTGGCTTCCTTATTAATATGCTCAGTCCTTTTTGCCCTCTATAATTATGAATTTCAGAAAGGTATTTTATTACAAAAGATTAGAACCACTTGTATTGCTTTATCTCAGCAAGCAGAACAGTAGTCAATATTCTATGTCTTTCTTTGAACAGTCATTATTAATAATTCTGAACATTCTCACCAGTACTCAAAATGAGGAAAAAAATTAGTCCTATGTGTTGGAGGAAGAAAAAATCTCTTCAGTAGTTTCCTGAATGATGACTATCAAAAATGGCTATGTCAAAGTGATCCTATTTGCCTGATGATCCAAATTTATTGCTTAATAAGAGTTTTAAGAGATTAGTTGCATCAAAATATACCATTCTCTAAATTGAACACTATCTACAAAATGAAATTATGCTCCATTGCAACAAACTTGGACAAAGTTTCCATGCAAACATATGACTATAGAATCTGAAAATTTCCCCAAATAGTCACAAGAAAAAAACTAGATGACTTTAAATATTTTTAAGATGTTTTTAATGTTTATTTATTTTTGATAGACAGAGATAGAGTGTGAGCAAGGGAGGGTCAGAGAGAGAGGGAGACACAGAATCCGAAGCAAGCTCCAGGGTCTGAGCTACCAGCACAGAGCCCAACATGGGGCTCGAACCCACAGACTACAAGATCATGACCTGAGCTGAAGTCGGATGCTCAACTGACTAAGCCACCCCGGTGCCCCAAAACTAGATGCCTTTAGAAACAAGTTCCTGAAAATGATTAAATCAATTGGGACTGAAAATTTCTTCACCACCTAAAAAATCCAAGAAATCATTTGGCCAACAAGTAGTTTCTACCAGAATAAAAGTGTAGCACTTGGCAAAACTTAAACATACGTATTTTAATGAAAAAAACAAAAACAAAAACAAAAACCTTTTTTTAAAGTAAGCTCTATGCCCAACATGGGGCTTGAACTCAACCCTAAGATCAAGAGTCACATGCTCTACTGACTGAGCCAGCTAGGTGTCCCTAAGCATATGTATTTTAAACAGCATCAATTGGATTTCTACATAAAGCTTTTTGTAAGCTAAATTAAATCCAGTGCTAAGGCATACAAAAGAAACACTAAGATTAGTTCTTATTTAA
This sequence comes from Panthera tigris, assembly GCF_018350195.1. Lineage (NCBI taxonomy): Eukaryota > Metazoa > Chordata > Mammalia > Carnivora > Felidae > Panthera > Panthera tigris. The sequence goes on along the minus strand of NC_056666.1, from coordinate 99,203,432 downwards.
GAGAACAGACTTCTATGTATCCATTAAGCGGGACAGATAGACAAATTTGTAACAATGGTATAATCTTAGCTGCCTTTAGTAGAGTAGGACTCAAAGTAAAATATAATGGCTTAGCAAGAAGGGAGAAAATCATAACAGAAACATCTTTATGAAGATGATCCCGTATAATTCTAAGACACGAGAACGTGACATTTAATGGAAACGTTTTCAAACAGAACAGTACTGATTTAATGTAGGTCATCACTAAAGGCGGCAGAGCCACCAATGGTATTGCTAACTCACTGTACTTTGTGTATATCTCTGTGAAAACACAAGTTCACACTATGTCATAATTTGGAGCACTTGGCATTCAGAAATTATCCCTTCCTCTCCTGTTTTGTTTGTTTGTTTTAAAATTTCCTGTACTCAGCATGGTGGATAGGTGTGTAGTAGGTGTTCAATCTTGGAAATGCTTTGTGTTTTCAAGTGATTTGATTATATGACTTAAGACTTTGAACTATTTCTAGATGTATTCACTATCACTGGGTTGTCTAATAGGCATATGACTTACTCTGCTTGAGCCACAATACCCTGAATTAGTTCAGTCTAGACCAATTATTCTAACCTCCAACTTGGACTTTTAACTCTGCCAGATGCTATTTGACAGTGGATTCTCCAATACTGAAAATCTTGCCAAGCATACATTATGTAGTTGCATAATTACAGCTTTCTAATACTCAGTATGGTATTATTAGCTCAAGCTGTAGCTCATTTAGTGTACATAATTACAGCACACTCAGCAGTGAACACTGACCTACAAAAAGGGGGGGTGGTTTCTGGTGCTGTTTTTTTATCTACTTCAATTAACAATGTTTGTAGTTATTACTAAAACTCCAAATTTTGACAAAGTTTGATATTCACATTACACTTTCATGTGCCTCTGGAATACCTAACATCACACTGATATTTTAGAACTATGATTTCTGCTAATGGTTATTGAATATTATTTGAATAACACTTCAGGGTTTTGTTTTGTTTTTCTTTTCCTTCCTCTGGTGGGTGGCTGGTGGCAAAACAACAAGGGATAAAATGGTTTAAAAGAGTATGAGTCTTAAAGAAATGTTCTGCTGGAGAGTTATCATTTTTAAATTTTTAGAATGCCTAGGGCATATTCACACTTCAGGAAATGACACTTTCTTGTCACCATTCCATTTACATATTTCACAGCATCCAGTACCCATCTTTAAGAGGCACAGGAGTTAGCCCTTAAGCAAATGGTAGTCCTAGGTGTGTTCTCACAGGATTTGGGATTGTTCTGGACATGAGGTATTAAGTCTTAGAGGAACTTGGGAGGGGCTCCAGTTGCCTGGGCATTTCCTCTCTGACTAGCTTCACATCTTATTGCTCCCCTGTCACTGTTACATATGTCCTCTGAGCCACTTTTCCTTGGCCTACATGCTCCTTGGGGCTTACCTGCATTACAAGAAAGATTAAAAACTTAACCCCAACATATGGCACTTAACTGCAAATCACAATAGCAATAGTTAAAGAACTTTATTTTTAAAAAGAGATGTCCTGAAGACTATTCTTTTACCTTTCCTTAACTGAATTGTCATGAATAACAAGAGCTAATGCTTTCGCACATTATTTCACACTGTAAATCTCTGTGAACCTTAAGAAGAAATCACTTTAAGTGTGAAATATATTTTCCATTTTATTCAAGTACTCAAATTCAAAAAAAATGATTTTTAAGGAAGAAGCTTCAGTTTTCAAACTAGTCCTAATTTACATTTTAATTGGAATATTAAATATTCTGAAGGTGAAAGCCATGGCTGCTTCAATTTTAACGACCTCTTTCCATTTCCAAATACACATAAAAGTAATTTTAATTTATGTGGTTGAAAGTTCACATACTAATATAGACAGGAAAATTGATTTTAATTCCATAAAAGTCTTTTTGGTATTATGTAAAAAGATGCTTAACACCATAATCAGTTAAATAAAGGGGTTTTATTTTATGTGGTAATTTTTCAGACTGTGGTTTGACCAATAACACACACACACACACACAAACACACACACAGAGTTTTCTTTATACTAAACCATGTTATAATACGGTTCCACTTAAAACATCTTGACATTTCCCTTACACTGGTCTTGTGACCATTATAGAACTGAATGACTATTATGAAACTCAGTGATAGGCTACATAAAAAAAAAAAAAAAAAAAAAAAAATGGGCCTCTCTTGATAAGTGTCAATAAAGTACAGATATGTTAGCCCAAGCCCCGCTTTGGGTGAGCCTGAGCCCCGCTTGGGGTCTGCACTCTCTTTCTCTCTACCCCTCGCTCACTCATGCTCTCTCTGAAAGAAAGGAAGAAAGAAAGAAAGAAAGAAAGAAAGAAGACAAGACCAGAGATTAAAAAAAAAAGACTTTTGTTCATTGCTTTCATTCATAATTGAAGGAAATATGAATTTAATTAGAGATAAATTAAAATAAAGATGTCTTTTTTTTTCCCTATCTAGGTGTACAGACCCTGAAATGTATGCATAGTTATCCCTGGTTCATGCCTTCCTTTCACCCATCCTGTGTAAGGACTATAAGGACCCTGTACTAGACTTATTCTGTGCCATTCAAAAGAGCAGAACCAGGCTCAGTGGGTTCATGTTATAAGAAAGACAGATTTTTGCCTGAAACTAATATAACACTGTATGTTAACCACACTGGAACTTTTTTTTAAAAAAAGCCCACATCTACCAGTAAAAACATTTGGGTAACAGTATGTTTCATTTCTGATGAATACTTTAGAAATAAATACTAAGATTATATAACAGGCAAAAAAAATTAAGTCAAATTTCAGTTAACATAATGGAGAATCTCCCAAAAATTAAAAAATCCTCAAAAACAGTAGACCACATAAAGTAATGAATTTTTCATTGCTAAAAACTTCAAATAAGGTTGAATGTGATTAAATAAGGATTTCTGTATTAGAAATGAAATAAAATGTAACAAGAACAATGTTTTCTAGACATGTGGAATGCAGCAGGCCTGGTAACATTTGCCAGGCACCGCACTTCACCTTCAACAACTCATGCAATTCTAACAGAATACTGGGACATAGGCATTATCCCCTGAATATTAGCTCAGGGATTTTTAAATATCTTGGCCAGGCCAAACATCTAAGAGGTTGAATTCAAATCAAGGTCTTTCAGGCCCCGAAGGTTAGTAGTTTCCAACTGAAAAATGGAGTTAATAATACCTACTTATAGGATTGTTATGAGGACTTAAAAAAATAATAAATACCAAGTGCGTATACCAGACTATCATGGATAATAATATTCTAGGTACTTTACATGTATAAACTCATTTCATCTTCAGAGCAACTCTATGAGGTAGATGATATTATCATCCCCATTTTACAGATGAGAAAACAGAAACGCTAGGATGTTGAACAGCTTGCCAAAAGTTACACAACCAGTAACTGGACTTGAACCCAGGCAGTCTGACTCCAGGTTCCAAGTTGGTAACTACTATGCTATGCTGCAGTCAGATACGCTGCTAGCAATTTGTTTTATACATTTGCAAGATTTCTCTTCTCAACAAGACAATTATTGTTGAGGGTAAAACATTGTCTTAATAAAACTAGGGTTGTTTGAGGCATAAAAATTCAAACGAGGCCTACAGTTTTTTTCGTCACTGTACAGTTCATAAATGTAAGATCTCTGTTATCCTAACTTTAATTTACTTTACATGCTAATATCTAAGTAGGAAAGAGCTCCTCACTTCTTGATTCTTATTCCTCCACTCCTACTTCTGTCAAGGCTGTTGGAAACAAAAACAAATGACTCCGAGACAAAGCAAAAAATCTGGGCAGGTCTCCTATCTGACTTTGAGGGAGATCAGCAACAAATCTATCAGCTTTACCTAAATCCCTCTGCAACACAAACAATAATCATTTAAAAGAACCTTACGATTTCATTTGTAGATTTCGCCCCTTTTTGCCCACCCACCGTATCTTCCTTGTAAGTACAAGACTTTTCAGGATCCATCCCTGTCAGTTTGTTTCAGAACCAACTTGTTTTGCCTCTGTCACCTGTTTCTTTTAGTCATTAATATTATTATTTATAATCTCTGAAGACTTTTTGTTCTTGGTTGGTCACTGACAATGTACTCCGGGAAGAAACAAGAACCACCCACTCTCAGGGAAGCTTTGTAAAGTGCCACTTTGATTGTTGCTAAGCCGGGTTTCTCTGTCCTACGCTGGACTCCAGAATGATGATTCACAAGCTGAGATTTAAGACTTGCTATTTCAAAGAGACAAACAAAATATTTATTTCTGTCTTTCTCTAGAGAAGTTATTTGAGTCACTCACATGTCTCTCTTGGTATTTAAAAGGCTATAGTTTTAAGTAATTATATGACAATCTTGATAAATGGATATAAACTGCTAGCAAAGCAGGGTGTTACTATTGTACTTGCAAAGAAAGCAGTGTTTTAACATTCACATGCGTTCTCTCATTTGATCCTCATAAAAACTCTATGAGGTTTTGGGGCGCCTGGATGGCTCAGTTAAGCGTCCGACTTCGGCTCAGGTCATGATCTCGCGGTCTGTAAGTTCGAGCCCCGCGTCGGGCTCTGTGCTGACCGCTCAGAGCCCGGAGCCTGTTTCGGATTCTGTGTCTCCCTCTCTCTGACCCTCCCCCATTCATGCTCTGTCTCTCTCTGTCTCAAAAATAAATAAACATTAAAAAAAAATTAAAAAAAAAACTCTATGAGGTTTTAATATCTTTGTATGAGTGACTGAAACAAAGTGGTTGAGCAAACCACCAGAGGGCCTGTCCCTGGTATGTGGTAGAACTGGAATTCAATCCATGTCTGTCAGATTCCAGAGCTCAAGTTCTTAAACCTCTATATTCAGCTCTCAGGGACATTTTTCAACAACCCAGACAGGCCACTGGCAAATACTGCTGAAATACTTGGTTTACATCTTCTACACTAGAGTCTTCTATCCACTTATAAAAATGTACCCCAAGCTACGTTCCCTGATATTCTCTGTGTCTTTAAATCCTTTCAGACAGTTCTGTTTTATCTCCTGATCACCATCCTCTGTGCTGCTTAGTCCCAAGAAAAGTTACTTTTAGCAAGAAGTCTCTTCTGCGGGTCAATTTCACAAATGCGGTCACAGCCATTACCCTTCAGTGGGATCAAGCTGAGTCCGGCTGAATCATCCCTGGGGTAATGAGCTGAATAGAGGCTGTGTGTCAGTGACAGCTAACTCATACCCTACAACACCCACCTTTAGGATCTTCTAAGAAGCGGGAAACCACTAGGCCAAGTCACTGGGGGGAAAATTTGGACCCCAGTTATCAAATTCAGATTGCTCACTGTTTTGGAGAACTAGCAACGCATACACCTGTGAACAATATTTTCCTAGAAAAATCCTTTTAGTGTCTCCAGCTGTTCCTTAACCTTCTGATCAGGTCTTCATAATTCAAAAATAACTGCCAGAGTTATGCAGGTGATTTTTGTTAGCTCAAGTCAAGCACTTGTTCCCTCATACTTAAGGTGCCTATGGCTGCTTTGCTAAAGGATTGTTTCATCAATAAATACTGGACTTGACCTTATACCTCTGTTGGCAGCACGGAAGTACAGAAATGTTGTAAGATATCTGGTAGTAATGATTATAGTAAGAAGCATTTCATGGGAATTTATTCTCTTCTTTAAAAGAAACTGTAGACTATAAATACTAGAATCTGCCAGAAGAAGAAGAGAAAATCTTAGGTTGGCGGAATTGGAGAATTTTTGTGTTGTTATGTATCATTTTGACTTCAGTTTGCAAAGCTTTAGAAGTCTTTAAATAAATACAATTAAGAAGAAAACCTTTTTTTGTGAGCCAGAGAAGCATTTTAGTATTTGTTCTGATTTATTTTTAATTTCTTGCTTACTAAAAAAACTATGAAAGATATTTTCTATTTTTTTTTAAGTTTATTTATTTTGAGAGAGAGCATGAGCAGGGTAGTGGCAGAGAGAGGGAGAGAGAGAGAATTTCTCTGCACTGCCAGTGCAGGGCCCAACATGGGACTTTAATTCATAAATTGTGAGATCATGACCTAAGCCAAAACCAAGAATCAGACACTTAACTGACTGAGACACCCAGGCGCCCATGAAAGATATTTTCTAAAATAAGACGTAGTAATGGCTGATAAACACCCAAAAAATTGTTGTATCTAATTAGTGCAATTTTTTTTTAAATTTGTGAATTAAAAACAAGAGAGAGAGAGAGAAAGAGAGGAAGACAGAGAGAGGTCATCAATGGTTGCAGTGGTATGGTTCCTATAGCATAGGTGAGTTTAAACTGAAACAATCCTTCTGACAAATTAAGTCTGCATAGGTCCAACAGCAATCAGTCCAAGCTGAAATAGGAGGCAGGAGCAATGTCACCAAAGAAAATTGGGACTGATTATCAGTGTGTTTGACCAGGTCAGAGGAGTTTTACAAACAAAAGTTGTGGCAGAAAGACAATGTAATCTAGTATGTATGTAGATCAGATCAGATTTATATGTATGGCCATAATAATGTAATTATCTAATCTAATGTTAATTAAGTCATTACTAATAAATACTAATTTAACCTAATACAGGTTATAAAACTATATCTGAAGCATGGGAATTGGAAAAGCATGTGTGTGGTGGGGAGGAGAAAGTGATGAGGTAGGCTTCAACCTTCATCTTTCATAATAGGAGGTTGCTCAGAATGAATTGAGAGATGGACGTAAGAGTCAGACATACTAAGATAAAAATATCAACTTTCCTATTGAGAGACAAGATTTGGGTTCTGGAAGATTTGGGGGGGAAGGGATCCTAGGAAGTAGAGTGAGGATGTGGGAAAGAGACAGGGAAGGGAGAAAAGCCAGTAAAACATGGGTCAGGGAACTCAATCCCCCAGGGAAACTTCTGAGAAACTGTGTGGAACCCACCTTAAAATTGTCCTACCAGGGAACGGGGAAGCTGGTCCCACTAGCTGAAGATGGTGTTGACTGCTCTGCATTTCCGCTTCCAGTAGCAATAAGCGCACCTGTGGGGCCAGAGAAAGCCCTTCTGTGGAAAAGCAAAGATGCAGAGGGGTCAGCCAGATGGAAGCCATCGCCACAGCCACAGGCAGGTAAGCTTAGAGACGGGTGTTGCATAGGGGTGGGGTGCTAACAGCTTCTGTCAGACATCCGCTGGACTGAACCATGAAGGGTGAGCTTCCTAATATTTCAACTGTGAGTTGGGCCTACTTAGCCACTCTATCACTGGCCTCACACACAGAGGGCAGACTCTGCCTCAGTATGTTCACAGAATGGAAGCAGAAGGCACCCTGCCTCAGGCAGGTGCACACAAGAGAAAGAAGAGTGGGCTGAGGCAGGCCTCCTTACTAGCCAGGTAAGTCACTCCTCCTCTACAGAGGAGGGAATGCCAGAGGAGAGAGAGAGGAAGGGCCCCAACAGAAATCAGCATATAAAAGCTAATACTGCAATTAAAAACAACAATGACAGAAAGGAGTGGAATTCACATATTATTTCAGATTATCAAGGTATACACCCCCATACAGCTAAAAAATTGCAGAAGTTATCTTTTGGAGAGTGGGAATTGGACTAGGAGGAATAGAAAAAGGACTGCTCTTTTTCACTACAATTTTAATCATGACATCTTATTATTTTAATCTGCATCCATGCATTATTTTGATAAAACATTAAATTTGAAAAAACTATATGGCAGACCCACCACACTGAGAAGGAAAAAGTTTTTTTTAACAGATATGACAGAATAATCCCAGTTATAAAAAATTCTACATGAACAGTTGTTACTTTTATAATCAGGAAAATATACATACATACTAAAAATACTTTAAAATATATAAATAAAGCATAGATGAGTTGGACTCACTGATACGGTCCTTCTACATTTTATACTTACAAGTATTATACTTATTAAGTATTTGATTTTATTTCAGTAATTAATTCTAAGAAGCAACAGTGAAAATAAATTTAAGAACATGAGTGGTTACACTATGCTAGTTCAAACACCCCTGTTTGATTGAAATGTCTGGGGCCATTGGGATGTAAACAAAACCAGTGAGGTTCCAATGTGAAATGCAAGAAACTCTGGATTTGGAAGAAAAAAAAGAAAAAAAAGCCTAAATTGGAGTTCTAAATCTGCCACTCACTAACTCTGATGTTGGTTATGTTCTTGAACGTCACTGAGCCTCAGTTTCCCTCTGTAAAGGGGGTGTAACAATGCTTACCTCACAGGATTATTTTTGAGATGAAGTGAAATAATGTATGAAAGCACTGTAAACAGTTATATAAATACAGGTATATATTTGAAAAGTGTTTTAAATATTAGATAGTAAAACAAAAAAATACTTGTAGATAACCTATTAATAGAAGAATTATAAAGGCACATTTTAAAATTAAAATTTCAAAAAACAATAAAATTAAAATTTCATTAGAAAATATATTTCAATTTAAAATGTATATGAAGATAGAGGCACCTGAGTAGCTCAGTGGGTTAAGCATCTGACTTTTGGCTCAGGTCATGGTCTCGTGGTTCATGAGTTTGAGCCCCGTGTCAGGCTCTGCACTGGTAGTGTAGAGCCTTTTTGGGATTCTCTCTTTCCCTCTCCCTCTGTCTGACCCTTCCCTGATCTCTCTCACATGCACTCTTTCTCTTTCAAAAGAAAAAATTAAAATTAAAAGAATTAAGATGTTGATGAAGATAAAAATTTCCATCACTAGGTGCTAGCCAGTACCTTGGCATATTTATAGCAATCCTGTTCTTCACATTACAATTTTTTTATCTCATTATAAAAGAAATATGTGTCTATTAATATATCCTCAAATGTGTCTTCACCCAAAATGACTTTCAATGGTTACAAAACATTTCATCAAGCAGCTGTGTAGTAATTTGACATCTTCCTATTGTTAAGATAGTTAGGTTGTTTCCAATTTTTCAGTATAATTGACTTGGGTTCAGTATGTTCCTAGACAAATTGTTACACTCTGAGTCAGAATTGCCCATTTACTCATCTGTTTCCCTACACTGGACAATAAGCTTTGGGAGGAACTATTTCTTTTATGCCTTTGTTACTTACTGCCTAGTATTTTGTCTGGCATATAATATCTACATATATAAATATGTGCTCTGTGAATGAACAAAGGAATGAGTTAACGAATGATGGTACTTCTCTACAATTTAAGTGGTATTGTAGGGATGCCCAAGAAAATGAGATAATCTTTATGAAAGTGCTTTGTGTGTTTTAAACTTCATTACCTTTTAATCAGCATTATTTTTGCTGTTTTTGTTGTTACCATGAACCAGAACAATAAGAAGGAGACATTTGAGGGGCAGATGTGGGTGTCAGTGGGGATATGATATGGGAGAGAGGGGTGAGACACACCTCTTCCTCTCCTAGACACTGGCAAGCAGGCTCCATTTAGAGCCCTTTGTCTGCCTTGGCAAGGACACAGCTTTCATCTTAATAGAATCCTCTGCTGGCAGTGCAGTAAGTAGCTGTTTCAAAGCAGGAAGGAAAAACAGTAAAACGAATGGCTGTGGGAAATTGTGAGAGGAAAACATTTTTCTCATTTTCTACTTAAAATTTGAGTTAGGAATACACAAAGGGGAATACATGGAAAGAAATGCAGACTGCCTCTGCATACCTAAGTTCTATGCTTGAGGCCAACACAAATGTGTATTTGCTAAAATCTGGATGTAATGTGCTGAAAAAACTGTAGAGGTTAGAAAGTCTCGGAAGCAGTGTGTATTACAGGAGGAGTGCTATATTAAGGTAATTTCTGGTTTCAAGGGTGCACCAAGGAACCTTCTGGGTGATGGAAATAGTTCATATTGTGTTGGAGTGGTGGCTACATGGGTGTATACAACTGCCACAACTCTCTGAACTAAACACGTAGGATCTCTGTGTATTTTATTGAATGTCAATTGTAGAGGCTGCTTTTAGGCAACTAACTTAAGCAATGGAAACCTGAATAAGTTTAAAAGATCCCATAGTGGCCACTGGGGCTGAATACAAACAGGCCCATCAGGTGGCCCACTTCAAAATATCCATAAGCCCTAGCTGACCAACTTATACCCAGGCACAGGTACCTAAAAAGGAAAATTCCTTAAGTTCCCATACCTTCTTACTTTCTGCCCGCCCCCCCCCCCCCCCCACTACAGCCTCCCACCACTGCCTCCTGGCTGACAGTCTCTCCTTTGCTGTCTAGCCTGCTGCTCCCTTGCAGTGTAGTCAATAAACTTCTATTTCCTTTGTTCTGCCTTGGGTGAATTCTTTCACCACCAGTGCCTCTGGCCTCTACCCTATCAGATCATGCCAAATAAATTATAACTCAATTTGAAAAATTATTAAGTAATAGAGAGACTCCTGGGTGGCTCAGTTGGTTAAGCGCTGGACTCTTGATTTTGGCTCAGTTCATAATCTCATGTCCATGAGTTTGAGCCCAGAGTCAGTCTCTGCACTGTGGAGCCTGCTTGGGATTCTGTCTCTCTCCCTCTCTTTCTGCCCCTCCCCAACTCGTACGCACTCTCTCTCTCAAAATAAATAAACTTTTAAAAAATTATTAAGTAATAGAGATTTTCTTTGTGGTTGCAAAAATAACATACATTCATTCTAGAAAGTTTAGAAAATACTGATAAGCACAAAGAAGGAAATAAAAATTATGTGGACTTTTATTGCCCAGAGATAATCACCCTTAACAGTTTGTGTCACTGTTATCTGAGTTTCCATCATCCCACCATCCCATTTAGGAGGCTACCTAATAAAGCAATATTTATCATAATATGGACATAATGACCCAACCACTTATAAAATTTGTTCCCATCCAACATCCTCTAGCTTAACATGAGGTTTCATCCCCACCCATCCTGTCAAAGTGCTGGTCAGGCAGCCATTGCCTGAATGTTGGATATAAACATCCACAAATGTAATGGAAATTGACCCTAAAGTGAATTATAATTTTCTAAAAAATCAAGGTATACTTCATAAAGTCAGTGAACATAATGTTGGAAAACTGCTGGGTCATGTAAAAGCCATGGAAAAATAAGGAGTCGACCCGATGTGCCTGTACTAAAAGAAAATAAACAGGTCTGATGATAAGCACTTCAAAAGAGAATGATTCGACTATTAAACATTACAAGAGGCTCTTTGGAAAATAATGAAGCCCTCAAATTATTTTTGTTACAAAAGTTATGATAGTACTATAAATGTCAGCCATAAAGTGGTGAAGAATATTATACCATACTACGATAAAATTATATTAAAAAGAAAAAAGCTAAAATCTCAACATTTTAAGTTTTTTCCCAAACATTTAAAAAATTTTTTTCTATAACATAGTAGCTCAAATATTAACGTGCATAGGAATCACCTGGAGATCTTGTTAAAATGCAGATGATGATTCAACCAGGTCAGGAGAGGGGCCATAGAGTCTGCATTTGTAACAAACTCCCAGGAATGCTGATTCTGGTAGTCTCTGGCCCTTACTTGAAAAATAAGGCTGTAAAATTGTGGTTTCAGTAGATTCACTTTACATGGCCTTTATTCAATACTAATTATCTCTGAATATTAAGAAACTCCTCTCTATCCTCCCAGCTATTTCTAATTTAACTGTTCTAGACACATACAATATACATTTCTTAAAATCACGTGAGGGCTCGTTCAAACAGATTTTTGGACCTTGATACCCACAGTTTTTCTCTTGGTAAATCTGGGGTGGGGTCCAAAAATTTGCCTTTCTTACTAGTTCCCAGGTGATGCTACTCTTGTTGGTCCAGGTATATGTGCCATGAATCACTAGTTTAGACTGATAGCAAATAACTTCAGGGTGTTGTTTACAATACTCAAATTAGACATTCTGCTTGTAACATCTGAAAAACAAAGAACAAGATAGAAATTGTACAGATCACAGGAACAAGCCCCAAACATTAAACTATCTATCTAAATGTTCCTGCTATTTACTGAACTCAATGATCCAGCTCACTGCCCAAGGTTCAGTATTATTTTGTATATGATGTATGTCAGTGTTCTCTGTTTTGACTGCGAAATTATTTTTATTAATGATTCTCTATAATTTGTATTTTTAATTATATTTCCAAAGAGAGTAATGAAACTACATATATTAGATATGCTTAGATTATCAATTGTTTTATGTCTTTGCTGTTCACAAAGGATTGCCCCTCACTTTACAGGTAGCAGCTCTATCATCTTGTGCTTGCATTATTAGAATGTGCAAATTCATACATATTTATTGGTATAAACTACTCACTACACACATTTTCTTTGTATGGATCCTTTCAGACAATCCTCTCGTTTTGAGAAGATAAATGCAGGTAATACAATCTTCAAATCCACTTCCTATATTTGTAATACAGTGCAATACAATGCAATAGGCAAAAAATCAACAATCAACTTAAGACTTCACTATAATAACCCTCGTCCTCTGAGGACCCACCACTCAGGATACTGCAAACCTTTAATTACTACTCTTAGTATTGTTATTCAGTAGGCAGTGTAATCATGTAACTTCATTTTCATCCAGCACACAGGTTTGCTATCAGTCCAGAGTGCTGTCATGGGAAGCTATGTCAGATACCCCAGGAAAAAGCAGAGTTTGTAGTGGCTAAGCGCTCTAACTCTAGAGCCAGATAGTATATAGTTCACATCCTGGCTCTATCATCTACTATGAGTTCTGCAGTCTTAAGCAAGTAAATGGATCACTCTGCTCTCAGTTTTCTCATCTGTAAAATGGGAATAATAATAGAGCATATTTCACAATATCATTGTGACACTCAAATAAGTTAATATGGTAAAGAATTTAGAACAGTTCCTGGCACAAATTTAAAAGGCAATAAATATAGCTATTTTATTATGTCCCTAACACTGAACTGGAAGTCAGAAGACCGGGGTTCAAGTCTTGGCTCTGTCACTAGTTTTGTAACTTTAGATAAGTTATTTCGCCTTTCTGAGCTTTGTCTGCAAAACAGGGCTCACGATCCCTGCCTTGCCAAGCTGAAAGGGTTGTGATCTCAAATAAAATAGTACATGTAAATGTGCTTTAGAAAACTGTAAAGCACTATATAATAAAAAGAGTCAAAAATCCTTTTTTATAGTTTTCTCTTATTATAAACCTTATTTTAATGCATTTAATTATATGAAATATTTTATAGAATAGAAATATGATCAAAGCAGGAAAGTATTCTGAATGAATACTTTCTTTTCTTACATTTTTATAGTCACTTATTTAGCAATTTAATTTTTTTCTGAGATTTAATGTTTATGTATTTTTGAGACAGAGAGAGACAGAGCATGAATGGGGGAGGGTCAGAGAGAGAGGGAGACACAATCTGAAGTAGGCTCCAGGCTCCCAACTGTCAGCACAGAGCTCGATGTGGGGCTCAAACTCATGGACCATGAGATCATGACCCGAGCCAAAATTGGATGCTTAACCAACTGAGCCACCCAGGCTCTCCTTTTTCTGAGATTTAAAATGAAACTCATTAGAATAAAATTTCTACAGTGTCCTTTTCTCCACTAAAAATAAAAGAAACGTTTTGCCATCACTAGTCTTCTAGCTGTCTAGTATGGTATAGTATAAAAAGTGTGGGTTTTGAGAACAGAAGACCAATACAGGTCCCATGTGAGCTGTGTGACCTTGCCCAAGTCATTTAAATGTTCTGAGCTTCTGGTTTTATCACAGGAATGATAGTAGCTGTACAGCCCACCTCCCTAGGTAGGCCCTAGAGGGAACCTAATGAAATACAAATTTTCATAGTTGCATAGGTTGAAGATAGCATCAGATATATATTTAGACCATGAATCAGTGAATTTTTTTTCATAAAGACTGAACAGTAAATATTTTAGGCTTGGCAGGCCATAAGCCTCTGCCAAACTACCCAATTCTCCCATCATTGCACAAATGCAACCATAGACAGTATATAAACAAATTGACATGGCTGTATTCTTTTTTTTAATAAAAGTTTTATTTGTTTATTTATTGAGCAAGAAAGAGTGGGGGAAAGGCAGAGACAGAGAGAAAATCCCAAACAGGCTCTGTGCTGTGAGCACAGAGCCCAATGTGGGGCTCGAACTCACGAACTGTGAGATTGTACCCAAGCCAAAACAAAGAGTCAGACCCTCAACTGACTGAGCCACCCAGGTGCCCTGGAATGGCTGTGTTCTAATAAGACTTTTGTGGTAGGGTCCCCTCCTAAGGGGAAAAAAAACAAAACAAACCTCAAGGCAACCTGGCTATACACGTATGTGACAACATCCCTCATGACCTTGTAACATGAGACCATTTAATCAGACTACATGTCTGTGTGCTACCATATATGAGACACAAAGAAGTAGGAAAAAAAAAAAAAACTAAGCCACATGGCGTTCGGGGCTCAGTTCTTCGGGTACAAACCAAACTGAGCCGTGCCAGCAGGAATAAAGTTGCTTCCTGGAAAGAAAAGGCTCGGTGTCACAACTCTCTGTGCGAGAATCCTGCTACCCTTTGTGGACACTGAAGTTTGGTTTTCATATAAATTTCACATGACATGAAATATTCTCCTTTCAATATTTTTCAAACCATTTAATTTACCATTCTTGGCACAGAAGCAGGCAGTGGACTGAAACTGGCCTATTAGCCATACTTTACTTACCATGCCTAGCCCATAGCAGATGACAGTAGCTAATATTAGACATATAACGTTGATTTATAAAATGTAAACATTAGGTATAATCTATTGGCAACTTTCCTGTTCTTCATCATGACCTGAAGACTATCAGCCATTGCCCCATTATCACAGCTGTACTCTCCCAATAGATAGAATTCATCTGGAACTGTGGGCTTGGCACCCTCTAAAGCATTGATTTAGACTCTTACTAAATCTTTCATATATATCAAATTTTAATTTTCTCATTTTCAATTAAATGTTAAAAATCTTTTTTTAAGTAAAGTAATTCTCATTCTAAAACTTTCAAAACACAGAGAAAGGTAAAAATAATGAGAATCTCTCATAATGATAGCATTCATATCAGTTCCTGCTTATGTTTTCTACCTTCCCCTTTGAAGACTATTCTCTTTACTGAAAAAACAAAAAAGAAGCAAAGCAACAGTTAAGTGGTTACACTTTCTCTGCCATCTGTCAGTATTACATCATTTTCTACCTCCAAACATAGCTTTGTTTTGTTTTGTTTTAACTGAATTGTATTTGTTATCCTCAACTTCAGCTGGTTCTGCACTTTATCCTTCCTGAGTTTTTCTTCCATGTGTGTCCTTGGTTGTGAACACCTCTTTCTATCATCAGCATTTATCTTAGCAGAGCCCCATTCTTTTCAGCCACATGTTGTTTCTTTGGTATTTTCTTATCAGCTTTATATGTGATTGTAATTTCTTACAACCCATGCTTCCCTATGGAAGGGATAAACCTAAGGATAAAATGGAACCATAGAACACTAATAAATAATATTTTTTTCTGATTTTCATCCCAACCCTCTATTGTGGGACTTGTAGCTAAACTTTTTTTATTTTTTATTTTTTTAATGTTTATTTATTTTTGAGAGAGAGAGAGAGAGAGAGACAGAGTGTGACCAGGGGAGGGGTAGAGATAGAGAGAGAGAAACACAGAATCCGAAGCAGGCTCCAGGCTCTGAGCTATTAGAACAGAGTCCAATGCGGGGCTCAAACTCACAAACCACGAGATCATGACCTGAGCCAAAGTCAGACTTTTAACCAACTGAGCCACCCTGGCGCCCCCTGTCGCTGCTCTGAAAGTCTCGTCCAGTTGTCTCTAGGAAGCTCATAGGAGGTGTGAGGAAGCTCATGTGCTCATAAACAAGTCATGTCAGCTATCACCTCTGTCTGCCGTGATTCTCTCCTACTCAGGCCCTCTTTGATGACATCTGCTGTCCAAACCTTTGCTTCCCATGAAGTTAGTTGATAGTGCCTGGCCATTGCCTCTACTGCAGGTGATATCCATACCAAGGGTGTTTTCTCCTATAGCTACAAACTATTAAAATCTCTCCCACTCTTGAAACTGGTTCTCACTGCTGCAGGGTAATGAGGGCTGGCCTTTACTGCTGCTACCACCATCCCAGCTGGTCACCATTGTAGACTCATTAAATGTTAGAGTTGGAGGAGGCAATTTTTAGAGTCTTTAATGCGCTGAAGCCTGCTGCACCAAAGTAGGATCACAGCTCTTCCCCTCTGTGTGTTAGCATTAACAGATGAGTAACAAGATAGGATTGTCTTGTTATCCTAGTATCTTACACAGTTCGTTGAAACAGAGATTTCATTTCTTGTATTCCCCCCTCCTTAGGACTCTAACATGGGTTTACAGACTCTGGGTCAGAGGCTAGACCTGAGACATAGACACCGTGCTCTACTAATTGCCCCTCTTGTGTGGCCAGTTATTGGTCCAAACCTAAGAGCACTACTTTCTCTTCCTTTAGAATGAATTCTTTCCCAGGAAACTCCATTTCCTATCATGCGAATAATGGAGGACTCATGCCCTGACACTATACATGCAGGCATGTCTGAATGCCAGTGGTGATTAAAATTTAGGTTCAAGCCAGAATCTTCCACTGCATCCAAACAATTCTACCCCTTAGTCTCTCTCATTTTTCTTAATCTATTGTCCATTTTTAATGATGCTGGCCATAAAACCAGAGTTGTCTTTACTCTGAGCTTTTAGAAATCTGTTTTTCTAAAATCTTCCATATGTTTTTATAGTGGACATCTGTTGTTTTGCATGTCTCCTCAAGAACACTGCTCCATCAATCCTGCCTTTACTCTCCTATTATCATCAGTTTCCTCTCTCCACTAGATCATTCTACCAACATATAAAATTTTCCCATCAAAAAAAAATCTTCTCTTGACATCCCTCTTCTAGCTACAGCTCCATTTCTCTGTTCTGTTTTATTGCAAAACACAGATATAAACTGTATTGTTTTTTTTTTAATTTCTTTTTAATGTTTATTTTTGAAAGAGAGAGACAGTGTGAGCAGGAGAAAGGCAGAGACAGAGGGAGACACAGAATCTGAAGCAGGCTCCAGGCTCTGAGCTGTGAGCACAGAGCCCAATGCAGGGCTTGAGCCCACAAACTGTGAGATCATGACCTGAGCCAAAGTTGGGGCCTTAACCAACTGCGCCACCCAGGTGCCCCTGTATTGTTGTTTTTGATATTTGTAGCCTCCAAATTCTCTTCTCATGAAGATATCTCTCTTGAACAGACTCTATCGGGTTTTTTCACCTTCAGACATTTAAACTGCTCATGACAAAGCCTCCAAGTAGTTAAATCCAAAGGTCAGTCCTTATTTTCACTTGATCTCTCTCTTTTTAAAAACATTTTTTTTAATGTTTATTTATTTTTGAGAGAGAGAGAGAGACAGAGTGTGAGCAGGGGAGGGGCAGAAAGAGAGGGAGACACAGAATCTGAAGCAGGCTCCAGGCTCTGAGCTGTCAGCATAGAACCCAACGTGGGGCTCAAACTCCCCAACCATGAGATCATGACCTGAGCTGAAGTCGGACGCTTAACTGACTGAGCCACCCAGGTGTCCCTCACCTGACCTCTCTTTATTTGACACAGTGATCTCTCCCTCTTTGAAGTATTTTATTCTCTTTCCTTCCAGGATACCACATTCTCTTCTATTGCCTCTTATCTCATTGGCTGCTGCTTCTCATCCTCCAGTCTTCTTTAGGGATCCCTTATCATCATCCTGACATCTAAACATTGAAGTACTTCATCCTTGGGAGTTCTTTTCTTCTATACTCTCTCTTTCCTTCAGTGATCTCATTCAGTCTCATGTCATTAAATATCATATATATACTGATAAACTCCACAGCCAAGAACTCTTACCTGAATCCTAGACTCATATGTTCCGCTGCCATCAACATCTCCACTTTGAATCATAACAAGTATCTCAAATTTAATAAGGATGCAGTGGAACTCCAGTTCTTCCACAAACCTGTTCCTCTCACAATTTTCTCCATCTTAGTTAACTCCAGCCTTCCTGATCACTCTTACCAAAAACCTCAGAGTTATCCTTGATACTTTATTTTACTTCTCCAGCCCTCCCCCAATTCATTACCTTGAAAATATATCCAGAATCCGACCACATTTTTTTTAAAGTAGGCTCCATGCCCAGTATGGAAACCAGCATGGGGCTTGAACTCACAACCCTGAGATCAAGACCTGAGCTGAGATCAAGAGTTGGTCGCTTAACTGACTGAACCACCCAAGCACCCCCAGAATCTGACCACTTTTAACCCAGTCCACTGTTATCATTTTGGTCTAAACTATTAATATTTCTAATCTGGATTATTGCACTGATCTCTTACCTAATCTCCTGCTTCTTCCCTTTGGTCTACGTTTTTCAATGTCAGCTAGATGATATCACTACTCTGTTCAAACTCTCCAGTGGCTTCTCAACTCATTAAAATCAAAGTCAATAGCCTTCAAGACATTTTATAATCTTTGATCTCCTCTCCTACTCTTCCCTGGCCCACTTGAGCAAGATAAAAACCCACATATGCACCGCTGTTCCTTCCCCCCTTTTACCCAGATATCTACAGAGCTCATTCTCTTATCTGCTTTGGCTCAAACGTCCCCTTCTCAATAAGGGCTTTTCTGATAACCCTACATAAAACTGCAGCAATTCCTATTCCTCTTCCCTGATATTTTCCTACAGTATATATCTCCACCTGAAATATTACATATTTTATTAATGTAGCTGTTTATTGTCTCTCTCATCCCAACTAGAATGCAAAGTCCAATGAAGCAAGGATTTTTGTTTTTATTATTCATTGTTATGTATCTGGAATCTAAACTAAGCCTACATATAGTAGGCGCTCAGTAAATATTTGGTGAAGCAATGAATCCCCAGCACCTGTAATTCTTGTAGTAGAACCTTAATTTTCCTTTATGGAACGATTCCTTTTCAGTCCATTAGTACTGACTTCAGCTCCTCAGCTTCAGACCTAGTATGTGCCTAGTATATTCCTACCCCCACCCCTCACACAGGTCACATAATTGGTTTAGAGATGGGCCCATAACACAAACCTGTCAAATGACTCTCCAATCCCAGAAATCTGTGGAAAATGTTGGGAAAGAGATATCTCTAATGAGCTTGTTAACCTTGAAGGACAGAAGCTCAGAGCTATTGGAGGCCATCTGGCCACTATGAATGGTGACCCTGTCTTAAGAATGAAGACAGTAGACAGAAAAGCAAATAATAACAAAAGAAAAATACTGTTTCTTGATGACTTATTTTGAAAACCTTGATCCGACTGTGCCTGAGTCCATTTGAATTAGATTTCTGCCACTTACAACTAAAGAATACTAACAAATTCATACTCTACTCCCAGTGTCCAACTCTAATGTGACACTGCCTCTCTTTCTTAATCTTCTTGTAGCTTCTGTATACTTCACTGACTGGTTTTTATTTATTAGTAAAAGTCAATTCCCTAATTGCTTCCTTAGTCTTCTGAGTAATAAAATTATCAGGTATGAAAGTAAAGAATTTTTTTCTAATTCTTTGCCTTTAGTAGAATGGAACATTCGATACACATTGGAAGAGTTGCCATTTCTCCTCTGAATTGCCTCTGTGTCAGTTTTGTAACTGGAATTGGAAAGCAGCTTCTGGAACATCTGTCTGATTAGGTGACAAGCAGCATAATCCTACAATAATATCACTTGCATTTTCCCCTTTTTATATTCAATCAAATTCCTTTCATTATCTCTATCCTGGCACTTTTAGATCTCCTTATAAGTGAACATTATTTTTGAAGTCAGGAAACATTTATTGAATCCAAACTTCATACCTCATATTTTTCTAGATGCTAGGAATATAAAGATGAAATTTTGTTTTGTTAAATAGCATTATCTTAACACATAGTAGGTGTTTGACAAACATTTGTTGAGTAAGTAAGTAAGTGGATACACTGATATGCAGAGCTACTTGAATATTCACTGGATCTATTTCCTCTGAACAAGATTTGCCTTTCTGTTGACATATTTTAGTCCATTCCAACAATTCTTGGCAGTGAGATAACAACAATTTTGATTTACAAACTACTAACTGACAATATACACAGTGTTTTATTTATATTACCACTATTCCAGTCAGTAATCTTTGGGTGAATAGGAACAAAAACTTATTGAAGTTAACTTTAATGAAAAGGCTTTATAGTATATTGCAAAGACGTGTTGTCAAAGCAATCTAAGAACACTCATAAAGAATTGCTGTAATAGTGCCAGAGAGGAGTTCTGGATTTTTGGAGACCTCCAACAGCAGAAATTCATAAATGTGATCCTTATGTATTATTGTTAATTGCCATGACTCAGTGGTATTCTACATGCCTGCCTCCTTGTCTTGTACTCTGGTCAACTGCCACTCCTGGTTCAAGCAGCTCATGGCCAGAGTTACAAAAACATGACATTAAATGGCAGTCGGCATTCAGTGTGGGAATGACTATTGACAGTGGTGGAGATGGTGGTGAATTTAGGGGAATTTAAGCCTTATTTAAAATGGACTGCCAATTGTTGCCATGTGGGAATATGGATCTATTGTTGCCACAATGTCTGACTTCTTACAAGGAGCTGGAAATCCTGAGCAAAATTTCTTAATTTTTGAAGGACGGCAACTAAGTTTAAAAAAAAAGAAAAAAGCAAAGAAGAAAACCCTGAATGGGCAAATTCTCTGTCTCCCTCTCTCTCTGCCCTCCACTATCAAAAATAAATGAACATTTTTTTAAATCTTAAAAAAAAAGTAAAAGAAGAAGAAAACCCTACATGGACAAATCCTATGCAAAAATGGTTAATTTAGCAGGTCTACCTGCTTATTCTTAGAAAGGTCTACTGATAATTGACCCTTGGCTAGCATTTGGGAACCTGAACTTTGGGAGGGTTCCCACCATTCCTAAAACTGATAAGAGTGACTCACTGTGCCTGAACTGTTTGTACAAACAATATAGTTTATGCCAAGCAATTGCTTTCTTTCTGGGAGTCTGGAATTTTGGTACATGCCTGGCAGAAGCTGCCTACATGATCAGTCCCCAATAAAATTCTGGGTGCTGAGCCTCTAATGAGCTTCTTGGCTGGCGGCATTCTATGTGTGTTGTCATAACTTATTGCTGGGGGCAACTAGGCACATCATGTGTGACTCTATGGGAAAGGACCCTTGAAAGCTTATGCCTGGTTTACCCTGGACTTTTCCCACCTGCTTTTTTTTCCTTCACTGATTTGGCTGCATATCCTTTGCCATGATAAATCATAGCCTTGAGTATGACTATATGCTTAGTCCTGTACGTCCTCCTGGTGAATCATCAAACCTGGGGGTGGTCTTGAGGACTCCTGACACAAGCCCAAACAAAACTTATCTTTGAGCCATGTCCAGTCCACAGGATATTACTTTTTAACTTCTAATCTAAGAATTGGTCATGGGCAGGACAAGCACCGCTCCAAAATGGAGCATTTTTCCATGCCTTATTTCATTTAATCCTCACAACCCTGCAAAATAAACATTTTTATAATCCCATTTTACACATGAGGAAACTGAGACTCAGAGAGCTTAAGCTTGCATTAAGTCAAATAATCTATAAATAAAAGCGTAAGGGCTCAAACATAATTAAATCCCATTTTATTTCCATATTGCCTCTTTGAAATTATATTTCCCTCCTCATGTTAAAATTTCAGAATCACTTTATTTTTCATTTCTTATGCATAGCATTTATATCTCTGGAGCTAAAGGGTTCTTATCACTTTTCTTTCTTGAAATATCTGCCTTTCTCTTATTCCATTCCAATCTTTCCTTCTTGTCAGCCATGAATGAAGCTTTCCGAGCCTGTATGGAAAGTGGAAATAGGCATGGACAAGAGAAGGGAAGGATAACCCAGCAGTTTGGCCCACCTTTGCTGGCCTGTCAGGAATCTCAATAACAGGGTCTGAAGTGGTGTGGAGAATGCAGGACTAATTTGGGTCCACATCCAAGAGAGGATATGATGATTATTACTGACTCCTAGACTACAGAAGTTTTTGTCAGCGGGACAATGATAGTTGTTCCAGAGGGATCCATGGTGTTTGAAGCAACTCTCACTCAGCATCTAAGGGACAGTGGAATACTTGGGGTATCAGGTTAAGAGGGTAAGAAATGAACAGGCAGGTTGTCAGGGCCCTGGCTGAGGTCCAGGAAAAATTCCAATCTCAGGAAAAATCGACATGAAAAACAGGAATCTGGGTAGAAGCCCCATTCTGGTTTTTTTTAAATTTTTTTTTTTAACGTTTTATTTATTTTTTGAGACAGGGAGAGACAGAGCATGACCAAGGGAGGGTCAGAGAGAGGGAGACACAGAATCTGAAACAGGCTCCAGGCTCTGAGCTGTCAGCACAGAGCCCGACGCAGAGCTCGAACTCACAGACCGCGAGATCATGACCTGAGCCAAAGTGGGACGCCCAACCGACTGAGCCACCCAGGTGCCCCTAGAAGCCCCATATTAAGACCTGAACTCCTGGAGTCAAAATTTAGGAAGGGAAAATGCAGATTGATGGCTAAGTAAGTACTCTAGAGTCCTCATCTAGTCCACTGACTATCAAGCTTAGAACAGCAAGATGAGTTTGAGCCTCTTTTCTGAGTAGCCTTCTAGGTAAAGATAGAACTAAGTTCATAAAGCTGATCACACCTGCGTCTGGGCAAAAGTGTAGGGACTGGCACTTCTTACCTAAGGAATACACCAAAATAGGTTTCCCTAGCTTTGCAATATTGATACAACACCTCTCTTGAAAGATTCAATGAAAAATACATGAACTCTAAATGATACTCAGAGAGATACCATTTCAATGGACTCTTGAAATTATATATTTTTTAAAAAAGATTTTATTTTGGGGTGAATCACTGGGTGATTCAGTTGGTTAAGAGTCCAACTTGAGCATAGGTCATGATCTCATGGTTTGTGGGTTTGAGCCCTATGTCGGGATCTGTGCTGACAGCTCAGAACCTGGAGCTTGCTTCAGATTCTGTGTCTCCCTCTTTCTCGGCCCCTCCCCTGCTTGCGCTCTCTCTTTCAAAAATAAATAAACATAAAAAATTTTTTTAAATGATTTTATTTTTATGTAATCTCTACACCCAACAGGGGCCTGGAACTCACAACTCTGAGATCAGTCACACGCTTTACCAACTAAGCCAGCTAGGGGCCCTGAGATTATATACTTTTTTTAAATAAAGTATCCTATTACCCATGTGAATGATTATTCCCTTACTAAATGTTCTATGGATATTTTAATGCTAGGCAGTCTCAGTTATAAATATCAGGCTTATGAGTATCCTGTGCATTTATGCATCCACTAATACCTGTTGATGTCACATGTGGTCACTATGTGCCTTATGGTCATTGTGCAGTCATACTGACTAACATTTGTTGCATATTTATTCTGTAATCTGCACTCTTTATTTATGTGCATTAACTCTTCATTGATCTCAATAACACTATGAGGTAGGTTACATCCATTTTAAAGGGAGAAAACTAAAACACAGAAAAGTTCAGTACTTTTTGTTGTATGTGAAAATGTTCTTAGCTTCAAGCAATAAACAATTTAGAAAGAGAGATCAGACATACCTAAATACAGACAACCAGTCACACTGCCTCCCCATATATTCACCCAAAAGCTGCCTTGATCCTAAATATTTCCATCCTCTGTTCTAGTTGGCATTCAAGCTACTCTAATGCCACCTGTTGGCCAGCATGGGAAACTATCTGACTCAGTACCTTTCCTATAATCCTATTCTGGTGGGATTTTGTCCTACATCACCCCCATTTTTTTTTCTAGTTTTAAATATCCACTTTATTCCACACAATACTCAACACATACCATTTACATCTGAAGAAGAGATGGCTTATGATACACCTATGGTAAAACACTTACTCTAAGAAATTTAATCCACTGTGAAATACCAAATGGATGATTTCAGAAACATGAAAGAGTTTCTTTGCTATAGAAAATTCAAGTGAGGAATGGAGATGTGTAAAAAGGTTTCTTAAAGGAAAAAAAGGATGATACTCTGGACACATTTTGTTTTCTGTACCTCACATTCTTCTCCTGCATTGTCTAATGTCCATAATGTTAGGTTGTTACTAAGCTACTGCATGATAAGAGTACTGTCTTTGTATGAGTCTTGATTCAGTACATTAGGTTCTGTGATGGCTTCATCAAAAGTGGTTTTAGCTATAACACAAAAATAGACACATAGATTAATGGAGCAGAATAGAGAGCTCAGAAATAAACCCATGCATATATGGTCAATTAATCTACATCATGCAAAAGAATAAAATAGGACCAGTTACTTACACCATACACAAAAATGAACTTAAAATGGATTAAAGACCTAAATTTGAGACTTGAAACCATAAAGCTCCTCAAAGAAAACATAGGGCATAATTTATTTGATACTGGCCACAGAAATATTTTTCTATATGGGTCTCCTCTAGCAAGGGAAACAAAAGCAAAAATAAACTATTGGGATAACATAAAACTTAACAGCTTTTGCACAGCAAAGAAAACCATCAACAAAATGACAAGGTAACCTACTGAATGGGAGAAGATATTTGTAAATTATATATCCAAGAAATGGTTCATATCCAAAAGATATGAAGAGCTTATATAACTGAATACCAAAAAGGAAAACAACAAATAATCTGACTAAAACAGGCAGAAGACTCATATAGACATTTTTCCAAAGAAGTCATAGAGATGGGCAACAGACACATAAAAAGATGCTCAACATCACTAATTATCAGAGAAATTCAAATCAAAACCATAGATATTACCCTACATATGTCAGAACGACCAGAATCAAAAAGACAAGAAACAAATGTTTGTGAAGATGTAGAGAAGAAAGAACCCTCACAAACGTTAAAAAATGTAAAAAAAATAAAAATTAAAAATAGAATTACCATGTGATCCAGAAATTCCGCTACTGGGTATTCAAAAGTCTATATGCACCCCTATGTTCTTTGCAGCATTATTTACAGTAGCCAAGATATGGAAGCAACACAAGTGTCCATCAATAGATGAATGGGTAGGGGTGCCTGGGTGGCTCAGTCAGTTAAGCATCCAACATTTGATTTCGGCACAGGTCATGATCTCACTGTTCATGGGATTGAGCCCTGTGCCGGGCTCTGTGCCATCAGCTTGGGATTCTCTCTCTCCCTCTCTCTCTCTGATCCTCCCCTGTTCACATTTTCTCTCTCTCAAAAGTAAATAAATAAACTTTAAAAAGTAGATGAATGGATAAAGAATGTGTGGGGTGAAATATTACTCAGCCAAAAAAAAAAAAAAAAAAGAATGAGATGAGATCTTGCCATTTGCAACAACATAGATGATGGACCTAGAGGGTATAATGCTAAGTGAAAGATAAGAGAAAGACAAATACCAAATAAAGAAAGAAAATAAAAGACAAAGAAAACTCTTTTAAAAAATGCTTTTTTTTCCATTTTATTTTTTATTTAAATTCAAGTTAGTGGGGGTGCCTGGGTGGCTCAGTCAGTTAAGCACCAGGCTTCAGCTCAGGTCATGAGCTCACAGTTCCGTTGGTTCAAGCCCCGCGTGGGGCTCTGTGATGACAGCTTAGAGCCTAGAGCCTACTTCAGATCCTCTGTCTCCCACTTGCACTCTCTCAAAAATAAACATTAAAAAAATTAAATTCAAGTTAGTTAACATATAGTGTAGTATTGGTTTCAGGGGTAGTATTTAGTGATTCATCACCTACATACAACACCCAGTGCTCATCCCAACAAGTGCCCTCCTTAATGCCCATCACCCATTTGGCCCATCCCTCCACTCTCCTCTCCTCCAACAACTCTCAGTTGCTCTCAGTATTTAAGAGTTTCCTATGATTTGCCTCCCTGTTTTTATCTTCTTTTTCCTTCCCTTCCCTATGTTCATGTTTCATTTCTTAAATTTCACATATGACATGAAATCATATGACATGTATCTTTCTCTGACTGACCTATCTTGCTTAGAATAATACACTCAAGTTCTATCCACGTTGTTGTAAATGGCAAGATTTCATTCTTTTTGATCACCAAATAATATTCCATTGTGTATATATACCACATCTTCTTTGTCCATTCATCAGTCAATGGACATTTGGGCTTCATTTTATTTATGTTAGAGAGAGAGAGAGAGAGTGGGGGGGAGGGGGGGGGAGAGAGAGAGAGAGAGAGAGAGAGAGAGAGAGAGAGAGAGAGAGAGAGAGAGAATCTTAAGAAGACTCCACACTTCATGCAGAGCCCAACATGGGGCTTAATCCAATGACCCTGGGATCCTGACCTGAGCCAAAATCAAGAGTCAGGACACTAAACCAACTGATCCACCCAGGTGCCCCCAAAAAGCTGACTCTTAAATACAAAGACCAATCTGGTGGTTGCCAGAGGGCAAGCGGGTGGGGAGAATGGGGGGTAGATAAGGAGGATTAAGAGTAACCTATGGTGATGAGCACTGAGTACTGTATAGAAATGCCAAATTATTATGTTATACACCTGAAACTAATATAACACTATATGTTAATAATACTTCAATAAAACAACAACAACGGCAACAACAAAAGTGTTGCCAGTGTGCAGGCAAGTTCTGGCTTATTAAGTATCTCATAGTAAAGTACAGAAAAGTTAAGAGTCAGCCCAAGGTGGATGGGTGTGTGGGTTGCATCTCTTTATTGTTTATATCAATGCCTTTTGGGAAGCTTCTCCAGAATTATCTATAGTTTGTTTTCTGTCTTCACCATGTGCAACAAAGTTTTCTAGAAGTAAACTCCATTTTCAGATAAAAGACTTTTCTTTTTGGGTTAGTTGTATTGGCTGTTAAGTGTTTATCCAACAACTGCAGGACAGTGGTGCAGATGGATCTCAGTTCAGACTTTACTTTCTCCCAGTAGTTCTTAATTAGTAGCAACTTCTTATCAGACATGTTGCTCTTCTGCTCTATGTTCAAGAAGATCCTCCAGGGGCACCTGAAGCCCCTGAAGATGTTCTTATAGGCCACCTAGAGCAGACTTCATAATGGCCTTCATGCAGGTGGGTATGTTGGAGCACTCAGCCTGCTCGGCCAGCTTCGCCTTCTGGATCACTCTTTGTTCTCTTTGGTGTGCAGGCTGCATTCAGGGCTGGTGGGGCTCCAGGACGAGGACACAGAGGAGAGTGAGGGCAAGGCACTGAGGGAGTAAGCACTGACAAGATATGGAAGAGTCCTCCTCAAGAGCCTTCTCATCTCTGCAGCCACTTTGATCTACCTTTGGCTTTAGCAGAGGACCCTCCTGGAGGCAAGGGGCAGGCTGTGGCCTACACACCATTTTCAACTGGTCTTTCTTTTCAGTTCCAAATCTTGGCTTACTCACAGAAAAATTTCACTCCCACTTTTTTGCTCCATTTTCAAACTCAAAGAGTACTTCCCATGTGTCTACCACCTTGAGGATCATGCTCTTGACCTTCCTGCAGAAGAGTCCCAATACTGGGGGTAAAATCAATGATAACAGAAAACTTGACTCCAATGTGTTTAAAAGTTGTTCACATTCCCTCTCAGAATCATCATGAAGTCCTCAGTGACCACTTCATTCTCTTTCACTTAAATCCATATTTTGCTAAACACCAACATTCAAGATAAAGATTTCTCATCCATCTAGTCTTAGGATATTAGAGTTGGAGGGAGCCACAGAGACCATTTGGAACTTAACCCTTCTGTTTAAGGTTCTACTCTGTTTGCCACCTAAAATCCATTTCATAGGGAGCCTTTTATTTATTGTATGACTGGGTCTCCTTCCTGATTCTACATTTTTCTCCACAGCCCCTGATCTCATTCATAAAGGAAGGCCTATGCTGGTAGCTAGGATGGGCTCCTTCAATTATTAGGCATGCCATGCCTCTGGCAGGTCTCACTTCTTTGTTGTTGTGCTATTGGTTTATCTATTGGTTTATTTACATTACATTCTATTATGTCAATGACATTTAAATCCTGGAAGTTTGTATTTATAAACAGAAGCCAGTACATTCCTGGAAAAATACTATATATATATATATATATATATATATATATATATATATATATATGTACATACATATATATATACACACATACATAGTCTGTACGTATATATATATGTGTATACATATATATGTGTATATATATATATGTGTATATATATATATACACACATATATATGTATACACATATATATAACAAAAACAAGATACAATTAACAGTTAATATGATAGTTGGGTAGCTTAATGAACATCTTGCTTCTCTGAGGTCTCATCTGGGATTTTAGAGTGAAGTATATCCAGAGGCTGCCAGTGGCAATTTATGAAAGAGCTGTAGAGTTCTACACGCTTCACCATAAACTCTTTAATTCCTCAATATTCAAATGAAGATTTGGATCTTCTAGTAGCTTTTCATCTTAGTTTGCAGCCAAGATCTGTGGTTTCCTCGGGTGTAACTGAAGATTTAGCTGGGTGTCTTGAGTAATAAGGTGGTATCCAGCTCCATCTACTACAGCCACAGCTGTAGCCGGAAAAAGAACAATAGCTACGCTGTTGCTCAAATCATTTGCCAAAGAGGCAATCCTGTCAGGGCTAGAACTTGGCTTCACTCTTTGCTAATACCAGTTATAATTATTTTCTTGACCAACGCCAAAACCTGCACAACTCTCCTGTCCTTCCATTAGACAGGAGTTAACCATGAGATGGATTAACTGCTAGGCTTCCACGGCCCCAATTCCCCACTCCTCTTGTTACACTAGGGACGCCAAGAGTGGCACAAAGGATGGCAAAGTTGTCAGCTGTTCTGAGCTTAGGGTTTCAGCATTATTTCCCACTACCGCTCTCTAAGTAGTTTCTAAGAAGAAAAAATAAGTATCTCCTTTATTGAAGGCTTTCTTCTCATATCCTATTGTTTTTGGCAATGGCAGAGCTGAAAGGGACCTAGGAATTGCTGGTCCCATAATTTCAGGGATGTCCTCTCCCCAATTCTTTAATATTGACCTTTGACAGTTCCTCAGTCTAATATAAAGTGCTTTGCAAAATCAGCTTTAGGGCTCCCCTTCTAACCACACTTCAGCCTCCCATCCATCCTAAATAGAACTTCTGGACATGCCATTGTCTCCTGGAGACCTTTATCAGGGAAATGACTCAAAGCAGGAGTTTGCTGTTTTTCCTGAAGGCCACATTCTATCCTTTGAAGCCCTCATTCTTCTAAACTGAATAGAATTAGAGGTACTTCAATCTTCTCTACATGGTTTACATATGTGCAGGAGCAAGAGAACACTGCACCATAGCCTGGCTTCTCAGCTAGCTCGTGGGTCATGTTCTTCAGAGTTTGTAGTATGTGGTTAGGGCATTTCTTAGTTTCAGCGTGGACAAAGTTCCCTTCTCTAATTGGCTTCTTTCAGTTCCTTTTAGTAAGTATGGAATGGGAAGGAATTTTTTTTTAATGTACTTTTTCCACAGCCTTTCTTACCCTTTCATTTTACAAGTGAAGAAATTGAAGGCCAGAGAGATAAAATGATTTGGTCGGATTCACACAGACAGAGAAGAGCAGAACAAAGGACTGAACCCAGGGTACTTGCTTCATAGACAAACGCTTTATTTACCTGTTTGACTTTTAAAAAATGTTTTATGTATTTTGATAGAGAGTGTGCGTGCATGCATGTGTGAGTGGGGGAGGGGCAGAGAGAGAGACTCTTAAGCAGGCTTCACACTCAGTGAAGAGCCCGGCATGGGACCAGATCACAGGACCCTGGGATCATGACCTGAGCCAAAATCAAGAGTCAGGTGTTTAACCCACTGAACTATCCAGGTGCCCCTGACCCATTTTATTTAAAAATCAATATTGTAACTGTTTTTATTATGAAATATTGAATATTCAACTACATTATGGATTCAGTTAATGACATCACCTCAGAAATGAATCGTTATTTAAATCAACTTTTCCTATGGGAAACTACATTTTTAAATCCAAATATTCAATTTCCTTGGTGTCGGTCAATTCATGCCAGTAAAATACTGTAGACTGGTGGCTTAAACAACAGACATTTATTTCTCACAGTTCTGGAATCAGGGGATTCCAAGATCAAGGTTGGTACATTCCACGGTTTGTGGATGGTTCCTTCTTGCTGTGTCTTCATATGGGGGTTGGGGAGTTAGGGGAGAGAGAGAGGAGCACAAACACTAATCTCATCATGAGAACCCCACCCTCATGTGGTCTGTAAGTAGGCATTTCTATTTCCTAAACTGTCCTTTCCTTGAGCTCTTATTTACAGTATGGGCCTGGGCTTGTCCTTCTCCTGTGTATACGGTTACCCTGTTTCATCTAAACTGTCAACTCCTTGAAAGTAATTATTACTGTATTATTGAGATTTTTTAGTAGTTCTGCAAAAACACATATGATCATTAAAATTAAACGAAGTGCAAAATTTGTTAGAGATCACATTTAAATAAAATGATTGAGGGGCGCCTGGGTGGCTCAGTCGGTTAAGCGGCTGACTTCGGCTCAGGTCACGATCTCGCGGTCCATGAGTTCGAGCCCCATGTCAGGCTCTGGGCTGATGGCTCAGAGCCTGGAGCCTGCTTCTGATTCTGTGTCTCCCTCTCTCTCTGCCCCTCCCCCGTTCATGCTCTGTCTCTCTCTGTCTCAAAAATAAATAAAACGTTAAAAAAAATTTAAAAATAAACAAATAAATAAAATGATTGAAATTTGAAGAGAAAGTCAATGTAAACAACAGAACTTTTTTTTCAGAGAGTAATTAACCTTTGTATGAAATGGAGGATTGGACTAAGTCACTTGTTGAGGTTCCTTTTGGACCTAGGATTCCATCATGACCTTATTAGCAATGGAGTGGCAGAGAGCAATGGGATAGCCGATCTGGGCAGGCTTATGACTTGCTTATAGTCAAAAGGATATGGTGGAAGTGACACCATATGACTTCCAAGGCTAGGTCATTAAAGGTGATGCAGTTTCTGTCTTTTTGGCTGGAACACTCTGGTTTTATAGCCCTAAAGTGCCCCTAATACTGTTAAAGCTTGTCACTGTCTGATGTCACTAGCATGAGAGTCCCTGAGCCTGACTCACAGAAACCATAATAAAATGACTGTTGTTGTTTTACTCCACTAAGCTGGAGGTGGTTTATTACAAAGCACTGTGACGAGAGCAAGTAAGTTAATATTACTGGAAGAAATAAACAAGGACTGGGAATACCTGGGAGGGAAAGAAGTAAAAACGAGAGAAGTCTGCACTTCGGTAGTTTTTAGAGAGCTAATTACAGCACATGTCATATAGAGAATGGATTTGTTTGTGTATGTGGCAGGGGTGGGGGGTGGTGAGTGTACACAAGCACTCATGGATATGTGCCCAGTCGGGGAGGAGGGTACCAATCTGCACGCTCTACTTTGGGAACTTAAACAAAAAAAAGATTATCTAAGAATTCTATTTTCATATGGACCCGAAAGTCTACGTGAAGAAAGTATGAAGATTTGGAATTGCTATCATAGTATTTTCCACAATTAATACTTACTACAAGACAGTCTTATTACAAGACAGTGATGAGACAAAAATTATACCCACCCTGACTTTGGTTTTGTCTTTTTAAAACTGGCCTTTTAAATTACCCCGCCTACTCTCAAGAGGATCCCTGAGGTGTGGAGAATAACTGCACTGGAACCTCTCTCCTAGCCTCAGTCCTCTGTCTCATGCCCATCCCATGTCCATTCTTTAGTAGAGGTACTGTAGTGACTAAGATTCCAGGCTCTAGAAAGACTGCCTGGTTTTGAATTATGGCTTCTCCACCCACTAGTTAGGTGGCTTTAAAATTCCAACAATTGGGATATTCCTTTTAAAGAAAGAAAAAATCAAGGGAATTGCCCAGAGCCTACCCGCCCCAGAGAAAGAGGGACCTGTTAAGAATAAGCTTCAATGAGTAAGAGACTTAAAAAATATAAACATACAGGATGTTATAAGCTGCCATAAAATGAACTTCATTCTGAATCTAAAAGTTAACCTAGAAAAATAATGAAGGAAAGAAATCTCACTTTGTAAGAAATCAAGAAAAGTAAGAGAGTTCTCTATATTGACTGGAAGAAAATGAAGAAATTAGATTCTGAATCAGATTACCTTTTTGTATATAATATGTGTACCAAGATTTCCTCAAATATAGTACAAAAGTTTTGTGCTTTAATTGCATGGCTAAGATAAAACAGGCAGATGACCCAGTATTGATCAAGAGTAATAAAGGAGAAGACAAAATCTATTCTTTGGGTAGATATGGCAAAAATAAAAACAACACCTGCATTTGAGAAACTGTAGGCAACCTCCATTTAAGGGATACCTTTGACTGGTTTCACCAAAGATACAAAGCCTCAATTCACCAGCAACGTAGCTCCCTTCCTTCCTTTGTGTTACTCAGGCCTAGGCTATGTACAAAACAAACAATTCTGGAACCAAGCAGATCTCTAAAATCCAGGAGACACCATTCAAGCACACGAGATAAGATAAATATTTGGCTTTGTACACAAAAGCCAGTTTGCTTTCCTGATAAAATGATTTTGCAGAGTTTTATGCTTTTCTAAGAGACTATGAAAATCAAATTATTTTTTCTTCAAGTAGCACTCATACTCAGCCTCCTAAGACCCTGATAAGCAGCTAGTTTATAATACAGATATGAAAACCCCTGTCTTTTAATATTCTTTGGGAAATAATAGGAAATAAAGATCCATGGCATTAAAATACTTTCCCCAGTACTAGGGATGGAAAGTATGAAAATTTATTTCATTTCATTTATTTAATGAAAATAAACTGAGTGATAACAATTAAGGTGATAACAATTAAGGTAAGTTTGAAATGGGGAGTAGTTGCAACCTTGACTGGTCCCAGTTAATGAGACAAAGCTCTCACCTATTTGAATAAGGAAACCAAGAGTCAAAGATGTGTTATTCATTTGTGCATAGGGGAAAAAGACATGCTAAAACTCTTCTTAACAAAGAACCTCATAAATATTTAATTACCTTTTAAAAAGTAGAGAGGTCACTAACATTTTTTTTAATGTTTATTCATTTTTGAGAGATAGAGAGACAGAGCACAGGTGGGGGAAGGGCAGAGAGAGAGGGAGACACAGAATCAGAAGCAGGTTCCAGGCTCTGAGCTGTCAGCACAGAGCCAGATGTGGGGCTCAAACTCATGAACTGTGAGATCATGACCTGAGCCGAAGTTGGATGCTTAACTGACTGAGCCACCCAGGCGCCCCCAGAGATGTCATTTTTAA
Source organism: Panthera tigris (assembly GCF_018350195.1). Taxonomy (NCBI): domain Eukaryota; kingdom Metazoa; phylum Chordata; class Mammalia; order Carnivora; family Felidae; genus Panthera; species Panthera tigris. The sequence goes on along the minus strand of NC_056666.1, from coordinate 99,170,114 downwards.
AATAATTACTGGGGAAGCAAATTATTAAGATAACCAGTTAGACCTGCAGACTGTTGCAGGTTGTAGAGAACTTTTCAACCTCTCAGGTCTGGCTGCCTTTAAAAGACTCCTTTGTATAAATACCTTTCAAAGAGAGTTTTATAACAACAGAAAACAGTTAGGTATTATGTTTTTATGAGTGTCCCCAAACTGAACAGGAAAATTAGACTGATACTTTTCTGAACATTCTAGATTCAACCTTTTATCAGAAATACCTTTATACTGCTGAACAATGTCTGCTTCTCTATAATAAAAGAAAGAACACTTCTCCCCTTCTTTGTTTTTCTGAAAAATTCCAGGGATACTTAGCAGGAAAAGGGAAAAACTTTAAGTTTGTTAGAACTTCTGGCGGCAACTGATAGAGACCCAGCTGAGCTACATAGAAAGGGAAAATGGCAGAGATGCAGGACCAGGGCCTCAAGCACCAATGGGAAATCAAAAGAGGCTCTCTACCCTAGGTCTCTGCTTCCCCTCCAAGTCTTCATTCTTCTCTCTTCCTGCACACTAGCTGTCTCTCTAGGCCACAGGACAGAAAATACCCACCATCAACAACTCCTTTTCCAGAGTTCAAGACAGCTGAAATCCTCAGGCCTAATTCCAAATCCCCAGGGAAGGAGTCTCACTGGCCCATCTTGATCCCCAGGGTGAGTGTATGTCCCTCATTCTTGCAAAACGATTCCATTCCAGGTGATTGCCTTTATACATTTCATAGGTTAAGTAACCCTATTACATTGGAAATATAATAAACTCTGTATCAGTACATTTCAAGCTATTATCATTGCCTATTTGTGATGGTGTTTTCAGAGCAGTAATAACAAGCTCACTCAAATAAACTAGTGTTTCCATTTCAACTGATTTATTTGCAAGAAACAAGTTTATATGCTAATATGCAATTCTGATTCACATGAACTATCCATTAAAAAGTTAGAGGTGTCTTTTTAAGCTCATAAGCACTGAGAAGCAATGGTCTTACCTTGTCTTATGAAGAGAAACAAGGAAGAAAACTTGGGGAGTAAAAGATATTGTTCAATTTACCAAAGTCTGAGTATGGATGTTTGACTTTTATCAGATGATCTATTTTCTTCTATTTTATCATAATAATCTATTTTTCTAATTTCATAAAAATAGATATGAGATAAGCACTATTTAGGAACCACTCAGTAAAAAGCTGGTGTTGCCTATGCTTTCCATCTGTGGGAGAATTTGGAATATAAAGAATTGAAGAAAATTTTGATTACTCAAGAAAATGCCCATTTATTCAATTGACAAATATCTATTATGTTTTTGCTATTGTCTGGTGCTTGGCATACAGTGACCAACAAAACAGACAAATTCCTTTCCCTTTCAGAGATTACATCTAGTGGGAGAGACAGTTAATAAACAAGTAAATACATAAAATTATGTCAGGTGGTGATAAGAAATATAAAGGAAAATAAAAACAGTATGAAGGGAAAGAGTGCAAGAGGTTCTAGTTTAAATAGAGTGAATGGTCAAGGAAGCCTCTTTGAGGTGATACTTGACAAGAATCTAAAGGAAATAAAAGGAGTAAACTATGTTAATATTTGGGAGATAATGAGTTTTGAAATTCTGAGTGTGGTTGATTCCCAAACAGACTCCAACAAGCTTCTTAAAGTCATCAAGTGAATTTTCCTACAGGACAATCTTAGTTTAGGCAGTGAATGTACTGGTTCATGTGCCCTCCATCAGCTCTGCCACTGCAATCTCTGGTTCTGCCCCCACCATCATTCTCTTGTTCATCTTGGGCTACAAAACACCACCAACAATGCTAAGTGCCTCGGTTCTTTACAAGACTTTCTGGAGAATGGCACAACTCTTTCAGCCAACCTTTTAGATGGTCATCCTAAGAGTGGTAAGGGTGGAGTAAGGGGACGTGTATATGTATGCAGGGACTTTTATTCTCATCCCTTTATCTCTATCAGCTGCCCAGACAAACCTGACAAATAAATATACAATGAAGTCATAGTGTACTTATATACAAGCAACTTCAAAATAAGCTCCCAAAGTGAGTTCCCCTCCCCCATCCTAATATCTTCAAACACACATACACGAAAGCAAATGCTGTTCCCAATGTCCCCAAATGGAAATTCTGGCACCAATACTGACTGGCCTCATATGGTTAAAGCTCATTTGGCTCTCACTAGCTAGCTTTCCCTACTGAATTTACAGTTTCCATGTTGTCGTAAGCTGGGACCCCAGGAGCCAACTCTAAGACTAAGTTAATGTGTATGATGTTCATTAAGGGATGCCTTGGGATATGCAACTGTGGAAGGGAAGGCAAGGAAGCAAGAGTAGACAGAGGAAGAAGTTGATGCTGCTGTGATGTGGTCCCAATGACAGGCTGACCTGATGCTACAGGGAACTCTAGAGCTAGAATGGTCCTTCTGCACTGCCCAAGGTGGGCCAAAAAGAGTAGATCTTTATACTCCCACACTGATCAATTATTTTGAAGAAGCCCAAGCCACAGAGAAAGGACATGTATACATGTTCTAGCCAAAAGCCCTTGCTGAGGTCCCAGCCAACAGCCCACATCTCCTGTACACATGTGGGTGCAGAAGCCTCAAGATGACTCTGGCTCCAGCCACAGTCTGACTGCAGCCACAAGAGCCTGGGCTTAACTGAGTCTAGTTAGCCTCCAAAGCCATGAGTGATGATGATAATAATAATAAACAAATAGACTATTGTTCTGGGCAACTGAGTTGAGGTGGTTTATTACACACAGCTATTGATAATTAGAACAGTGAAGAATTCTACTAAGAAACTGAGGCAGCTTTTTCTTAACATTTTCTAGTAAAAGCACTTAGTATTATTGTCTTCAGATCTAACCATCATCCTAAAGTTCTCTTCACAATTTCTCTCAAGAGACCTTCATACCTTCAAAATAAGATCCTAAGATGTGCCTTTAACCTCTCTGAGGTAAACAAGCAAATAATTTTCCTGTCTTAGGTAGGATGTAGATTATGACTCTAAGGACACTAAAGTAACAACTTATTTTCTGTTGACAGAAACTGTGCTACACTACAGAACCAAGTAGCTGCATCCAATGGAATTACTGCAGTTTATTGCTTTTCCTTTTATCTGCTCACATTTACTAGTTCATTCTGAGACTCTGTTTTAATATGTAGGAAGCCAATGCTAAATAACCTTAAAGGAAAAAACAGTCAACAGTGAAAGAAAAAATTTTTTTTCAAGTTCATGGAAGTCGCTGAAGGATTTAAAAAGAATATCATGTTCTGATTTACAATTTCTTAAATGTTTATTTCTGAGAGACAGAGAGAGAGAGAGAGAGAGAGAGAGAGAGAGAGAGAGAGAGAGACTGCAAACAGGGGAGGGGCAGAGAGAGAGAGAGAGGGAAAGACAGAATCCAAAGGAGGCTCTAGGCTCTGAGCTGTCAGCCCAGAGCCCGACATGGGGCTTGACCTCATGAACTGCATGAACCACAGGAACCGTGAGATGGTGACCTGAGCCGAAGTCAGAAGCTTCACCAACTGAGCCACCAAGGCAGGGCGCCCCTGATTTACATTTTTAAAACTATGCTGTTTCTGTTGTGTGAAGAATAGAAAGGCGATGCCATGGGAGGGCTATGGCAATCATCCCAAGGAAAGATGATAAGACAAAAATCAGTAGGATTGGGGCACCTGGGTGGTTCAATTGGTTAAGTGTTTGGCTCTGGATTTCTTCAGCTCAGGTCATGATCTCATGGTTTGTGAGTTCAAGCCCAGTGCTGGGCTCTGGGCTGACAGTGTGGAGCCCTGCTTGGGATTTCCTCTCTCTGTCTCTGTCTCTGTCTCTGTCTCTCTCAGAATAAATAAATAAACAAAAAAATCAGTAGGATTGATGATGACTTCAATATAGAAAGCAGGAAATGTGAAATTATCAAGGGTTTCTGAAATGAGCAGCTGGAAGAAAAAGCTAAAAGAGAAGTGGAGGGGAAGGAAAGATTCAAAGTTCAGTTTCAGCCATGTTCAAATTTAGATGTTTCCATAATGAAAATATCAGAAAAGAACACTCAGATAATGCCCTCTGGAACCCAAAGAGAGGTGTGGGCTGGAGTGGGGAAAATAAGAGAACAATCCAGTTTGCAAATGTGCTCCTACATTTGTTGTTTAATCAAAGTGCTTTCAATTTCATTTAGAATCTTCAAAAATTATTGTTCAGTCTTGTAGAAATGAAGATGTGCCTTATTTGTAAGGTTGCCGTGAAATGTCTGCCATCTGGTGGACATAAATAAATACAAATTTAGATGTAAATTTTTCTCATCCAATGGAATAGAAACATTACTGCCAAGTTGACCAACATAAGTCTTTCTAATATCACTGTCTTGCTAACAAACATTTACATCTTTGTATTTCTCATTAGGGAAAACATTTAAACCTAAATCACATCAAAGTATACAGTACTGGAAAGATTTATAAGAGGAATCCTTAGTTTGATAAAATATTAAAACCAAACACACGTATAATTCCAAAAACTGGATTTTCTAAGAACTACCTTGGAAAAAAATGTAGCCTTTTGGCTCTTTAACAAAAAATAAATTAATATTTATCTTTCCCCCAGATCACAGTCAGTGGGTGCTGGGGAGCTGGCTTCCATAGGCTCATGAGAGCTGACTGTGCACATCTCTTCCCAACTCTAAGTTCAGTGATTTCAGGTTGGTAACTTGAAACTGGCCATGGTGGGGGTATTTTTGCTACAGAAATCAGGAGATACTTGAAATCAGAGTTGTTGTTTTTTTTGTTTTTGCTTTTATTTCAGAAAATCAGTTTAGCAGCATACTATACATACCTCTGTTCTCCCTTGAGTCTACCAATTAAAAAAAAAAAGCATTCCATGAAGCGGTTCAAAACTTTAAGTTTCTACTTAAATACACATTTCCAAATTTTGGAACACTATGGAATTTTTTAGGAAATACTATTTGAGTTTTATATTTTTCTTTTAGTTGGAGGAGACCAGAGTGAACTTTTAAAAGGTTATTCATTATTAAAATTATTGCATAAAGGTAACAGATCTCAAATTGTTGTAGTCTTTACCAGTCCTGGCATTTGGATTCCTTGTACTGATGATCGTCAGCTAATAGGAGTGATGGTTAACTACATAGCTCCAAAATTGGGACCAGAAACCTAAATGCTCTATATGCTTTGAGACCTTCCTTTTAGAGGGGTGAACTCAAAGGATATAAGTTCTTATTTGTCTGATGACTCAGAAACAGTCCCTCTGATACTTTCTGAGAGCACTTGTGATCAGCTTACCTTTGCCTCAGGTGACATTGCCTTAAAGAGGCGTTTTAAACCATAAATGTGAGGGAATTCATTTCTTACAATCCAATCTCTTGTTAACACATAAGGACAACTCCTACACATAAAGCTATTGGACCAGGGTCTTTATGTTCAGGTTCTCTACCATGCCATTTTCTAAAATGGGACTTTCAGACCTTGTGAATTCCATAAACCCTCAGATCAAAGAAAAAGCAGCTTTCTGCTTTCTGAAACAGAAATGAATAGGCCTGTTTCATGTCAGCTGAGGTTCAATATGGCAAACAAATTCTGTTCAGTGGAAGAATTCATAGGGTCTTTCGATTAGCCTTCAGTGGTAACAAGTGATAGTATTTCATAATAGGTGCAAATGGATTGAGATGGGGATTTGAACAGAAAGGGTATTTGAGTTGGATCATGTTATGAGGCAATGGAGATGTCCAGCATTACTGGTCATTAAAAATAACAATTAGAGGGGTGCCTGGCTGGCTCAGTGTGCAACTCTTGATCTTAGAGGTGTGAGTTCGAGCCCTCTGTTGGGTGTAGAAATTGCTTAAAAATAAAATCTTAAAAAAATTTTTTTAAAGTAGTAATTAGAAAAGTTTTACCAATGTAATGCATTCCCACCAAGTAGCTTCAACTTTCACTTTCTTGAGGACAGCAATTTGGTATCTCCTACACCTAGCATAAAACCTCAAAAGATATTTGTTATGCAGGTAAAAGTGAATGCATTGTTAATTTAATGCCTATTTTCCCCCAGGAGACTGCAAGTTCCATTAGTTCAGGGATCATATCTGTCTTATAAACACTGTATCCTCAGTGCTGGCATATAGTAGGGAATTTATACATATTGATTGAATGAACTAAAAGAATATAGATATTAGGTATGATACATAGATACTGGATCCAATGCAGATACATTTAAATTTGTTTTGCAGGTATTCTGGCTTATCAGAATGCCATTTTGTCTTTTATAGGTGATTATATAAAAGCAATTAGGAGGCCTAATTTAACCATCTCATGATATACAGGATTCTGATTTTGCAGGGTCTGAATTTAGTGTAATAAGGAAATTTTCTTAGTTTCCTCATGTCAGACACTAGTTGAGGAAAAAACAATTCACCTACAATGTTCTTGGAGTAACTCTTCCTACTTTTTTTTTTTTTAATGTTTATTTTTGAGAGGGAGGGGGAGGGGGAGAGGAAAGGAGGGAGGGAGAGAGAGAGAGGGGAAGAGAGAGGGAGAAAAGGAGGGAGAGAGGGAGAGAGAATGTGAATGGGGAAAAGGCAGAAAGAGAGGGGGATAGAGGATCCAAAGTGGGCTCTATGCTGACAGCAGGGAGCCTGATGTAGGGTTCTAACTCACAAACCGGGAGATCATGACCTGAGCCAAAGTTGCACACTTAACCTACTGAGCCACCCAGGTACCCCCTCCTACTCTCCTTTAGAGAACTTGAGATCTGTGGTTCCCCTGAGTTACTCAAACCATTGTGCTTTCCTTCCCTTTTCTTTTCACAGACTGAAGGAACCTGATCTCCACCTCATGTCTAAGACTTTCCATGAGACTTTCTTTGAAAACTGTCAAATTAAACAACTGGTATGTTTTTGCAATACAAAATGCTACCCATTCAACCCTAGGGATAACAGGGAGTAAAAGCCATAATTATAATAATCCAATTAAAAGTGGGCAAAAAATCTAAATAGACATTTTTCTAAAGAAGATACATGAAAGGCCAACAAGTACATGAAAAGATGTTCAACAGCATTAATCATTAAGGAAATGCAAATGAAAACCACAATGAGATCTCTCCTCAAGCTTGTTAGAATAGCTATCACCAAAAAAACAAGAGATAACAAATGCTGGCAAGGATGTGGGAAAAGGGGAAACCTTGTGCTCTGTTGGTGAGACTGTAAACTGGTACAACCACTATGAAAAACAGTATGGAGATTTCTCAAAAAATTAAAAATAGAAATACCATTTGATCGAGCAATTTCACTTCTGGGAATATTTATCGAAAGAAACAAAAACACTAACTCAAAAGGATATCTGTACCCCTATGTTCATCATAGCATTGTTTGCAATAGCCAAGATATGGAAACAACCTAAGTGTCCATCAGTAGATGAATGGATAAAGAAACTGTGGTATCTATATACAACAGAATTGTATTTAGCCATAAAAATGAGGGAATCCTGCCATTTGGGACAACATGGGTGGACCTTGAGGACATTATGTTATGGGAAATTAGTCAGACAGATTAAGACAAACACTGTAAGGGAGCCTGAGTGGCTCAGTTGGTTAAGCATCCAACTTCGGCTCTGGTCACGATCTCATGGTTCATGAGTTCAAGCCCTGCATCGGGCTCTGTGCTGACAGCTCAGAGCTGGAGCCTGCTATGTATCCTGTCTCTCTCTCAGCCCCTTCCCTGCTCTCACTCTGTCTCTGTCTCTCTCTCTCCAAAATAAACAAACATTAAAAATATTTTTTAAAAAAGACAAATACTGAAAGACCTCACTTACATGCAGAATCTTTTTAAAAAATCAAACACATAAAAAAAAAGATCATATTTGTGGTTACCAGAGGCAGGGAGTAACGAGAGGGGAATTGAAGGAAGATGGTCCAGTTATAAGATAAATTAGTACTAGGGACGTGACACACAGCATGCTGACTATAGTCAACATGGCTGTATGATAGATGGGAAAATTGTTCAAAGAGTTCTTATCACCAAGGGAAAAAATTTTTTTTTTTACTTTCTCCTTTTATTTTATGTATATAAGATGATGGATGCTAACTAAACTTATTGCAGTAATAAATTAATAACATAATTTTTATGCTATAACCTTAAACTTATACAGTGATGTTATGTCAAATATATCTCAATAAAACTGTAAGAAAAAAAAGAGTCCCTGAGTACAAGCCTTTCTTAAGATAGATGTCCTAAGCAGGAATTACATGAATCTCTGGATACAATCAGATAGTAAAAACCAATACTCCATGCTAAAAGGTACTACTTCCTTTTCATTTTGTGAAAAGGAAAAAGCACAAGGGCAAGTAAATACTTTAGCCATATAGAGTAGAAGAAACAAGAGCTTTGAAACTGTACAGAACCTGGTTTTAAATGTCATTCTCGTTTGCCCTTGAGAAAGTTACTGAGCCTCTTTGCACCTTGATTTCTCTTATGAAAATCCAGTTAAAAATATCTAAGTGTGGTTGTGAGGATCAACTGACACAATTTAGCATAATAAAGAACACATACAAATCATTCAATAAACATGTATCACTTTATTACAGATGACTTTGTGATATATGGAGCACAGAAAAGCTACAGATGTCTACAAAGAAACTCTACAGAGAATTAAAATACTGAGTGCATCTTCCCCTTTGTGTTTATATTGTAAAGAGACAATATAAAGCCAGTCCAGCTCTCACCACCATTTTCTAACATCCTACTATCTATTACCTTTCAGTTCTTGTAAGTGCTATAAAATTAGTTTCCCCTTGAGGATAGCCACTTATATGCCTAATAACCACAATCTTCTAATATGTGTTAGGTTCCAGTTCTTGTAAGTGCTACAAAATTAGTTCCCCCTTGAGTATGCTACTTATTTGCCTAATAGGTAGAGAACTGAACACACCATTTTGCCTCACACAAACCGTTCCTCTTTCTGACTTCCTGATTCCTGTGAATAACATCAAACATTTCCCAGTAACTCGTGCTTGAAGCTCTAATCATTTTTTTCACAACCATTTCTCCCTCACCACCACTTAACTGATCATAGTTCCCACAGTATTTTCAAACTCTATTTCTACCTATTTCCCCTTCTAGGGTCACCATCCTAGTTCAGGCCTCCAACCCTGTTTTCTTGCCTCAAGTCCCTTTTCGCCATCAAATTCTTTTCATCTCTAATTCCCAAATAAATCTTAAGCAAATAATGCTTCTATCATTGAACCTGTTTTACCCCATTACCTCTGCCTCTGCTGAAACACCTCTGGTGGCTCCTCATTGCTTACCAAACTCTAGGCTTTCAACACCTTCCACAAGATGACCCCTTACTACCTTTCTGACCTTATCTTTAATTACTCTATTATTTGCATCCATCTTGCCTCTTCCCAAGAAGTCCCTGTGCCTTTTTACCTTCATACAACTATTATTGTTTCTCATACTTTGAAAAACCTACAATCTCATTTCACCTGTCCAACTCATGTCACTCTTTAAGGCCAAACCAAATGCCATCTCTCTAGCAAGTGAAATAGATTTACAGAAAATTCATTTTAAAATCGATGAATTTCTTTAATTCATTAAACACATACAATGAAATAAAATTCTACCCTGAAGGATTAGGTTTGTTCCTGGCAACAAGATTAAGAATTAAAATGAAATCATTAGAAAATTAGTGTGGGGGTTTGACTAGTTAGACAAAAATAGAGGCCAGGAGTCTTTATTTTGGCAAGAAGAACAGAGGGTTAGAAATGGGGGACTGAGCTAGAGCCAGAATAGACTATGATGGGTCATGATTACCAGTAAGTTGGTGAGAGCAGTTAGGCCAGTATTGGTTATAATAGCATAGACTGGTCTGAGAGTGTGAAAAGTTGTGCATAAATGCAAATTATGTGAAAATGGATTGCTACCACACTTACAAGTTAGGTTCGCTTATGGCCAGCAGTTCTCAAAATGTGGTCTGTGGACGACATGAAGTCCCTGAAAACCTTTCAAGTAACCGCAGGGTCAAAACTATTTACAAAATAATACTAAGACATTACTTGCCTTTCAAACTGTGTTGACATTTGTACTATAATACGAAGGCAATGGTGGTAAAATTGCTGGTGCCTTAACAGAAATCATCGCAGTGATACCAGCCTATACTGATAGCCATTGCATTCTTCACTGCTATATACTCACAAAGAAAAAAAAAAGTTTCATTTAATAATATGCTTGATAAAATAGCAATAATTACTCATTTTATTTCACATGAACTACTAATTCCATGTCTTTTAAAAATTCTATGATACAAAATGCACACAGCATTCCTGCTGCATACCTAGGCACAATGGTTGTCCTGAGGATGAGGATTTATGTGATTCGGTTGTGAGTTGAACAAGCCATTTTTTTTATATGGAACACCATTTTTACTTGAAAGAATGACAGACAAACTACAGCTATTCAGACTTGGGTATTTGGCAGATATTGTCTCAAAACTTAGTGAAGTCTGTCACTTCAATGAAAACAAACTGCGGCATTTGTTGTTAAAGATAAAATTTGAGCTTTCAAGAGAAACTCAGAATTTTGGGAGACTTGTATCCATCCATGAGTTTGACAATTTCCTAATTCTTTTATTTATTTATTATTATTATTTTTAAAATTTTTGTTTAATGTTTATTTATTTTTGACAGAGAGAGAGAGACAGAGCATGAGCGGGGAGGGGCAGAGAGAGAGGGAGACACAGAATCGGAAGCAGGCTCCAGGCTCCAAGCTGTTAGCACAGACCTTGGCACGGGGCTCAAACTCATGGACCGTGAGATCATGACCTGAGCTGAAGTCGGACACCCAACCGACTGAGCCACCTAGGCACCCTGACAATTTCCTAATTCTTAAGGACTTTTCTGATGAGATCAGTGACGATGGTAATAAATGTGAGTTTTTGATAATTCAAAATGAGATGTATCAGAATTTGGAAGATATGTATACCTCAGTGAACCACTATTTTCCAAATGACCAATGCATGATGTTACAAAATAATGCATAGTTCCATTCAAAGTTCAAGATACCCCATTATACATCAGTGGATTTTAATGTTACAGTATACAAATGTCCATCCATACAGCTTCAGATTCCACATTGCTACTAATTTTTAAGAAACTATCACTTGTAGGGTTTTGGAGGTGTGATATCAAAGAAGAATATTCACAATTATCTTTTTAAAAAAACTATTAAAATTCTCCTTCCTTCTCCAATTACATATGTGTATGAGACTGGATTCTCTAAATTTAATTCAACTAAAACAACATATCAGAACAGATTAAATATAGAAGCAGATATAAGAATTGAGTTGTCCTGTATTTGCTCTGTGGCAACCCCGCTCAGAAGGTAGCCTCATTTTGGAAGTAAAACGTTCGCTGATGTTAATAGTACTCTCTTGTTTAAATAGTAACAATCATAATGTACTGAACAAGAATGATTTTAGATTTTCAGAAAGTAGAATTCACCAACAGGCAGGGGAAGATTCACCAACAGAAGGAAGATTGAGCTCACCTCCTCCCATGGACACACACCAAGGCAACAACTACATGTAATGCAACTCATTGTGAAAACGACCTGAAGACTAGCAGAATGGACCTTCCACAGGTAAAGTCATAAAGAGAAGGCCATATCAGGGGCACCTGGGTGGCTCAGTCAGTTAAGCGTCCAACTTTGGCTCAGGTCATGATCTCACAGTTCGTGCGTTCAAGCCCTGAGTTGGGTTCTGTGCTCAGAGCCTCTCTCTGCCCCTTCCCTGCTTGTGCTCTCCCTCTCTCAAAAATAAATAAACACTGAAAATAAATTAAAAAAAAAATTAATATTCTTCTCAAACTATTCTAAAAAATAGAAGAGGAAGGCCTGCTTCCAAATTCATTCTACCAGAACCAAAGTACAAAAAAACAAAATTACAAACCAATATTCCTGATGAACATAGATGCAAAAATCCTCAAAATATTATCAAACTGAATTTAAAAATATATTAGTGGGGGCGCCTGGGTGGCTCAGTCGGTTAAGCGTCCGACTTCGGCTCAGGTCATGATTTCACGGTTCGTGGGTTCGAGCCCTGCATCAGGCTCTGTGCTGAATGCTTGCTCAGAGCCTGGAGCCTGCTTCAGATTCTGTGTCTCCTTCTCTCTCTGCCCCTCCTCCACTTGCACTCTGTCTCACTCTGTCTTTCAAAAATAAATAAATGTAAAAAAAATAAAAATAAAAAAATAAAAATACATTAGCGTGTTAACTAACTGGAATTAAAATTAAAACCGAAAAAAAATACATTGAAAGAATCATTCAGGATGTCCAGTGTATGCAAGGATGACTCAATATCAGCAAACCAATCAATGTGATACATCACATTAACAAAATGAAGGATAAAAATCATATGATCATTGTAATAAATGCAGAAAAAACATCTGACAACATTCAACATTCATGATAAAAACTTTCACAAAATGGGTTTAGAGGGAACATACCTCAACATAATAAAAGCCATATATGACAAACCCATAGCTAACATCACACTCAATGGTGAAAGGCTGGAAGTGTTTTCTCTAAGATAGGAATAAGACAAGGATGTCTACTCTCATTGCTTTTACTGAACATAGTACTGGAAGTCCTAGCCACAAAAATCAAACAACAAAAAGAAACAAAAAGCATCCAAACTATTAGGGGAAAGTCAAACTGTCATTATTTGCAGATGACATGATACAGTATGTAGAAAACCCTAAAGACTCCACCAAAAGACTATTAGAACTAATAAATAAATTCAGGAAAGTTGCAGGATACAAAATCAATTATACAGAAGTCTGTTGAATTTCTATACACTAATAGAAAAAGAAATAAAGAAAATAATCCCGTTTATAATTACACCAAAAAGAATAATATACCTAGGAATAAATGTAACTAAGAAGGTGAAAGATCTGCACTCTGAAAACTATAAAACATTGATGAAAAAAATTGAAAAATGACAAACAAATGAAAAGATATGCTCATTGACTGGAATAATTAATACTGTTAAAACGTCCATACTTACCCAAAACAATCAACAGATTCAATGCTATCTTCATCAAAATACCAATAATATTTTTTCACAGAACTAAAAGAAGTAATCCTAAAGTTTATATGGAACTGTGCAAAGAAGACATTGAATTGCCAAAGCAATCTTGAGAAAGAAAGAGCAAAGCTGAAGGTATCACAATCCCAGATTTCAAACTATATAACAAAGCTATAGTAATAAAAACAGTATGGTATTGGTACAAAAATAGACACATAGATCAAGAGAACAGAAAGCCTAGAAATAAACACATGCTTATATTGTCAATTAATTTATGCCAAATGTGACAAGAATATACAACGGGGAAAAGACAGTATCTTCAATAAATAGTGTTGTGAAAAATGAACAGATACATGCAAAAGAATGAAATGGGACCACTTTTTTATGCTGAACATGAAAATAAATTCAAAATGGATTAAAGACCTAAATGTAAGACCTGATACCATAAAACTCCTCAAGGAAAACATAGACAGTAAACTATTAGACACTGGCCTTAGCACTATTTTTCCAGATCTGTCCCCTCAAGTAAGGGAAATAAAAGCAAAAATTAAAAATTGGGACTACATCAAATTAAAACTTTTTTTTTTTTTTTTTTTTGCACAGTGAGGGAAATGATAAACAAAATGAAAAGGCAACCTACTGAAAGACAATATATTTGCAAATGATATACTCAATAGGAGGTTAATATCCAAAATACATTCTCAACACACACTCATACAACTCAACACACACATAAAAGCAAATAATCCAATTTTAAAAATGGGCAGAGGATTTGCATAGACATTCTTACAAAGAAGACATGCAGGAAGCCAACAGACACATGAAAAGATGCTCAACATCACTAATAATCAGGGAATTGAAAATCAAAACTACAGTGAGGGGGGTGTCTGAGTGGCTCAGTCAGTTGAGTGTCTGACTCTTGATTTCGGCTCAGGTCATGATCTTGTGGCTGTGGAATTGAGCCCTGAGTCAGGCTCCATGCTGGTCATGGAGTTTGCTTAAGATTCTCTCTCTCAGGGGCGCCTGGGTGGCTCAGTCGGTTAAGCAGCCGACTTCGGCTCAGGTCATGATCTCACGGTCCGTGAGTTCGAGCCCCGCGTCAGGCTCTGTGCTGACAGCTCAGAGCCTGGAGCCTGTTTCAGATTCTGTGTTTCGCTCTCTCTGACCCTCCCCCGTTCATGCTCTGTCTCTCTCTGTCTCAAAAATAAATAAAAGTTAAAAATATATATATAAAAAAAAAAAAGATTCTCTCTCTCATCCTCTGCCCCTCTCCCCAACTCCCCCGTGTTCTCTCTCTCTAAAATAAAAACAAACAAATAAAACACAGTGAGGTATTACCTCACACCAGTCTGTTTGTGGGACTGTAAATGGTGCAACCACTATGGAAACAGTACAGAATTACCTCAAAAAATTAAAAACAGAAATATCATACAACCCAGTAATTCCACTTCTGGGTATTTAGTTGAAGAAACAAAAAGACTAATTCAAAAAGATACATGCAGCTCTATGCATATTACAGCACTATTTACAATAGTCAAGATGTGCAAGGAACCTAAGTGTCCACAGATAGATGAATGGATAAAGAAGATGTGATAAACATACACAATGGGGGCACCTGGGTGGCTTATCGGTTAAGTGGCTGACTTCAGCTGAGGTCATGATCTCATGGCTCAGGGTTCGAGCCCCGTGTCAGGCTCTATGCTGACAGCTCAGAGCCTGGAGCCTGCTTCAAATTCTTTGTCTCCCTCTCTCTCTGCCCCTCCCCAACTTGTGCTGTCTCTATCTGTCTCTGCCTCTCAAAAATAAATAAACGTTAAAAAAAAAAAACATACACAATTGATTATGGATTACTACTCAGCCACAAGAAAGAATGAAATCTTGCCATTCACAACAACATAGATGGACATAGAGGGTTTTATGCTGAGTAAAATAAGTCAGACAGAGAAAGACAAGTATTACACGATTTTACTTACATGTGAAATCTAAAAAACAAAACAAACAAACAGAAAGAGACTCATATAATGCAAAGAACAACTGGGGGTTGCCAGAGGGGAAGGGATTATGGCATAAGTGAAATAGTGGAAGAGAACTAAGAGGTACAAACTGCCAGGGGGCCTGCGTGGCTCAATTGGTTGAGTGTCCAACTTTGGCTCAGGTCATGACCTCACAGCTCATGAGTTTGATCCTGCATTGGGCTCTGTGCTGATGGCTCAGAGCCTGGAGCCTGTTTTGGATTTCTGTGTGTGTCTCTCTCTCCCCCTTCTCCACTCATGCTCTATCGCTCTCTCTCAAAAATAAATATTGAAAAATTAAAAAAAAAAAAAAAAACAGGTACAAATTTCCAGTTATAAGTCACAGAAATGGAAAGTACAGCACAGGGAATATCATCAATATCATCAATACAAAGTTATTGTAATAACTTTGTATGGTGAAAGACAGCAACTAAACTGATTGTGGTGAGGATTTTGTAATGTACATAATTGTCAAACACTGTATTGTATACATGAAACTAATATTGTATATCAATTATACTTTAATTAAAATTAAAAAAAGAACTGAGCTGTCCTCTATAAAGCCAGCCATTAAAGGGATTTGCAAAAATGTAAAACCAATAGTACTCACTAAATTATTCTGGAAAATACATTTAATAAAAAAATGTTATTTATGTTAAAATATAATGGGTATTGTAATCTTTAAAGGAATCAAAAAAAATTTTTAAGTAGGCTTCACACACCCAGCGCAGACAACGCAGGGCCTGAACTCATGACCCTGAGATCAAGACCTGAGCTGAGATCAAGAGCCAGACACCTAACTGAATGAACTACCTAGGCACCCCAGAAATCGATCAATTTCTTTTTAAAGTTTTATTTATCTATTTTGAAGTTGGGGGGAGGGAGAGGCAAAGACAGAGGGCAATAGAGAATCCAAAATAGGCTCTGTGCTACCAGTGCAGAGCCTGATCTGGGGCTTGAACCCATGAACTGTGAGATCATGACCTGAGCCAAAACCAAGAGTCAGATGCTTAACCAACTGAGCCACCCAGGTGCCCCAGGAATGAATTAATTTTTTAAAAATCCTGCTATAATTTCTAACACAATAAATATCAACAAATTTAATCCATATAAACAAAAGCTCTTTGGAATTTTCCATAATTTTTTAACATTAAACATTTAAGAACTGCTGCTCTTGACAGCTGCCCAGGGCAGCCTTCTTAGGACTGTTAGGAAACAGAGGTTAAGGAATGGATAGCTCCCCTGTTGAAGTGGCTGTGTGTTTTGGTTCAGAAATTGTTCAAATCTGTCTTGGGCCAAAGTAGAAGAGAATCTAAGGTCAGATGAAGTTAGGATTACCTGCATCCCCTGGTTTATTGATGTCTATTCCAAACTTTAGCTTTATTTTGTCACAGTTCTGATATCCTCACCTCAACGTAGCCTCTCAAGGACAGACTGGCAATACTACTAGATTAATAGAACTCCTAGGTCTGTTCTTACGAATCATACCCTTCCTAGTTAAGAAAATGACAATTATCTTCACCATTGTTAGGTAATCACGTGGTCTAAGCTCATAATCTATATCATCCACTAGGATGCAAGTGGAGAATGTGGGCTGCAAGAAACTGGGGTGCTTATTTTGCTTTAGAGGAGGAGAAACTGGTGAAATATGGGATAGATATAGAAAATGAAAAGAAGCTTCAGTTTTATGATCTTGGTGGTGGGGAGGAGACCCAAGAAGAGATTGGATAATGTTTACAGGGCTTTAGGAATGAGATTTCATAAACAACCCTAAATTTAGTTTCCTGTATGCAAGAGTTTCCTTGATATAAGTTGGATTAGACCTTGGGGATTGCTTCAATTTGATGAATGAGCATCTGTTTAAATGGTTTGTAGATGGTTTAAATGGTTTGTACATGGCTAAAGTACAGTGAAAGAGATGAAGCACTAGGAAAATGGAAAATATAGTTTATGTGGAAGGGAAGGTTCCATTATAAAATGGAAGGTTATATCATTGCTATTGGGGAAATTCAGTAATGAAAAGGAAAAATGATCTAATTATTTGTCTTGATAGTAGGCAATGGTCCTGTCAATTAGGAAATTGTCAATAGGAATTTGTCAATTAGGAAATAAGTCAATAAAGGAAAAAGTAAATGTTGACCTAACAGGCAAAAAGACACTGACAAAAACAGGATAGAAATGGGAAAGAGGGTCTAATCTTTCATGAGAACAGACCAAATTAGGGTTGAGTTGTAGCAAATTTCCAGGTGTAAAAAGCACTCTAAGTGCAGACTCTGTGGTGGTCACTGGCCTATTTTCTCTCAGATTCATCATTCCCAGGCTCTCCCTTGCTCTACACTCTGAATCACAGGATATGACCAGGTTAAACCATATTTCCCAGTATCCGTTTGCCAACTGGTCACTAGTTAGTTTCAGCAAATAGAAGGTAGTAGTGGGAGATCAGAAAGGAAAATGAGGGAGAAGCATCTTACCACTAGGAAAAAGACACAGGAAACCATCATATACAGCAACACTTGTCACTTGGAAGGCTGCCAGTTTTGAGTGGACTCAGAAAAAGATAGTTCCTGAGTACAATTACTCTTCATTTATGGACTTGAGAAACTAAAAGAAACAAGTTATCTGCCTCCAACATACCCAACATTCAATGCTGGCACAGATTTAGTATAATAGTTATAAACATTACAGTTCAAAAAGGGGGGAAATGAAAGGTAAAAAGAAGTCCTTGGTCCATAACATTTTGAAATACAACTAGGTAAATGTTGGGAATTCCTTGATTAGGTTCTTTGTCTTTGGGATAATCCTCCATGGCTCTGGATTCTGCCCTCTGGGTTCAGCCCTCTGAGTCATCTTTCCTTTTTTATGGAAGGTAGCATGTTTACACATGAGTAGGTTTATCAGCCTATTTCCTGCCAGTAAAATTTGGGGGGGTCTGGCAGCCTCCTTTTGTTTTATAATTCTGTCTTTCTCATTCCAAACTGGCATTGTTTTTGCTGAAATAAGTTCCTCAAGAACTTGATGGGTCTTCATGTATTTCAGTGAGGTTTACTCCATTAGACAAAGACCACACAAGCTATAGTTTGTTTCAAAATAACCTCATCTCTATCTTTGGCTCCTGCTGAGAGCCTAGGGCTGAGAAATAGCATCTTTAAACTTCTTAGAGGCCAAGAGGTTTGATTGAGAAGATGTGAGGCACACCCTTCTACTGAAAAAGCCCTTTGTGTGATTAAAGACCTTGTCCTTTGATCTCTTTCAGGTTTTAACAAAAGGTTGTGGACTTATTCCCTGGGAATTTTCTCTAGAGTAAGCTTTTTTTTTTTTTTTTTTTTAAGTTTATTTATTTGAGAGAGACAGAGACAGTGTGAATAGGGGAGGAGTAGACAGAGACAGAGGGAGGGAGGGAGGGAGGGAGGGGGAGGGGGAGAGAGAGAGAGAGAGAGAGAGAGAGAGAGAGAGAGAGAGAGAATCCCAAGCAGGCTCCCCACTGCCTGCATGCAGCCTGACATGGGGCTTGAACCCATGAAACCATGAGATCATGACCTGAACTGAAACCTGGATGCTTAACCAACTGAGCCACCCAGGCATCCCTAGAACAAGCTTTCCTGATAGTGTTCAGAATCCATTTCCTAGTGTTAATATTTTTACCATCTGGGGAGGATGAAGATTTTCAAAATTATCAAGTCCTGATCCCTTTTTGTTTAATAGTTCTTCCCTAAACTGTCTCTCTTTTCTTGAATTTTACTCTTACGTAGCAAGAATAAACCAGTAGTCACCTTCAACACTTTGCTTGGAAATCTCCGTAACTGTATAACCAAATTCATCATTTACAAGTTCTGCTTTCAACATAACGGCAGGAGGTAATTTTACTAAGTTGTCTGCAACTAGGATTCCCTTTCCTCTAGTTTCCAATAACATGTTCCTCATTTCCTTCTGAGTTCTCAATGTTAATGTCCTCATTTTCATATTTCTACTGATAATCTGTTCATGCTTTATCATGCTTTTCAACATTCTTCCAGCCTCCACCCACTGCTCAGTTCCTATACCATGGACATATTTTTAGGTATTTGTTACAAGAGCACCCCACTTCTAGATACCAAAATCTGTATATTTTATATTTATGTGCAACAAATCCCATAAATTTAGCAGCTTAAAACAATACACTTTATTATCTCTGTTTCTGTGTGGGTTAAGAGCCCAGGCACACCTTAGTTGGGGTTTCCACTTTTGGGTCTCTCCTGGTTACACCGAATGTTTTTGGGTGGACTCTGTTCCCATTTGGAGGCTCAAGCAAAGAAGAATCTGCTTCCAGATTCTCTGAGATTTTTGGCAGAATCCATTTCCTTGCAGCTGTAGGACTCGGGGCTGTAGATGTTTTTTGCTGGCTGCCATCCAGAGGCTGTTTTCAGTTTCTAGAGGCCACCTGAGTTTCTTGCCACATGGTCCTCTCCATAGGCAGTTCACAACACAGCAGCTTGCTTCATCAAAGCCAGCAGGAAAATGAGAAAGAACAATTCTGCTACCAAGATGGATTCTTACATAATGTAACATAATGATGAGAGTGATGTATCCCACCACATCTATGATATTATAATATAATATAATTATGGGAATAATATCCTATTACCTTTGCCAAATTATATTGGTTCAAAGGAATTTACAGGCTCCATCTTATGAAAATTAATAAAGGGAAACCTCACTAAAGTGGACTTGGGATAATAGAAGGAAAAGCTGGAATGGGAAGCCATACCACTTAGTGTCAATTATAGGAAGAATTGTCTATTACAGATCCCTGAAACAAGCATTCTCAACAGGCAAGAATCATTAATCACAGGCCCCAAGAGGGAAAGATGTACACTGCATCTGCTACAAGAAACTAACTACCCCTGTAACCCTGCCAATGAGAAACTGCCACTACCCTAGACTCGTGCTTTTCTCCAATGGATTTTTGTTCAAAAACAAACCCTCCCAATGTCCTCCTTTTCCATAAAATAACATTCTTTGCCTTTGTTAGACAATCAATAGTTTTGCTATAACTTGCTGGTCCTGAATTGCAATTCTGTTTTTCCAAAATAAATCCATTTTTGGCTGGCAAAATACCTTTTATTTTTCAGGTTTACAACCTATATTTAGGGGTAGGAGCTTAAAGAAGGACATTAATATTGGAAGACAGAGACCACTGGGAGCTACCTTAGGGTCTATCTGCCACACACACATAATTTCTCAGGACTATTTTTAATGATGCAATGCTAAAACTTCATTGAAAAGGGCACACAAAGGAATTCCGAGATGCAGTATCTCTCCTCCATAAAAGCAGAACTTGCCCTGGATATTAGATTGGGCTAGGCTGGTAAGTGGAGCTCAATTAGTTTCTGTTGTAGACAGAGCATTTTATCAAGTATGAACCTGGCAGATCTTGACAGCTCAGAAAGAGCAACAGAAGTAATTGAATATAAAGGGGAAAACTGTTAAAGAACATTTATCACAAAAAAAAAAACTAGTTTCTTCAGTTATCTCTATTTCCATGGTGTCTGTCACCTCAAGTGGTAGCCACCACTCATTCTACTTTGCTAGAATGACTATCATTCACTTTACTTTGGTCATTTGTCAAATCATAAAGATGAAATCAGATGACTGTCAGGTCACATGTTGGCTAGGGATGGAATTACAAAGAAAGGAAAATCATGACACTTGGGGAAATAGTTATGAGGAAGGAAAACCAATGGAGGACTTAAGAAAAGGACTTGAGTCAGAGTCATCTGACACCATGGCTAGCACACTGAATTTTTAAAATTCTCACATAAAACTTCTAAAATGGTTACCTTAAGATTATACTGGCTAAATAGGGTTGTTTCCTTTACTTAAAATTGGGTTAGTGTTCTTTGAAATGTCTAAAGAAATAGGGCTACCATTGGTTGAATGTATTGTATGTACAGGCCACAATTTCACAACATTTTTATGGGATAGATGCTATTTTCAATCCTTTCTCCTAAGTATGGGGAAATTGTTCATCTCAGTTAGGATGTTGAGTAACTTGCCCAAGGTCACACAACAAGTAAATGAGATAGCCAAGATGCCAGAGCATACCTGCTGACTCTAAAGTTAAAGCCTTTAGCCACAGCGTTACAGTGTTGTCTCAGGCTTCAAGATAGAGGAATCTCAAAAAAGTTTTTAATATTCAAAAATAATTTAAGTTTTTCCGTACCTCATTTTAGTCTATCTTAAACTAGTGAACTTAAAATTTGTTTTTCTTCTGGAAGATGCAAACTAATCTGTAGTGACAGAAAGCACATCAGTGGTTACTGGAGGATGGGAGAGGGTTGGGAGGGCCAGGAGACAGGAAGAAGGAAATACAAAGTGGCACAAAAAACTTTTAGGAATGATAAATATGTTCACTATTTTGAACTATGGTAGCGATAGTTCACAGTTGAATACATGTCAAAACTTACCAAATCATACTTTAAATTGTACAGTTTATTGCGTGTCAGTTATTCTTAATATTACAGATGAGGAAATAGATATCAAGAAGTTAAAGTCCCTTGTCCAAGATTAGCCAGAGAGGCGGTAGTAGAGACAGGATAAAATACAGTTTTAAAAATTCTTGAAAAAGTACTGTTTTTCCCTCTCAGTTTGATAATTTATCCCTACATGGTTTCAAAAAGGGCTTGAAGAGACATAAAATATGAAATATATATTATAGGAAGAAGATTGTATTTAAGAACTCTCAGTTTACTTACATATCTCAGTTGAGTACTGGAAATCCATGGTGAATTCATTTAATGAAAAAGTTTAATGTATCTCATTAGAAGTTTGTCATCACGAGCAATCTGAGAAATATATATTTTTAGGAATTTTATAATTATGTGACCAGCAGGGGGCAACTAAATACTTCAGAAACAGCATCATATACAGGAAAACAAATTAAAATTGGAGACTATGAACATTCTCAGTTGTACAGAATTTAATTCTTTTTAAAATGATAAGTAACACCTAGCCATACATTCTCACAATATTGCATTTGTGAAGACAATTAGAACACTCCCCTAAGTAAAATCTATATACTAAGGCCTATATGTGGCAGATTGTTTTGGTTGTTTTTTCAGTCTACAAGGTTCTTTGCAAAAATCTATGAATTTTATAACCACTGAGTTTTTTTTAACTTTGTGTTATATAATATATAATACACATTGACATACATCTGTAGGTTATTCTAGGATTCTGAGATTTCACTTGATATTCTAAGATCAAAGTAATTAAGATTTGCATAGAATCTCATTTTTAACCTAAAATTTAATAAAGTATCATTTCCTAACCTTCTTTTAAGACTAATTTTTAGGTTGTTATATTAGTCATGGTTCTCCATTGAAACAGAACCAACTGTGTTAGGAGAGACCTATATGGTCAAATAATCCAAACTTCCTCCAGACAAAACTACAATAACTGGCACAACTAGTTTAAATTTAAACTAAATTTAAGTAAATTGAATTAAATATGTCTAGTAGTGGTGGAGTTCTGCCAGAGCTCCTGTGTGGAGTTGGGAAGTACTATAGGATAAAGGTTAAGTATGAATTCAGGGGTCAGATTATCCAGGTTCACATAATGCCTTCTCTACTTACTTTCTGTGTAACATTGGATGAGTTACTTAAATTTGCTAATCCTCCATTTCCTCACCTATACAAAAAGGACAGTAATAATAGCCATTCATAGTACAAATTGCTAGTGTAAATCAATATTCAGTTCTCTTTTTCTTCTGGGCACTCAGTAGAATGACTGTCATTTCTCAGCACCGCTGCAACTGGATGGGCACATGTGATTCTGTCTGGTCAATGAAATACTGTGCAATTGACACGTGTCAGTTTCTAGATGAGGCCATGAAAGGTCAATATGATTTTTTAGTGTTTATTCTCCTACTGGGACAATCATGGAAAAAGACTCATATTAAGATGGTGGCACCACAAGGTTAAAGAGCCTAGATTATTATGTCATCACATGGAAGACATGAGCCAGAGCCAACCTGGAGCCAGAGCCAACATTTTGGAATTAGACATAAATCTCTGTTCAGTTAAATCATTGACTTTTTTTTCCAGCTGCAGAATAACCTAGACTATTCTGTTCTGTCGGAGTTGTTCTGATGATTCAATCATAGTATGAGAATTGCTTGTCTGATAAACAGTAAGAACTCAAATATTGTAATTATTATGTTGAATCAATCATTGATATTGAATCAACGAATATAAAGCATTACTTTGTTGTTGATTATTATAATGATTCAAAACTCAGTCAAATTAGAGTACCAGGTAACTTTTGTTTAAAGTATTCTAACTCTTTGAACTTCTCCTTGGAACATTGCCTAACACACAGTAGGCATTCAGCAATAAATGAACAAATTCTTGTTTTGCTGATTATCTGATAATTGCTATCATTTTTTTCTGAGATCTTTTATTCTCTTGTTAGACTGGCAAGATTCCATTTTCCATTTTTTTTTATTAGACCTAGCTTCTCAATAATTGTTCTATCAATAATGGGGCTTAGCCAGTGACAGCTCCTTATATATCTTACTCTCTTCTGAATTCAGAAACAATTGATAGGGTGTCAGATAAAGATGAAAACTACCTTCTTACTGATAAAGCTGCTTAGACAAAGGACTTCAATGTACAGCCACAATGAAGCTTTTCAATACTTTTCCCCAGGTCCAAATGGGAGATGGCATAATAAAAGGAAAATGTGGGTCTTCAGGACAGATAAACTTGGACAGAATCAGTGCTCCACACTCAGTAAGGTCAAATGTAGAAAGAATGAGGGTTAGGATTCAGGCCTGCCTATAAAAGCAAGCCCAGGCTCTGATCCATGTGTATTTAGTTTATTACACAGAATGAGAAACAGGACAGAACATAATCTGTTGTGGATAGGTAGATTTGAAAAATATGGCAAGAAAGGGGCTAGGTCTTATTTTCTTCTTCTTAAATCACCAATTAAATAAAATAGCTCTTTCTACTTAGGGAAAATAGCAGAAATAAAAATGGAAGGTACACTTCCCTAAAGTTCTGAAAGTAGCATATTTCTAATTTAAGATCCAGGTAGGAGAACACCTAAATATATAAGTATATAAATTTATAAATACATAAATGTCTAACTGAAGATTACAATAATTAGAGATTATATATATATGATTATGTTGCTCAGGAGGGAGGACTAGGCTAGAAATACATATTAGATAGACTAAAAAGAATGAGAACACAAGATCCATTTTCTCCTCTCTTTTCTAGGAAGAAGATATAGAGTGAAAAGAGAAGAGGGCTGAGTATGAAATTTTGGAGCAATGAAGAAATAGCCGAGAGAGGGGCGCCTGGGTGGCGCAGTCGGTTAAGCGTCCGACTTCAGCTCAGGTCACGATCTCGCGGTCCGTGAGTTTGAGCCCCGCGTCGGGCTCTGGGCTGATGGCTCGGAGTCTGGAGCCTGCTTCGGATTCTGTGTCTCCCTCTCTCTCTGCCCCTCCCCCGTTCATGCTCTGTCTCTCTCTATCTCAAAAATAAATAAATGTTAAAAAAATTTTAGAAAAATTAAAAAAAAAAAAGAAATAGCCGAGAGAGAGAAACTTGCAAAGAATGAGGAAGAGTCAGAAAGGTAAGAAGAAAACTAATATGATGACATAAAAACTAAATAATAAATAAGTGAATTTCTGCCAAAGATCAACAGAAGCATACAAAGAAGTTGCCAATTCGTGAGGACTGCTACAGTGAAAAGGCTACATGAATCTAGAGCTGAGCCCTATGAACCATGGGTAAGATGAAAAGGCAAAGGAAAATTTGCAAGCAGAGAGGTTTTAAAAAAAGTAAGCAGTTAAGTTGATGCCCTGGCAGCCTCTTAATGCTGGAATGTTTAGTCTTGTGTTGATGATGATTCAGAAGCTATATGTTAAGGCTTAGTAAGAAATAGTGATTTTCTTAAAAAAAAAAAAATTCTGTTACTATGAAAGTAGTACGTGCAGGACAGAAAGTTGGAAACTATATATAAGTAAAATAGAAGAATAAAAACATCCATATTTCCCATCTATTACCACTGTTAACAGCTTATTGTATATCTTTGCATACCTTTATTTATCCCTATATATGCGTATAAATATATATATATTTAACCAAAATAGTTTCATACTTGTGCAGTTTTACAACTTGCTTTTTAAAAATTAACAATCTCTAACCTTTCCAATAAATGAATTTTCATCTTACCTAAAACCCAAATTCAGATTTTCCCATTAGTCTCCAAGTTATCTTTTCTCTGAAGATTACTAACTAAAAGTAAGGAATTATTTATTTTTCCTTTCCTGCATAAACCATATTTTAAGGTAACCAAATAGTTCTAGGTATAAAGGCAAGCTCTATTTTACTGAAAAAAATGTCAGAATATAAAATGAATAATGGAATTAAAATTATTTTGCAATTTTTATTAAGATTATTGACTTGTGCAAGGGTTTACAACAAGTATTAAAACATGAGGTTTATAGAAGGGGAACTGGGTATATGCATAGTATCAAAGTAATACGAAACAAATTACTTCCCAGTCACAAGTTTATAAAGTAGAAATGAGACTGCCATATCATTAATTCAATTATCAGTCTGAGCATCAATAACTATGAATCAATCAAATAGCATGAAAGATGCTGTAAAAACAATATACTACATCACCTATAAATATTCTAGCCCCAAATGTTTAATTTGAATCCATCAAATCTCTACATCTGATATCTTTAAAACATTTCAAAAAGCGATTTTTACATCTACTGAATATCATAAACAAGATATCCTGGATATTCTATTGAATATCAGAAACATTGTGAGGGTAGAAGAATAAGGAAATGCATGTATTCCTGTATTGTGCTTAAAGATAATTTTTTTTTACTATGATTCGTAGTAAACCGAATTATAGTAAACTTAAGAAATAAGTTTGGCAAGAGGGGATTGGCTTAGAGTGTGGACTCCATGTACTGCAACACTCTAAAGGCTGTTTGAAGTCTTACTTGAATGGAAAACAAAACTCTGAAGTTGAGTCTATCTCCTGATTGCTGTAGAAGAAGCTTTCATTCTTACATCACATGTGAGACTGATACCTAAATTGGGGAATGTACAGATTCTTAGATAAATCTACTTCCGTAGCCTGAGGTTATGCCCATCTATGTATATTCTATAATTCTCAGAATTAGGCCAGCTGCCACAAAGCCTTGGTATCAACGTAAGGTTGGTAGAGTATACAGTCTGTGTGTAATTGTTTTTACCACTGAGTAAAGTGAAAATACAGTTAGTAAAATTGTGTACAATGTAATATTCCCCAAAGATAGTAATCATAATAATTCATGTTTCTTGAGTTAATTCTCATAACAACACTGTAAAATAAAAAAAAATTTAACTCTACAGATGAGGAAAGAGGCTGGGTGAGGTGGCAGGGCTAGTAAATGGCAGGGCTAACATTAGAACTGAGATATATCTGACTTTAGAGGTGGAGGTTAACTGCACTATACTGTACTAGTTCAGTGAGTCAAAGTTATATTGACAAGCTTTGTAACATTGATTAAATTGATTGAGATTTTTCTTTGGACTTGATAGTGATATTAACTCGTAACAGTTTCTGGATTATAACTGCTAACCTAATGGGAACATCCATGCATAAAATGAAAGCACTTAGTTCTTGTCAAATATTAGCACTGAAGAAATAAAACGTTAACAGAATACTTTCAACTCCCCCCCCCCACCCCCCCACCCCCCCAGAAAACAGTCAGTGCTAGTCAGGCAAAGCTTAAACTTTCACTTGACTTTTTGTTGCTACTTTTTATGAATTTGACAGTTATGCATTTGGAATCTGTTCAAATTCTATTTGCAGCTGAATCATGTGAATGCCAAGGAGATCAGTACATCTGCTTCTTAGCATCTCTAATCTGTATTTGCAGAAGGCTTTATATAAATTTGAACATGTTAACGTGCTTAATCAGATTTATTTACCACAGTTCATATGATGTTTGGCCTTTCACCATGGCTTAACAGAGGTTTGGAGCAAATAACAGATTGCATGAGCTGCTTTTGACTTGAATACTTTTACCAAAAAATAATCATAGAGACGACAAAGAGGAAATGATTACTATCTTACAGGTAGAAAATAACAAGTAGTAGGTGTAGAGTACATGCCCATGGATTTGACCTACAGGTAGGGAAAAGAAAGTGACATAATATGAAGGATTTTTTTTTTCCCTAAAGCATGGGCCCAATTATATAGCATGTGTCTCTAGATAATGAGACATTTAAAAACACCATAATCAAATATCATTATCATATCTAAAACAATTAAAAATAATTCCTTGATATCAGGTAATATCCAACTAGTTTGTAAAAGTGCTTTGAATCAGAATCTAAAAGAGGTCCACGCATTGCATTTGGTTGATATGTCGAATGTGTCTATTTTAATACATTAATAGTAACTTCCTTTTTTTTCTTGACCTTATTTTGGCATAAAGGTCATTTTCCTCTATAATTTTCCCTGTTCTTAGTTGAGATAATTGTCTTCATGGTGTACTACTTTTGTAATAACTTCAGGAAGGAGGGGTTGGGATGCAAACAATGTCAGGTCCAAGACTATTGGCTGACAGCAAAAGATAGTCAGAAGTAATCAACACCGTAGGACCACAAGCAGTGAAGTATTTGGCCATCTCTGGAAAGGAGCTGACATTTAAAAATGAAATCATAAATAGATGTATCCGAACTCCAGTCCATTTCCAGGAGGGTGTTATAGGGATTAAGGGTTAAAGGAAACCGGTGGCAGAATTGGATTGGGAGTCTGGTCTCAGCTGTCTGTGCATATAATAGCAGGCAAAAGTTAGGCTCCCATGGGAATTGACAGAAAACAACTAAGGGAAAATATCAGCAGGGCTTAGAACAGAGGGATGAACCTGACAAGAATGCATTGGACAGACATTACTGGAATATAGGATAGGTGTCTTCTTTCTTCACCTTGCCACCTTTGGGTACCAGTGTTCTGGAGGAGTTAGAAAGATAATAAATACTTAGGAGATTTGACAAAAGGCATCTAGGTAACACCTGCTCTTGTTGGGAGTGGTACGTAGATTTCTACCTGATGATGTTGTGTGTATGGAACTTTCATTCCCAGCAGAGAACAACAGAAATGAGAGTTTTGAAACACTGTTAGTTTATAGGGCGAGTCTCTTGATAGCTTCCCATTCATTTCAGAAAAGAGGTGGAGTAACTTACAGATACTTAATTTTTTTTGTAATTAGGATGGGCCTTGGACCCAGTAAAAACTGATAACTTATTAAATTGAAAGAATTAATGTACAATCTAGTTCATATGAATTACTTGTGAACTGTCAGAAAGTTTATAGATGTATAATACAGGTTGGACAAAGCTAACTGAAATAATCTATACTAATATAATATAGAATCTCTCGAACATTAAAAACTATAAAGAAATGGAATTCATTTGGACATTCTGCAGTGAAATTATAGATTTGGTTTCATCAAGAAAGCATTAAAGAAGTAAGTATGTTTCAAATAATCTCATGTGGTTGAGGAAAACAAAGAGAGTAAAGTTTTGGTAAAAAAAAAAAAGTAAGTTATAATTTCTCTGCATTGTAGTTACCACAACTTTGGAAATTTAAGGAATTATGCATCCTATGCTTTTCATGTTTACATAATTGTGACAAACAGCTTTTTATACACTTTGTCTTTTTAAAAATTCTTTTTCTTATTTTAAGTAGGTCCCATGCCCAACATGGGACTTGAACTCACAACCCTGAGATCAAGAGTTGTACACTCCATTAACTGAGCCAGCCAGGCACCCCTATGCTCTCCTGAAATTGAAATGAAAATCATACTTATAGCTGGGACTGTGTAGTCCAGGTAGATATCAGAAAGAAATGGGTTCTTCTTCTTCATTTAAAAATTTATTTGGAGTTCAGGATGCCCCCTGGGCTGACTTAAACCTCAGGAGTCAATCTTTACAGACTGAGCATAAATTTTCTAACTATTTCCAGAGATAGTGTTAAAAGTCATAGCATGCATCTAATTTTGACTAGGCAATGTGGGTGGAAAGGGTAGGCAGAGCTTTTCAATAAGACTTAATTGCCCTTAACCTGTGAATACATAATTATATAATTTGTTATGATGAACTTTCATTTTTAGACTTCTATGGTGGGACTCATTAATTCTTCATAGATATGTGAAAAATAACTCTAATACTCTATTACTCTAAATCATGATCTCCTAAATATATGCTAATTTCTTAGTCTGATTATTAATAAATCATCTCCGCTGGTACATTATGCAAATTTGAAATAAAAATGTCATGAAGAAAAACACTTAAAATGTTACAGCAGTACAGTTATTTAAAAAGAGAATATCAATAAAATATTTAGTTTTGCCTATATGGATAAGAGAAAAAAATAAATGAAAATGTTTAGTGCTTTTGCTTTTTTTCAATTAAAAAATTTTTATTTATTTACAGAGAGAGAAAGAGCATGTGGGAGAGGGGCAGAGAGAGAGAGATGGGGAGAGAGAATCCCAAGCAGGCTCAGTGCAGTCAGCACAGAGCAAGATGCATGGCCCTATCCCACCATGAAATCATGACTTGAGCTGAAATCAAGTCAGATGCTTAACCGACTGAGCTACACAGGTGCCCCTAGTGTTTTTGCTTTTAAGGACATATACCAGATGGAAATAATAATACAAATGGGAAAAATACTTGCTCTGATGAGGTCTGTTTAATAGTAGGTATAAGGTAAGAATCTGATTGGACTTATTCTGATGTTAGGAATATGAGTGAGAGCTATATTTTCTTTTAAAAATATTATTAAATAATTTTAACAATTCTGTTTTGCATAGTTGGTGGGTTTTAGATTCATGCAAGTATTTACCACTTTCAATGCTCTTACTTCAGTCTTAACTCCAGATCTTTTATAGGGGGATCATTTTATTTTTGTCTGAAGAGAGAAATTTCTTTAGACTTTCTATTAGTGAGAATCACTATTAGCAGCAAACTCTGCTTTTGTTGGCCTAAAAATGCCTTTGTTTTGGCCCCATTCTTTTTTTGTGGTCGGGGAGGAAGGGCAGAGGGAGAGGAGAGAGAATCTTAAGCAGGCTCCACACCCAGCCCTGATTCCAACTTGGGGCTGGATCTCATGATGCAGGACTCAATCTCATGACCGTGAGATCATGACCTGAGCTAAAGTCAAGAGTCTGATGCTTAACCAACTGAGCCACCCAGGCACCCCTGGCCTCTTTCTTAAAAGACCTCTTCAAATAGGCATTGGATTTTCTTTTAGCCCACTGAAGGTGTTATTCCATGGTCTTCTGATTCTATTGTTACTAATGAAGGCCGATTACCAGACACTTTGAGAATAATCTATTTTTTTTCTCCACTAATTTCAAAGTTTTCTTTTCCTTTTGTTTTTTTGGTGTTTTATAGTTTTGCTGTGATGTATGTAAGTGTAGATTTATTATTCTTTAATTTGCTTGGGATCTGGGGGACTTCTTAATCTGTGAATTGGAATCTTTCATCAGTTCTGGAAAGTTTTCAACCATTATCATGTCTAATATTGCTTCTGCCACATTTTTTTCTTTCCTATTCTTTTGGAGTATCAATTTATTTCAGACTTTCTCACAATGTCTTCAATGTCACATAAAGTCTCTTTTATATTTTTCATTTTTTTCTTTTTCTATTGCATTTGGACAACTTCTTCATCTCTACCTCCCAGTTCATTAAATTGTACTTCTGCTATGTCAAATAGACTATTAAATGTGTCCCCTGAGTTTTAAATTTTAATAACTTATATATTTTAATTCTTTAAGTTCCATTTAAAAAATATCTTTGATTATTCTTTATACTTTCTTGTTTTGTGTATGTATTTTCAAGGTCATCTTTTATTCCCTTATTCATATTTTATATAGTTATTTTATAGTCTGTGTCTGGTAATTTCAATATCTGAAGTCTTTTTAAATGTTTTTGCTATCTTATGTTCACTGTTTCTCACTAATGGTGTCTTATTTTCTTCTGTGCTTGTTATTTTTTAAAATGTGAGCTATTTTCCTAAGACTTTTACTTATTATTCTTTAAGGCTTAAATTGAAGATGGGTTCCTCCAGAGAGGGCTGGCATTTGCTTCTGCCAGATGTCTGAAAGTACTATCAGTCAAACATTCTTCTCAATTATCAGCTGAATACCTTCTGGGATCATCCAGGTAATATGAATTCAAGTTATATTTTTTGTGTGCATAAGAGCTGGATTGTGAGTCTAAATTCTCAGATATGATTTTGCTTTTCCCCTCTCCACTAGGTGCCACGTTTAAGACAGTAATTTTCTTTGTAGAATATAGGGGAGAGGTGTGTATGCTACTAAGGGGCAAGTTTATTTCTAATACATCTTTACAGTAAATGAATAATCCTTGGAAATGCAGCTTTCTGTGTGCATAGGGCAGGTCATGGGTTTTGTCTTTTATAAGGCCATGAACACCAAAGCTCGTGTTAACTGGATTTGGCAAATGCCCTTGGGGTCATTTGGAGTGAAACTCTCTAGGTTTCTGCCTTCATTCCAGTTTTGAACTACTAATTTCTTTATTACCAGTTAATCAATATATTTAATAGCATTTAAAACATTTTTCCAGGATTTTTGTTTCCAGTGTGATCACTGAGTGAGGTATATAAGCCATGATATTGCCAGAAATACAAGCCTATATTCTTTGTATTTTATTATCCAAATTTTCATCGAGGGATATTTAAGACAAATAATATTAAACAGAAATACTTAAAATCAATATGTAAATACTTTGCAAGAAAATCTGTAGATTTTTCAAATAGACTTTTTTTTAAATTATTTCTTTTTGAGACAGAGAGAGACAGAGTGTGAGCTGGGGAAGGGGCACAGAGAGAGGGAGACACAGAATACGAAGCAGGTTCCTGGCCCTGAGCTGTGAGCACAGAGCCTGACACAGGGCTCAGACTCACGAACCCCAAGATCGTGACCTGGGCCGAAGTCAGACGCTTAACCAACTGAGTCAGCCAGGCACCCCAGACTACTTTTTTAATATAAAAAAATTTTAATTTATTTAAATTATTTAAATGCTTACTTTTTAGGGAGGGAGAGAGAAAGAGTACGAGTGGGGAAGGGGCAGAGAGAGAAAGAGACACAGAATCTGAAGCTGGCTCCAGGCTCAGAGTTGGCAGCACAGAGCCCAACACAGGGCTCAAACTCATGAACTGTGAGATTGTGACCTGAGCTGAAGTCGGATGCTTAACTGACTGAGCCACCCAGGAGCCCCTAATATAAATTTTTGGTTGGGTGCTTACCACATACCTAGTTGATGTCTATTAATTATTTTATTTATTTATTTATTTATTTATTTAGGGAGTCTGGGGATGCACATGTGCTTGAGTGGGGGAGGAGCAGGCAGAGAGAGAGAGAGAGAGAGAGAGAGAGAGAGAGAGAGAGAGAGAGAGAATCTTAAGCAGGCTCTGTGCTGTCAGCACAGAGCTTGACATGGGGCTTGAACCCACAAACCATGAGATCATTACCTCAGTGGAAACCAAGAGGCAGACACTTAACCGACTGAGCCAGCCAGGCATCTTGTAGATGTCTATTATTTTGTTTTATTAAATTGAAGATTATTATTGTTCTACAGTGCATTTAGCCTTTGAACCACTTATCTGTTGGCTTAAATTCACTTAAGCTGATTTGTGAGATTATACTATATAACAATTTCAAAAATCTCTGTGATTTAGAACAACAAATATTTATGATTCACTCTTGCTTCATGTTAGTAGCTGCAGGTCAGGTGCTGGTGTACTGCTCTAAAGGTCAGTTTCAGTTCTGCTCCACATATTTTCTCATTCTGAGACCCTATTTGGAACACGCCTTTCTCATGGCCAGGCAGCACAAGACCAAGAGATTGACCTGAATGTTGCACTCAAAAAAGCAGTTGGCATGTGTTACATCTACTCATAAGCCATTCGTTAGAGCAAGTTACATGGCCAAGAGTAATAACATAATCTACCACAGTCTTCAAAGTTGTATTGAATACCTTATTTATGTTTGAGGTTGCTGTTAATCTTCTCTGAGAAAATGAGGATTTTAACCTAAAATCTCCATTAGCAATCTTTGGCAACATAAATGTCTAAATGGATAGGCAAAAGTAAAACAAAAAAACAGAAAACAACTTCAAGCCAATCTCTCTCATTCTAGGTCAGGGATGATGCATATTCTGTGGGAAAAATTATCGTGCCTGTCAGTGCTTTAACTGATTTGGAAAAAGAACTTCTCATTGTCAGAAATGTACAATGAATTAAACACTAGGCGTAAGAGATTCTTACTGGAGTTAAAATGGAATAGTTATAATAAAATTGGACAATTATATTAAAAAGTTTTATTAAAAATATTATTCTCAAAATAATTTTAAGAGTAGCAAACTTGCAGGGTATATAAACATAGCAAATGGGAGTTTTAGGATATTTTTCAGTTATAGCACAGGATCACACATTACAGTTTGTGTTTATGTTGTGATTACATCAAAATGCTAGTTTGATCATTTCCTGAAATCATACGATATTAGATGTGAAAGGATCTGAAAAGTATGTATTTCTCATTTGCAATGTATTGATACATCATTTTGTTGCAATCAATTGTGAGGTATGTCAAAATCATCATTCATGACAAGCAACTATTACTAGCAACAGTTAAAATACAATTACAAAAGATATACTTACATTTGTTGTCCCATAATATCTTCACTTTCATGAACTTGCATTGACTTTTTTTTTTGAGTGTGGTTGATAGGAGTTATAGGTAGTCAGACAATAATTTGCATAATCCTGGCTGTTTGTTTCCAATGTGAATATCATTCACTGAAAAAAAAAAAAAAGGTTGAATAACATTGGTTAAACAGCATATAGTCCAACTCCCTACTTTTTTTTAAAAATTTATTTATTTATTTGAGAGGGGGGTGGGGAGAGAGAGAATCCCAAGCAGACTCTCAGCCATCAGTGTGGAGCCCGATGCAGCGCTTGAACTCACAAACTGTGAGATCATGACCTGAGCTGAAACCAAGACCTGTGCCAAAACCAAAACCAAGAGTTGGATGCTTTAACCAACTGAGCCACCCAGGCGCCACCCCTCCCCCCACCCCCCGCAACTCCCTACTTTTTATCAGAGCTTGATATGCAGAGAGTAATTCGTCCAGTCACACATCTAATTAGCAGAGTCTGTAAACCACCACCACCTTGCTTCCAAAACGGTGCTTTCCGTTCCAACAAAAGACTGTTTATTTTCAACAACCAATAGAAGAAATTTGGGCTGACGCAGGAGAGGATTGTCAAGGAGATTTGCCTTATTTTACTGATCTGTAGTTTTAGTTCCCAGAGTAAAGGAAAAGAACCAGAGAAACAGACCCCAGAGGGTATATTTTGCATGTTATTTGTGCTCCAAGAACATTCTTTTTCAAATCTATTTGATTGCAACTCACACTAAGAAACACAGGTTAAATCACAACATAGGACACACTCTTATCC
Organism: Panthera tigris; assembly: GCF_018350195.1. Classification (NCBI taxonomy): domain Eukaryota; kingdom Metazoa; phylum Chordata; class Mammalia; order Carnivora; family Felidae; genus Panthera; species Panthera tigris. Next base: position 99,135,463 of record NC_056666.1, on the reverse strand, counting down.
TTCCCCACAAATGAAACAAAAATTTCACAAAGCAATTTCTTGTCCACACTAAATGTGTACTCTTATCTTTATATTCTATTCCATTCCAGCCTATTTGTTAAAAAATAAAATTGAATTTTAAGTCAATTTAAAAAATAGTGCTCTAGAAAATAGAAGACATTTCAATCTGATGCCAAACTCCAAAGTTACTGAGTTAGTGTCATTCACACAATAATAAAACTTTTCTCATATTTATTTGAACTACAAAGACAGTATCTCAGACTTCAGAACAGAACCTGTAGAATCTTTCCCTCATCGGAACACCAGCTCATTACAATATCTCATAGATTCCAAGACCCATTGTTTCTCACATTTTAACATCTCTGAATTCAAGATGTGTCTTAAAAAATATCAGTGGCTTTGCATAGTTTAAATGGCAGTATTTTTCTTTCTTAACATGAAATAATGGTGAGTCCTAAAGTCTATTTCTTAGTGTGTCATGAAATACATTGATAATTACGATCATATAGGCCAAACTCTATTGGTTATTCAAGTATCCAGGTGATCAGAATGCTTTTTGAGGTCTTGTTAAGAAAACGTAATGAGGGCATAAAACTTGCTTAAGCAAAAACCCTTAGTTCTGGGCCAGAAGGAAAAATGACTTACAAACTGAGCAAACTTCTTCATGTGCTTGCATGGTTAGCAGGGTTTGATTATGATCTTTCTGCTTTTCTACTTCCTTCATTTCTGTATTGTTACTTTCTTTCCTCTGGCGATTGGCATTTCTATTATTTTCCTCTCATCACCAGGGGTAGGCGGGGAGAGTTCCTCGGACCTGGGTTTAAAAGGAAAGCAAGTTTACGTCCAACAGTTAGGTACTTAAAAAAAAAAAAAAGATTAGGCTTTATTTTAAAATTGCAACGAATTGCCAAATCCTGTGGATCTGTTTAAACTGCCACCAACCTAACACATTGTGAGACTTAATGACTGTAGAACTGGCACGAAATATGCTGAACCTGACTAGGAACAAAAATAAGTTTGCTAGGCTATTTTCATCCCAGCGTGATTGAGACACACCATCCTTTCCTAAAAAAAAAAAAACAAAAAACAAAAAAACAAAAAAAACCCAAAACCACAAACTCTAATGAGGAAGACAGTAAATTAAATGCCACAATTAACGTGGTACTAGAAATAGGAACAATTTGTTACTGCTTTTCAAACCAGACACCACGATGCCTTCTTTTTTCCTTTGTTTGTCTAAAACTTTAGTTAAGCCGAGGCTGGGGAGGCGGGTCTCAAGCTCGGGCCTCCGGGCCTCCGAGTGGGCGTGGGGTCCTGGGCCAATACCAGTGAGCTCTATTGTGCAGTCTTCTCAGGTTAGGCAGGGCCCTGCAAGACCGGTCCAGACCACACCTCAGTAGATCACGGGCGGGCGGCGGTGGGCTCGAATCCCGAAGCCGCCCTCGGGTGTGCGGAGGCAATTCGGATGCGATAAGGCTCTGGCAGAACTAGGTGTTGACAGTTGTTCCCGCGCGACTCCCTCCCGGCCCGCCGGGGAGGCGTCTCCGCGGCCGCCTCCGCGCGCCGTCACGTGACGGGAAAGAGAGGAGGGGGGCTGGTGGCTGGAGCCCGCGAGCTGGGGGCGGGGCCTGGAGGGGGAGGGCGCCCAAATGTAGAGGATCTTGGCGGCTGTGGGTGCTGAGAGAGGCGGCGACGCGGCGCATGACAACATTAGGCCGCGACGCACTCGGGGCCAGGCGGTGGTGGGAGCTGTAGCCCGAGTGGCTGCAGCGTTAGCTTTCGCCGCGGCAGTGGTCGCAGCCAGTAGCGGGCGGACGGAGGGAAAGTAGAGCCCGCCCTGGCCAGAGGACCGCGGGCCGCGAGTTCCCGCCCCCCTCGCGGGCTGAGCCGGCAGCGCCTCCGCGGCCGCGAGCCAGCGCCCTCGGTCTGGGCTCGCGCCCTAGCTGCCTCCGGCGACAGCAGCCTAGAGAAGTTGGGGTCCGCCCGGGCGCGTGCAGGGCCCCGGAGGAATCGGCCTGCTCCTCCCCGCCTCTCCGGGGGCTCCGCACCGGTGAGTGTCACGCCGGTCCCTGGGTCGGGGGGGGGGGTGGTGGTGGCGGGTCCGCACCCCTCCGGGAGACTGCACCCCCATCCCCACGTTCTCAGCTCGGGCCAGTGGGGACTCCCCGAGCCGGAGAGTTCCTCTTTGGCTCCTTTGTCCCTTTTCGGAGTGGGGGATTCCAAAGGCTGGCGGGGGTGGAGTATTTTGGGGCCCACAGGACGTGCGTCTGCAAACCTTACATAGCCGCGGAAGGGGCGGTGGGGGGGCGGTTGGTAAGAGCATTTTGACTGCCCCGAGTGACTCTTCCCGAAGTTTGGGCCGACCTCGGGGTCTCGCCGGAAGCCCCCGCCCGGGGGAGAGCTGGCGCTTTGTCACTTGGTGCGGTTAAGGCGAGGCTCCAGTTTTCCTGTGACAGCCCTAGAGGAGGCTGTGCCGCGCACCGCAGACCGCACCCGCCCTTGCAGAGCCGACACGGTGACACGGTGTTGTTGCTCTCAACTCAGTTCCTGTGGCCTCCTTGTAACATGGGAGGAAGGCGAAGCCTTTGCTGTACTTTTAAATGTATTGTTTGTTTCCAAGCCTTTTCTCAAGGGTGGAATCCGGTTCTAAGGAGCTTCCAATGGAGCATGCTTCTGGTTCATTGAGCCACCCACTCAAGACCAGCTGAGTGAAGCAACAGTACTTGCAGATTTTCCATTCACAAAAGTCATTTAACACACTCTTCTTTATGAAAGACATCTGCCTTGGGGAACTTGCCTAATTTCATTTTATCTAAATGCTGTTTGAAATAATAGATACCTTGGGCGCCTATTTAAACAGATGGGAAAACTTCTCTAACTTATGGTGTAAGCATATTTGCGTTCAATAGTTTAATGAAGTTTTTGCCTTTCTAATCCTAGAGGAGCTGAGTGACTTCTAATTAGTATTAGAATGTCCTATGTATGGTAGGGTTATTAGTTTTTATTTATGCCCCTTGAAACTTAGCCTCAAATTAATGCCACTTTAGGTCTTTTCAGATAATCATTTAAAACAGGTTTGGTGTGTGTGTGTGTGTGGTTGTTTTGTTTGTTTGTTTGTTTGTTTTTTTGGGGTTTTTTGGTTTTTTGTTTTTGCCTCCCTTAGGATTCCAAAGAAAGCAAGGATTGTGGAGAGACATGGGTGAATTGCTTGTTAGGGCTTCTTCATTCCATCAGGTGTTATCTAAAGTTGATCATGCTTAGCGACTATGGCCAATTTTTATGCTTGCTAGAACCTGTTTTACAGTGAAATTAAGATCATGCTAGTTTTATAGAACAGGTTGGGGAAGGGAGAGTAAGGGTATGCAGTTTGTCCTTTATAGAAGATATAGCTAATTTTACATATTTGTTGCCCCTTTTTTGTTAGTAACTGTGTATGAGATGACTACAATATGCCTGTTCAAAGTGCTGGGAAAGGGAATAGATGAAACATAAGAATTACTTTTTAGGTCTCTAATTATGGAGATTAGGTTGTTGCGGTCAATTTCCATGTGAACCGTTTGAGCCACAATACGTTACAGCTGCTTAGAAATGGTTTGATTAAAAATGGCTATGGTTTATTTCTTATTGAATATTAGTGTGGTATCTGTGATATCGGAAAGATGCTGCTGTCATTTTTCAGTTAGAATATTATTACATTTTGGAGGCAATCAGATGTGTTTCTTATAGCACATTTTTGGCACTTATAAATTTGGCCTTGTTAAAGAGCAAATTGCAGAATTTCTTTAGTGAGTACTCCTCCTACATTTAAACTTGGTTTAGAAATAATCCTTCAAGAGCAGGTTTCTTAGAGCATGGGTGACAAAATAGGAATTGATGCTTAGACGTAGTTTTCAAATTTTGTGGAAAATTCTTATGCTAATAGCAACACCTGAAGTATTATATTTGAATATAATACCCCAAGCTGAACACACTTATAGCAATGATCTTGGAGCATCAAGAGTTCAAAAGTAGAAGGCGTTAAGTCCTGCTTTTGCTTTGTGAATATGACGTACATGTAATGCATATATACAATTTGAATTGAAAAGCCTCTGAGTACTGTATAATGAAGGTGGCTGGGTGCAAGGAGATTGGTGGAGATGCTTGATTGGAGCAGTTGTAGCTAAAGTATCATTTTCTTGTGGATACAACTCAGGAAGAGATGTCTGGACTAACCTGTAGAGGTAGATTTCACGTCCATGTGTGGGAAACCCCTGAGAGATTTTAGATCTGTCCTTTCTATCTTGGTTCCCCATTCCATTCCCTCATTTTCTCAAAGGCATGAAGTTGAAGGTCTGATCTGAGAGACCTTCCAGACTTTTTCCTCCCTGAAAAGTTTTATCAAGTATGCAAGGGAGAAAGCTTTCTTCAGAGGCCTTGTAGGAAATGAATGCTTGTCCTTGATCATACTCTTACACCCCATGTTATTTTTACCTTTTTTAAAGTTGCGAACCCTGTAAACCATCTATGATAGCAAGGGCCTGTCTTTTTTGCTCACCATCCACTCTGCAAATGCTTAATAGTTACTGAATGAAAACATACAGTTCCAGATATATGACAGGAGAATGAAAAGGAGTGTGTGATAATGTAGTCCGAAATAGATACAAGGAGTGAGGTGATAAGGAAGGATGTTGGATTGGGAGGAAGGGAGCAGGTCATAACTGGGAAACTTTCTTAGAGGAGGTAATTCGTGAGTTAGGTTTTGCAGAAAGCTGTATATCTGAAGATAAGCAGGTGTTTTAAGGGGGTAGACAGCATGAACCAAAGCATTTAAATTGGACTGGGTAATCATGGGATTAAGCACAGTGAGTCTTTTTTGGTAAATTATGAATAATTTTTCTTCCCCTTATAACTGTTCTCTTTCCCAGATAAAAAGATTGGCACACTTTATAAGAACTAAGATTTAGAGGACTTGAGTTTTGGAAGTGACAGTGGTATACTGAAAGCAAGAGCATTGAACTAGGGGGTTCAGAAAATTTGAAATGGATTTCTGATTAAATCTTATACAAGTAAGTGCCTTTGGGCAAATCACTGGGCCTTAGTTATCTCATTTGTAAAAGGAAGACCATAATCCTTATCCCATATGGTTATTGGGAGAATGAAGGTTCATAATGTGTATGGAAGTGCCTACTTCAATATCTAAGACATAGAACTTTATGTTAAATTGTTTAAAATGGATCTTTGTCTTTAGATTATTAAAAAATATTTTGGTGTATTTATCATGACCTCATATCTACTTGATCTTTGAGTTGACCCTTTAAATTACCTTTAAATTTATAAGTATCAAAATTTTAGATGCTTAGTTTTCTTTCAGTCAAACATAATGTTTTCTGACAGAAATGAGGCTTGTTTCATTTTAATGTTACCAGGAAAAATGCTAGATGCCTTAAATTTTTAAAGCTTTAAGTAAGGGATACGTGTGGCTGAAAATCTGAGCCTTTAGGCTTTTCTTCTTTATAGAATTTGTTTTTGAAGAAATAGTCCATGCCTATCATGTTATGTGTTCATTGTTGTGAAGACACAGGGGATTTTCCTGCTATTAAGGAAAAAAAAAAATTACCCAAAACATCCTCTATGTTTTTGGTGATTTGAATGACTATAAACCATGGTGGATCTCTACCTGTGTGCTTTATTTTAGAATTCGGTATTTTTTGAGTAGGCTAATGGACTTCTGTATCATTTCTTATCTAAGCTTTTTGCTGTGGTAGCTATTTGGCTATGAATCTCAATTTTTCACTATACTTTGTGAACTCTTTGTAGTGTTTATAATCCTTGGAGCAATCTGTCCTTTGTATAATATTTGGAAGGGAATTTTATTAAAAAAAAAAAAACTAAAAAAAGTCTGGAGTTTTGAAATGATAAAGATGCCAGTTACTACCTTCCATATTCACAAACCACCAAAGAAAAGAGGAAATGGTTTTGGGGTTGGAGACTCTTCACATAAAAAGGAGAAACTTTTGATTTAGGATTGTTAAAAACATGATGGATTCAGAAGGAGATTGTTAGAGCTCCGGCAGGTAGCTTAGTAGGTGTTGTTGCTGGTAATACTACTACTAATAACAGCTAATGTGTGTTGATTGCTATGTACCAGTTACTAGTTTGAAGTATTTGTCATGTTGGGGTACCTGGGTGGCTCAGTCAGTTGAGCGTCTGACTTCGGCTCAGGTCATGATCTCATGGTTCGTGGGTTCGAGCCCCACATCGAACTCTGTGTTGACAGCTCAGAGCCTGGAGCCTGTTTCACATTCTGTGTCTGTCTGTCTCTCTCTCTCTCTCTCTCTCTCTCTCTGTCTGTCTCTCTCTCTGTCTCTCTCTCTCTCTCTCTCTCTCTGCCCCTCCCCCACTCACACTCTGTCTCCCTCTGTCTCAAAAATAAATAAACGTTAAAAAAAAATTAAAAAAAAAAAGAACATAGTGGATATAGTATTTTAAGGTGACTTGTTAAAATTTTTTGAATTCATACTTTTTTAGGGTAAGACTGACGTACAGACTTAGTACAGAGGATTTTTATATAGTAATATTTGAGGGTCACAAATCTGTGTAATTGCAATCTATCCTATTGAAATTTTTCACCACTGAAAAAGCAACTTGTGTTTTGACTGCCAAGTGCCACAGTAGTTTATCAGATTACATAATTTCTTACAGAGAAGACTCGGGCCCCTGTGGAAATTATGAAATCTGGGTAGGTAAGTTTTGATGGCGTGGGAGTATGGTAGGTCTGGGGAGAGAGCAGTCCACTCTAAGTAGCATTATCTGGGTAAGAGTAAACAGGTAGAACACCTTGAACATGAGGGCGCAGGTACATTTTTAAAGTACAGATTGGGGGTGAGGAAATTCTGAAGACCAGCCTTGTTACTGTATATTTTTGCCTGTTTTGACTGTAATAGCACTTAAAATCAGCAAGTCAAAAGTAAGGAAAAAACAATGCTGTGCATCATACTGGGGAGTTTGTAATGGTTCCTAGCCTGTTTTGCAAGATATGGGGGCTTTATAAATATTTATTAATGATCATAGAATTACTCTCTTACTACCTATTATTTTATAAATCTAAGGAGGCCAAATAGCATAGGCTCTGGAGCCAGACTACTTAAGTTCACAACCTGCACAGCCTCTTATTAGCTTATTGCCCTGTACCTGGTCTGGTGCTGACATGGCAGAAGAAGATGGTATATTTAGGCAGAGTAGGGCCCAGAGTTTTCCATGGTTCTTATGTAGTATGAAAGAGATCTAGAAGTTCTCACATAATCCTAGTGAAAAAAATAGAAGTTAACAGAGTGGGAGCCAGCAAGCTACTATTGTGAAGGCAGGGACCATGCAGTAATTGTTGGGGGGGGGGAAGGGCAGCTCTGTAAGATTCAGCTCAGTGCCCACCACAGTTGGTACTCCCTCTTGCTGTAGTATAGTTAACACTGGGAAGTAGTTGCTCAGCTAGTAGTGCATTTCTGTCATTCTCTCCTCTACCCTTGTGATCCTTCCCTGCATCTAGGTGGGGCCATGTATGTGACTGATTTTCACTAGTGGAATGTGAATGGAAATGATGTGTTTTCACTTTAGCATAGAGTGACAGAAAAGCAGTTGTTCTTTCTCCAACTTTTTTTTTTTCCAATCCAAGGAACCAGGAGCACTTAAGAGGGTGGTAGAGCCATGAGATTGGAAGGATTTAGAGTCCTTAAATTACCATGTGGAAGAAAGCTGTACATCAAAGAGGAGTGTACCCATAATAGATTGTAATTTTAATGAGAGATTTTAATTGTGTAAAGTTAATGGAAGATCTGGGGTTTGTTAAGCAGCTAGTATTGCTTTAACTGTAAGCTTGGGCTGCCTAGGATAGGTAGTTGAGCTCCTAAGAATATCCATACCAGCAAGAGCTGAGGTGGGACCAAGTTAATAGATCCACTGGATATTGTTATAATATTCTCATCAGCATGTGCCGTTATGACTCTCCTAAAACTCTGAAGCCCATGAGGACCCAGAGGGCATGGATCTACATTTAGATCCATCATAATACTTCTTGTGCCCATGAATGCTCTGTGCTCAGACACCATTATAAGAATGAGAAGCCATGAGAAATTATGAAAGTTCTTTTATAAAAGTCTGAAGAGTTCCCTCAAAGCAGGTTTCTCCATCTTGGTACTATTGACTATTGATATTTTGAGCTGGATAATTCTTTGCTGTGAGTGGCTGTCCTGTGCATTGTAGTATGTATAGCAGCATCCCTCTATCCGTTACATGCCACTAGCACCTCCGCTTGATCATACAACCAAAAATGTCTCCAGACATTGCTAAATGTCCTCTTGGGGGCAAAATTGCCCCTGGTAGAGAACCACTGTCTTAACCAAGTTAAGCTGAAAGAAACTACTTTAAACTGAAAGACACTTAGCTTTATTTAAAAGACTTTTTCTCCTCTTAGGAGAGAGGTAGAGTTCATGGGAGAGGTTTGTTTCTGAACATGCAAAAAAGGAAGCTATGTTGTTTTTTTTTTCTTTTTATTTTATTTTGACAGAGACAGAGACAGAGAGAATGAGTGAGTGGGAGAGGGGCAGAGAGAGAGGGAGAGAGAATCCCAAGCAGACTCCAAGCTCAGCATGGAGCCCAGTGCAAGGCTTGATCCCATGACCCTGGGATCATGACCTGAGTCAAAATCAGTTCCCCCTTCCCCTCAATTCTTTGGCATAGTGTGCTTTATATTGTGTTCCCTATTTATCTGGAGTTGCCTCTAATTCTGCTTCAGTTTGCACTAGTTGCTTTTTAAGTCTCTTCTGGGAACTTCCTTTTGGTGTACTCTTGAATTTAATCCATTCTATTTTAGATCTTTTTTTCTAAATTTACTTGATCTTTTTTCTGGAGTCCTTGAGTAACTTCCTGAAAAAGTGTGTTTGATGGGTAAACTTCTAACTTATTCTATGTACAAATTGTCTCCATTCTATTCTAACATTTGACTGATAGCTGGGCACAATATTGTAGGTTGCAAGTAATTTTCCTTTAGAACTCTGAAAGTATTGCTTGGTTGTCTTCTAGCATCCAGGGGTGCTGATTAGAAGCCATATGTTGGCTAATCACTATTTTTTCAACATGATGATTTGTTTTTTATTCTGTCCTAATAAAGATTGTTTTTGTTTTGTTGTTGTTGTTGTTAAAGTTTATTTTTGAGAGGGTGGGAGGGGCACAGAGAGAGGGAGAGAGAGAGAGAATCCCAAGCACAGAGCTGACAGCACAGAGCCCATGTGGACTTGAACTCATGAACCGTGAGATCATGACTTGAACCGAAACCAAGGGATGCTTAACCAGCTGAGCCACCCAGGTGCCCCTAGGTTGTTGTTTTGGTTATTTGTTTTAGGCACTCCGTTGTTCTTCTTGTCTAAATGAGAGTCTTCAATTCTCAGAAATTCTCTTAGGTCTTTGTTATTTTCCAGCCTTCACTTTTTTGTTTGCCTATGTGCTCTTAGGTAGGCAGGTATTTTCTCTCTTGGATTGATCATCTTTGTCTCATTTTATTTTCATAGTTTGTGATTCTTTGTTCAGGGGATTTTTTTCCCTAGTTTTTTTGTCTGTTATTTTTGGGTGGGTAATCTGTGAATTTTCTTGTTCTGTTTTTCTTTTCCTATCATTCTTCTCTGTTTTATGTTGTAATACTTGCTGCTCTTAGTCTCAGAATATGTAAAATAGTTTTTTGAAACATAAGGTTCTTTTGTGCTTCTTCGATTATCTCTTTTTCCATTCTGGTCACTTTCTGTGTTTGTTTTTGTAATTATTATTTTTCATGATTAGTTTTCCTTATATCCCTGGTGTTTCTTGGTTGTCCATTCATGTTTAGAAAGAAGGACTGGGCTTCTGGTCTGGGTCTCCCCTCTCCCACCCTGTTCCTTGGACTGTTTTCCCTACTAGTTTTTTCTTTGAATAGGAACTCTAGCCACAGCATTTCAGGGCTGGACAGTACAGGGTAGGGCCTGTCTATTGGCAAGCATTGTTTTAGGGTACGAGAGAGGAGCTAGTTTCCAGCCTGTTGGCCCTCTAAATGCCAGATGAAAAGGGTTTATTACTCTGCCATCATCCTCACTTTAGTCTTTCCTAGTCATATATCTTCTAGAAAAGCAGTGTCTTTTTGCCTCGGGGTAAATGTTGCCCTTAGTTGTTTAGGTGCTTGCTTGGAGATGGGGGATGGGAAATGTAGTTGTTCTCATACAGTCAAGTAACATTTAATTCTGTTTTTCACCCCACAATTTTCACCCTTTGCTGTATCGTTTAGTTTGCAATCATGCCTCTCTTGGGTCCTGTCACACATATGGGTTCCCACCCTTTTGTGTCACTCTTAAAGGGTATAACGGGCGTGTGGTTTTCTCTGCTTATTATGTCAAGCTTTACACACACACACACTACCCCTATTTCCAATTTTAAATTTATTTGTTCTTACGGCTTTACTTCTTTCTGTATGAACTGTATGAATTTTTATTTCAATGGGATGGAGTAACTGGAAGGAAATTTTATATTTAGTCATCTTTTATTAGAGTCCTTTTCTAGCTTCTTAAACGTCAGGTATGTAGAAGTATTGAATTATTTTTTTTAAATGCAGGCTTATTCATAGAAATTGTGATCGTGATACTATGTTAAAATATAATGATGTTCCTTCATTAGTGATTTGTATAGGTGTTTATATCTGTATGCCAGTTGGTCCTAAAACTTGTACTCCTTTTGAATTCTTGTTTGCTTCTTAGTTTTTCTGATTCCCCTTTTGTTGTCCTCTATCCTGGTTGCACATGTCATTATGATTCTCTGCCATTTCTTCTTTGTTATTTGGAAACTGAATGAGACCATTTAAAATTGTGGATAAAATATTGACTTTGCTCCAGAGAATAACATATTAGCTTTAAGCCCATGGCTCTTGTGATATTTTGATTACTGAGAAATGTTATTTTCTGTGTCTTCACTGTGTCCAGATAGGTGAGGGCTTATTCTTTTATATTTATTTCTCTCCCTTAATTGTTATAGCTACGTTGGTTCAGTAGTTACTGATATTTTTCTTTATTTTCCTTCACTTCTACCTTATAATCTTTGGTGCTTTAAATGTTGAACTTAGGGGCGCCCAGGTGGCTCAGTTGATTAAGCATCCAACTTGGTTCCAGCTCAGGTCTTGATCTCAGGGTTGTGAGTTCAAGCCCCATTTAGGGTGTGAAACCTACTTAAAAAAAATGTTGAACTTAAATTGCCTAGCTAGTTCGTTGAAGGCCTTAATTTTTATCTCCTTCTTTCATTTTATAGTCATAAAATTTCTTTAACCTGTTCTCTTTTTTATTTCCCATTCTTTACTGGATCTTTAGATATCAGATTGATTGATTATAAATTATCCTCGGGAAATACGTTTAAATTTATCTATTTCTTTCCCCTCTCTTCTGTGGTATTGCTGCATTTTCCCATTATTCTTGTTAAGTTTTCTCTTATGACTTCGTAATTCTTTCTTCTATAGCTATGATATCTGCTGCTGAAATGTGTGTGTATGATTAGAGTCATAATTCTCCTGCAATCAAGTTTTTACAATTTAGATTTTAAAAATGCTGACTATTTTGCATTTGAAATCCTGTCAGAAGGGTTGTGATATGGAAGACTTAAACCCCCAGATTTGGCCTGATTATATATTATGGGAACTACACAGTAAATACTTAATTGAAATTTAAAGTAGCTTAGGAAATAAGTCGGCTCTTTATTTGCCTAATACAGGGGAGGTCAATGTTGTAAATATTCCCTAATACAGTGGACATCTATTTACTGATTATTTTATGAACTTTTTTTATATTCTCTGAAACTCTTGATTTTTAGAATTCAGAGATTGGACTAGGTAGTGGTTATAGGTCTTTTGCTTTACTTTTTTCACATATCCTTAACATTTTCAGGTATCTACTGTCACAATTAATTTCCTTCTTGATTGGCTTGTTACGGTGTCCTTTACTGTTTCTATTATGTTTAGAGTTTTGGTACTTTTTCTTACACTTCTGAAATTTCAAAATGTAATCTTTAGTATTATATAGATAATATTTAACTGTTTTCAAAGGTTTTATTGTTTGGGGGATTATGGTTTTTATATCTTTATTTTCCCAAGAATTTATGATTACGATGTAGGATTAAAAAAAAAAGCCTGTCATTACTGACCAAAAAATCGTCAGGAAAAATGGAGATACACTTAAAAGGTTTATTGCTTAACATATTTAACATTTTAACTAGCAAGGTCTCATGTATTTGGTTATCTTTGTGGTTTCTTTATTCACAGTATTGTAATTCACAGCCTCTTCAAACTCAAAAGTTGAAATTAGTGAAACATTTTGTGTCTGTGGGGCAAAGTATGATTTTAATTCAGAAAATATATGCTTTTTTAGTATTCTCTAAAAATGTTTTCGTTGTCATCATATTTATTAGTTTTCTTTTAGGAACAGGATTTCAGTGTAAGAATTATCTTTATAGTTTTTCATTTTTGGTAGTCATTCTTAAAGTGTTAAAAATTGTGTTGGTTCTCATAGATCCCTTTTGAATTGGCATGCAAAAGTATAATTATGAGTCTTGGTTCTCACATGATAAATTAAAGATGATGAGTACTTTGGTTGTGGTAATTTATACCTACAATTCAAAACCCAAAAGCATCTAGGCCAGAGTTAGGTACCCAGATACTCATTTTTCTTTCATGTCCAAGGTAGAAAGCCATTCTCTGTCTGTATCAAAATATGAAGAAACTGATTTTGGGATTGAATAAGAAAGTCAATACCAAAATTTTTTTAGATTGTCTTGAATTAACTTTAGATTTTGAATTTTAAAATGTTGATCCTTGATAAGAACTCTTAGCTTAAGTATGGGCATTAATTTTACTTGTAGGAAAGTAGGTAACTCTTTTGGTTTATTATAACCAGTTACCATACTTAATAAATGAGAAACACATTCATTTTTTCTGAGTATCTTGATTTAAGATAAGGTTCATATTTTTCTTAGAAAATAACCTTTCAAGAAAACAAAATTTATGCATAATCAAGTAGTTTTAACTGTAATTTAAAATATTGTACCTAACTTTAAAAACAAAGACTTAAAATCCAAGAGAGACATTTAACCTGTAGGACTAAATTATTAATATATGATTGCCAGTATCCTATTTGCAAGCACTGTCCTTAAGTGGTCTTGATTTATTACTGTCTCAAAAATGCTCTTTGAGACCCTCTGTCACAGGCTTGGGCTACATAACATTACAAACACCAACTAATTTAGTAAACTGATGCACTGGGAGAATAAGAAACCTGCCAGAAGTATTGTCTTTCCTACTAAGTAACTGTGTGACCTTGGCAAACCACTTGGTCCTGTGGATCTTAGTAAAATTGAGAGCTTGGAACAGATAGCCGCTTAAGTTCTTTTGAGGATTCCTTGAAAATGTTAAGGGCTAGAATTCTAGTCAGATGATATACTATGTAATATAATCTTTATAATAGTGTGAAATAGATGGCATTATTCCCATTTTTAGCAATGGCGTGATTCATGTTGTACAGACTCCATATTTAAGTAGCATGCTCAGTCATGTAGCTACAAAGAGGCCAAGCCGGAAGTTGAATCTTGGCCTATCTCATTTTATATTCATATTCTATTTAGTGAACCAAACTGCCTCCACAAGGCATGTTGTGACAGTAGACCACCAGATTTTATTCCTAAAATTTATTTCATTTTTTAATCTTTAGTTCATAGTAAATGTGCTTATGCTTTACAGCATCTGTTATTCAAGAAAACCAGAAGTCACGGGTCAGGCCTATCCATGAATTGTGCCTAAAGTAGAAATGTGACCAATTTTTAAATATGCTAGAACTTGCCTAAGATATAACTGGTGTTCACAGTTATTTAGATTTATTTCAGTAATGTTGTTGTTCAGAAACACTTTTGGAACTATTCTTTCTGTGTTTCTTTTGTTTCCTCAGTCACATTCTTTTAACCTACATTCTGTGGTGGCAAATGACATTTTTTTGAGGATGGATTTGATACGCGGAAACAGTGGGAAGTCATTCTGGACCAAGTCTCATACATAAAATTAGGGGTCAAAGTAAGGAATGACATTTTTAGTTAAAAATCAGAAGACCAAAAGGGATGAAACCTATCACTGTAATGTCACTTGGAAGGTGGTTAAGAAAGAGATTAGAAAAGAGGAGTTCCAAAATTGTTTTGTGTGATGACAACTTGGAATATCCCCTAAAAATGACTACTCTGAATGGAGTTAACCTTTATTTGGATGTAAATTCTGCTTTGTTAAAGTTACATCTTAAGATAGTTATACCTGTTCTGCTTGCCACGTAGGTTAGTACTATGCTGACTTAGCATGCGCTTTATTATTGCTTTTTTAATTTTTAATTTTCTTTTGGTGGTGGGCACAGTTTAATCCACTTCATGCAGACACTGACCCACCTGCTCAAGGAGCTTCAAAATACATTGAACCACCTAGTGTCTGTCCCCCACCTCCCCGCAGACACAGAAAGACACTTGGCTGAATGAGGTTGGGGTCTGAGGATCCAAATGCCTCCATTGTGGGACAAGGCAGCAGTGTGGGCCCAACTAGTAGTGGAGGCAGTGCCCTTTCTCCCCAGAGGAGAAGTGCAGAGACAGGGCTGAGACCCCAGGCAAGGAGGCCTCATTCTCACTGTGGTTGGCAGGGTAAGCCAGACAGGGTCCTTCCAGGTCGGCCCGCCTGGCTGTGGACTGAAGCTCTGGGGAGGCGCAGGGGCCAAGATGCCACTGGGGCAGGCTAGGCAAGGTGGGCAGCAGTGCCCTTGGGTCCTGGGCACCTGATGCTCAGTCCTGGCCTTCATCTGAACACCACTTGAGAGCATGGTCCTTGTGTTTAGCATGTACTTTAGAGAAGAAGAGTTGAATGAATTACAGACAGCAGATATTCTTTCCATTTTAAAGGAGATCAGAGTGTATAGAACATTTCTTTGCACACTAATTGAATTTTTGGTCATATTAATATTTGTGGTTATCCATATATAGGTTTAATTCTGAACAGCTACTCCCATCTCATTTCCTGGCATGAACTAAAACTACTTCTGTTGCTAAGCCTGGATGTACTCTTTGATGCAGGTATACATGTAAATTAATTTTTGTGCAAAAATCATCTTAGGTTGCCTTATACGCTTAAATATTAGTGAATAGGTTTTGGATATCAGTACTTTATTTTTTATTTTTTATTTTATTTATTTATTTTTTTTAAACGTTTATTTCTGAGACAGAGAGAGAGCATGAACAGGGGAGGGTCAGAGAGAGGGAGACACAGAATCCGAAACAGGCTCCAGGCTCTGAGCTGTCAGCACAGAGCCCGACGCGGGGCTCGAACTCACGGACCGCGAGATCATGACCTGAGCCGAAGTCGGCCGCCCAACCGACTGAGCCACCCAGGCGCCCCATGGATACCAGTACTTTATTACTGCAGTTAATAAACAATATGCCTATATATCTTGTTGTAGAGGAACTTATGATAGGAAGATTTCATTTTACCTTTTGAAGGTGGTATTTTTCTTGATTTAAATTTCCAGGTAGTGGAATTTAATGAAACTTCCTCATTTGTAGACATTGGAAGATAGTAAAAAAATGCCTGTAATCACTTTTTAATAATACTTTTCCTTTTGGGATTTCAAAATAATTTAATGTTATAGGACCATTAATTCAACAGATATTTGAGTACAGGTCACTATGCAAGTGGCTAAAAAAATTCAGAGGAGACTACACAGACATTGACCTCTTTGAGCTTGAAGGGGCAAGGATGGGGAATAGACTGTAAACTGCTAATTGCACAATTCACTGTAATTATCATGTGGAGAGTGCTAAGAGGAAGAAATATAGGGTGATACAAGAATTTGCTGACCTAGTGGGGGAGGGGAGCCAAGAAAGGTGACTTCAGCTGAGGAAAAAAAATATTTCTGGCAGAACATTTTGTTTAAATATCCTGGAACAGCAAGGAACTTGACTTTTGCTAGGAACTGAAAGAGTCCACTGTGGAGGGGGGTGTAAAAAACAAAAAACAAAAAACAGAAGGATTGATAGCAGTGTGGTGCAGTAGGCAAAAAACTGGGTCATGTAAGGCTTGATAGATCATGTTAAGGATTTTGATTTTTGTCTTAAGATCTCTTGGAAATGATTAGAATATGTTAAACAAAGGATCATGGTTTAGAATGATCACTCTGGATGCTATGTAAAGAATGGTTTGAAGGCAGCCAGGGCAGATGCTGGGAGACATATTAGGTTGTGTTGAAATTAAGGTATCTGCAATTTATCCAAGGGAGAATCATGTAGGCCAGTGGTTCTCAAAGTGTGTTACCTGAGAATTAGAAATGCAGATTCTTGGGTTTCTGCTCAGACCTACTGAACCAAAAACTTAGGAGGTGGGGCTTGGAAATCTCTTTGTGAGCAAGCCCTCCAGATGGTTCTGATGCAGGTCGTTTTTGAACTTCTGCAGGTCATTAGACATGTGGTTTTGAATGTAGGAGAAAGTTCTAGACTGATGGTATGAATAGGGAGTTACTGCATGAAAGTGGTAGTTGAAAGTGAGGGGGTAGAGAAGAGGTTCCAACAGAATGAAACCCTGAGACACTAAATTTAGACTCAAAGTCTTGGACAGAGTGAAGGGAGCTAGTGAAAGGATTGA
Source organism: Panthera tigris (assembly GCF_018350195.1). Taxonomy (NCBI): domain Eukaryota; kingdom Metazoa; phylum Chordata; class Mammalia; order Carnivora; family Felidae; genus Panthera; species Panthera tigris. The sequence goes on along the minus strand of NC_056666.1, from coordinate 99,118,779 downwards.
CTGCAGGGACTAGAATGTCTGGAAAGTCTTTGAATAAGGGTGTGGCAAAGCAAGCATTAAATTTACCAATGAATGATCTTTATGTGATTGTAGTGGAATTACAGGTGAGCACCAGTGTCAACAGGTTGAAAAAGAAATGGGGAGAGGAGTGAAGGAAATATAATTTACTCATTTAACACCTACCCTACTCTTTGGACAGATATTTAATATTCCAACATTATGGGAAATAAAAATAACATAGAGGACTCCATGAGAAGTACCATAAATAACCTTGAGAGACAGCATGAGAGTCTGTGGAAAGCTATATAAATCATTTTTTGAGCTCATTGATTCTGAAATTCATAATTTACATAGAGGACTGAGCTCAAGTTTACCATTGTCTTTACCATGTTGCAAGGAATGCCATAGTAAAATAATAAACTATGTGGAGGAATGTTTAGCCTACTAAGAATTATGTTTTTTGTTTTTTGTTTTTTAATTTTAGCAACAGAGAGAGAGAACACAAGCAGGAGAGAGGGGCAGAGGGAGAGAGAGAAAGACAATCTCAAGCAGGCTCCATGTTCAGTGTGGAGCCTGACATGGGGCTCGATCCTAGGACCCTGGGGTCGTGACCTGAGTGGAAACCAACAGTCAGACGCATAACTGACTGAGCCACCCACATGCCCCAAGAATGTTTTTAGCATGACTAAAACCACTTTAGTAATATGCATTTATGTAAAAATAATTTTTAAATTACAAATACTCTTATTTATTACAAATACATTAATTTACTTTGTATTACTACTATGTATCTAAAGGAAAATGTCTTTAAATGAGTTTTATAATTCAGTCTTTTACTTAAATTACCCTATACGTTAGAACTATTCTAACACATAAATGTTGTGCTATTCTTAAAGGACGACCACATTTAATGTGAAGACAAATTAAGATAATTTGAAGGTGAACCCCAATTACATAGTAATATCTTTGAAGCATATGTATGCACACACTAACACTCAGGAGTGGGGTGGAGGAGAGACAGTGAGAGAGGGAGATTGAGACTTAAACCATTTTGAGATGTATTTCCTTTTCTGGAAGTATGTATTTGTCTAAATTTTTTATTTTTATTTTTTAAGTGGGCTCCACACCCAATGTGGGGCCCAAACTAATGACCCCAAGATCAAGAGTTGCATGCTGTATGGATTAAGCTAGCCAGGTGACCTAATTTTTTTTTTTTTTAAGAAAAAATTAGGTTATTACACCAACATGTGCTGACTATAAAATTCAACAGCTACAGAAACTCATAAAGTTAATCTCTGCTGCTACTGGACCCCATTTTATGTCCAGAATAGTCCATGTATGTGCAGTTTGGTGTTATTCTTTTAGGTAGTCTCCTTACTCCCCACTCTCCATGCCCTGTGTGGGTATTTGTATATATAATTCTTTAAAAAACAGAAGTGGTATTATAGTACTGTTTTGCAGTTTTTTCACCAGTCAGTACATCTTAAATATAAAAGGCCAAATCCTAATAATTCCTTCCATTGACTTTATTTTTTGTTCTTAGAACGTTAGACTGGAACTTATGAGACTTGGGTTCTGGTTTCTTTTGGCTTCCTGATCTTGGGCAAGTCACTTAGCCCTTCTGTTTTTAGTTTCCTTATCTGTAAAATTTAGAGATGGTGAATGGATGATTTGAAGATTTCTGATAGCTCTAAAATTTATTTAGGAATGCTAGGATTTCACAGGACAGACATTTCCTTGAATTTTATATGAAAAGTGATTATGTTAACCTGCCTATTACACCCAATGGGGTAAGTTCTTGCCAAGTTAAAAACACAATAGTTGGGGGAGGGAGCACTTTAGAAACAAGATTCAAAAAAATGATATCCTATTATTTGCTAGTGTACTCAGTGTGCATACCTGTTGCTTTTAGGATTGTGCTGACCAAACAAACAAACAAAACCAAAAAAAGACATTCTCAGAGCCTATTGGGTTTTTTGACTAAAAATCACAAAAATCTGTGCCGGCGCAAAGCCTGATGCAAGGCTCGAACTCCCGAACCAAGAGATTATGACTGAGCCGAAGTTGGAAGACCTTTAACTGAGCCATCCGGTGCCCGGTTATCTGCACTCTTATTCCTAATCTTTAGCTTTTCTTTTTCTTTTTTTTATTTTAATTTTTAATGTTTATTCATTTTTTGAGAGACAGACATAGCCTGAGTAGGGGAGGGGCAGAGAGAGAGGGAGATACAGAATCTGAAGCAAGCTCCAGGCACTGAAATGATAGCACAGAGCCTGATGCGGAGCCTGAACTCACAACTTTGAGATCATGACTTGAGCCGAAGTCAGATGCTTAACCGACTGAGCCACCCAGGTGCCCAGCTTTTATTTCTCTAATATTACCTTTTATATTTTAAATTTATCTGGCCTTCTCATTTGATTTTTTGCTTTAATCTCTTTTTTAAAATTTAGTTATTTTTTTTCTAAAGTAAGACTTTAGTAAGGCAGAGACACAAAAAACTATCAAGAAGAAGCATTGAGAAAACTAGTGACTCCAACAATGGCTTGCCCAAGGAGAGCTTTAATTTAGATTTACTTTTTATTGTTATATTATTTTTTCTATAAAGCTGGCTGTTGGGTGGCTGTTTCTAAGATAAACAAAAAGATGCTTCATGCTCTCAGCAAGAGATTCAGGCAACTCCCCCCACTCCTTTCCATTTATCTAAAAGTAGCTTTCAGTGCTTCTCATAAGAGACTTTCATATTCTTTTAAATTTTAAGCCTCTTCGTCAAAGCTTTAATCTGAATAATACAGATGTGTGATGGGCAAATTTCCCACCTCTAAATAAAGTAAGATTATTTACAGTGATAAAGCCTTTGAAGTACATGTGAAGGGGACTGCTCTCATGTTGATTGTCATCCCTTTAGATATTTTGAAGGTGCTTAATTTAAAAAGTTCACAATCCTCATTTTAAAAAGAATAATTTTTAGCAGTTTCAGCCTCCTGAAAATCTCCTTTCAGCAAGAAACAGTGTTGGGACTTAACTAATATTTTATTGCTAATCTTATTATTAAAAGCTTTTTTTTCTATTTTATATTTCTTAAAATAGTAACTTCCTTTTTTTTAGTGTGTATGTGTGTGTATTTATGAGATGCTTTAAAAAGTATTTTATAGTATAAAATACAGTCATCAAAGGAAATTTTAAAGGGAAAATCATGATTCTGAATGATATAACACATTAATATTTTTTCATGCATTCATAATTATTTCAGATATTACATTGATGTATATCGTGTGAGCCCAAGAAAGCAAAAGTAGATAATAAGGTCATTCTTTAGTCCCTACATGTTCTTTCAGCTAAGGCTTCTAACTGGATATTGCTTTGGTGTAGATGGAACAGATAAAACCTTTTGTGTTATCTGACTGTCACTACATTACATTCTTGTTCAATAAGAGACTTGAGTTAATTTAGTCCTGTAGCTATGTTGTCCTCACCATAGCTACATTGCTGCTACTCTGTTTAAAGGTCAGTGTTATTGCCCTTTAATATTTCCTCTTTCACTGTGCATCTCATTCTCTTTCTACATTTCTGTACATTTCTGTCTTAACTGGGAACTAAATTAGCTTAAGTTATTAGTAGCTATCTTGGCTGTCACTTACCAGAATTAAAACCCTGAAATGACACTTTCCTGTTCTATGCATAGAATATAGAAAGGAGTTACTTTGGTTAATATGTAAAATCTTAATAAAGGTTTAAATTGATTTGAATGCTATAAGAATGCTAACTTTGCATTCTTTTATTAAACATATTTAAATGCATATATGGAATAACACTCCAAAATTATAAATGCTCAAGAATCCTGAGCTTGGTCTCTTTAGGTCTTCTGAAAAATAATTTTAGCATTTTGACATCTTTTAAGTAGCATGCCATGCGATAATTTTTGTTGTAGCTGAATAGTTCTTTTGAGGAGATTTTTTATATTATGTTTTTCAAAATAATCACAGATTTTACATACTGGAAAATGTAGCTTTCATAATTTTAGGAGTGCAAGGACAGCTGCACAGTAAGTCCATATGTTACTTAGCTATAGTTATATTTTAATAATTTTTTCTTTAGGGAAAGAACTATGGCTAACCTCCAAGAGACTGAAGCTGATGGTCGTAATCATTTATGTTTTTTTCAACAGAAAGAACTTTTTGTTTTTTTTTTCCTATTTTAAATAGTTGAATTTATTTTTCTTGTGAAGTTGAGTTTATTTATGTTGTGCCATGGCATCAATTGGATGAAGTTACTATTTTGGATCCTACTGTAAAGTTTAAATGAATATTTATGTCAGATGGGAAGATTACCCTGTTGTGTTTTTTTTCCTGTTATTCCTGTATATGGACTTGCTGCCACAGTCATGCTAATTTTTCTCCTACATGCTTGCTCCTTTATGCCTCTATTCTTCTGCACATTACCATTCCCTCCACCTGCAATGCCCTTCTTTTTTTCATCCATTTCCTTTTCTCCTTTTAAAATTGGCATCTAAAGTTATTTCCTCTGAAAGTTCTTTCATGATTTATTCCGTGTAACCGTTACTTGTTTTCTTGGTTTAACCTTAACACTTAACATGGATCGATACAGATTGGACCAATCTGAGTTGTGTTTCTCTGACATACCAGGTATAGTGTTAACTTCACTTAATTTTTACAGCTATCCTGTGAGTTATACTCATTTTTTTTAAATTTTTTTTTAATGTTTATTTATTTTTGAGACAGAGAGAGACAGAGCATGAACAGGGGAAGGTCAGAGAGAGGGAGACACAGAATTTGAAACAGGCTCCAGGCTCTGAGCTGTCAGCACAGAGCCCGACGTGGGGCTCGAACTCACGGACCGCGAGATCATGACCCGAGCTGATGTCGGCTGCTTAACCAACTGAGCCACCCAGGCACCCCGAGTTATACTCATTTTACAGATGAAATTAAATTCCATGAGAGTCCTAGTTTTAGCCGTGCTAGAATTTGAACTTATCACTAAAAAAATCACTTTTTACAGTGTCATTCTGCCTTATGTATTTCTGTAGTCTTTCTTTTCTTGCTATCAACTTAACTGACCAACAGCACTGAAAATAGTTTTTGCTTTGGGTCTTTAAAAGTTTTATTTAATATAATTTGCATAGAGTAAAATATACCCATTTTATGTATAAAATTTAATGCATTTTGACAAATGTATACACCCACATAACTATGTCTACAGTCAAGATATAGAACATACTCATCAGTCCCCCAAATCCCTTGTGCCCTTTCCCCACTTAATATATCTCCTTCTCCACTGTCCCAGCTCTTCTTCAGGCAACAACTGATCTGGGTTCTATCCACTATACATTGTTTTTGTATGTTCTAGAATTTCATATAAATATGCATAGAATGTGTACTCTTGTGTGGCTTCTTTTGCTCAGCATTATTTTTGAGGTTGCTCCTTTTTATTGCTGGATAGTATTCCATTATATGAATGAATATACTATAATTTGTTCATTCATTTTACCCATTGGTAGAAATTTGACTTGTTTTTAGTTTTTGGCTATTACAAATAAAGCTTCTATGAAAAACCCATTTGCAAGTTTTTGGCTGGATATGTTTCCATTTCTCTTGGGTATATACCTAGGAATGAATCTACCATTTTCCATTTCCACTGACAATACATGAGAGTTCTAGTTGTTCCTCCTCCATGTCAACAGTGATATTGTCAGTTTAAAAAATTTAGTGTTTCTAGTGGTTGTGTAGTAGTATCTCATTACGGTTTTTTTCATTTACGTTTTACTGATGACCAGTGGTATATTGAGCATCTTTTCATGGGTTTGTTGGTCATTTGTATTATTGTTTGTTTTTGGTAAATTGTTTAAATCTTTTGTTTATTTAAAAACTTTTGTTTTTATTATTGACTTTTAAGAGTTCTTAATATAGTCTGGATCCTAGTTCTTTGTCAAATGTATGTATTGTGCATGTTTTCTCCTAGCCTGTGGCTTACCTTTTCATTTTCTTAACTCTGTTTTTGAAGAGAAGCTTTTAGCTCCTGTGGAGTCTAGCATACCAATTTTTTCTTTTGTGTTTTTTAGTCTCCTAAGAAATTTTTGCCTAGTCTAGATTTGTGAAGATTTTCTCTCCTATTTTATTCTAAAAGCTTTATATTGAAATATTTATATTTACACCTATGTTGGCTTTTATAGTTAAATCTCTGATTCATTTAGAGTTAATTTTTGTGTTTAGCATAAGAGTCACGTGTTGTTTTTTTTTTTTCCTTTTAATGAAGTTTTTATTTAAAATCTTTTTATTGGGTTTTCTTGGCACTTCTGTTGCAAATTAATTGACTATATATGTGTGGTCCATTTCTGGACTTGCTATTCTGTTGGTATACTGTGGTATGCCAATATCACCTCTTTTGCTTTCTAAGAAGTTTTGAAGGTAATATAAATCCCTTAACCCCAAATCATTTTGGAAATAGAAAAAAAAAAAGTCTTTGCATAATTTACTCTCTTGCTTTCACTGCTTGTGTTTTTGTACATGCTGATTTTTGTTTTCATTTACCCTTTTTGTTGCCACTAACAGGGCTTTGTGCATGATATTTTCTGAGGCAGATATTGTTTATATTAAGGAAGACATTAAGTACTTTGAGCTGGATAGAAGGAGTTAGGCAGCAATTGATGTTCTTCCCTTTGTTCAAAATCACTGGTAGTAAGCAACTGTAGGTTCCAGTGGTATATCTATATGATTTTGGAGTAGGTCAGGAAGTAGGGTCTACAGAAGCCAAGTGTTTAAATACCAAATCTGAATTTGGACAGGATATGAAATTGTAACACTTTTCAATTACTTTAAAATCATGTTTCTTTTTCTCCCTTTTCTGTCTCTCCTTAACAGACATCTTAGCCTTACCTAAAGTAGTCTTTTGCATGAATATTTGAGAAACACTAATGGCAGTTGCCAAAACTAAAGGGTGTCTAAGTGGGAACATGTTGAATTGAAGAAAAATGTTAGATGCAGATCGCATTTAATTTGGTTTAACTACATGTAAATGGAAGTAAAAAAACGAATACTATTTGTGGTTTTAAATTAGCACCCAAATGCTTTCATTTTTCTTAAGCTGTCATACTTTAGAATAAAAATAATAGAAAAGGTAAATGTAACATATTCAATCACATATTTTTATTAATCTTTTATTTAATTTGTCTTCTTTTTTTTTTTTTGTCCTTCCAATTGCATGCTTTCTTAGGGACTTCATCATCTGTTTATTTTGTATCTTTTTTCTTTACTTTGCATATATTGGAAATGATGAGTCTTGATTATGCCTTTTAATGAACTTGTTCTTGTGAATAAGTCTAGGCTAGAAATATGTGCGTATTTTTTCTTCCTATTGAGATGACATTTATCCTTGAGGGATGTTTCTAAGCTTTGCACTTGACACAACTTAGAATTTTGGAAACCAGGTAGGTGATGAGATAGGGATTTATAGCTTCCCTTTTTTTTTTTTGGTTGCTGGGATACATTGATTATGGTCCAGGGCATTAAAAGGATTGGTCATACACTTTGTTTCCACTCCTGTTATTTGCTTCAGAAAGACTGCAGTAGATTATAAGATCAGACAAATGGAACTGTCAGTCAGGTGCTTAAATAGATATTTTTAGATATGTTTCTCCTCTTGATAGTAATCATGCAGTTGACCACAAATCCTTCATTTGGTAGTGGATGAGAAAATAAGCAAGAGCTCCAGAGGAAGCATTTTGGATACTAAGACCAAATTAAAATTGAGGTAGAGATCACATTTCCAATTAAACACAGTTGTTTTTCCTTATGATTCTGATCAAAACCTGATCTTAATGATGTTTATGTGATAGGTCTTATTTACTAGAATTAAAACATCTAGCTAGAAACACATAGGTGAAACACATAGGTATTGTTGCCTTTTTTACTTTATAGCTTATATGGTGTTTTATGTTTCAGGTCTACATTCATTTCACTTTTGTGGATTCATTTAAAAGTATTTTGGAGTTAACTTTCATTTTGTTATTCAAAGTTCGCCTATTTTAGTCCATTTAGGGTTCTTTGGGTTAAGCAACAGGTAGCTTTGGCTGACTTAAGTAATACACCAGAATGATAAGCTTATTTTCTGAAGTAAAAGTTGAAAAACCAAGTTTTAGAATAGGCATGTAAGCAGCTCCAGGGATCTCGAGAGCAGGAAGCAATGAATAGTCTTGCATTTGTAGAGCCTCCCTTAAGCTACATAGTTCTCTAATTGTTTTTCCATTCATGTGATCACTCTGCGCATGATTCACATATCTCAGTGAGTCAGATGGGGACTGATTGACTTGGTTTGGGTTTATTGCTCACTCTCTGCTAGGAGAAGGCAGGGTACCAAGATTGCATACAGTAGAGACGGGATGCTTTCTTTAAGGAAGATCAAGGTGCATGTTACCACAGGAAGGGGAAGTGGATGTGGACAGGTTAAAAAAAAAATCAATTACTGCTATAGTTTCTTGGGTGACATAATATTTCTTTAATCTTATAATGCAGTGTTAACTATTTCTTGGCTGAACCCAGACGTTTCAGCCTTTATAGATTTGCCATGATCATAATAAACCGTTTATTAAATGCCCATGAAGACTGGTCTGCTTTGTACTTCAGTTGCTTTTCCTCTCTCTTTTGTTCATACTATTAAGTGACTGTTTAAACCATGTAATCTTAATTATTTGTAAGAAAGTTTTTTGTTTCCACTATTCATTTAATGAATTTTTTTTTCGGCGCTTGCTATGTGCCCTGGCACAAGAAGCTGAGGTTTCAAAAATAAGTAAGAGCAAATATGCTTTCTTCCCCCCAGCTTTGAGATATAATTGACATTGTGTAAGTTTAAGGTATACAGTGTCATGATTTGATGCATGTATGTGCTACAAAATGTTTACCACAATTATGTGTTAAACACATCCTTTATCTCATGTAATTACCATTTTGTTATGTTGTGGTAAGATCATTAAAGCTCTGCTGTTACGGCAGCTTTCAAGTATACAATACAGTATTGTCAACTATAGTCACCATGCTGTATGTTACATCCCTGGAATTTATTCATCTTCCTATTTTTTAAAATATTTAATTTTGGGAGAGCACATGCGGGGGAGGGGCAGAGGGATGGGGATAGAGGATCAAGTGGGGGAGGGGCAGAGAGAGGGGCACAGAGGATCCAAAGTGGGCTCTGCCTGACAGGCTGATAGCAGCAAGCCCGATGTGGGGTTCGAACTCACAAACTGGGAGATCATGTCCTGAGCCAAAGTTGGATGCTCAACCGACGGAGCCACCCAGGTGCCCCTGGAGCTTATTTATCTTATACCTGGAAGTTTGTACACTTTGACCAACGTCTCCTCATTTCCCCTACCTCTCAGGCCCCTGGCAACCATCATTCTGCGCTCTGTATGAGTTCAGTGTTTTTAGATTCCACATATAATTGAGGTGATACAGTACTTGTCTTTCTCTGGCTTAGTTTAACTTAGCATAATGCCCTTAGGGTCTATCCATGTTGTTGCAAATGACAGGATTTCCTTTTTTTATGGCTGAATAATTTTATAAATACATTATACACACACACACAGATGTATACACATATATCACATTTTCTTTAATCATCTGTTGATGTACACGTAGGTTGTTTCCGTGTCTTGACTGTTGTGAATAATGTTGCATGAACATGGGAGCAGTGCTGTAGTGAATATGGGATATCTCTTCAAGATAGTTATTTTACTTCCTTCAGATAAATACCCCGACATGGAATTGCAGGATTGTATGGTAGTCCTGTTTTTAACTTTTTGAGGAACCTCCATACTGTTTTCCATAGTGGGTATACCAATTTATATTCCTGGCAACAGTGCACAAGGATTACCTTTTCTCCATATCCTCACCAACGTTTGTACCTCTGTTTTTTTGATAACAGCCATTCTAGCCGGTGTGAGTTGATATATCATTGTGGTTTTGATTTGTATTTCCTCTATGATTAGTGATGTTGAGCACCTTTTCGTGTAACTGTTGGCCATTTGTACGTGTTTGGAAAAATGTCTATTCAAGTCCTCTGCCTGTGTTTAAATCAGATTTTTAAATTTATTTACTTTTTTGCTATCAAGTTGTATAAGTGCCTTATGTATTTTGGATATTAATCCTTTATCAGACATATGGTTCACAAATAATTTCTCCCATTCTGTAGATTGCCTTTTCATATTGATTGTTTCTTTTGCTGTGCAGAAGCTTTTTAGTTTCATATAGTCCAACTTGTTTATTTTTACTTTTGTTGCTTGTGTATTTGGTACATATCCAAAAACTCATTGCCAAGACTGATGTCAAGGAGCATTTTCTCTATGTTTTCTTCTAAGAGTTATTTGGTTTCAGGTCTTATGTTTAAGTCTTTAATCCATTTTGAGTTGATTTTTGTGTATGGTATAAGATCGGGATCCAGTTTCATTCTTTTGCATGTGACTATCCAGTTTTCCCAACATCATTTACTGAAGGGACTACTACCTTTCTCCACTGAGTGTTTTTGGCTTCCTTGTCAAATATTAGTTGACCATATGTGTCTGAGTTTATCGTTGGGTTCTCTATTCTGTTCCATTGGGTCTGTGTCTGTTTTTATGCCCGGACCATATTATTTTGATTACTGTAGCTTTGTAATATAATTGGAAAAGGGAAATTGTGATGCTTCTACCTTTGTTCTTCCTTCGTTCTGAAAATTGTTTTGGTTATTTGGAGAGTTTGGTGGATCCATATGAATTTTAGGATTGTTTTTTCTACTTTTGTGAAATGTGCCTTTGAAACAATGATAGGGCTTGCATTGTATCAATAGATGGCTTTGGATGCTATGGACATATAACTATTAATTCTTCTGATCCATGAACATGAGATGTCTTTACACTTTTTTGTGTCTTGTTCGATTTCTTTCTTCAGTGTCTTACAGTGTTCAGTGTTTAGATCTTTCACTTCCTTGGTTAAACTTATTCCTAAGGGGGGTGCCTGGCTGGCTCAGTCAGTAGAGACTCTTGGTCTCAGGGTCGTGAGTTCAAGCACCACTTTGGCAGTAGAGCTTACTTGAAAAAAATAAAATAAAGCCAATTCTTTAAAAAATGTTATTCTCGACGATTTTATTCTTTTAGATGCTATTATAAATGAGATTGATTTGTTTCTTTTTCAGATAGCTTATTGTGATATAGAAATGGAACTGATTTTTGTTTACTGATTTTTGTATCCTGCAAATTTTAATGAATTTATTAAGTCTATCAGGTTTTTAGATAGAGTGTTTAAGATTTTCTGTATACAAGATTGTATCATAAGCAAACAGAGACACTTATTTTTCCTTTCCAATTTGGATGCCTTTCATTTCTTTTTCTTGCCTAATTGCTCTGGTTAAGACTTCTAATACTGTGCTGAACAGGAGAAGTGAGAATGGCCACCCTTGTGTTGTTCCTGATCTTACAAGGAAAACTTTCAGCCTTTCACCAATGAATATGATGTTACCTGTGGGTTTTTCATATATGGCCTTTATGTTGAAATGTGTGCCTTCTCTACCCAATTTGTTGAATTTTAAAATTTTTTTCATTTAGTCATGAAGAATGTTGGATTTTTTCAAATGCTTTTTCTGCAGCTATTGACATGATCATATGATTTTTGTCTTTCATTTTAGTAGTGTGGTATATAACGTTTGTTGATTTGCATATGTTTTAGTCTTAGACTCTTCTTAATTGAGGGCTTTTGATTATTGATTCAGTCTCCTTACTTGTTATTTGGTCTGCTCAGATTTTCTGTTTTTTATTTCTGCATTTCTTGTAGGTTGTTCAATTTTTTGGTGTATAATTGTTCATCTCAGTCTTTTATGATCCTTGCATTTCTATGGTGTCTGTTGTACTGTCTCTTTTTTCATTTTTTTTCTTCTTAATTTCATTGGTCTTTATATTGTCTTTCTATTCTCTACGTACTTCACCCCTGATCTTTCTGCTAACTTTGGGCTTAGTTCTTGTTTTTTCATTCTTTCAGTTGTAAAGTTAGGTTGTTGGAGATCATTTCTTTTTCTTAATTTAGGCATTTATCACTATAAACTTCTCTTTTAGCACTACTTTTGCTGGATTCCATAAATTTTGGTACATTGTATTTATATTTTCATTTACTTCAAGATATTTCTTTATTTCCCTGTTAATTTCCTTTTTGACTCATGGGTTTTTCAGGAGTCTGTTGTTTAAATTCTACATATTTGTGAATTTTCTAGTTCTCTTATTATTGGTTTCTAGTTTCTTACTTTGCTGGTTAGAAGAAACACTGGCATGATTTCAGTCTTTTTAAATTTTTTAAGACCTGTTTTGTAACCTAACATAAGATTTATCATGGAGAATGTTCCATGTGCACTTGAGAAGAATGTGTATTCTGCTGCTGTTGGGTGGAATGTTCTGTATATGTCTGTTAGGTCTATATATATTTGTTTATTTGTTTTATATATATATATTTATTTATTTGTTTATATATATGTATTTGTTTTGAAATATATATATGAGCCCAGTGTTTCCTTCTTGATTTTCTGTTTGGATGATTCATCCATGTTTGAAAGTGGGGTATTGTATTGCTGTCTGGTACTCTCTTCAGATTTGTTAGTGTTTTCTTAATATTCTTAGTTGCTTCAATGTTGGATGCATATATATTCACAGTTTTTAAATCCTTATGATGAATTAACCCCTTTATCATCATATAATGACCTTTTTTTTTGTCTCTTGTTAAAGTTTTTGACTTCAAGTCTATTTTGTCTTATGTAACTGTAGCTACCTCTGCTCTCTTTTGGTTTCCATTTGCATGAGATGTTTTTCATTCCTTCTCTTTTGAGCTTATGTGTGTTCTTGAAGCTGAAGTGAGTCTTTTGTAGGCAGCATATAGTTGAGTCACTACAAAAAAAAAATGTTTATTTATTTTGGTGGGTTGGGGGGAGCACAAGCAGGGGAGGGGCAGAGAGAGAGAGAGAGGGAGACAGACAGTCCCAAGTAGGCTCTGTGCTATTAGTGCAGAGCCTGATGCAGGGCTCAGTCTCACAAACCTTGAAATCATGACCCAAGCTGAAATGAAGAGTCAGATGCTTAACTGACTGAGCCACCCAGGTGCCTCATTTTTTTTTTTTTTTTTTTTAAATCAAGTCCACCACTCTGTGCTTTTCCATTGGGGTGTTTATTTACATTTAAAGTAATTATTGAGAGGTAAGGACTTACTATTGCTATCTTGCTAATTGTTTTCTGGATATTTTATAGTTCCTTTGTTCCTTTCTTCCTCTCTTTGTAAATTGATGATTTTCCATAGTGGTACACCTTGATTACTTTGTCATTATTTTGTGTATACCTTCTATAGGTTTTTGTTTTGTGGTTACTCTGAGGCTTACCTGAAATATATTATAGATGTAATAGTCTATTTTAAGCTGATAACAACTTTGGTCTCATTAAAAAACAAAACAAAACAAAACAAAACAAAACTGCTCTTTCATTCCTCTCCCTCACATTTTGTGTTTTTGATACCACATTTTACATCTTTTTATATTGTGTGTCCATTTACAAACTATTGTAGCTATAACTATTTTTGATATTTTTGTCCCTTAACCTTTACATTTGAGTTAATACACCACCATATTACAATATTAGAGTATTCTGTATTTGACTTCTTACTTGCCTTTACCAATGTACTCTTTATTTTCATAAATTTCCCTTACTACTAGTTAGTGTTTTTTCATTTCAGCTTGAAAAACTCCTTTCAGTATTTCTTGTAAGGCAGGTCTAGTGGTGAAGAACTTCTCAGGTTTTGATTGTTTGGGAAGGTCTTACCTTGTCTTCATTTCTGAAGGACAACTTTGCTGGGTAAAACATTCCTGATTGGCAATTTATTTCTTTCCATACTTTGAATATATCACCGTTTTCTCCTGGTCTTCAAGGTCTCTGCTGAGAAATCCACTGCTAGACATTGGGATTCCCTTCTTTGCAAGAGTTTTGCTTCTCTTGGTGCTTTTAAAATTCTCTTTGATTTTGGGGCACCTGGATGGCTTAGTTGGTTTGAGCTTCCGACTTTGGCTCAGGTCACACGATCTCATGGTCTGTGAGTTTGAGCCCCGTGTCAGGCTCTGTGCTGACAGCCTGGAGCCTGCTTCAGATTCTGTGTCTCCCTCTCTTTCTGACCCTCTCCTGTTCATGCTCTCTCTTTGTCTCAAAAATAAATAAACATTACAAAAATTAAAATTCTCTTTGATTTTGGACCATTTTATTATAATGTGTTTTGGAGAACATTGTTTTAGATTGAAAATTTGGGTCAACTTGGATGTCCATATATCTTCCAAGTTTGAGGAATTCTCAGCCATTATTTCTTTGAATAAACTTTCTACTCTATTTTCCCCTACTTCTCTTTTGGGGACTCCCATAATGTGTACTTGATTCTCTTAATGGTGTCTTACAAGGCCCATTGATTTCTGCATACCTTTTCATTCTTCTTTCTTTCTTGCTGTTCTTTCTGCATAATTTCAAAAGATCTGTCTTCAAGCTCATTGGTTATTTCTTTTGCTGTGCCCTAGACTGCTGTTGAAGGTCTCTATTGAAATCTTCAGTTTAGTTATTATATTCTTCAGCTCCAAAATTTGTTCTTTTTTGTTTTCTGTTTCTTTCCTGGACTTCTCATCTTCTTGTATTATTTTCCTGACATTGTTAAATTGTTTTTCTGTTCTTTTGTAGCTCTCTGAGCATCTAAAGAGTGACTATTTTGAACTGTTGGGCAATTCCTGGATCTCCATTTCTTTAGGGCCACTTAGTTACTGGAGATTTACTGTATTCCTTTGGTTGAGCTGTGTTTTTTTTGATATTTTGTGAGCCTTACAGCTTTGTGTCTGTGCATTTGAAGAATCTGTCACCCCTTCCTGATTTTATAGACTGACTTCAGTAAGGAAGACTTTTATCTGCAGGTGGGGCATACTGGAGCATGCTGTGTCCCTGAGTTTAGTGGTATACAGGCATGTGACAGCACTGGTTCCTCAGTGGCCATGTTGGCTCACTAGCTAAAGACATTAGGGTCCACAGCATCAACAAATGTGTGGGTCTTTGGCTAGCTCTGTGGAGTCTTTGAAGACTATTGAGGTCCTCAGTAGGGCCTGCTGGTTCAGCAGCTAGAGTCCAGGGCAAGCAGTGGTAGTGGCTGGAACCTGTGGCTGGAACACATTCAGCTGCAAGGGCCAGCTACAGGTGCAGCTAGTGGCAGGTGTGTTTGCAAACACACATGTAATGGTGGGGCTCAGGGCAGATAGATGGCTGCAGGGACCTTGGCTGTAGGTGTGCACTGTCATGCTTACTGTGTCTTGCTATGCATGCATGGCAGTGGAGGACAGTGATATGGTTGGACCTATGGCATGCAGGAGGCTAGCTGCAGGTGAGTTCAATGGTATAGGCCAGTGACATAAGATAGGGCCTGATTTGGACCCACAGCAGTTACAGTGGCCCTGGCTATTGGTGTGCTCTTCTTTAGTTACAGTCTCCTCCCAAATGTGCATGTACTTGTACATGGTAATAAAAGCTGGTACCAGATGTCAGGGCAGTCGTATGCAAGTACACAACTGGAGGGGCTAATCTGAACACATGCAAATCTTAGAGGTGAGCACTGGGGGTCTGGGCTGGTATCTTGCACTCAGCAGCCACAGAGGCCTGGGCTGGCTGCTGGTGTGGTTCCCAGGCTCTGGAGGGGACAGGTATCTGTGCTGACTGTTGGTTTTTGTCAATGGAGAAAGTTTCTAGGGTCCTCTGCACAGCAGGTCACTGGGAACTGTGGTTGCTTCCATTGTATAGCTGCTGGGTAGCCCCTGCTTTTCTTCCTTGTTCCTAGTCATGCCTATGTTCCTAGCCATGCCTATGTGTTTCAGTTTTTCCGGTCTCTACTTGGGTGAAATAGAAGCAGCCCCTTTGTGCAGTGCCCAGAAGGACTGGGGAACCTGATAGTTCACTTTGCTCTCCCTTTCCTGGCAAGGGGATCTCTTTCTAGCTAGGGAGTTCCCTCTTGTACTGAGCAATGGTGTCCTGGGGGAATGGGTGATGCAGGCAAAATAAAACTGTTTTCCTTCCCTTTTTGTGCAGTTATTCTCCATTTTTCTGTTTCGTTGCTGAAGTTTTTTAATGGACTTAAGATCGCTCCTAAAGCTGTTTTTTGTTTACGGATAGCTAGATCGTACAAGGTGAAATGTTAGCGCAGAGTATTGTATTGGATAGTAGTGAAGTAGATAGGGATGAACAGACAGAAGACAATTCTCTATCGATGTCTTGTGTTTTTACATATCTTGCAAGTTAAGTACTAACTGCCCTTTGTTCTGGACTATCTATTTAAGGATGTTTTGGTAGTGAATAATCTTGGAAGACAGAGCTAGTGTCTTCCAAGGAAAGGGCAGGCATACTTATTACCATTATAAAAAATATGGATTTTCTAAGCTCAGAGTTCTCCTGCATTGTAACCCACAGTTCCTATAGGAATCTTTCTGGACCTGTGCACATGGCTTCCTTGGGACTTGGTAGGGCTTAGATAACTAGAAAAGATACGAAAGGTAATGATAAACATTTAGGATTTTCTAAATTGATTGCTGTACAAGTATTTTTAAGTTTTCCTTCATTTGTAGAACTAACACTAGAGATCTCAGATAATATGTATCATACCTGTGATTTAAATAAGAAAGGTGATGCTCAACTTTAATATGCACATGTGTACTCAATGAAAATGCCTTTCCATTCGAAGCCTAGAGGTGTATGGGCGTGTGTGTATTTCACTTGTAATAAAATATTTAAGATGTATAAATATTGCTCTAATTACGTACTTGAACTTTTTTTTTTATGTAGGGTAAAAAGTTTTTAAGTGAATTTGAAAAAACTTAGAAAACTGTAATGTAGTTTTATTGATTGGTTGAGGTTATTGTAAGATGCCTCACATTCTTTTTTCCCCTATATATAAATCACTCCGAAGATACTTCTAGTATGGACCTTAAAGTGGAGATGGTACCTTACAACTTATATTCTTTTGCAGTGCATTGCAGTGATTATGTCATTATATTTGGTATGGTGGTGTGGGATGACTTCAACTGGTATCTGGATGAGCATTTTACCTTTTTATAGTTATGTATTATGTGTATTAGGAAAATGGGAACTTGTGACTCAAATCAATAGATTTATGGATTTTATTAGATAAGGCTAATTAGATTTAAAATAAAGACAAGTAAAAAAGTTAAGTAAATAACTGTATGCTGGTAGTAGTACTGGCAGAAATTGTGAAGTTGGTATACAAATGGCTATTGAGAAACACTGATAGAAAAATAGTTAAGTTCATATCTGGCAGCATAATTATGTGGCTGATGGAGAAATAAACATTTTAAAAAATTCAGTTAATACTTTTGTGTGCTATATTTGTTAATAGAACCCAATGCTTTAATTATTTGTCTATTAATAGTAATATTCTTTTTAATATATACATCTGTTTTTTCCTCTTGTGTTATTTAAAACATCTGTCATCACGCTGAAACGTGTAGTACTCTGGCTATGCCAGGAATTTGTTGCAAGCTTCTTTGAATTCAAATTGAAGTAGTATATATAAGAACAGTTAGCAAAAATAGAAGGCAGTATAAATAAACTTGAACAAAAAACTGATGTAAAATTTACATATACTAAATTGCACAAATTGTAGGTGTGCAGCTCAGTGAATGTTTACATATGTGTAAACCCAGGTTACCACCACTCAGGTCAGGCGACGAAACATTTCCAGTCCCCCAGTAGGTTCTCTCATGCCCCATCTTGTCAGTAACTCCCCCTCCAAAGATAATCACTTTACTCTAATTCTTAAGCTCCTAGAACAGTGGTTGGCACATAGTAAGTACTCAAAAATATGAAATAAATGAATGAGGCCTTAAGATTTTATATACTTGAAGGGATTTTTTTGTACATTATTATTAAACTTAACAGTTTTCCTTTTGTATTTTTTCCTACATAATTTTTATATATTTTTAAATGTTTAAAATGTTATAACATCTAACCATTTTCCTGTATTTCTTATGTACCTTTAAAGATAAGTTATTCATGCATTAGGTAAATATTCCATTTTCATTCCTCTTCTCATAGTTTAACCTAAAATGTTTGTCTTACTTGATCTGCAGTTAATTTTGTTGTGGTCCCAATTTTTTTTCACTTTGAAAGTACACATTTTATTTTATTTTTTTACTTTTATTTTTTAAAGTTTGTTTGAGAGTGAGTGAGTGTGTGTGCATACAAGCAGGGCAGAGGCAGAGAGAGAGAGAGAGGGAGAGAGAGAATCCCAAGCAGGCTCCATGCTGTTAACACAGAGTCTGCTGCCAGGCATAAATCCACGAACCGTGACTTCATGACCTGAGACAAAATCAAGAGCCAGACGCTTAACTGACTGAGCCACCCAGGTGCCCCGGAAGTAGACATTTTAAAGTTCACAAAAGTCAAATAGTGGCTTAGGACCTTATCAGTGTACGTTAACCCTGTGACATTTTTTTTCAGGTGTTAGTTTATTAAGAACTTTTCTTTCTCTTCTAAAACTTGAGGAGTTCTAGAACTACTTAATTTATGAGCAGTCCTTAAAAAGCAGCAAAGTTACAGTCCAGTTTACTTGAAAGATTTAAGATTTAACCTGTTAATAGGAAGGGGAGGATCTTTTGTGCACAAATGAGACAAGAGATCATTAGATTTAAATGATTCAGTGTGAATAAGTAGTGCATCATGGAAAGGGATCACAGTGCCACCATAATTGATTTATTTCTAAATAGAACCAGTCAAACCTGTCATCTTTGAGGAAAGTTGATAGGTCTTGAATCTGATCTCTAATTAAGTTATTTCTAAATAGGAAGAAAGGAATCACACTGCTTTTTCCCACCAAATTAAGAAAAATTGTGGTAAAATACACATGATCTAAAATTTGCTGTCTTAACCATTTTTTAAAAAAATTATATATATGTTTATACATATGTATGTATTTTAAGTAGTCTCCGTGCCCAGAATGGGGCTTGAACTCACAACCCTGAGATCAAGAGTTGCATGCTTTACCGGCTGAGCCAACCAGGGTCCCTGGTCTTAACCATTTTAAGTGTATGATAGTTCAGTGCTTGTGCAGCCGTCACCACCATTCATCTCCAGAACAACTCATCTTGCAAAACCGAAAACTGTATACTATTAAACAGTAACTCTGTATTCCCCCTTCTCTCAGCTCCTGGCATCCTACCTTCTTCTTTGTCTCTATGATTTTGACTACTCATATAAGCGGAATCCTACAGTATTTGTGGGTTTTTTGTGACTGATTTATTTCATTTAGCATAATGTCTTCATGGTTCATGCATGTCGTAATATGTACCAGAATTTCCTTCTTTTTTAAGTCTGAATAATAGGCCACTGTATATACCAATTTTGCTTAACCATTCTTCAGTGGACACTTACATATTTTAGCTGTTGTGAATAATGTTGCTGTGAACATGGATGTGTGCAGGTACCTGTTCAAGACTCTGCTTAGAGTTCTTTTGAGTTTATACACAGAAGTGGAATTGCTGGATTATGTGGTAATTCTAGTTTTAATGTCTTTGAGGAACATCTATATTCTTTGTGACAGCATTTGTACCATTTTACATTCTCACCAGATGGTTCCAGTTTCAATACATTTGCCACACCACTTTATTTATTTATTTAGAGACAGAGAGAGTGCACGCATACGTGAGCTGGGGAGACCAGCAGAAGGAGAGGAAGAGAGAGAATCTTAGTAGGCTCTTTTCCCCTGCCAGAGGGCTTGATCTCACAACCATGAGATCATGACCTGAGCCACAGTCAACAGTTGGATACTTAACCAACTGATCCACCCACATGCCCCCTGCCACACACCACTTTTAATAACTCATTTTGGTAGGCAGAAGCATTAGCCTTGTTGTTTACACTCCTTTACAGTCACAGCATGTTTGCATAATTAGGCATTGAATTTGGCCGCTGTGAAAACCCAAGGTGTGTATTATAAACAGTTAAGGATGTTATTCACACTATTTTAAGTGCTGATTTAGTAGGTGTAAGAGAGATTTGGACCTTGTTGTTGGATTCTGAAAGTACAAGAAATGCTTTTAGGAAGAAGATGGCAAGTGAATAAGGTGATGGAAAGAAATATGTAGCTCTTTTTGCCTCACACATTATTTTTTTGACAACTTTCTTGTTCTGGAGAAGGAAAAACATCAAAATTTTACCCACTCTAATTGCTTCTCTTCCACATTACCTTGTGGCGAATAGAAATAGCTACTGAATGGACCCAAACCAATAGTTGATTGTCATTTCTTAAAACGTCTAACTAAATAGCATGTTTAAATGTCAGTTATCAAATTCAGAATACACGTTGCCCCCTTCCATCTTCTCACACCGCTCCTCTATCAGATTATTATCAATAATGTGAGATATTTACTATGCACTGTATTACTGGAAGTATGGGAGAATATGTGAGTGGCCTCCTGCCTAAGGGCTTGTGCATATTCTCTGGTGAGAATGTGTTGCTTGCCATTCTTTACTTTGCTAACTGCCACTAATGCTTTAGGTCCCAACTTAAAACATTTTCTATGAGAAATTTTCCATAACCTCATGTAAAGTCCTTGAGGTCATGGACCATGTGTATTTTGTGTACTTTGGCTCTCCTGGGGGTAGTATAATGCTTGGCACTTACCATGTGCTCTGTATAAACTGTCTTTATGGGGCTTTGGATCTAAATGAAGAAGGCAGATGTACTAGAAGCACTTTGAGTGCAAAGAGAAGGAAATACCTCTGTAATAGAGAAGAAGTGGAATCCATTTGGTCTTGTCTGTTCTTTTTTTAAAATTAGTGTGATATTAGTATGTATTTTTCAAGTGCATTAATTCATTTGAAAACATTTATAGTATCTGTTAATGCCAAGTAGTTTATCACAAAGCTTTTCAAAATGATGAAATTACCCATATTTTGGGTCTTGTAGCCTTTTGTTTTGAGTTGTTGTCTCGGAGATGTTTTATAGAACAGTATGTGGAAGGTAAGTAATAGGGGAAACTGATACTTTTTTGTTAGTGGTCTTTATTAAACTTATAAGCAAGCTCCTTGTATGTCATTTTGATTTTTTAGGTTCTTGAAACCAAATATTTGAAATTTACCATATTCATCTGCTTCAGAAAAAAATAACCTTTTTGTGCTATATATATATATACAATTAGATATTTTTTGTTAGTGGTCTTTATTAAACTTATAAGCAAGCTCCTTGTATGTCATTTTGATTTTTTAGGTTCTTGAAGCCAAATATTTGAAATTTACCATATTCATCTGCTTCAGAAAAAAATAACCTTTTTGTGCTATATATATATACAATTAGATATCATTTACCATTCTTAAAACAGTTCAAGTTTCGGGGTGCACGGGTGGCTCAGTGGGTTAAGTGTCCAACTCTTGATTTCAGCTCAGGTCATGATCCCAGGGTAGTGGGATTGAGCCCCCTGTTGGGCTCTGTGCTGACTGTGGAGCCTGCTTGAGATTCTCTCTCTCCCTCTGCCCCTCTGCCTTGCTTGCATGCTCTTTCCCTCTAAAATTAAAAACAAACAAACTAGAAAACAGTTTAAGTACCAGATGATAGAAGAATATAAATGAATACATCAACAAGTAGATAATACTTATATTTAATATTTGTCATAGTATTTGATAAAACACTAATAACTTAGCTTTATCATTAGAATTTTATCTATTAATCAGCGTAAAATGTTTTTAAGACCTAAATTTTTAAAATTATAATTATTTCCAGAAGCATATTCTAGAGAGCGTAGAAATGGAACATTGATAGCACTCAGAAACCTCCTTGTCCCATCCTTATCTTTATCCCATACAGCTTCTTCAAAGATAAACCATTATCTAGATTTCTATGCCATTAGTTTGTCTTGTTTTTGAACCCTATATGAATCGGATAATTAGCCCCTTGACTTTCATACTGTCTTATGTAGGTATAAGTTTTCTCTGCAAAGTGGTCCTGTCTTTGGCTATTGGGAGCCCTTTTGAGGTGGCTCCTGAGTCTTCACTATATAACTCTGGTAGACTTTCATAGCATTCTTGCTTGGATATGCAAGATACTGGAATGTAAGATACTCTAGGCTCACCTTGTGCATTTGTTGTCTTAGACCTAGAATATGCCATTTCTCCAGGAAGCCCTGGTGTCTTTTAATGAGAAATACTGGAGATCACAGACTGGGTGGTGGGTCTGGTTGCTACTGGGTACTATTTTGCTATTTCCTTTAAAACCTATAAAACTAGATATTTCACTTCAGAATAGTTTTTTTCTTGAAGTTTTAAAAGGGAAGTATGAATGTATAGTAAAAGGTATCTTACGCAGTTTTCTGCAGGTTGGCTTGATACTTTTAAGGAAGTATTGAGCTCTATCCATACGTTCTTCCCTGTATCCAACTGTGCAAAATGTCCAGGGATTTATATGTGATAGAGTCTTGCTGTAACCAAAGTTTATTTATTTTTAAACTAGGCAGTTACATTTCTGATATATTCCTTTCCCACATGTATTTTTTTTAGGCGGATTGTAAACTGTATAGTAATTTATTTGAGATTACTTCAGTTCTTTTTTGTTTGTTTTTGTAGAATTAAGTATAGATTGGGAGATGATGTAAACTAGTTTTGTTTGTCACTAAGTCCAAAGCCAAATAGATGAATCTCAAAAAAAAAAATGAAAACTTAAGTTCAAAATAGTCTGCATAAATTAAAAAAGCCATTAGATTATAAGATTTATAAAAGATTTTGCATTAATTAATTCTAGTTAGGATTATTTATGTATTCTATTTCTGGTAGTTAATTTGTTTTATTTAATATAAAAAGGCTTTGCAAAGTGTTTTGTTTTGTTTTTGCTTTTTGTATTCTTACTCTACTGCCTCCAAAAGTCTGAGTTTAATATCCTTATGTGTTTCTATAGGTAACATCATGCATGTAGCTTTGTCATACGCTCATTATGTTGTAGCGTACTAGTCAGTTTATTTTGCTTTCTTTCAGCTAGGACAGGAATGATGATTATTGTTCTATATATGTCCAGAATCCAGAATAGTGTCTCTACGTGACAAGAAGTAAATAAATATTTGATGAATGTATTTTGAGCCCTACAAAGGGCATATAATTGATCATGAAGCAACATAAGTAAAGGCTTATAAGCCATAAGTTTTATGAATTATATTAATGGTTGGTATATTAATGGTTGGTCTAGAGAAATTGGGAAATAGAATTTGGTTTGTAACTTGCTAGAAATTTGGTAGTAGTGATTTTCTGTTTTTCATTGAACTTAGTCCAACGCTGTTGGTTTTCCTCTGGGCAAATTGCTAATGGTATTGTTTTGGCTGAACTCTATATATTGTGTATTTCATCATCATCATTGTTGTTCTTGTTACGTTTAGAGGGGAAGGAATTTTAACATAATTCATAGGTGCTAAAATATTATTACACTGTAAGAAATGTATATATTACATTATCTTGCAATAATTTAGATGAAAGCCATTTGGATATATCAGACTGCTCTAATTGAGCAATTCACTTACATGATTTTTATTTTTTGTCAAAGTGCTTTTTTTTTTTAAGTTTTATTTAAGTAATTTCTATTCCCCATGTGGAGCTTGGACTCACAACCCGCAGGTCAAGAGTCTCATGCTCTTCTGATTGAGCCAGCCAGGCATCCTTGTCAAAGTACTTATGAATAGGATGTTGGTGCTGGCGTGCTTTTTGGGAACTATCACATTTATGTAATGAATTTCTCATATTAGGCTTACCTTAAGGATTTGACTTAGTGTAAATACTGTAGATTAGTTCAGACTAACTAAACCAAAATGTTTTTCTGTTTTGTTTTGTTTTTTGAAAGAGTGAGAACAGGGGAGGGGCGGAGAGAGACAGGGAATCCCAGACAGGCTCCACGCTGTCAGCACAAAGCCCAACACTGAGCTCCATCTCAGGAACGCTGAGATCATGACCTGAGCCGAAATCCAGAGCCAGAGGCTTAACTGATGGAGGTACCCAGGCACCCCAAACCAAATTGTTTTTATTTGCAACCTATTATTGCCAAATTGGCAGTGAGTGAAATTAAAATTCTTGAATCCAATCCTACTTTTCGGTGTGTTATTCTTTGGAAGTATGGTGTGTTCATTGATAAGCATTCTTGCTTTTGAGAATTTTTGTTTTTGCTACATTTTTAACAAAACAAAAACCTTGGGGCATCCTATGAGATCGTACCAGTCGTACACAACCTGTCAATGCCTTCAGAAGCAGCCATCATTCATTATAGCATCAGAAGGTTGTTACTATTAAATGACATGTGTTAAAGATGTTAGCTTTGCTTAGTGGCTGATCATTCCTTTTTTCTGTGACTGAAATAGCAATTTAAGCCCAAAATAGAGAAGAATTATTATAAAAATTACCTTTTCTAGGAACTTTTTTAGTTTAAGTGTAGACAACGAGGCACCAGGTTTCCAAACAACATCTAAAGTACTGATAACAAAAAGAACAAAAGAGAGAACAAAGTCTTCTTTAAACTTTGAATTTAGCTAGTAATTATGTTTAAATTTGGATGCAGTCCTAGCTCTAGCCTGGCAATTTGGAGAAAGGAGCCTTCAGGATTTTGATATATTGTACTCTTCTGCAAAAAAAATTATTAGACTTTCTTTTTGATTATAGTAGTAACATACAGTGTTGAAAAATTTTTTTAAGTGTCAGGAGAGATTGCCTTTCTTCTCAACCTATTCCCTAGGGCCTCCTGCCATTAAATTTGTGTTTAATTACCATTTTAACTTAAAAAACTAAACTTTGTAATTCTTAGACTTATTATCACTTAAACATCTTTTGACTTTCACCTCTGAACGATGGGAAAATTATTGTGCTTATACTTTAGGCCACTAGTCAGTCAACCTTTCCTCTAGGATTTTTGTTTTATACTTTTAGTTGTGATCTTTGGCTTGAAAGAAAATACTAAAAACTTGTTTCTTGACTTATTAGCAGTGTCTCTTATCTCAACTTCTTGTTATCAAAGGTAAGGAATTTAGGGCACTTATCCTTAATTTTATCTTTCTTTTCCTGCTTCCTAATTCCTTAGATTTTTTTTTTAATGTTTATTCTTATTTTAGAGAAAGAGAGAGACAGAGTGAATGGAGGAGGGGCAGAGAGAGAAAGAGGGAGACACAGAATCTGAAACAGGCTAGGCTCTGAGCTGTCAACACAGAGCCCAACACAGGGCTCAAACTCTGAACGGCCAGATCATGACCTGTGCCAAAGTCGGACGCTTAACTAACGGAGCCACTCAGGTGCCCCCCCCCCCCCACTTTTTAAAAAGTCATGTTATGATTTGACTTTTACTGTGTGTGTGTGTGTGTGTGTGTGTGTGTGTGTGTGTGTGTGTGTATCTTCTTTGCCTTTTATATTAGTTAATTCAGTCTTTACATAAACTATATGAGTAGTTCTGCAAATTAAAATGGGATTCATTCTATAAATATTGATCCTTTAATATTGAAGTACCTCAGAGATCTGACCTTGGTCCTTTTTTCTGTCTGCACAGATTCCCAGGAGATATCATCCAGTCTCATGGTTTTAAATTTTAAATTTGGGGGGTAGGGTTGTGGAAGAGTATAAAAATGTTAAGCTTTACAATTGGATCAAACTTATCAACTTAAAATAGACTGCTGTAGTTAGAAGTTGTTATATGTAAGCCTCATGATAACCACAAAGCAAAAAATGATAGTAAATGCACAACAAATGAAAAGAATATAAGCACACCATTAAAACAAAGTTACCAAACCACAAAGGAAGAGTAAGAGAAGAGAGGAACAGAGAGGAATTATGAAAATAGTCAGAAAACCATTAACAAAATGGTAGTAATTATTTTTTAAAAATTAAAAAAGTGATTATTTTAAATGTAATTGGATTAAATTCTCCAAAGATTGGAGAGTGGCTGAATAGATTTAAAAAAAAAAAAAAAAAAAAAAAGAACAAAATACAAGACCGATCTGCATGCTTCCGTAAGAGACTCACTTTAGATGTTAGGACGCACAGAGTCTGAAAGGGAAGGGATGGAAAAAGGTATTCCATGCAAATGGAAACTAAAAACTGGAGTAGCTATACTTATATCAGACAAAATAGACTTTAAAACAAAAAGTGTAATAAGACAAAGATGAGTATTATATAATAAAGGGATCAATCCAACAGGAGGATGTAACATTTATGAATATTTATACACCAACATGAGAGCACTTAAGTATGTAAAAGGCAACTATTAACAAGACCTAAAGAGAAGTAGACAGCAATACGATAATAAGGGACTTTAATACTCCAATATCAATGGATGGATGATCCAGACAGAAAATCAATAGGAAAACATTGCCCTTAAACATTTTAGACCAGATGGAATTAGTAGACATATAGAACATTCCATCCAAAAGCAACAGAATGCACATTCTTCTCAAGTACGCATGGAACATTCTCCAAAATCAATCATATGTTAGGCTATAAAACAAGTCTTAATCAATTTAAGAGTATTGAAATCATATCAAGCATTATTTTTACCACAGTGGTTAGAAACCAGAAATTATTTACATGAAGAAAACTGGAAAATTTACAAATATGTGGAGATTAAACAACATGCTACTGACTGACCATTTGAGTCAAGGAGAAATTTAAAAAAATACCTCAAGGGGCGCCTGGGTGGCTCAGTTGGTTGAGCGTCCAACTTTGGCTCAGGTCATGATCTCATGGTTCATGAGTTCGAGCCCCATGTGAGGCTCTATGCTGACAGCTGGGAGCCTGGAGCCTGCTTCGGATTCTGTGTCTCCCTCTCTCTCTCTGCCCCTCCCCCACTTGAACTTTCTCTCTCTCTCTCTCTCTCTCTCTCTCTCTCTCAAATAAATAAATATTAAAAAAAAATTTTAAATTAAAAAATACCTAAGAGAAACAAAAATAGAAATATACCAAAATTAGTGGGATGCAGCAAGTCATTCCAAGAGAGAAGTTCATAGTGATAAACGCCTCACTGAAGAAATAAGAAAAAATTTCATATAAACAACCTAACTTTACACTTACGGAAACAGAAAAAGAACAAAGTAAGCCCAAAACTAGTAGAAGGAAGGAACTAACAGATTAGGGCAGAAATAATGAAATGGAGACTAAAAAGACAGTAGAAAAGATCATTGAAACTAAGAGCTGCATCTTTGAAAAGATCAACAAAATTGGCAAGCCTTTAGCTAAACTTACTAAGAAAAAAAAGGACTCAAATAAAATTAGAAATGAAAGAGGAGAAATTACAACTGACACCACAGAAATACAAAGGATTGTGAGAGACTACCAGGAACAATTATAATTATATGCCAACAAATTGGACGATCTAGAAAAAAAAATGAATACATTTCTAAAAATATACAAGCTACCAAGACTAAATCCTCATGAAATAGAATATCTGAACAGATCAGTTGCTAGTAAAGAGATCAAATTAGTGATTTAAAAACTTCCTACCAACAAAAGTCCAAGATCAGATGGCTTCACTTGTATATTCTACCAAACATTCAAAGAAGAGTTAATATCAATCCTTCTCAAACTCTTCCAAAGTATAGGAGAGGACTCTTCCCCAAATTCATTTTATATGGCCAGCATTGCCCTGATACCAAAACCAGACAAAGATGCCACAAGAAAAAATTACAGGCCAATATCCCTGATGAACATAGATGCAAAAATCCTCAAAAAAATATTAGCAAACTGAAATAATACATCACAAGGATCATACACTATCATCAAGTGGGTTTATTCTAGGGCTGCAAGAATGGTTTAACATCTACAAATCAGTCACTGTGATACACCATATTAATAAACTCCAGTATACAAATCATATGGTCATTTCCATAGATGCAGAAAAAGTGTTTGACAAAGTTCAGCATCCGTTTAATCTCAACATGCAGATATAGAGGGAATGTACCTCAGTATAATAAAGGCCATATATGACAAGCCCACAGCTAACATCTTGTTTGGTGGTGAAAAGCTGAAAGCTTTCCCCCTAAGATCAGCAATAAGACAAGGATGTCCATCGTTGCCCTTTTGTTTAATATAGCATGGGAAGGTACAGTTAAGTGAAAATTATATTGGCAGGAAATCCATATTTCCAGGCAGTGATGGTCAAGGAAGGCATAGTATTTGTTTTAATCATAAATTGGGATAAAGTCAAGAAAACATTAATTAAAATTATCAAAAGCTATACGTACAACACACACATATATGCACATACATCTGTGCTTCAGATTAACCTAGGTGTAGAACCAACATAATACATGTAGGCATGAAGTCAGGGGAACGAAATAGAGGAAATGAAGCATGAATATTTAAGAAACTTTCCAATGGAGGTAAAATAGAGGAGGGTAGCTTTTAGGGAGGTAGGACTGAGAAAGGCCTTTTTAACAATCAGTGGGGTTTGAGCATTAGGGACAAGCAGAAGGACTGACAGGACAAGTTCTTGATATATAAGTAAGGCTTTTACTATCATTAGGTACTAGAAGGGATAGCTCAGAAAGCATAGGTAGAACACTTAGTCACAGAAAGGATGGTGGCTGATAGAAGAAATCCAAAATGGGAGCTTACAAAATTGCTCTACTGAAAGCAGTTGTGTATGTTATTGAATGTGTTTCTTTGTTTTAGCAAAGATTCTGTACAAGTTACCTTAAATGAGTGGTCAGAACTCAAGCACTTACAGAACCTAGGCAGGTAGCAAAAAATGAGGGAAGCAATGAAAAGTACAGATGCAAATATTGTGTGAGAGGTGGGTGCAAACTGGAGAACGTTTACCTGTGTCGAGTAGTTGGCTGCTGCTCAGCTGTAATCAGTCATTCCTCAGTGTTGCCACATTTTCCATAGTGTTAGGACTAGTCTTAAAACTCCATTGTTATGTATACATTTTGAAATACTGGTTTGGAAAGAAGAACCAAAACCACAGCCAGTTGCCTTACATTTTGTGACTTCTGTTTTACATATTCCTTGTCATGTATGGTTTTGTTACTGTTTTGTTTTCATAAAGCTTTCGAGAGCTGCCTATTGCTAAAGTATAAAATACTCCTCATGGAATCAAATCTCCTCATTATAAACTTACTGCAAAACCAAATACTGGTTTAAAAAAGTCATTTGAGGGGCGCCTGGGTGGCGCAGTCGGTTAAGCGTCCGACTTCAGCCAGGTCACGATCTCGCGGTCCGTGAGTTCGAGCCCCGCATCAGGCTCTGGGCTGATGGCTCGGAGCCTGCAGCCTGTTTCCGATTCTGTGTCTCCCTCTCTCTCTGCCCCTCCCCCGTTCATGCTCTGTCTCTCTCTGTCCCAAAAATAAATTAAAAACGTTGAAAAAAAAAAAATTAAAAAAAAAAAAAAAGTCATTTGAGAAGTATAGTATCTATATGCTATTCACAGGCTAACAAACATTTATCACATACCTGATATCAAGAATACATTCATGTCTTTAAAAACTAAACGTGTTCAAAAACTTTGCCCCTCATTTTGCTATCTGAATCTTCACGGTGCTATATTTTTTCCAACTGCTTGCTCAACATACCCACTTGAATATCAAATAGACCTCTCAAACTTAACATGCCCCAAACCAAACACCTGTTTACCCCCTCCCAAATTCCCCCAAAGAAAAAAAACCTTACTCTCCCATCTGTCTTCTTCTTGTCTGATGGCCATCTTTTCAGTCCTTCAGGCCTTACCTCTGTGATCATATCTCTTGCTGCTCTTTATTCCCTTTGCTCACATTGTTCTAGCCACATGGTTTTCTTGCTTTTCCTCAGACTTACAAGTTAGTCACTTACAACATTTACACTGGCTATTTCCTCTGACCTGAAAACTCTTTTTCAGATATCTACGTGGCTATTTTCCTCCCTACTTCAAATCTTCGGTCAAATGTCATCTTTTCAATGAGACCTTCCATAAATATCTGACTTAAAATTGTAACCCTTTCCTCCCTGGTTTTTCTTAGCCTGCTTTATTTTTTTCTCCTAGTATCACCTTTTTTTTTTTTTTTTTTTTTTTTTTTGAGGGAGAGAGGGAGAGAGCGCGCGCGCGCATGTGTGTGCTTTGTGTGTGTGTGTGTGTGTGTGTGTGTGTGTGTGTGTGTGAGAGAGAGAGAGAGAGAGAGAGAGAGATTGAGCGCCAGAGAAGGGCAGGGGCAGAAGGAGAGAGAGAGAGAGAGAGAGAAAGAGAGAATACGAATCCCAGGCAGACTCCACACCCAGCTTGGAGCCTGATGCAGGGCTTGATCTCACAATCGTGAGATCATGACCTGAGCCAAAATCAAGAGTTCATGCTTGGCTGACTGAGCCACCAAGCCTGTCCTCATAGCATCACTTTCTAACATATAACTTCTAATTTATTGTATTTATTGTTTTGTCTCCTAGTATATAAGCTCCATGAGAGTAGGGCTTTGTTTTGTTTATTGATGTATTTTTATTTTACATAATTTTTAAAAATATATATGTTTGAGAGAGAGAGTAGGGGAGGGGCAGAGAGAGAGAGGGAGACAGAGAATCCAAAGCAGGCTCTGCAGTATAAGTGCAAAACTTGATGTGGGATTTGAACTCACGAACTGTGAGATCATGACCTGAGCTGAAGTCAGATGCTCAACTGACTAAGCCACCTGGGCATCTCTATTTTAATTTTATTTTATAGATCTAATTGGCTTTATTAAATGATTTATGAATCAGGCAGTATCCCATCTACCAAGTAGAGGGGAACTCCTTCATTGATGCATTTTAAGTGCCTAATATAATGTCTAGTAATAAAGGAATCCTTAGAATGGAATGGATAAGATGAAAAAATTGGTAAAGTTTAAAAAAAATTTTATATTTACTTATTTTTGAGAGAGAGAGAGAGACAGAACAGACAGAGCATGAGCAGGGGAGGGTCAGAGAGAGAGAGGGAGACACAGAATCCAAAGCAGGCTGTGTGCTCTGAGCTGTCAGCACAGAGCCTGATGCAGGCTCAAACCCATGAACCGTGAGATCATTACCTGATCCGAAGTTGGACACTTAACTGACTGGGCCACCCTGGCTCCCCAGTAAAATATTTTTGAAGTTGAAGCTTCCAGTGGGTGTCTTATCGTTTTGTTTTTAATATTGCCAATTTTTAGAATATGTGTGTCAGTATTCAAACATGAATTATAGTGTGCATCACATAGACATAAATAATTTTTGTATCATCTGTTTTGGATTATTTTTTATTCATATAGGTAATTGAAGTGACAGTTTAGTGCAACAAATGTTTATGAAATGTCTACCATGAACCAGCACTGGGTAGACAGATCAGTAAAATGCAGTCTTTGTCCCTGAAGAGAATTAGATCATGAGAATAAATAATTACGGTGCATTGTAATACATATAGTGGGGAAGTATACTTAAGGTTTATAAACTGCAAGTTCACTTAGCTTGGGCTAATTGTATTGTTTATATGAGAGAAACCAAATGACAGCCCTCCAAATCCCAGTTAAGAAGTATTTTCACCAGCATTTACACTTCAGTGAAGCTATTTTATACTTGCAGAAACAAAATGATTTTAGAACTTCAAGAAATGACTAGAATTCTGCTGACTTGTTGATTTTGGTTTCATTAGCTCTTTTAAGGAAGAATTATTAGAGAGTTTATTAGAGGCTTTTGAATATATGTAGTTTTATATGATAAGAGTTCAGCTTGGGGGCACACGGGTAGCCCAATTGGTTGAGCATCTTGACTCTTGATTTGGGCTCAGGTTATGATCTCGCATTTGGTGAGATCTGAGCCCCGCATCAGGCTTTACACTGACAGCATGGTGTCTGCTTGGGATTCTCTCTCTCCCTCTCTACCCCTCTCCCATTTGTGCTTGCTCTCTCTCTCAAAATAAATGCACATTAAAAAAAAAAGACTTCAACTTGGAGGTTTTGTTTGCAAAGTTCGGAAGAAAAAGACTTGTGATAAAGACGTGCTTGTAAGACTTTCAAAATAAAAATAACTATGAAGTAATACATATTCATTGTAAAATTGGGAAAATGCAGAGTATTTTATCAATAATGTTCTGTAATTTGCCTTTTCCACCTAATGTGGCCTTCTCTCTAGTTTATATGAAGTAAATACATAAAGAGTATGTAAAAACACCTTCTTCATTTTTAGAAGTTGCTGGCATGATGTTCCATTGTATGTA